>NC_141461.1:94867500-95545000 GCF_015680905.1 Coptis chinensis
ATATAGCCAGAAATTCAAATCTATAAAAAATTATTTTCCGCTAGTCGCCCTTTTGAGCCTTTCTTTAGCCTTTTCATAAACCGCAAATCCTTTACCATTTTACAAAACAAAATAAAAATATAATAAGCCTACCCATTTTTGAATGAGTCTGAGAATAGAGATGAGATGAAGAAAAGAAAAGAGAAATACCTGTGGAAAACCAAGAATTTGGTAGTTGCCTCAAATAAGTAAAAAAAAAGAAAGTTTCCATCCAAAGAAAAGAAAAATAATAATAATAAATAAAATAAAAAGTTAGAACTCCAAAAACCGAATCAAAAGAGTCAGAAGACAAAAGAAAAGAAAAAAATGGCTAAGAATAGAAACAAAGTGTAGAAGCAAGGTTTTCTCTAGTTACATATTTTGAAGACCCTATTATCTCGGACTTGTCCTTTTGAATATCCATTTCCTTCCGTCTTTAAAGCATCACCTAATCCCCGCAACACCTAATAAAGACTTCTAGCTCAATTAGGAATAGGTTAGTGTGATAGTAAATGGTATATGTGTTTGATCGACTTTGGCTTCCTTGTACGTCATTGAGATTGTAAGGTAAAGTGTGCCCACCGCATTAATGGAGTGAGCTTAAACTTGAGTAGAAAAAAATCGAAAGTGTTTTTGTCTTGACATATATGTGAGGACCTACATAAGGACACTATTCCAAAGTTTCAAAAATAGACCTGTTATTGCATTTCATAGCATAGTTCCTTATATATGTGTTTATTCATAGATGATTGATTATTATGCACGTATTAGCTTAGATTTTGAATTGATTATTTTGTATTCATTGCTAGTGAGATGTATAGATATTTGAGAATAAATTAGGAAACAATAATTTTTATTTCTTAGTCGTTGTAGTATAGATGAAGTTTGTGAGTACCTTCTCTGGAAAACTCTCACGAGGCTATAACTCGTTCACTAGGGAATTCCTAGTGGTTTAAGGCATTATTGCATATGGTAAATGCAATCGCATCAAATCAAATAAACGAGATTAGTTAGAACTCCAGTTTTGGTCACTTATTTTAATTTCTCATATTTCCTTGCTTGAGGACAAGCAAAATGCTGTTTGGGGGTTTTTTGATAAGATAAGAGCCTAAAACTATAATTTTAACCCCTTAATAATATTACATTTAGACCAATTATGTGTATTATAAATAAGAGTTAGTACTGTTTACGTGTTTTTGTATATTTCAGGTCTTTGAGTCAAATATGTGAAGAAACATGTCACTTTTGCAAGATAAAGGAGCAAAGGTTGGTTGCTAAGAAGTTCTATGACTAAAGGCCAATATTCAAGGAGAAAAAGCTTTTTTAAAGCCCGGTCAAAGCTGAAAAGTCAAAGTTAACGCGGGCAGAAATAAAGCATAAAAGTTAACAGGACTTTTGCAGGTCATATCTTTATACTCGGAATTGGGCCTATTATATGTCAAAACGACCGGCTCAGAAGGAGCTTTCTAACGGTCTAGGCCTTGATCCAATAAGAGGAGTAAAAGTGAATGAAAAAGCTGTTGCAGTAATTTTCATCAGAGAAACCCTTTTTGGATCGAGTTAAGTAATTAGGTTTTGGGCTTGATTTAAGGGCCCAAAACATGGCTCCAAAGCCCATGCACGAAATTGTAAACCTAGCCCTCTCCTATATAAAGAGGACTAAGGCATGACTCTCAAGTACTTAGGTTTTAATTCATATAACCCTTCCATTAGTTTTAAGTTAGTTAATTATTCACTATTAGTTTTAATATAGTTTTTCATTCTTAGATTCTCTTCCATTAGATTAAAAAAGCCAAGTTATTGTTATTATGATGTCTTCTTCTTATTCTTCTATTAATGATAGTCTAATGAATCTTAGCTAAACCTCCATTAGAGGGGTTTAATGAAGCTTTGATGAAGACTTAATGTGTTAGTGTAGAAATAGTTGTAATAATCTATTCCACTCTAGAAGGTAGTTAATTCACCATGAGAATGGGTTTAAATTGCCTCACATGCTAATTATTAGTTGGTAGAGATTACCATGAATAATTAGGGATTAAAAATACCCAACCTTCATGTGAAAGCATAAAGATTAGGATTACAACAAATCTATACTGACGCATTAAAAATGAATCAAGGTGGAATCAAATCCACTTAATACCTCTCTTCTCATTCACATTTTATACTCAAATTGCCATATTATAGTTTCGAACATTTTCATTAGTTATTTCTACATATTAGTTTTATTCAATTATTGCTCTCGTCGATATTATAGAATTATTAATCTAGATAAATTATTACGTCTACGAACGAGGAGTGGAATGAATTTTTTACTCCACCATATCGCAAGATAATCGAGAGTAGAAAATTTTAATCTAGAGTAAATCCTTGTTAGTTTTACTTATTTTTAGCATAATTAGTTAAGAGTAGGTAAAACCATAGTTTTAATAGTTATCAGGAGCAAATTTGTTAACGGTTTAGCTATTTTTTTAAAATCTTTTATGAAACGTCTATAGAAACTTGCATGGCCTAAAAAGACCTTAATGTCACGTAAAGTGCGTGGTATAGGAAGAGACGCTATCTTATCTAATTTAGCTTTGTCTAATTATATGCCATCTTTAGATACAATATGACCTAATATTATGCCTCTTGTGACCATAAAATGACATTTTTCCCAATTTAAAACTAAGTTCTTTTTCTGACACCGTTTCAAAACTTTAGAAAGATTTGGAAGACAATCTTCAAAGAAATGACCATGAATGGAAAAATCATCCATAAACACTTCCATGAATTTCTCCACCACGTCATTAAAAATATGAAGCGTACAACGCTGGAAAGGTCCAGGCGCATTACAGAGGCCAAAGAGCATTGGTTTATATGCATACGTACCGAAGGGACAGGTGAATGTAGTCTTCTCTTAGTGATCAGGGTCAATAACAATATAAAAGTAACCTGAGTAGCCATCTAAAATCCAATAATAAGCATGGTCGGCTAGACGTTCAAGCATTTGGTCTATAAAAGATAAAAGAAAATGGTCTTTATGTGTCATGCCATTTAACTTCCTATAGTCGATACAGATCTTCCACGTTATAGGAACTCGAGTAGAAACGAACTCGCCATCTTCCTTACGGATAACTGTAACACCTGATTTCTTAGGGACTACATGAACTGGGCTCACCCATTCACTATCTGAGATGGGGTAATTAATCCAAGCATCGAGAAATCTCAAAACTTCCGCTCTAACTACCTCTTTCATGGCAGGGTTCAAACGACGTTGTAGCTCACAAGAGGTTTTCGCATTATCCTCCAAATGTATGCAATGTTTGCATACGCTAGGGTTAACACCTAATTTTTTTTTTTCTTTCTGTAAAAACATATTTTCTCTTTTTTCTCTAATGGGGAACTTGAGTTGGAGAAAGGGAATAACTTAGCTTACTCTAATTCTGCTGTCAGGTGCACCTCTTTGTTTTTCATTTTGACTATTTTTAGTCTTCTCCTCCAGGTCTATCTGTTTTCTACAAGGTTTCTTTCCTTTTTCTATTCTTGTTTGACCTGCCTGACCAAACCCTTCCCGCCATCCCCTCTCATTTGTCTATTTACTAAAGAGATAGATCAACCCCATCCCTCCATGATACTAGCCACCCCTTCCGCTACAAATGTTTCGTCTGGTCTGCATAACCAAGACTCATGGAGCTCTCTTTTTAGAGGAGGGTCTAGTAATACAAACACTTCTCTGAGAAGTTTTGAAACTCATCAAGTTGATAGAGTAGCTGAAATACGAGCTAGTATTTTAGAGCAAGGAGTATCTTTTTGGAGTGACTATGGCGTTGGCTTTTTTGTTGAGAAAAGACTTCCATTCCCTTTGGTCAAATCCACTCTAGCTAGATTATGGAAGAATAAAGGTAACTATACCATATATACGGATAGAGAATTGTTCTATTTCAAGTTTAATCTAGATGAAGATAGAAGACAAGTGTTGGAAGCATACCCCATCTTCATTGCTGGTCAATTATTTGTTGTTCGACGGTGGACTCGGGAAGTTGAAGCTCAGAGGCACAGGATCACAAAACTTCCCATTTGGGTTAAGATCATGGATATGCTAAAAGAACTATGGACTGATGATGGACTAGGTTATGTAGCGAGCTTGATAGGGAAACCAGTAAGTATGGATGAGGCTACAAGGGCAAGAACCAGGCTCAATTTTGCTAATTATAAGATGGGTTAGTTAGACTTACCCCTCCCCGCCCCCCTCCCCATTTTCAAAAATATTAGTGATACCCCCCTAGTTGCAAGATCCAACGGCAACGAGATGATTTTTTGTTCAGATGAAGAATCATGATTGTTGGATCTTACAAATGGGGGGGTATCACTAATATTTTTGAAAATAGAGGGGGGTAACACTAATTGCAACTAGTAATGGTGGGTAAGTCTAACTAACCATTATAAGATATGTGTTGAGGTCCCGATAGATTTCTCTTATAGGACCTCTATACCAGTGAAAATGGGTGAAGAGGTTGTAGAACTAGCACTAGAATATCCTTGGGTGTCTGCATCCTGTACAAGGCGTAACTTGTTTGGGCATAAATTCTCAAATTGCCCAACTGGACCAAAGCAAGTTTGGAGAGCCAAGACTATACATAAATAGAGCACAACACCATATATGGGGGAAAAAACAAGTCAAGAAGATACCTCTACTGATGGAGGCTCTACCTATGTTGAGTGTGAGGATGGTGAGGTTATGGAGATGCATACCTCTGGGTTAGAGATAGTACAGTATGAACCACAAGTGATACCTATTCAGAAAGATGCCTTGCAGAGTTTCATCCTTGTCTCCAACAGAATATCTCAAGCTATACAAAGGCCAGAAGTTGAGGAGTACCAGATCTCCACTGCTATCAGAACTGAAGAGTACAATATTGTTACCTTGCAATCATAGGGAAAAGGGAAGAGGGTTGATAAGAGCCCAAAACTGTAGTTTTAACCCCTTAATAATATTACATTTAGACCAATTATGTGTATAATAAATAAGAGTTAGTATTGTTTACGTGCTTTTGTGTATTTCAGGCCTTGGAGTCAAATATGTGAAGAAACATGTCACTTTTGCAATAGAAAGGAGCAAAGATTGGTTTCTTAGAAGTTCTATGACTAAAGGCCGAGATTCAAGGAGAAAAAGCCTTTTTAAAGCCCGATCAAAGCTAAAAAGTCAAAGTCAACACCGGCAGAAATAGAGCATAAAAGTTAACAAATCTTCCACAGGCTGTATCTTTGGACTTAGACCTCGGAATTGGGCCTATTATATGTCAAAACGACCGGTTCGGAAAGAGCTTTCTTATGGTCTAAGCGTTGACCCAATTAGAGAAGCAAAAGTAGATGAAAAGGTTGTTTCAGTAATTTCCAATAAAGAAACCCTTTTTGGACTTAAGTAATTAAATTTTGGGCTTGATTTTATGGCCCAAAACATGGCTCCAAAGGCCATGCATAAAATTATAAATCTAGCCATCTCTTATATAAAGAGGACTAAAGCATAACTCTTAAGGACCTAGGATTTAATTCATATAACTCTTTCCTTAGTTTTAAATTAGTTAATTCTTCAATACTTAGTCTTTAATATAGTTTCAATTCTTAGACTCTCTTCCATTAGATTAATAAAAGTCAAATTATTGTTCTTCATTATGTTTTCTTCTTATTTCTCTATTAATGATAGTCTAATGACTTCTAGCTAAACCTCCATTAGAGGGGTTTGATGAAGCCTTGCTGAAAACTTGATGTGTTAGTTAGAATTATTGCATTTAAGAGTTTCACTCTAGTAGGTTAGGTGATTCGCCATGAGAATGGGTTGAACTTCCTCACATGCTAATTATTAGTTGGCAAAGATTGCCATGAATAATTAGGGATCAAATACTTAATCTTAATTAGTTAGGATTGCAATAATCTACACTAGCATATTAGGAATACATCAAAGTGGAATCAAATCCCCCCAATCCTTTCTCCATATTCACATCTTAGTATTTAATTGTCATAGTATAAGTTACAACAATTTAATTAGTTAAATTCCCATATTAGAATAAACAAAATCCATTACTCTCATTACTTTTGTTAGAATCGATTAAACTAGTGAAACTTACGCCTCGAAAACTAAGAGTGGAATGAATTCTCTACTCCACATATTGCATGATAGACGAAAAGTAGATAACTTTGATCATCTAGTAATAAGCAAGCTTTAGTTTTACTTATTCATAGCATAACTAGTTAAGAGTAGGTAAAACTATTGTTTTACATATTTATCAAATGGCTTCACCATTGCCATCTTAGTTTTGTTTAGATTTGTTCTCTTTAGTATTTTCGTCCCTACCAAAACCCCATTAAACCCACCCACCCTTATTTGGTTCTAACTGTGTTTGTTTGGTTCAGAAGTAATATTTTTCGAATTTCTACCATGAAATACCATACGACGCTTATTTTGGGGGCCTTACACACCCTCAAAACACTGGAACTCGTGTCAAGCAAGAGCGCGCTCACGCCTTTGTTAGCCTATTTCCAAGTGCACCCGCGCCCCTTTCTGAAGTAGCCCGATTTTTCATAGGTTAGTTTCCAACTCTCTTCGTTCAAGTTATTCAGTGTTTCCAACTTCGTAAATACACTATGCTTGCGCATACAAGACGCTATTCAAACGCGTAGCAAGGAGGCATTCAGGTACTCCTTCTTCCACTCCTCACCTCTTCTGTTAGAAGAGTTCTTAATTTTAGCATATTAGGGTTGTTTGACTATTGTTAGTGGTTTGCTTCTTATTGGCCTTAGCCTTGCATGAGATTAAGGTCCGGTACTAGTAAACCATCTTCTGTTATTTATCGTAAGCGACAACACACACGCCTATCTAGAATACCACACACTACACCTGCACCTATGGATGACGAAACAGAGACTCCTCTCTCTGACTTTTATAAGGCCCTTAACGATAGCCCTAAGTCTTGCATCGTTTTTGCAGACCCAGTGGGGGATTTTTGAATTCCCCCGAATATATTTAATTTGTTACCGGTTTTTCATGGTTTAGACCACGAGAAACCTTATCAGCATATGCGTAGGATTGAACAGGTTCTTACCACATTTAATCATCCTACCATAGGTTCGGAACAAATTAAACTTAGGGTGTTTCCGTTCACCCTAGCCGATAAGGCAGCATCTTGGTTAACTGCCCACTCACCTAATTATGTGGACTCATGGGCCAACCTCGTTCAATTGTTCATGGAACAGTTTTACCCACCTCTGAAGACAGATGAAATGCTTCAAAAGATTCATTTCTTATGCCAGAATCCTCATTAATCCTTTTCAGAGGCCTGGAATCGTTTCACTGATCTTCTCATCGACTGTCCACATCATAACCTTGTGAAAGACACGCTTGTTCATGCCTTTTTCAAAGGGCTTTTACATCACCATGAAGAGGTTCTTGATATAATAACTGGAGGTAGTTTCCTTAGTAAAGGTGCGTCAGAGGCTTATAGGTTTTTGGAAGATCAATCTAAACATCAAAATAATCCATCCCCGGTCCAATAATGCTTCTTCCACAGTTAAAGCTGCCAGTATGTTTGAGGTTAAATCTGATCCTGAGCTTACAACTCTAATCGAATCTCTCACTAAAAAGGTAGAAGCCATTTCTATTCAACATAAGCCTACTCCTGTCATGAACGTCAACACTCTTCCATATAATTTCTGTTACATCCTTGAGCATTCCGACTCCTATTGTCCTCTCCTCTATGAACAACCCGGGCCCTTTTGCCGGATAATGTTTGTTCCATAAATAGCGAACCTAACCCCCCTGGAGACAACACCCCAACTTCAGTTGGCAAAATAATCACCAAGTTACACCTCCGGGATTTAATAATCAAACTGTTAGGCCAGCAAACACTTACAACCAAGCTCCACCGAGACAAGGACAAGGACAAGGTAATTATAATAGTTATAATAATTATTATAATGCTAATAAAGGTATCGTTCTGGTTAATAATAACTATCGCAACCCACCCGTTAATAATCAACGTGAGATAGTTCCAGTCATACTACCTGTGGCCACTACACCTTCACAACCGGATCATTTTGAAGCCTACATACAGGCTAACCAGCTGATTTTACAATCTATTAATCATTCCATACAACAGTTAACCCAAGAGAAAAACCAACCGAAAGGTGTGTTTCCAGGTCAAGCCATACCTAATCCTAAAATGCCAAACACAACCTTTGAAGTAACCGGTATTACTAGTAATGAACATATAAATGTAGGTGAGTTAAATGCCATCACCACTCTCCGTTCGGGTAGGGTGGTTGATAACGTTGTAACTATGCCGGTTGTTACCCCACCTGTGGTCATTACACCTAATAATTTACTAGATACCGAAATAGTAACTGACGATCCAACTTCTGTAGAGGTACCAGTTAAACCTCGGCCCAAGAGGAAAACGGCCAAGGTTAAAACTCATATTTATCCATATGCTAAATATAAAGAGAACCCACCATTTCCCCAGCGACTAGCCATGTTACACAAGGATACAAACTTTGATGAGATTAGCTCTCGAGTATCGCAGTTTACAATATGGGCGTTTACAAATGACCAAGTAGCATAATCAAAGAGGCAGAATGCATTATGAGAAATTTCTTGTGGAGTGGCAACCTTGCCACAAAGAAGCTTGTTACAGTATCATGGGAAAAAGTTTGTAAGCCACAAGAAGAAAGAGGTCTCGGAATTAGAAGACTTAAAGAACTAAACATGGCTCTTTTAATGAAGCTAGCATGGCATATACTTTACAAAGAGGACGACTATGCTAAATTCATGAAGCTAAAGTTTTTTACTAGAGATGGAGAGCTCATTAATTATTAGACTAAATCTACAATTTGGTCTGGTGTTAAATGGGTGTTACCTGAAGTGACTAGTAATTCTCGGTAGCTTCTTGGTATGGGGGACAGATTTGATTTATGGAGAGATGTGTGAATTGGATAGCAGTCAATCAAACAAAAGCTCCAGTTGTTGCCACAACATTTAAAGGGGTGTAGATCCAAAGTTAGTCAAATTATCATTAATGGTGAATAGGCAATCCCCTTTAATTTGAGGTAATTAATGTTATATCCAGGGTACAATATGAATCAACTACCTACCATGGCAGGGGAGGACCATGATATTTGGAAGCCAAATATGAAAGGGATTTTCTCCGTCAAGTATGTTTTTGAGACCATTAGAAGGAAAAATGCAACTACATGGTGGAGCAAGAAAGTGTGGTGCAAATGGATTCATCCAAAGATAGCAGGTACTAGCTGGAAACTGGTGAGAAATTGTGTTGTTACTGATGAAGGCCTGCAAAAGAGAGGATTTAGAATTGCTTCAAGGTGTTATAGGGGTTGTGAGGTATTCAAGACATTACAACATATATTGTGGGAATGCAAGGACTCTAAACTCTTGTGGGAATGGATGACAAGTCAGTTTTGTTTTAATACATCAACAACATGCCAGATGCTCTTAAAGTAAATAGAGGACATGGTCCTCTTATCAAGCAATTGTGGGATGCAGCAGTATTAGTTGGTATGGTGATTAACTAGAAGTAGAGAAATAAATGGCTTTTTGAGGACAAGAAGATCACTCTAACCCAATGCAAATGCCAGATGAGAAGTCATATTCAGAACTCTTTTTGGATGACTATTGGTTACATGAATAGAGGAGCTCATGATTATCAGATTCTTAAGAAATGGGGGTTACCGGATAAGCTTGGAAGGGCGCCAATATTCAAGGACTGTAAATGGTATCCCTTGGATGGAGATGTTATTAAAATGAATGTGGATGGTGCTTTGCAAGGAAACTCAGGCCCTTCAGGCTATGGAGTTGTGTTTAGGGATAGTAGGTGTCACTTTGTTGTTGTGGTATGCAGACACATAGACCTTGCCACAAATTATATAGCTAAATGCTTGGCTATACTTGAAGGTGCAGAATATGCGGTTCAAAGGAATTGGAAGAAGTTATGGGTTGATTCGGCGGCTGCAGTCCATGCTTTTGGGAGGTCACAACTTCCATAGGGGATGAAGCAAAGATGGGATAAATGTAAGGAGAAGCTAGAGTACTACAAGATAACACCTACATGGAGGGAATGCAACTTCTCCGCAGACAAAGTGGCCAAATATGCAGCAGACTTACAGACAAATGAACAACTAGTTTTTGATGCAAAACCACCATGGATTACCACATGGGAGGTTCCGCAACAAGTTTACTTTAGATTTGTCTAAAAATCCTAGTAGTGCTACTGTTATAGTGGACTATAGGATACACATGTACCTTCTCCTCTCTTCTGTTTTTACTCTCATCAATACAATATTTGCTTACTTAGAAAAAAAAAACTGTCTTGGTTGGTGGTCAACTGTGCAGCATATTAAGGGCAATGTGCATATGACATATGTTTTGTTAAAGTTTCTGGAGCTGATAAACAATAAAGCTATCAGTCACCATGTTCTTTTTGTACGTGAATAGATATAGGAACACAGTTATTCTCTTGAGTAAAGGGGTAGCAGGCGGCCATATCCTGAGCTGTGACATATTTATGTCTTCTTTATTATAAATAATTGAACAACTTAAAACAAATCAACTGATTGACCAAGTATAACTCTGTGATTCAAATCACATTATTCTTGCATAATATCGTTGTGTTGCTACAACAATCTTGGGATACTCGTTACAGACAGTGTAGTATGATTTGAGCTCCGTGTTATGGCTAAAGAGTGATGATGGTATAAGGGGAATGGGCATATGAGGGTGAGAGCTAAAATGCACCATCTCTTGTTAAGTCTCATCTTGACTCTTGTAGAAGCCCCATGTTTCTCAAGTCAAATAGGTCTCCTTTATTGACTTAAACAACAGAAAAACATGTTTAGGTTTGGAGTAGTAGTTAGAGCTCCAAGCCTAGTAGTTGAGCTCCGGATTTGGAGTTCATAGTTAAGAGTTGGTTATACGAACCTACTACTCCAACTAGTTCCAAAGCCCACGAACCTCCTCTTCTTGTCTCACTTTCGAACCTAGGAAGTGAGAGGATTTGGACTTGAAGTGTGTTCTGGTACTATCTACCCACACCAAGACCATATCCGAACCTTAAAAAGATGCTGCCAGGTGTTATATATCTATTTGCTAAAATATGCACACACAGATGCCCCCCTTTTTTATTCATGGGTTGTGAATCAAACCCTTAAGGAAAAAGGCCGGGTAAAAATATACGCGACGTCTTATGCCTCTATTTTCTCTGTGGAATGTATCGGAAAATTTCTGCATTACTTCAGTGCAAGGAACTGTAAATTCGGACCTACCATGACCATTCCCCGAACCTTGTATATTAGGCTGAACTTGGTGAAAACCGGTCCTGCCATGCCTTGTGATGATCCGGACTTGGTCAGATCAATCCGACCCATGTTTCACAAAGATCTGGACTTGGGATTACATTCCGAAACTAAACTTCGTGAAAGCCGAACCTGTCATGCCTCGTGTTTACCCGGACCTAGAATACTAGCTCATATAAGACACCGAACATGGTCACATACTCACATGGCCCCAACTTAGGTAGATTTTACTAAGTCACCTTGACTCGAAAGTGTAACCCAGAACTGGGCCTTGCGAAACTGGAACTTGACCTAGAGTTGAGAAATCACTCAAAGCCCAGCACATGTCTTGCTAATCCATCCGGACTTGGTCTTATTTCCTTTTCCTTATACCATTCGGCTTCGTTTATATTTACACCCAATGTTATTCATCCGGAGTTGAATTCACTCCATCAGGAACTAAACTTTTTGAAACCCGGACTTCACAAGTCTCGCCATGAATCGGACTTGGAGTCTTGAACAAATCAGCCCATGTCAAGCCCCGAATCACTCATCTGGAGTTGAGTTATCTATGGACTGCCGACCTTGGAACCGACGAAGGTCCCTTGATATTCCTTGGACTACTAAAGGCTGGACTCCGACTCCCCTTGCCTTTGTTAATGGCAGGTGCCCTCGAGTACTTCCAAGTCTCAATTAACAGAGTAATGCCTTGGTTTGTTCGCAACGTCACATACATGCACATATTGGGCCAAAAGCACAATATATTGGTGACTTGAGGAAATCGAAGTTTTGGTAGCCAATAACCACGTTAAGAACTTAAACAATCAGTTCCAATGTTAGTCAGTACTCAGTATCGGCTGTGCTAGTGAACCAGCACGTCCATATTGATCAAGTTAGTACCGCTGCTATCATTGCATATTCCCAAATCCAATGTCTCACCAATCAATGTCGGGCTCTTCAATCTACAAATTTCAGTTCCGAATCCAGTACTGGGCAATGCTATTGTCGAGGCAATTTCGGATATGTCAAGTTACAATGCAATTCGGATAGGCCGGGTACTATAGTTAACAATGTAGTTTCGGATTCTTTCGTCCACAAAACAGTTTCGGGTTTGTTACTCAAGAGAACAGTACCAAATTTGGACTTTCTGTGTTCCTTATTAGCTAGGAAGTGGAGTTCCGAACTTAGACAAGTTCCGAACGTGGAGTTCCAGGCAAGCTAGGAAGTGGTGTTCCGAACTTGGACAAGTTCCGAACGTGGAGTTCCTAACTAGCTAGGAAGTGGAGTTCCGAACTTGGACAAGTTCCGAACGTGGAGTTCCTGACTAGCTAGGAAGTGGAGTTCCGAACTTAGACAAGTTCCGAACGTGGAGTTCCTGACTAGCTAGGAAGTGGAGTTCCGAACTTGGACAAGTTCCGAACGTGGAGTTCCTGACTAGCTAGGAAGTAGAGTTTCGAACGTGGAGTTCCTAACTAGCTAGGAAGTGGAGTTTCGAACTTTGACAAGTTCCAAATGTGAAGTTCCAGACTAGTTAGGAAGTGGTGTTCTTTTCTCCTTATTTGCATAAATATGTATACACAGATGCCCCACTTTTCTCTCAGACGATGGTTGCACATTCGACCGTTGAAGGAAAATGACAAAAGTGTCAAATTATATTTTATACAAATTCGTATTCCGAATCTTAGAAAAACAATGTTTTGTAGGAAAATAGAGTTTGCCCCTGTGTCAATTCCTGTAAATACCTTTAGTTTTGTTAGGAAATAAGACTTTGTAGGAACGTAGGGTATGCCCCTATATTATTTCCTGTAAAGTCCTTAAATGATCTGATATCTAATGCATAAACCGACACTTATAAGCATAAGACATTATAACTGCTCTTAGGAGGATAAAATTCAAATTAAGTTAAACTTTCTCCATCACACAGGGAACAACACATGAGATCTTTCACTCATCATCCCGAGAAAGCTTTCTAAAGGTTCTGATACAACTTTGGCCAACATATGGGATCTCTCACCCAACATCCAAAAAGTATCCCAGCAGAAAATTATAAAAGAAACAATGCTCTGAAGAGAGAAATATAAATTTTATTGATAATTGATTGGCATAGATCATGCCCCCAGTATAGTGGAAACAAGTCCAAATTTGTGAAAATTTTGTCTCTTAGAAGCTAAGAGTAGTATAACATTACTTGGAAACAGTACATGTTAGCATCAAGATTCACCGCTGGAGGATCTTTCATGAACATCTTGTTCCTGGTTAACTTCAAAGATGTCCTCATAAGGATAAGTTAAAGTGGTAAAGTCCCTATCCTATAGGGGTAATTGCTCATTTCCTGACATGTCACCAATCTTCTGCCTCTTGGACTTATCTTGATAGGAATTCCTGTCGACTAACTTGTGCTCCGACTGTGGTTCCTCGGACTTCCTATCATTATAATGACTAGCAGAGCTCCTACCAATAGGAGCGGAGGTGACATTGGTTATCACTCTTTTATGAGAAGATTCCCTATCCAATTGGTCTTCTTCCAGTTCCATATACTTATCGATCCGAGCATGCAACTCTGTCATGTTCGTAGGCTCTTCTTTCTTCAAGGACATGTATAGACCAGAAGTGGGATCTAACCCCTTTCTAAAGGCCACAATGGCGAGGGTCTCATCGACGTTGTCAACATGCAATTTAACATCGTTAAATCTTTTGGTGAAATCCCTAATACGCTCGTCCTTTCGGATCTTCATGTCAAATAGTGCATCATCGGTTTTAATGTAGGTTCAGTTGCAACTGAATTTCGCAATGAAATTGATGGATAACACCTTAAACTCGTGAATGCTGCCCCTGGGCAGCTTTGTGTACCAGATGAGTGCCAAGTCTATCAAACTTGAAGCAAAATACCGGCACAAATAATGATCTTTCTTAGAAAGACCCACCATTACTTGACGATAAACTAGCACATGAGAGACCAGATCTCCTTTGCCATTAAATTTAGAGAACTTCGGTGGTTTATAATAATGGGGGATGTATCCACTCATAACATGTCGTGAAAAAGGAGTTCCAATGTCTCCCTCGATTGCTGACTGAACAACTAACTCATCCATCTTAGTTGGTATCGAACCTTGCAGTTCCTCTAGTATTTGCGCCTTGAGCTGTACGTGTAAGAGTAGGTTCATGAATTGGAGTAGTAGGTTCATGAATTGGAGTTCTCTCGTTGTTATACCTCGGACCTGGACTCTCGTAGTTCTCATCTCGATGATAACGTGGTTCTGGATCCCAAGATCGAGTGGAGGAGTTTGCAAAACTAGATCGGGGAACTGAGGGATTCCGAGGCAATGAAGGTTCCCTTGGAACTGAAAGTCTTCTTCGTACCGAGGGTGACCTTGATAGTTGTGGATTGTGAGAAAACACATTCGGACATCCATCCCTCGTACCTTAAGAACTTGAATACCAAGAGAATTCAGTTCCATGTGAACTCGAGTGTCGGGTTGGATCCAATTCCGGATTATAATCAGAATCTGGTTGGTCGCTATGATACCCAACAAAGTAAGGGAAATAAAGCGTAAGGACGTAACCCTCACCATGGTCGAGACTTGGTTGCGAGAACTGCCCCCTCGAGTTTCCATCAGTAGGCAACACCTTTGGAGGTGAACGACCCTCCTTCGTGCGGTAGTAGTCTTGGAAAAAATGCAAACGAGCTCCGGCCGACCACATTCGGCCATCACAGCATCCATAACGGCTTGGTTGGTTATGGCAGATTGGAGAGCATCATTGTTAGGCTCATCTTCTTCACTCCTCTGTCCAAAATGACGATCTCCTCTACGTTCAGATTATCTTTGAGAATTAACATGTTGATCTCGTTATTCCCCTCATTACCTTGATTCGCGTTGGCTCTTGTAGTAACCATGATTTTGAATAAAAGTGAAGAAAAGAATTATTTTTATTTTTTTTAAAGAACAACAAACCCAAGAAAAATTGGTGGGTAGGAAAACCTACAACAGAAAAAAATTCGACCAAGAAATCAAATCAATTCTATATGGTGTCCCCACAGACGGCACCAATTGTGTGATGATTTTTCCTAATCTAGAAATACAAATATTTTGTTGATGATCAAAGAACAATAAGAAGTATTGGATCAAGAAGAAGAAGAGATGTAGAAGATGATGAGTTGAACCACGTTCTTTAATGGCTGCCTATGTATCCTGTCAATAGGAATCAAACTCAAAGCGTAGTTCAACTATTCTATTTATAAGAATATATGAGGTTTCCCAATTAGTGTTTAACTAGGAGACCGTCTCTTGTTAAGTATCATCTTGATGAATAGATGAGGTTTCCCAATTAGTATTTAACTAGGAGACTATCTCTTGTTAAGTCTCATCTTGACTCTTCTAGAAGCCCCATGTTTCCCAAGTCAAATAGGTCTATTTTATTGACTTAAACAACAAAAATACATATTTAGGTTCGGAATAGTAGTTATAGCTCCAAGCCTAGTAGTTGAGCTCCGGATTTGGAGTTCATAGGTAGGAGTTGGTTATACAAACCTACTACTCCTACTAGTTCCAAAGCCTACGAACCTGTTCCGAACCTAGTAGTTGAGTTCTGGATTTGGAGTTCATAGTTAGGAGTTGGTTATACGAACCTACTACTCTAACTAGTTCCAAAGCCCACGAACCTGCTCCAAACCTAGTAGTTGAGTTCCGGATTTGGAGTTCATAGTTAGGAATTGGTTCTCCAAGCCTACTATTCCGGCCAACCAGTTCCGAACCTTCAGTTCTTCGAGCCTACTCCAACCAATTCCGAACCTCCTATTCTTATCTCACTCCCGAACCTCATAGAGGTGAGTTAGTCAGGATCTGGACTTAAAGTGTGTTCTAATACTTCATACCCACACTAAGACCATACCCGAGCGTTAAGAAAATGTTGTCACGTGTCACATATTTTTTTACTAAAATATGTACACACAGATGCTTCTCTTTTTTCTTCATAGGTTGTAGTTCAAACCCTCAAGGAAAAAGGATAAAAAGGTAGACACTCGTCACGTCGCGCAATCATATAAAAAGCAACGAGCAATATACCACTATCTGCTCCTTGAAATTTATATACAAAATTAGCCATGATCGCAGCTCAAGGAACAATGTCGGGCATACAATGACCATGACTCGGACTGGTCTTATAATAACCCGGACTTGAACATATCAAGACTTTTCCAAATCATCATGACCCGGACTTGGATAGATAAACTCCATCTATATAGCACGCATATATAGATCATTTGTGTCACGCGTAGGAACTGTAACTCTTTTTTTTTACAACCCGAACTTGGGTAGATCCCGACCAAGCCTCCTGATAACCCAGACCCTGAGCACATACCGCACAAGACCCAGACTTGAGAATAAAAAGGAAATCACTAAATCAACACATGTGATGTGACCTTAAATCCACAGTTTCCCCCATTGACAATTTCTTAAACTTCCAGGTGCTTGCTTGTTGTTTTAGAAAATAACTTGTTTCTTCACTGTCGATTGATTCCGTCAAAAACAGAAAACAAGCACTGAAGATTTTCTAGCAAAACTTGAGTTTGGTTGCTTCGAAGACCGCCATACACAAGGTGTTGAACCTGTTCTTTGTTTTATTGCTGCCATATTGGATTCATAGGAAAGTAGGTATACTGCAGTCGTTTTTCTCTTTCTTTCACTGATTGAGAGTTTGAGTCCAAAGTGTGTTAAGGTTTGTATAGAAGAACTTGAAGTTTTGGGTGTCAACAGCCACGTTTTCCTTTCTAAAGTTGAACAGGCAATTCGGCTTTGCTACCACCACTTCCAATTCGAATATATCCTTTTGACCGTGCACTCTTAATCAACTTTCAATGTCTCACCCATCGACTTCCGAGTCTTTTTTAAATAGCAAGGCAGTTTGGATTGATCGGGCAATGCTCTTTGTTTTCAGTTCAATTGCTATAGCAGTTCCAGGTTATATAGCAATTACCGATGTTTCTCTTTCGACCGCGCCAAAAACTAAAATCCCCACTTTTGACTGGAATATTATTCCATTAGGTGATATTCCGGATTTGGGAAATATCCGTAACACATTTGCAATTCCAAAAGAAATCAAAATTGAATATCCAAAATCATAGCCAGCCCTACGCAGATCCTTGGTTCCCATCCAAATGAAAAGTATGCTACATGATCCTTTGATGCCTTTGCAATTCCTTCTGAGAATTTCTCTGGTCTGAATTCATCTGCATCATCGCCCCATACTTCATTATCATGATTAATAAGAAGTGTTGGGCGAATGAGATGGACCCCAGCTGGGAGGGAGAATTCTCCAATTTTTATTTCCGTGGATGTGTATCGAAACTGATGGATCACAGAGGGATATAACCTTAGGACTTCATGTAGAATCATAGTAACCTGCAGTGAAAGTTGGTATGTCAGTCACAATGGCGTACGAATAAAACATTTTTATACTTTTAAAAGGCCAAAGAACGACTAATTAGTAGTAGTGTAGTACTGTATATGAGCATCTGATGACACCTTATTGTGTTAACTTTCTCATCTCAAGTTCTTTTCTATTACAAGTCATCAAATAGGCTAGTGATATCCCTATAAATTGCATATTGAAGGAGAAATACTCGCAATCTTTAAATGGTTTAGATTTTCGAATTTGGGCATGTCTTTCCCGCATACTGGTAAAACCTCTTCCCTCGCCTTCTCTTGCCAGCTTGGATGCATTGGTAAGACAATCATTGTCCATGTTAGCCAGGTTGAACTTGTTTCTTGGCCAGCGAAGTAGAACAACTTGCATTCCTCTATCACCTCATCAATTGTCATCCCATTAACTTTTGGATCAGTTGCTTCTATGGAGCACTGGTTACTAGACTGCAAAAGCATGCCTATCAAGTCATCATCGCCTGTATCTCCATTTCTTATTGCCTGTACTTTCCTTTCAATCAGATTTCATAGTTTTGCTTTGATCTCTTTGTCCAGATTCATTGAATGTTTGTGTGGTCAACATGTATGAGAGCTTGTGTGAGCAAGCATTTGAGCTTGGGGAAATGAAGTAGCCATAATTCAAAGAGAATTGAGAATGTACCTAAAACCTGGCATGTAAACAGATTTAAAAGCTTCAAGGACTAGTACATCTTGCTCCTTTTGAAGTTCAAAGATCCTCTTGCCTTCTTAAGTAGTTACTTCCAAAGGCAGTCCGTGAGACTACATCAGAGCTAAGGTTTGGATATCTGGCCATACATCTAATTGGTGAGATCCTTGAGGACTTACCATCTTCTTCCATTTCTCAATCAACTTGCTACAACTGGTCGAGAATGCGGGCATCATCCCCTGTTGTCGAGAAATTCATGATTAGATGATACGGAACCTAGAGGTGCGGAAATTTCAATCATAGTTTTGGTTATATTTTTGTCTGCAAAAGAAACATTCTTTAGCTTGGAAAATATGAAATACAATGTGGTATTAAGTTGTACTCTTGAACTTATTATCTTTACAGGATTGTTGCTGATAGGGAATAGAGGGGTAGAGGGGCGCACGCCCTTGGTTTTTACTCTCAGAGGGGACGCACGCCCTGGTGTCTCAGTAGTCTTTTATTTCGAGTGTTTTAAGTAAGGGGCGCACGCTCTTGGCTTTTGATGTCAGTCTTTGGTTTTTGATGTCAGTCTTTGTTTTCAGTCGGTGGACTTAGATCACCGCCATTCTTTGTTTTAGGTTTAGCATGCATAGGGTTTGTAAAAGACACTTTTGGTTAATTTATTTTATTTGATCGACGACTATTTTATCGATTCTCGGTTAGAGATTGATTATTTTAGATTGTTTGAGAGTTAACGCTTCGCATAACTGCATCAGTTGCCCAGAAGGCACACTTAGTTTCACTCGATAATAGATGATTGCACTCATTGACAAGGTTACATCTTGAACTACTAAATTGTCACAGAGATTTACCAGTCTCAGGGTCAATATTTTCTTTGAACAGGAGCGCTCATTGTATCTCTACTAATTCTCTGTATTACCACTCAATCTGTCTATCTTGAGTGTCAGTGTCTCTGGGCAGTAGCACTACGTTGCAGCTTGAGAAAGTCCCTATAGAAATGTAACTCGTGTGGTGGTATGTTTTAACAAGTATATATGACCTAACCATACCTAGTTTACTTCTTTCTTGAATAATGGGGGAAGTTTTATCTGATTAGTCTGTTCTTTTATGCAATCTTGCAGTTAGTATCAGGACTCAGGAGGACGTAGATATACAAAAGTCTGCATTAAAATGAGTAGATATGGATGGACGGAACAAACCTTCAGTTTTTCAATATGAAAAGCTGGGGTAACTATTTTTCTGGGTTCGAACCATTTCTCTCCTTCCATAGTTGAGAGCATACTACTCCAACTTGAGAGTCCCACAGTTAGAAGCTTAATATGTGGATTCTCTGGTGGTTTTTGAACTTTACCAAACTTTTCTGATAGGATATCCTTCACTAGTTCTAGATCCTTAATGATCAGAGTAGGAGTCGTTCCTAGCCAAAAAGAGAGTGATCTTCCCTGTGTTTCAAGTATCAAACTATCAAACGCAACTGATATATAATGAGAATTGAGAAAGCATATCGTAATAGTATGAACTTTCAAAATCTCAATTCCTAAAGCTGTCTAAGAAGAACAAAAGAACATAACATACCATGAGTTCACCCAAAGAAATTTAAACAGAATGACCAACTAGTTAAGATTCATCCAAAGATGAAACTATGTGACCATCCATATTGGTCTATTGTCATTCTACAGGGATGCTATGGATTATGTGTCCCTTCATTCACCATAATAGACATTCATGGAAAACTTAGCCAACAATGCAATAAGCATATTTTTTGTGGAATCGCTGTCAACAAGCACTACCAAGTATTTTGTTGTTTGTACATGAAAATAATTTATATGAAACAGATCAAAGTTGCGAAGAGAAAGCACATTTGAGATTTCGTCATTTGCATGAGTTATATATATGTAACCTAGATCTTATTTGGTGTTGAAGGGACTCAAACTTGAAGGTTTTGAAATATCAAATATTATGGGCACATTTGTAGGACACATGGTCCCTGGTTGGGCTCTCATTATCTTCCCAAATTTTGGACTTCTATCACTTTGAGTTTTCGTTCATGCTGGATAGTTTAGAGCATGCAACCATGTTTCTTCACCTTGCCATCTATGCAGGAATCGCCCTTGTCGTCAAATTAACACAGTTACCAGAGGTTTTTATGTGGTTCGTTGGACTCCTTGCAGCGTCAGTCTTTAGCCAAGAGTTATTTTTACTACATTTTCACTCTACAGACCATGTTGGTCTTGAAGGTCACTACCACTGGCTCTTGCAGCTTATAGTGCTAGTTTCATTTGTATCAGCTCTCGCAATGATCAGCTTCCCTAGCAGTGTATCAGCAGCTATAGTCCTTTCGGTCTCTGTCCTGTTCCAGGTGTGTTGGTTTTTGAACATGGGATTCATACGATGGGTCCCGAGATTTGTTCCTAAGGGTTGTATGGTTAGTTTCGTGGAGGGTGGGAATGACATGCATGGAGCAGTAAGCACTGGCCAACTTACAATTTAGTTTGATACTAGCTGCAATCATGATTCTCACATCGAGCCTTTGTTTGACGTTGGCTGGAAAGTATATTGCGAGGAGGCAATCAATCGAATATGAACGAATTCATAGCAGAGGTGCAGATGCAAATCAGATACCAATGGATGTTTAATTATGGCACCAGGAAAAATTCGCAACATATAAGTAAGAATATGTTTGAGGGCGTCCAACACTAGTTACGGAGAATGGATCCAGCAATTATCTGGAAATCTGAATTTTCTTCTTGAAAATTCTGTGAGAAATAAAATGTAGGCCGAAACAGAACGTCTATATAGTGTGCTACAGAGCCAAAAACAAAAATTGGCTCACTTATTAATCTTGGTGTTTAACGCAACTGCTTGCTTCTTTATACGTCGTATTTGTGGTATTGTGGTAAGCCTTTATACGTACCAGATGAAAGACTGAAAGAGGAAAAGAAAGACAAGAGTTGCTATAGCCTATAGGTCTAACAATTTCGATCACTTTGCAAAAAAGCACTTCAAAAAGCTTATGTTTTTTGTCACTGTCACTATAAACTAGCTAGCTACAAAAGTAAAAAGTAAGATCAATTTGAAGTCTTTGGATTTGCCAATAAAGACTACTTTAGGCCTAACAGCATGCATTAACAAAATTAAAGAACAACCAAAAAGTAAGTTGGTATTAGAAAACAATAGAGATCAGATAAGCAATTCTGAAGACTTCCAAAATCGTTCATGTTTTTTGTAAGACAGCCCATTGGTTAGCCCTATTGACTTTAGTTGTTAATATTTAATTCAGTGATGTATACCTTGTGCTGTATTGTAAACAATAACATATGCCAAGCAAAACATAATTACATGCAGATTGACTGTTAGTTCTGAAATCTGATGAGCATCAGAGCATCCATAATCCATTAGATCATCAAGTGTGACAAGCTGTTGTTCTGTGACTTGGCTGAGAATTACAAATTTATTCTATTCACCTAAACAGAATTATACTATGTACGTGATAACTTGTGCACGCTTCATTGCGCATGTAAAATAATTTGAGCTCCATGTTGTGGTTGAAGAGTGACAATGGTGTTTGGAGCATGGGCATATGAGGGTGAAAGCTGAAATGAGAAGTGTTGCAAAATCATAGCCAACGCCATCTTAGCTTCTATCATGGCAAAGTTCTGGCCTATGCAGATCCTTGGTCCCATCCAAATGGAAAGAATGCTACCTTTCGATCCTTCAACGCTTTGGCTATTCCTTCTGAGAATCTCTCAGGTCTAAAATCTTCTGCATCATCCCCCCAGAATTCACGATCATGATGAATAAGTAGTATTGGTAGGATGAGTTGAACCCCGGCTGGGAGGGTGATATCTCCAAGCTTTGTTGTCTTGCAAGTATACCGAATTTGTTGGACCAATGGTGGATACAGCCTTAAAACTTCATATAGAATCATAGTAACCTGCAATTGAATTTGGTACCATAGTCAAAACAGATGTAGCTAGTGAAGTAGTGAGCATATCTATTTCTCAACGAACATATGCCTGCTAAGTCATAGGTGCTGTTGCAAGCAGAACAAAGCCATAATGTATCACTATGAATCTATGATGCCAAAAAATTGATTAAGGTTTGACGTTTTCTCATATCAGAATCTAGGATTCTAATAAAAACCGTTATAGATAAAAAGTTTTGAAAGAGATGTACTCACAATCTTTAAATGGTTTAGATCTTCGTAACTGGGCATGTTTTTCCCACAAATTTGTAGCACCTCCTCCCTCGCCTTTTCTTGCCAGCTTGGGTGCATAGCTAAACAATCATAGTCCATGTTAGCAAGTTTGAACTTGTTTCTTGGCCGGCAAAATAGAACAGCTTGCATTCTTCTATCACCTGATCAATTGGCATCCCGGTAGTTTTAAGATTATTCATATCTGCTTGAGAACTTTCTCTACTATATTGCAAAAGAATGCCTAATAAGTCATCAACGCTCGACTTTCCACTTTCCAATGCAAGAGTTTTTCTCCGGATCAGATCTCTTAAGTTTACTACGATCTCTTTATCCAGATTCATTCTTCTCTTGTTTTCCTTCGTTGGAATAAATCTGTAAGATGTTAAATTGAATAGTGATGCTGTTGGTATGCTATTGGACCAGTTGCTGACTTTGATTGTTTGGGGAACCTGAATAAATTAGAAGAACCTAAAAGAAGTAAAGAACATGCTCAAATTAGAAGAAAAATGGCAATGCACCTGAAACCTGGAATGTATACGGATTGAACAGCCTGCATGACTAGTATACTCTGCTCTTTTTGAAGTTCAAAGATCTTCTTTCCTTCTTCAAAGTTACTTCCGAAGGCTGTTCGTAAGATAACATCAGCGGTGAACTCTTGAATATCATGCCACGCATCCAGTTCACAATATCCTTGGGAATAAGTTTTGTTCTTCCATTTTTCAATCAACTCAATGCAACTAGTCAAAAATGCAGGAGTCATACCCTACAATAACGAAATCAACAAGTATAAGAGATCAGTAATATTGGTCGCCAAATTTTACCTCTTCAAATCCTTACTCGTTGCCATTTGAAGCAGTTATTGGATGCCCAAAAGAAAATTTTCTCTTGTTGTTTCTGCGTTTATATGTACCTGCCTAACCTAACCACTATATTGGCGGATTGGCCTACGTTTAGGAGCATAATCTACGCAAGATTGCTTAAATCAATTCCAACGCATAGCACTGTGATTTTAAAGATTGCCAGTATAAGTTGAAACTGTCCCTCACAACCTAGTGCAAATTGAACCATAGCATCGGCAATAAGTCATAGGTGAAATATGACCTGACCTGTGAGTTTTAGCTTAAATTATCTATATTGTTAGTCAAAATTATTGGCATGCACTAGAAAAGCTGTTTGAAATTAGTATACAATGATAATCAGAGAACCTTTAATATTCCGTGAAAAAGAGAGAGTGAAAACCTTCAGTTTTTCTTGGCGGAAAGCAGGACTAATTAATTTCCTCTGTTTCACCCATTTCTCTCCTTGCAATGATGAAAGTCCATTCGATAGAAGTTTTATATGTGGGTTCCTCGGTGGTTTTTGAATGCGACCATACTTGTCTGATAGGACTTCCTTCATCAGTTCTGGATCTAAGATGATGAGAGTAGGCTTTGTTCCAATCCAGAAGAAAGACATTTTTCCTGCATTACCAATATTCCAACATCAGTGCTGTATAAGTATAATGAGGTTCTCGAAATCAAAGTGCCACAAGGGATCTTATAAAACAACATACAATGAGAAACATATCAGATAGGTATCGGTACAGTGAGGGCAACTGAGAGAAAAAGGCATTCGTTTTGGTTCCTAGTTATTGTTAACAAGTGGCGTGACCTCTTTAAGGTTCATTATTTTCTACCTCTCCGATCCATATTGAGCAATTAAACAACAACAACAAAAAGAGAAATAGCAGCTATGGTGATGTAGAAAAGCATTGGGAGACTTACATCTATACATGATACAGAAAAAAAATGTGAAATAAGTTCATCCTAAAAACTAATGAAGTTGACAAAGATAACTCGGGCCATGTTACGATTTAAGATTCCTAAACTGATTCCTATTTCGTTTTCTAAGATGAATAGTCTCTATTTCGTTTTGAGTTTTTCTCACCATTTCTTATCAAAACTAGCAAAACACCAAGGAAGAAATTTGTAAAAACTAAAGAAGGAAATACACACAGAAGTATATGTTACTGAAGAACATATAAGTAAAGTCTCTCAGAATACATACCATAGATCTTCACTGTTCTGTTGATGAAAGGGATGACGCGTGGCACGATCTGATGAGTAAGATTGATGGGTTTGGACCATATGCTTCTCTAAGCTTTTGGGCTTCCACCAAAGTGAATGAAATACTTTCACAGCAAACAAAAACGATAATAGGCAAGTGATGAACAAAGTCATGGACATGAGACCTTCCATTGTGTCTGTAAGCTAAACTAAACGAGCTGAAAAACCAAGATGCAAGGCAGGGTATTTGTATTTTCAAGTGCCTCTCTTTATTCCCATTTGGTTTCTTGTTGGATTGAATTGTCGCTGTTTCTTGATATCTAAGACGAGGAAAAAAAAATATATAACATCAGCATATTTTTGTTGATGACGATGTCTTTAAAGCAATATGAAAAGGATACGCTGGCATGCTGCTGTGGGAGCATGCATTAACCACAAACCAAAAGTTGCGTCATTCTGCCCCATGATATAACTTGTGCTTGCTACTTGCTAGCGACATTTGGCCCATGATGAATATTATCAATTTTTTTTTTTATTGGCAAGCCTGTTTCAAATGCGTTCATTGATGCTGGTATTATCAGCCAAAGGTTTTACAAGTTTAAGATCCGTTGACTTAAAGATACCTCTCATATGTACAATCTTAGTATTAAATATAATGGGGTAATTATAATCTTAGCCCAAGTTTGTTGGTGTTATCCCTCACACGAGGAAGAAGGAAAAAACAGTGCTTGTTTGTGTGAAGAAGTCGAGCATCTTGGCTCAGATTGGTGGATTTAATTGCCCAAAGGCGGCGCCCATATATGCCGTGAAAAAGAAGATAATTTTTTTCAGTCTCTCACGAAACATGTCTACTGGAAGTTTGGATGGAAAAATAAGAGGGCGCGTGCACGCTCGAATTGGCCTTGCCTAGAGCGCGCCCGCACTCATGCCTAAACATGTCTACTGGAGTTTGGGAAACTATAAATATAAGAGGGCGTGCACGCGCTCAGATTGGCCTTGCCAAGAGCGCGCCCGCACTCATGCCTAAACATGCCAGGTTTTGATTTTTCTACAGTAAACATGAAATTTCGCAGACGCGCCGAAATTTCAGATTACTATAAAAACAGAAGTTAGGTTTTGGAAAACCAAGTCTTGAATAGAAACCCAATTTTGAGAGCAACCAAAATTGAGATAAAACCCTTGCAAAGAGAAAAGCTTGTAAGGAGAAAAGAGAAATCTAGTAAGTTTGGAGAGACTTGAGAGGAGTGATTGTAATCTTCCTTTCCATACTTATAAAATGATTAGCTCTTGTGGAAGTAAGCATCATTGGCCAAACCACGGTACATCTTTGCATTGTGGTATGTTTTACTTTCTTTGCTTTATTATTATTTGTTTGTGATAGTTGTTGATTGCTTAGGAAGTTGGTTTGGTTGTTGGTTGTGGTGAAAGTTTAGATTTTTATTAGAGTAGTAAATTGTCCAAGTGTAAGCTATCTTAGTGGGAATCGATTAGTATCATTTTCCCCAACAAGTGGTATCAGAGCCGTGGTTAGATTAATCACAAAGATAGTTATCCAAATCTTGCTCGGAAGGTGTTTGATAAAATTTCTGAGAGGTGGTTTGAGTTGAAATAACTTGTTAAGATGGATCATTCTATAAACACTCACATGACTAGTCTAAATAGAGGTAACTACACCGTACTTTTGGAAAACCAAAAGATGGAAGACTTGCTTTATTGCAATGACTTGGCACAACCCATTGAGAATGGAGGAGTAAAACCGGATACAGTATCCAATATCAATTGGAAGATGCTTGATGAAAAAGTGATTGGGTGCATTAGACCACGAATTGACAACAATGTAATCCGCCTTGTATCCCAAGAGACCACAACTTTTAGCCTGTCGAAGACATTAAAAGACCTCTACGAGAAGACAAGAAAGGACGCACAAAGTAGCTCCTATCACTCAGAGATCCTTGTTACAGAAAAGCAAGAGAGAGGCAAAAGTAGAAATCTATCTCATTCTAGAGGCGATGACAAAAGAAAATCTAGGAGCGCGAGTAGACCTCCTAAGAAAGACTTGTCGTGCTATCATTGCAGTATCCGTGGCCACTTAAAGTATGAATGCATAGAATTGAAGATGGATGAGAAGACTAGTACCGTACATGAAGACAAGTTAGAGTTAAAAGAAAGCACCACCGATCGAGACTCCACTATCATAGCTTCAGAAGGTGAAGTAGGAATTGTGTCAGATTGTGACGAGTTATGCTTGAGCACTTCATACCAGGGTACAAAGTGGGTGGTAGATATAGGTGCTTCCTACCACGTCACACCCCACAAGAGTTTCTTCACTACCTACAAATCGGGTGATTTTGGTGAGGTGAAGATGGGTAACAATGAAGTCTCGAAGATTATAGGCATTGGTGATGTTTATATAGAAACCAATGTCGGCTACACGTTGACACTCAAGAATGTAAGACATGTCCCTGACAATCGGCTAAGCCTAATTTCTGCTGGAAAGCTGCCTCCTCCAACTTAACTTGTTTGGCTGCATTGAAGGAGTCTTCAAAAACATCAATTACTCTCAGAGCAAAACGAATGGCATTTTCAGCTGACCTCTTCTTTATCTCCTGCACCACTTTGGAATAGAACTCAGAGGTCTCCTCCAAGAGATCACCAGCTTTCTTTTTAGAACGTAGACGCTTCTCTTTGAGAGCCCTCTCATAACCTATCATGACTTCATTTGCATGAGTAATGACTTGGCCAAGGGTTCTCATCTCGGTATTCCTACAGTGAAGCTCCCCTTGGACTTGGTCATGCTTTGCTTGCAGGGTGGTAAATTGGGAGCGTAGTTCCAAGAACTTCACTTTCCAAGAGGCAGCCTCAAAGAACTCCTTTTTGCTTTATCTAGAGAGTTTCAGAGGTTGGAGATCACATCTCTCGTGTTCCTAAAACCAGCATCAGATTTCTTCTCTTTTGCCAAAAGTTGGTCAACCTGGGTTTGCAGCTCCTCAGCTCTTTTCTCAACAACTTCTTTTCGCCCGGATCGGCTCCAAGATAGCCATGTCATCGGTCGATTGTCAGATGGGCGGTGAGGCCGCAAAGATTGGGTCTTTCATGGCCAAAAAGTTATTTACTAACTGAAAAAGAATATAGAATGTGTAAGCAACATAATGAGATGAACAAGACATGGTATATAGAAAAAATTCTTACATTGGCCAGATAAACAACAGATTTGTGGAATGACAGATCCAGGCTACCAACCATATTGGCTTCAACTTTATCAATAGGAAGTCGCGTAGCTTTCATAACTCCAAGCGCGATATCAACATCATTGACTGAGTGTTTGTTGGTAACGGGAAGCTCATCAATTCGGCCCCAATACCTCATCTCCACAATCATCTCCCTTTCAGGAGAATCTAGAGATTGTGGCGAGAAGGGAATGTCATTGCTTACCCTCCTCCTATCTCCAAATTGAGGATAGGGGAGAACAACAGTTACAGCAATTGTCTCAGTGACGCCCTTCCCCTTTCGGTCATCGAGGAGGGAAGGATTAATAGTAAACAATACATAGTCACCAGCCTGTTCAGACCTATAGGAGGATCTGGAACTAGTAGAAACACTTATCAGAGTGGGGAATAGTCACAGGAACCTTCACAGATAGAGGGCGAAATTTTGTTCTCTTACCAGGTAGGGCAACATCAGAAGCAAGAGTAGGATCGGCTCTCTTCAACTTTGAACGATTGGACGCACGTACTTCCCTCTTAAAATTGCTAGCAGCCAGAAGTTCATGAGGCAGTTTAGGGCCCCTCCCGCCAGTGATCACACAATCATCACTGACATCAGGCTCCTAAATTGAACCCGATGTCGCAGCATCACTGGAAGCTACTACAGAACTATTCTCTTTGTGGCTTCCTCTTCTTGTAGTACTCAAAGAGGATTCATCTTGAACTGGAGGAGGAAGAAGACCAGCATTCTGATCCATAGGAGTAGAAAATACTGTGCACCCAGAACTCACAGTATTTATCCCAAAAGGGGAAAAGTCGGGGGCAAGTGTCAGCAGTTCTTCAGCAGACAAATTGAAATATTCAAAGAGATGGGTGGGGTCAGGAACTATCACCCAGGGCATCCTTTGATCATTGGGGATTTTCTTGATGAAGTCCACCATGGCAACATCAGTTGCAGTTAATTGGTTCCAGGGGAAAGAGTCATATAAGGAATAATAGCAAAGGAACTCAGTCGAAAGACTCTTATGATGATTGTAAAATTCATGAGAAAATAGACTTACTAGTCGGAGCATGAATGTGTTTTCTAGGAACAGGAATCCCCACTGAGCTCACTATCGGCATACAGAGGATGAACGTCCCACGCATCACCCAACACTCACAGGTGGTGAT
The DNA here is from genome assembly GCF_015680905.1 of Coptis chinensis. Lineage (NCBI taxonomy): Eukaryota > Viridiplantae > Streptophyta > Magnoliopsida > Ranunculales > Ranunculaceae > Coptis > Coptis chinensis. Next base: position 94,896,540 of record NC_141461.1, read on the forward strand.
CAGCCCAACCCTCGACACTCTGCTTTCCCTAAAAAAAGACGATCGGAGAGTTCTTGTCTCTGGTCATGAGGTAGTAGTAAGATTGGTCTCGAATATGGTGGACCTTATAAAAATACCCAAACACCCAATGATTCAGAACGAATCCATGTTTCTTTGCCAGTATGGCAGAGCACATGACAATTCTATAGAACAGGGGTGTTGCTTGACCAAGAGCAAGATTGAAGTGGATCAGACATTCTCTCAACAGTGGGTGTAGGGGAAGGGTGAGTCCGACCCTAAGTTGACCGATTGTGATGAGCGTTACTTCCTTGTAGGCCAACTCATCAGACAATCTTCCCCACTTAAGACCAATATCAGCAGGGATGTGAAATTTCTCTCGGATCAGTTCCAGGGATGAGAGATCCCCGAAGTTTATAACTGACTAGTTGGGATTCATGATCAGAAAAGAAAGAAAGTTTGAAGTTTTGGTTAAACCCTAACGGAAGATCAAAGGGTTTCAGTATACAGGGAAAAGATAGCGGAACAGATAATGAGGGCTCTCTCACCAGATCCTTTATATATATATATGATGGACGGTTACGATTAGCCTGAGTGTTGCATCTTTTTGGGATGGAACTGCCATCATTACCTTTTTTGGGAAACGATGTGTCTGCTCGAGCCGTCTTTTCAGAGCCTTAATTAGGTGAGTCCGTAAGCAGTTCCAACAACTGTTTATGAAAAAGATTCTCGCGCCAAAAGCAGTGTCGCTTCAAGTGCTAGATGGCATGAGAGGGGGCATCTGTAAGGGGGATTTCCCATCATTGATTAGATGACACGTGTATGGGAAATGACCCAGGACTATAGATGTCCAGAATGAGACAAGAGCCATCAGATCAGTTATGTGAATAAGTGATCTCATGTTTATCATGAGTGTTTAATAAGCATGTGCTAGACACGTGACTAACCCGCCTCCAAGCATAACATTTTTCTAAGTCGTTAGGAACTGTTATGGACAGTTTCTGAACAGAAGAAAATTGAAAATGGCGATCTTTGATGATAAGGAGAGAATCAGAATGACGTATCTTTAAGAGTTGCCTTTTAGATCTAATCTTTCCATATGTGATGGGATATTATGACCAACAAAGAAACCTACCTCTAATAAGATACGGTTTAGATTCAGACTTCCATAAGGATAGGATTCCTAATAGAAAGGTAGAGTCTAAAGATGGAAGGGAACTCACAAGCGGTGAGGTTAACCCTAACCATAGGACTCTCAAGACTCTTCCTATATAAACCATATGAATTTAGTCTTAGGAACTACGCAAAATAGGGTTTGATTCTTCTAAATAAAACAAAGAGATACGTACGCAGCCACTAGGCGGTTCAACCTTGAACTCTAAATCATCTCATCCCTTCTCTATCAAGAAAAAGCTACTGAATCACAAGACACAGAGGAGGATCAGGGGATATCAGGGCATATTCAGAAAATCCCCTACAATGGCTATAATAAAGACATACATTACGAGCCGTTGTGGACGAGAGGATTGAGCGCTATGGAGGTTGCTTTGGGGTGAAGCGGAGCTCACGGGACGAGTACGTGAGATCGGTTGGTGGTGACATCACTTTGGGCGCGAGTTGAATAGTTTGCTTGCCTGAGTCGAGTCACTATGAAGCGAGCTCAGAGGACAAAGATTCGAGGTCGGTTGGTAGTTCTGTATGTGCTGGACATGTGTCTGATATCCATTGGTTATGGATATTAGCCCCTTACACATCCCCATCTCAGTAGGTCGCTATGTATGGGGAAGCGATATGCTGAGAGAGAACGAAAGCATGTGTGCGGTGCATGCGAGGGTGCGAGTAGTTTTGAAACTGAATAGGAACCGCTTCATTTTCGGGTGGGTGAAAATATTCGTACTTGAAAAGACGAGACATAAAAAGACGTATCGGTTAGGGTTCAGTGCAATGATGGCCTGCATTGGGAACTAAACGGCCAGCGTGTATAAGACGGTTTGGGGAATTGAAGAGTTAGTGGTTTGGTTCATTTTCTTCAGACTTTTGAGAATGTTGACTGCTCAGGTTAGTGCTTTCACTTCCATTTTTCTTTCTCTCGCTTTGATTGATAAACTTTGCTTATTAGGTTCTTCTATTTTTGTTTCAAAATATGTCTGATTCTGATGATACACGATCTAACGAGGTTATAGTAGAGTCGATAGGGTTTGAAAGTGGGGAAGAATATGTAATTGTTATGGGGAGTAGCTCTGGTCGTGATGAGGGTTCTACTTCTAGTGGATTGCCCCCTAGAATTGTAGATGAGTGTGTTGTGGAGAGTTTTGCAGATTTAAGGGATGCTTATGATATAGATGTGAGCAACCTAGAGATACATGAACTAGGGGACGACATGGATGCCTTAAGCAACGCGTTCGTCCCACGGGGATATGGGATGGTAGTTTGTGAGGGGCAATTGCGAGCTGGCATGATAATACCGTTCTCGAAGCTTACTTGTAGTTTTTTGAACTTTTGTAAGAAAACACACTGTCAGTTCGTTGGCAACACCTGACGTTTGCTTAGAGTTTTTGACCCGTTGAATGAGAGCGGGGAGTACCGCATTGAGGTCGGCGATATTATTGAGCACTTCGCTGTGAAGTGATCTTGTGCTAATAATTTTAGTTTGCAGACGTTGACGAAGAAGTCTAGCATCCTGGATGGTGTGAGCAACGAGCCTTGGGAGAGAAGGCCATTGTTGTTAATTGGAAATTATTGTGCTAGTGGGTTTGGAGTTCATACTAGGGTTTGTAATTTTGCTGGTATGTTTTTGTGTCATTTGTTGTATATTGAGCAATATTTGTTTTACTGAACTGACCTTGGAAGTGCTTGTCTTACAAAGGTTGCTATTACAAGGCGAACAAACCGAGGAATGATTGAGAAGTTTGCTAAGCTTAGTCGAGCTGAGAAGCTGCCTGAGGTAGCGACCTACTTTGTGGAAAGGGGAGGTCGTGAGATAAGGTTGAAGAGGAAGAGTCAAAAGAAAAGAGCTTGCGGTCAGGTTGATATTGAGTCTTCTCGCAAATTTGTCATGGAGAGGGATGATAGTGGTGTTGTAACTAGGGAGACTAGGAACAGGAGCCGGAGTGGGCATGTGAGGCCTGGGGTGGTGATGGGACCTCTGGGGGTGATGGTGGCGTGCCCAAGCGTACTGGTGGGAAGGGTCACCACTTTGGATCTGAGCCTACTCCCAGGGAACACACCAGGAAGTGTGAACCCTTGCTGTTAGATGTAGATGAGCTTAGTGTTCTAGTTCGTGAACCTGGAAGCCTGCTGAAAAGAAAGAATGACGCTCCTGATGACAGGGCGGTAAAGGAAGCTCGTTTGGAGGGTATTCTGAGGGGAGACTCGAGTCACTGAACTAGTGGTAGGTCGGGTGGACATACTAGGGAGGGCTCGAGTGGCCGGTTGAGGTCGATACAGAGGGTCAATCTAAGCGATCTGGACCTGGGTCCCCGTGAGAAAGAGAAGGGTACTACGGTTGTTGTTGCTCCTGCTAGGAGAGGGAAAGAAAAGGCTTCTAGCAAGGGTAGTGCCTCTAGGTAAGGGAAAGGGTGGTGCTCTTGAGAAGGGTCACCTATGTCGATCCAGACACTGGTGAAACTTAGTATATGATGAGGTCTGACTGTAGCTTCAAGTCGGCTCTTATTGTGAGTTGCTTGCTGGATAGCATTGCTCTTGATGGAGATCGGCAGAACCTAGATGCCATGGGAGACCTTGCTGCGAACGTGAGGGCAATGGACCTTAGGTATTGCCTAGTAAGTGTTTGTGTGATTTGGCTTTTAGTTGTGTATAAGTAGAATGATGTATTGATGTTGCTACGTAGGTACTATCTGGGTACCAGAAACTGAAAGAGCTGGCTGGGATCGCTGAGGCGGAAAAGAGCGAACGAGAAAAGTTGAGAGAAGAACTGGAGAACGTTCGTACAGTTCAAGTTTCACTCCAGGCTAGTTATGATGAACTAAAGAAGCAACACTATCAGGTCGCTTTTGGAGAAAATCATCTTGGCTGGGGCATTGGAGGAAACGAATGACGAGGTGGCATTGTACATGGGGTATGTGGAGAAGGCAACGACTACGGCCAAGACGCCAAAAGATGCCTATAAGGCTCTGTGCGGAGAGGTGACTGAACTGGCTAAAGACTATAATGAGCTGGAGCAGAAGTATCTTGCTTTACAGGAGGGACCAGAACGTGGGGCTTGAGGTGCAACAGTGTTAGACGCACCTGGAGATGCTAGTATCGTTCTTCCTGTATTTGAAGATCATGTTCTTTTGAATGACGTTGCCTTGGATCTAGCCCAGGATGTAGCCACTGTCTCCAATGAAGATGTTGTTAGAGATGAAGAATTGGACCCTCTTTGTACTGAAGCTCTTACTGATGTGTCTTAGAGTTGTTTCTCTTGAGAGATGTGAGTTATTCCCTTCTTTGTTGATGATACCATAGGGCTGGTTTCTACTGAATTGGCATGTGCCAGATACATTTAAGAGTTGGTTTCCCGGGGCGACCTGGGCAGCTCGTTTTATTATTTGTACTTGCGAGCTGGTTTCCTGGGGCGTCTCTGACAGCTTGATTAGATTATGAACCGGTTTCCTGAGTTTGTTCAGGCGGTTCACATTTTGCACTTATGAAATGCATGTTTGCTTTGAAGTATTAGCTTATTTTTTCTTGAATGCTTGTTGCATGTTGTTTTGACATCTCAATAGGAATTTGACCTAGAGATGTATGTCCTGTCGCCTTAGGAAGATTTAGGATGCCATGAAGCATTTGAGCTCGATTGAGCGTACTACGAAGAGTGTTTAACTCTAGAGAGTGTTTTGAGCTCGAGTGAGTGCGTTATTCTTCGAAAGCGTTATGTACTGAGTTGACCCTAGAAGTGTAGGTCTCCAACTAGTGAGGAGTGTTGGATCTCATAAGCCCCTGAGCTCGAGTGAGTGTTTTAGCTTGAGTAATGGTGTTGCTTTTAGAGAGTGTTCTGCACTGAGTTGACTCTAGCAATGTAGGTCTCCAACTAGTGAGAAATATTAAGGCTATGTAGCCTGTGAGCTCGAGTGAGTGTTTTAGCATAGAAAACGTTTGAGCTCTGGAGAGTGTTTTAGTTCAAGTAAGTGTTTTGCTCTGAGAGAGCAAGCTGTGCATATGTTTGTTAACATTAAGAGGCTGTTGTGCATTGATGCAAACAAGAACTATGTGTATAATGATAAGAGTAAGAACTCATGCAAATAGAATTATTATTGATAAAATTTCTTTAATAAGAAAGTATTCCAAGGGCGTATATATGGATTGAAACTTACACATCTATTCTCCAATCTCATTATCTCATCACTATTGGAGAATAGAAGTGAAAAAGAGGGGAAGAAGATGAGTTCGCGGCTGAATTATCACCTCTCTCTTTCGAATTTGATTGGATTGGTTTAGATTCAGTTACCAAAAGAAAAGACTTTGATAGCTATATTTTCGGTAACTAAAAAGAAAACGGTGTTAATTGACTTAATTCTACGTTAAACAATCCCAATCCCAAAGAATATCTAACGAGAATGGGTGCACCCACACAAGTTGATTTGTGCGGATACCCTCTCTAAATCCGGACTCAATCTATTCATCTTTCATTGGTTAAAATACCTGACTTTGTGTAAAGGCGGTAAAATAAATGGGCACTACTATTACTAAAGTTTAAAATGTGTATAAGAAAAGTGTTTACTTTATGGAAACAATATTATTTATGGTGTTATTATTCCTACTTCTACAGCTATAGGGTTGCACTTTTACCCAATATGGGAGGCAGCATCCATTGATGAATGGTTATACAATGGCGGTCCTTATGAACTAATTGTTCTACACTTCTTACTTGGTGTAGCTTGTTACATGGGTCGTGAGTGGAAACTTAGTTTCCGTTTAGGTATGCGCCCTTGGATTCTTTGTTGCATATTCAAATCCCCCGCGATTTGCTGCGTTGTTTTCTTGATCTACCCAATTGGTCAAGGAAGCTTCTCGATGGTATGCCTCTAGGAATCTCTCGGTACTTTCAATTTCATGATTGTATTCCAGGCTGAGCACAACATCCTTATGCACCCATTTCACATGTTAGGCGTAGCTGGTGTATTCGGTGGCTCCATATTCAGTGTTATGCATGGTTCCTTGGTAACCTCTAGTTTGATCAGGGAAACCACAGAAAATGAATCTGCTAATGAAGGTTACAAATTCGGTCAAGAGGAAGAAACTTATAATATCATAGCTGCTCATGGTTATTTTGGCCGATTGATCTTCCAATATGCTAGTTTCAACAATTCTCGTTCTTTACACTTCTTCTTAGCTGCTTGGCCTGTAGTAGGTATTTGGTTTACTGCTTTAGGTATCAACACCATGGCTTTCAACCTAAATGGTTTTAATTTCAACCAATCCGTAGTTGATAGTCAAGGTCGTGTAATTAACACTTGGGCAGATACCATCAACCGCGCTAACCTTGGTATGGAAGTTATGCATGAACGTAATGCTCACAACTTCCCTCTAGACCTAGCTACTGTTGAAGTTCCATCCACAAATGGCTAGGTCTTAGTGTACGCGAGTTTTAGTGCATATGAGTTGTTGAAGTTGCAAGAGTAATAACAAAATTCTTGTTTTGTTAAGAATTTTGTTATTACTCCTGCATTTTTTTTTTTTTTAGTAAAAATAAGAAAATAGAATAGATCTTTGGAAAATTCTTGATTATAATATGTTATGTATTATTTTCTTAAAAAATAATATTATATATAATACAATCTAAATATGTTCTTAACACTTTTTATTTTATAAAGATAATATAAAGTAGAAGGGCGGATGTAGCTAAGTGGATCAAGGCAGTGGATTGTGAATCCACCATGCGCGGGTTCAATTCCCGTCGTTCGCTCATTCAATAATCATATATTTATTTAATTTAAATATTAATATAATATTATTAAATATGTTATGTATGGCCGTGCCTAAGGGCATATCGGTTGAAGTAGATTCTTCTTTTTGATCAATCAAAACCCCTTCCCAAACTGTACAAGCTTCTTCCAAAGCATACGACTTTCTGGATGTATATGATGATATCTAGACAGATGGATCTCATATGAATCGTATGATCAAGTACCACATGAATGGATATATAGGAATCCAAATCTGCCGATCTTCTACATCCTAGGTCTCCCCGTTCTGTCATCTGGCTTATGTTCTTCATGTAGCGTTCAGACCGAATGACTCTTGAAATTACGTCGATACTTCCACATATTATGGGTAACGTAGGAGACATATCTATTTTTCCCTGGGGGGGGGGGTGGGTAGAATAACCCGTCCTCCTCTTTTTGAAACAAGCGGAGCTTCTGGCTCTGTCGGTGCTTCTAACAATTTTGTCTTCTCCATATTACTATATCTCTAGAGTCAATAATTTTATATGAGGAACTACTGAACTCAATCACTTGCTGCCGTTACTCTTCAGTTTTCTATTGAGGTCTATCCCGTCGAGGTACTCAAATTGGATCAGTGATCGATTTCTAGGTTTCGCATTAAACCTAATTGGTTACTTCTAATTACGTAAATCAATAGTTCAAACCGCACTCACATTTTGAAGGAATGAATCACTGCTTTAAAATATGCTACCAATTCCCAACGAATTGCAAAAATGACAATTAGTATCAAATTGGTGATTATGAACCTTAAAATGAAAACAATGGTAAGCCCCCTTTGAATGCTTAATGCTTACGCTTCACATTCATCCCAAATAGTTAACCAAATTAACGTATATGAGAATCTCATGCTTTTATCAAGTGCAACTTTTGCAAAATCATAGAGAAGTGGTACACACTTCTAGGCATTGCTAGTAGGTGATGTGAAGACTACATCACTTAATGTTTGAATCCTAATATTGTGTCATAATGTGTCACTGTTTGAGAATCACTGTTTGTGTCATAATGTTTGAGAGCAAAATTCGTGTAACGCTATACATTTTTGGTAATTCCTTAAGTGTTTGAGGGTACTTCAGTCTTTAGCCTCTTTCTTTTCCGTTTTTAGTTCTTTCAGTGGATAAGGCTCCTTCCTCCCTTATTTGGAGGGAAAACTTTCCATTTTAAATGGGTTGACTGGCTTCTACAGCCGTTGACTGAGGCCCCCCGTGGCTTCTCCGCCGGAGATCCTTAACATTTTAGTACGCTATTATGGAGAAAGTCGCTTCCTTCTGTCCATGGGGTTTCCTAAACTTTGAGGCAACTCAAAACCAATAGACAACAAACATAGTGCAAGAGACAGAGGTAGTAACTTAGGCAAGACCCTCAAGATCTTATGCAGCGGTGCTCAAACCGAAATATGGAAGAAATATGGATACTTCCTCGTTGCCAACTCCTGGATGGCAAGGTGAGTTCCCTACTATCTCACTTATTGAAGATGAAGTCGACAAAGGGATAGAGTATTGTTCTTAGTCCCTTGTTGGTAGACTGGATATGAACAAACACGATTTGGATCGCATAAGGGTTATGGTTCGAGTTCATTGGAAGCCATCTGGCTTTGTTCAAGTAACACCACTTGGAAAAGGCCATGTTATGTTCCAGTTTGATAAAGTTGAGGACTTTCAATAGACTTGGGATCAAGGGTCATGGATTTTTGATAGCCAAATTCTACGTTTAGTGAAATGGACTCCAAATTTCTCCACCGAGAAGGAAACACAATCACATGCTGGGGTTTGGGTTCGTTTCCCGGTCTTAGTCTAGAATATTGGGGGGTGAGGAATTTGTTGGCTCTTGGACGTGCACTTGGTAGGCCAATCCATGTGGATGAGACCACTGCAAAATGCGAAATGGGCTACTATACCAGTGTCTATGTTGATTTGGACATATCAAAGCCAGTCCCTGATAAAATTTGGGTAGTATCTAAGAAACATGGAGTTGGATTCTGGCAACCTGTGAAATTAGGCAAGACTCTGGAATTCTGCAACCATTGCAAGGGAGTTGGGCATTCAGTTGCTCGATACAAGTTTTTGAAGAGTGCTCTGGAGAAGGATAATGCTCTTCACAAAGAAAAGTCAACTGTGGTACAAAATATCGACAAGGAAACTTTAATCCCCAATGCGGTGGTGGATGTTGACTTGACGGGCATGAGTAAGCAGCAGAAGAAGAGATGGAGAAGGAAAAAATGCAAATGGAGCAAGCTCTTCAGGCAGCAAAGATAATGAAGTTGCACTTAATGTAGAAGTGGGCATAGAGCAAGCAATGGAAATATTGGACGACACAAACTCAGAGGCAATTCTACTTGAGAATCAAGGTGGGAAAGAGCGAGATACAGAGGAAACTGTTATTGTAAATGTAGTTGATTGTGGCAATAACATGGTAGTTGCAGAAGATATAATATATGTTCAAGCAAAGGATTTGCAGGCAATTGATTTGCACAGTAAGGACTTGGTGATAGAAACCAATGTTGAGATTACAAGCTTAACCAATGATTTGCCCTATAAGGAATTGGTGGCGGCTACATCTCTAGAAATTGCACAAGATGCATGTGAGATTCGTCCCAAAGGTAGACTTGAAGTTGTGTTACATGGGAATGCAGAGACTACTCAAGTCGTGGCTGTCCCAGAACAAGAAAATGTTATAGTAGATGTTAGTAGCTCTGGTGGTGTTCAGAATTCGGGTGCTCAAGGTGCTGAAGCTGAAAACTGAAATCAGTGTTGGATTCACAGTTGTGAAAAAAAGAAGAACTAAGAGGTTAAAGGGGAAAGGACAGTGTGATGGTACTAGTACTGACAAAGCCCTTTCTCAAGCAGTTGGTTCCACACCTACTATTAGTGTTCAGCAAAAGGTAACTTCTCCCCCCAATTCTTCTCAATGAGAATTATATATTGGAATATGAGAGGTGTTAAGAAAGAAAAGGCTATTAGTCGACTTAGGGACTATGTTAAGTCCTTTGGTCCAGATTTAGTTTGCATAGCTGAGCCCCTCATAAGGCCTTGTAGTACGTCTGAGACTTGAAAACATTGACTGCTCTTTCATACATAATGATTTACCTAACAAAAAGGGTAATTTGTGGGTTATCTAGAAAAGGGGCATCAATGTTAGTGTAGCATCCATCTCTCTTCAGCAGATTTCAGTGTGGGTGGATGAGAACATGGTGACTTTTGTACATGCTGACTGCCTCAGGGTGAATAGAAGAGAGTTATGGACTGAGATGTCTAACCTATATACTGACCGACCATGGTTAACTATTGGCAATTTCAATGCTGTACTCAGGATCGATGAAAAGAAGGGTGGCAAAATTCCTCTTAGAGTTGCTTCTGATGAGTTTTTTCCGCCACTAATAGTTGCCACCTGCAAGAAAGCAGCTATAAAGGGGTTAAATTTTCTTGGTGTAATAATCGAAAGGGGAGATTCAGAGTTCTCTGTAAGTTGGATCAAGCCTTTTTCAATCAAGCATGGGAGGATAAGTACCGAGGTTGGACATACAAGGTCGGGGGTAGATATAGTTCTGATCATTCCCCTCTCTTAGGAATGAGTCACTCCATTCCTAAACCCCAAAATGCTCTGTTTAGATTCAATAAGATGTAGATTAGTCATCATTCCTTCAATGATCGATATGGTGAAAGCTAGCTGGGAGGGGCATAATATTGGTACTCCTATTTTGAGGTTTTCCCAGAAGTTGAAAAGACTAAAAGCAGACATCAAGGTGTGGAATCATCAAGTATTTGGCAATGTAAATAATCAGGTGAAAAAGTTACAATCTGAGTTTGAAGTGTGTCAATTGGTAGCCGATGCAAATCCAGAAGATTGTGAGCTTCTTGAAGAGTTGGAAACTAAAGAAAGATGTTTAATCAATGCAGAATCAAATAGAGTAGCTTTATTGAAATAAAAGAGCAGGTCTAAAGATATTAAAGAAGACAGTCATAATACTGCCTACTTCATAAAATATGCCAGATCAAACAAACCAAGCAGATGATTGTGGAGGTCAAAACTGAAACTGGCGAGTTGATTACCAACCAAAGTGATATCCATAACCATTTTGTCAAGTTCTTTGAGGAGAGATTTACAACTGGTTCTACTTAAAGAAGTGATTGGTTGTTGAGACTCATTCCTGCACTAGTTACAAGTGAAGACAATGACAGGCTGTGTAAAATTCCAAATGAAGCGGAAATCAATTTGGTGGTGCATGCTATGAAAGGAGACAATTCCCCTGGGCCCGATGGATTCCAAGGGTGCTTCTATCACAGTTGTTGGGAAATCATAAAAGCGGACCTTTGCAAAGCAGTCATCTCTTTCTTTAATGAAGCGTATATGCCAATGGGAGTGAATAATTGTTTTATTGCCTTGGTGCCGAAGGATAGAAATGCAAATAAGGCTTCCCATTTTAGGCCTATTTGCATGAGCAATTTTCTGGTGAAAATTATGTCTAAGATTATGCAATTGAGGCTAAAGGAAATTGTGTGCAAATTAGTCTCAAAGGAGCAAGCAGGTCCGTTCAAGCAAGTATTGGAAAGGCGTCAGAGATGATAAATGCAATGCACAAGAACAAACAAGGAGGATCTATGGGTATGCAAGTGGACATTTCTCAGGCATATGATACGCTTAGTTGGGAATTTTTGCATGATGTGCTTGCTAGATTTGGGTTCGATGATAGGTGGATATCCTGGGTGCGGGTGTTGCTCAAGTCCGCAAAGATGTCAGTGCTTGTGAACGGAGGTCCCTGTGGCTTTATGGGAGTGGGAAGGGGTCTCAGGCAAGGAGACCCCCTATCTCCTCTACTCTTTACCATTGATGAAGATACTTTAAGTAGAGGCATTAACCACTTAAGGGACATGAAGTTGATTAAGCCACTTTGTACTGCCAAAGGGGTTCATAGCCCCTCTCATTTACTCTTTGCTGATGATATATTCCTCTTCATGAATGGGGATATCAAGGATATTAAGTGTGTGTCAGAACTTCTTGAAGTGTACCAACATGCAGCTGGTCAAGTCATTAATAAACAAAAGAGCAAGCTTTTTTTTGGTGGTTTGAATGCTACTAAAAGAAACGAGATCTCCGATGAACTAGATATACAAGAAGGTGCTCTTCCAGAGAAGTACCTTGGCGTTCCTTTAGTGCAAGGCAAAGTGAAATTGATGGTGTTTGGCACCCTAGTGGATAAAATAAAAAATAGAATTACTTCATGGAGAGGTAAAATTCTGTCTTTTCATGGTAGAGCAACCTTGATTAAATCAGTTCTCACTAGTATCCCAGTTTATAACATGAGCATATACAAATGGCCACCAAGTATCATCAAGCAAGTTGAGACTATGTTAAAGAATTTTCTATGGACTGGAAACCCCTCAACTAGTAGGGTAAGCACTATCTCTTGGGCAAGAGTATGTAAACCAAATGAAGAAGGAGGGCTGGGGATCCGAATACTGAAGGAAATTAACATGTCTTTGCTTATGAAAAATGCATGGCATATCCTTACGGCAGAAGACGAATCCGCAAAGTATATGAGAAGAAAATATTTTACTAGGGATAGTGAGATGATTAGCTATTATGTAAAGTCTTCCATATGGTATGGTATTAAGTGGGCAATGAAGGAGCTACTGCCCAAATGCCAGTGGGTCATTGGCAATGGTCAGAAAGTGGACATATGGAGAGATGGCTGGATCAATAGTGTGTCCCTTAAGCAAACTTTAAATATCTCTCCTATGGAGTTGAGAGGATGCAGAGCCAAAGTTGAAGACCTTATTGTAAATGGGAACTGGGTTATACCGGATATTATACAAGAAGTGATTGAATTTGCAGGATTCAATGTTGCCTCCCTTGCTGAGCCTGATGTAACTAAAGATGATCATCTTGTATGGACTCCTGATCTAGGTGGTGAGTTCAAGGTGAAGTCCACCTTTGAAGAAATTAGAGTAAAAAGAGAAAAGAATAGCTAGCATTCTCATGTTTGGAACTCCCATGTGCCAGTAAAGTCGACAGCCACGGCTTGGAAATTGATAACAAATGCTGTGGCGGTGGATGTCAACGTTCAGAGGAAAGGTGTCCACTTAGCATCAAGATGTTATGTCTGTTACACTCATGAAGAAAGTCTGAGTCATCTTTTGTGGCATTGTGAGCATGCTCAAACAGTTTGGAAGTGGGTGGCCTCTAAATTTGAGTTTAGATTATATTGCTCTTCCTTCACAGAAGCCATTAGTGCTTCTAAGTCTAGAAGCCCTATGATTAAACAGCTCTGGGATGTCGTTGTCACTTCTACCATGGTAACACTATGGCACCACCATAATTTGATATATCATGAAGAAAAGGCAATTAACTTCAACCTATGCATTGCGAGAATAAGAAGAATGGTTAGGGCCGCTGCTATGTTGATAACTGGGCACTCCTTCCATAGAGTGGCTGATCGAAGGATCATGACTTCATGGAATCTCTTGGTACTCCTACCAAAAGCCCCCCGTATTAAGAAATGTTGGTGGACTTCACCTACATAACACACAATTAAGATTAATTGTGATGGATCGGCAATCAGAAATCCTGGTCCGGCTGGGATTGCTTCGGGAGATTTTCTACTCGTAATGTGGAGAAAAATAGCTGTCAACACGAACTATATGGTTGAGTGTTTAGCCATCTTAGAGAGTGTAGAGATAGCTATTCAAAGAGATTGGAAGAATGTGTGGGTCGAATCAGATTCAGTGGCAGCGATTTCGGCATTTGGGTCAAGCAAACTTCCATGGCAGATTAAGGATAAATGGAACAAATGTAAATCTGCAATGCACCAGCTCATGATCACATCAACTTGGAGCGAAGTGAACTTCTCGGCAGATCAAGCGGCAAAAAAAGCAACAACTATGTCTTCTGAGTCCTGTTTTATGTATCATGGCAAGCCTCCATGGTTATATAAATGGGAGGCTTGTACAAGTACTTACTTTAGATTCGACTGAATGGGTGAGGTGCTTGAAGAAGTGTTGTATTGGAGGCCTACCTAGTAGGGTTACAATTCACTCCGTCAAGTACTATTACCTAAGACAGTATCACATTATGATTTTGGTTTTCTTTTTTTTCTTTTACACTTTCACTTTCTGTAATTTCCCTCCCCTTTTTCCTATACTTAATACAATTCTCAGCTCAGTTAGCAAAAAAAAAAAAAAAAAATGTCACTGTGAAACTACTCTTAGAGACCACACTATGGCACTATGCTAAGCTCTAACACATCAAGATCAATCACAGAATAACATGTCGTAAGGAACCTATTTATAAGCAAAACAAATAGGTGTTGCAATTACTGTTTCTCCTTTAGAAAAATGCATGTATTACTCTCTTTGAGTTGGAATTGGGCAATAGTAGGCAAGCTGTCATTAAGATTCAAAGACACAGAAATGAACATTTGAATACAACTCAATGGATAAATTATCCACTGCAAAAACGAGTACTTCTATGCTTTTCAAGTTGTCATGTACGTGTGATCTCTCAATATTGCTCTGGATCTTGCAAGATGTGGGTCACCAATGTTTGAATAACATGTACAGTTCAGAAATAGTGAGTAGCTAGAATGCTTCATAACCTCACCTTATAGTGAATTGATAACCCGTAAAAACTCAATTAGATTACTCTAACCTTATTCTTATAGTATCAATTATTTATTTCCTACTCTCACATATAAATTTATGCAATATATAGAGTACATAATCGTTCCACTCCTGAACTACCAAGACATAAAGAAATCAATTAATCAACACAAGGGAACAATGGTGAGAGCAATATTTATAGAGATGAATTTACACTATGAAACTAATTATATGAATTTACTTATAATAATTTAACTAAGCAATTGAATATGAATTGAATAAAATATAGAGAAGAATATGGAGAAGAGATTAAGGGGATTTGATTTCACTTAAATAAATTCCTAATATAAAAGTGTAGATTATTGCAATCATAATCAATTAAGATTAATTGTAATCCCTAATTATTCATGGCAATCTCTGCCAACTAATAATTAGCATGTGAGGAAGTTCAACCCATTCTCATGTCGAATCAACTAACCTACTAGAGTGAACTCTTAAATGCAATAATTCTAACTAACACATCAAGTCTTCATCCAAGCTTCATAAAACCCCTCTAATGGAGGTTTAGCTAGAATTCATTAGACTATCATTAACATATGAATAATAAGAAAACATAATGAAGAACAATAACTTGACTTTTATTAATCTAATGAAGAATTATCAATCATTCAATAACTAAATTAAAAATAAGGTAATAAAACTAATTAATGGAGTCTAAGCTAATTTATTTTCTAATCTAGGTCTAGCTAATATAAATAATATTCATTCTTGTTCTAACAACTAACTAGATTAATCTATATAAACTATATAAACTTGACAACTATAAAATTGACAACTAACTAGATTAATCTATATAAACTAATTCTAACTAACTAGATTACTCTATATAAACTAATTCTATATTACAAAAACTAAATTTTATGAACTAGAACTAGGTTTATTTCTAGATAGCTTAAGAGCTAAGCTTTTGTCTCTTGATATAGAAGAGTTAGATCCCCAAATTCGTGCATGGGCTGAGGAGCCATGTTTTGGGCCGAAAAATCGAGCCCAAAACCCAATTCGTTGAATCTAAGACTTTCCATTCTGGTCGTATTACTGTAGCACAAATTTTCACTAACTTATACTGATCTGATCGAGTCAAGGTCTAGACCATTGGAAAGAGTTTTCTGAGCCGGTCATTTTGATATAAAATGGGCCCAAATCTGAGGTCTGAGCCCAAAGATATGGCCTTTTGAAGTTCTATTGACTTTTCTTCAGCTTTCTAATTCGGTTTGACTTTCACTTAACAACTTAACTTGGGCTTTTTAAAGGTTTTTTCTCCATGAAACTTGGGCTTTCTTCATAGAACTTTCATAACAATCACTTTAGCTCCTTTTAGCGCCTAATTAATAACAAATTTACATTTATTAAACTCCGAAGCCTGAAATACTCAAAAACACGTAATTAGTGGTAAACCTATATTGTTAATAGCATAATTGGTCTAGCAGCTATATTGTTAAGGGGTTAAAACTATAATTTTGAGCTCTTATCATGAATCATAAGGAAAACTGATTGTCATAGGTATTTTTTAGAACACTAACTGAATTAGACAGCACACTGTTTCATAGGTCACTGGACATTGTATAGTCTCCCTGTACTGCAATATAGAGTCAATGTTGAAAATAGAATAAGAGTTTTACTCCACAGTCAGTTACAGATTAAGTTGTTAATTGGAAAGAGGAATTCTAAGTTTACCTTAAGCAAGAATGAAGATTCAGCTTGATGCTTCTTGGTTATAAACCTAAGTCTCTTCGCTACTTCAAAATCCGGATCTTCAGGTTCCACCCATCGAAACTATATCTTTCGATCAGGCTTTTTTGGGCGGTCACAGAACATATCCTCTTCAGCTTGCAATACAAACTTAAATTGCAGCAACAATACGATTTTTTTTTTATTTTTTTTTATTTTTTTTTTTATTTTTTTTTTTTTAAATAACTTTCAATAGTAACACTTTTATAGTTGTTTGCATACAATGACATGTCCACTACTATGTCCACCTTACATTTTAGTCAACTTCTCATAAGTCAATTACACAACGATATGCAACAAGAAATCTCTATATATATCAAATGGAAATATTGAAAAATAATCTTGACATACTGCGAGCCAATTACCAAACACATATTCACTTTGTTCTTCTACCTGAAACAGATTGTACCTATTATAGCTAGTATACTTAATCAAAGAATAACTTACCTCTGTCACCAACCAAAAATTGGTAGATAAGCTAGTTGAACTTATGATAACTTCTTGTCAGTCTTTCTCATTTATTTTGACCTGAAAATGCAACCACACTGAAACATTGATAATCTCAAAGATGTCTAACTTAAAAACAATAGAAAAGTGTCAATTGAGTCATAAAATTTTTATTGCTCATTAATGAAAATTTTCTACGCTAAAAAAGACCGCTACATTTGAAATGAAGTTAATAAACGATGCCTAACTAAAAAGTAAAAACTTCCCTAATTCTAGCAAAGAAATAAGCCACTGGTAGACCAAGAATCATATCCCACTAAGATTTAATAATATATTTCTATTAAAAGAAAGGATATCCAATCTATGTCTATGTTCAAGTTATTAAGTCAGGGTGTAAGAGTGATAATACATAATTTAGATGAATAATAAAAGAAGAGTAAGAAAACAAAGCAAAACTCATTGGTTAGAAATCATCAACTAAATTTTATCCGAGTCAATGAAGTAAAAAAGAATAAGAAAATACTGAAAATGAGGATAGCCAACGCACAATAACTCATCCAAAATGGTGAAACAAATGTGGCAACATGAACTCAGCCCGGTAAATTTAACCATTTGGTAGGTCTGGCTACAAAAGTCTATCAGTTGCAATTAGCTCGAAGCATTGTTACCAGGATAGCAAGACGAGTTCATGGTATAGTGCTCATCAAATATTCAAACAGTAATTTTTGAGACCATGTAAGGTACCAATCGAGTTTGTATTCTTTGGTTTTTCTCAGTTTATCATAATACAACTAATCCAACAAAAACTAAAACCGATGTTGCTTTTAAAACAAAAATTAAATAGGCTTTAATTGAATATTTACATTCAATAATATTGTACAACAGTTTTTTTAAACATGCGCCAAAATTCGTGATATACTAAAGCAATGTGGATCCAGCTCTACCTGGTTACAAAGGATGAAAATACAAAATCCATGCCGATCATACTGCTTCCATCTTTCAATTACAACCTTAAATTGGTTGTTGTCACATCCCAAATTTTCAGACAATATTTAAAACAATTATATTTAATTATCTAGAAGCCCGGGGTGAAACAAAACCCAAAACTTTATTATCAAACACGATATATACAAAACTGAAATCAAAAGAAGACTAAAAGGAACAATCCTTAAATCACATTATTAAACAACAAAGAAACTAACCAACTCTATTACATCTGTCCCATTGAAAAAGCACGCAACACGTAATTATTTGTGTCGTTGTTTGTGTTACGTATCTTTTGCAAATCTTACTTAGCCTATTATATATTGATTAGTATAGTGGCTAGCAAAGTATCAATCCTACTCTAAATAACTAAGTGATGATAATATAAATTCTTAATCTAAGTTACTCTAATGGATGCAAGTAAAAGATGTGGCTAAGTAATGACGAATATATAGTTGATTTGTTTTGAGATGTAAACTAAGCATAAACTAAACTAAATTAAATATATTAATATGAATCAAGAGAGAATATCTTGGGAGAGATGAATCCACCAAAATCAAAGAATTAGTCTAATAGATCTACCTATCATGATTAATATAAATCACCAATGGAAACTCACCATACCTAAAAACCTTATGCTCATAACCATGATGATAATATATGGCTTTCAACGTGCTTTCTATTTTTCCATTAAATACTTCTTCAATCTCCAATGATATCTTCTATCTAACCAAATTGTGCTTTAAGTGGTATTCAATATACAACTCTAGGTGCCATGGAAAATCCACATGTGGCATTAACCATACAACTAATTGAGGTGCCATAAAGAATCCAATCATCACACTAGAACACTAAAAACTAGAAGAAAAGAATATAGGGTTTGTGATATTTGGCTCTACCCAATCATAAATTACCCTAAGACCTCCTAACCTCCACAGGAGCGTTAGATCAATGGACGACTAAGAAGAAACTCAATGAGGGATTTAAACTAAAACATGATAGAAGAAGAACTAAACTAAAACATACGAAAAATGCTTCATCTCCCCTCCCAAGAGAAGGGAGATTAGCCAATCATACTATGCTATGAACACAATATGAAAAGGAATAATCTTTATAGCTATTAATGGTGAAAAGGTCTGAACTTTCTTCTATCTTAATTCTAGATCTAAGATGCAAACACTAAATTTCCTAGATCCTGTAAACTGAGGTTTTTGTGCCTTATATATTGGCTTACATGGTCGTCTGGATAGAGATCCGAATCCTATGTTTATTTGGTGTCAAACTCTCTGTAATCTTTCTAGAAGCAATCCTGGAAAAGTTAAATTCAGTTGGACCAAAGTTGGACGTGGCCCACTTTGCCTTGCAGGCTATTTCCCAAGCTGCAGCTTCTGACAGCTTTTAGTTTCCTAATTCTTGTGAAACTCTGACTTCTTTTCCATGTTGATCTCATCTTCCTATGAAGTCAAAATTAAGGCTTTGAGATCAGATTAAAGACTCTTCTAACTCAATTATTATCTTCTTTTAGAGTCCCATTAGGCTTGGCACTTATGGAGACAAATATGACGTTTTTGCCCTAGACCTTTAAATTTGTAATTCCCAAAGGACTCCTTTTTTGACTTGTTTGACTTCTTTTCCTTCCATATTTCATATTTAGGTTCTTTGACCTGCAAAAACTCAAATTGCATCATATTAGAATATTTAAATATAAAATAGAGACTAACATACACATAATTGGGGTTATAAATCATTACTTTTGAGCACTTATCACTGTCTCAAAACAAAACCATACCCTTCAAAAAATCTTAAACCAGAAGACTCCAAGAGCAACTCCAAATTACTTGTCCTTATCCACTGCACTCCACTATCTATGTTCCCAAGAACACACCCACGTTGCAAAACAAAACAAACATGGGTCAGCAAATTGAATTTGCTGGTATGAGTAGACTAACCACAAAATATATATAAAAATCTTTCAAATTAATAAATATAATATTACCAACCATTTCAACTTGGAAGACAATATAGTTCTTTTTTCTAAAACAGCGTGTAGTTTCTTCTCAAGTAAGATTTCACCCCCAATATACAAATTCCAAGAATCTCATATAACAGTACTCATCATTCCCACTTTTCAAAATAACTCACAACATAAATACCACTTACATTCCATTTATTAAATGCACATATGATAACCTAATTAAATATGAGTTTGGTATACCTTACCTTTAAGCCAACACGTCGTCTTAGGGTAAGATATTTACGTCCTTGCAGAAAAGATTAATAGATCCTACCCTCTTGCAAAACAGAGTTAGACATCACAATAAAATGATTTATCTCAGCCAATCAAATTTCCATTCATAACCAAAACTCATTTAAAACATTTAAGTCTAATTGATATAACCTGGTTCGTCCCACATATTCGGGGAATACCACTTATCATAATACCTATATCAAGGGTAGTCATTCATATGACATCATTACGTCATAAAGTTTCTGCATGCATAACTGATAAGTGCTCAAAAAGTGCAATTTAACCCTCGATTATGCCTCTTGTTTAGCCATTTTAGTGGACTAATAGTGTTTGTAAGTTATGTTTTATGATTCTACAGGTGAAAGAGAGAGTTTTGTGGAATATTAGAGAAAAAGGGGTAAAATGGAGCAATTCGGAGCGTTAAGGATCACATGGGAAGCTCGTGGACAATCATGGAGAAGGCGAAGGAATTGAAGCTATTAAATATGCGACTTTGACCTATTTTAAAACCTATTTGGAAGCCCAAGGCCAAAGGATTCGTTGCTTGGACCAAAGCCCGCAAAAGAGAATAGAAGGATAGAGCAGAAGAGACAAAATAGACTTCCGCCCTGGACGATGGATTGCAAGCGTCCGGACGATTGCTTTCGCGTCCGAGACGATGGATCGTAAGGCCCGTGACGCATGAAACGACAATCAGAGCCAATTCTTTTCTCAGTTTGGAGACGGTTAGACTCACGAAAGAAGTCTATTTGTATAACGAAACAAATGGCAGTTTGGAATGCTTCTAGAGCTCATTGTAACCCCTATAAATAGAGGACCTAAGTGCCTCATGTAATTTGCCAATTCACTTATACTCTTGTCTCCAAAACTTGAGGCAGAGAGATATTAATAATAAAATATCAGTTTTAACTAGCTGAGTCTTAATAAATTAGTCTTTCTAGTCTTATGTTCTTCAACTCTTCTTCTTCTCGTTCTTCGTGTTCTTCCTTCTTTATGGAAGGCTAATATTCTCCTTCAAGGGAGAAGATGAAGCCGGTGCTTAAGATTTAATGATTCTTATGGTTCATGGTATTCTTCAATCAGGTTAGTTATTTATGTTTTTAGTTATTAGTTCCATTGCCCAGACCAGGGGATGGAAGTATAGATTAAGGTTTTTATTTATTGCAATCGAATATCATGCTAGTTTAGGGTTTTATTTATTGCAATTGAATATTTGTTAATGACATGCTTTTATTTATTGCAATTGAATATAATGCTAGAATAGGGTTTTATTTATTGTAATTGAATATTATACTATTATTCTTTACTTTTCTTCTAGTTGTAGTGTTTTAGAGTAAGGGAAGTATTTCTTATGTTTGCCTTAGATGGTGATTCATTGAATAGCTGCCCAAGCTCACATAAAAGGAAAAAAGATACTAGTAACATAAAACTTAGGAACAACCTTGAGTAGAGTTATTTGTTAACGATGTTTTGTCCAAGAGGGCATCGGCACTCGCTCGGTTGCCTAATTTTAGTCTACTTGTGAGAACAACCATGAAGCAAAAGGTCATTGAATCAAAAGTATTGGTGGATTCTAATATCTTGAATTCCCTCTCTTATAAATTCTCAATAGTTTAGTTTAGGTTAGGTTAGTTTAGTTTAGCATTATAATCTACAATATCTATAATCATAGTTTTTAATCCATTAAACCCCCTTTCCAGTCCTGTCCTTCATATAAATATACACTTAAAAGTGGAACGATACCCTACTCATCCTTTACTCATTGAGGGATAATTAGGTTTTAATACTCTTCTATTTTGTTCAACGACCATCATCCATCTACATCATCTATCTACATCATATATCATCCACATCCCATATCTCATCTCACACACAAAAAGAGACAAGGTCAATAACCATAGATCTCAAACTATCACAAGTCATTAATATTTTCGTAATAACATATCAAGTTATAGTCATTTCGCAGTCACATAGAAATCACAATCATTTACTAATATTATTCACAGTCACACTCACATCCATAACATCACACAATTCATATACTTTTACTTAAAAACCACTCGTCTACTTATGAGAACAGGGAAATATCACACCCAAGGAGTACATTCATCCCTTGTGAGTATCAACTCATACAAACCATGTATATATTTCTCATATAAAATCATATACATCGCATGCAATAACTCCATCACACGTAAAAATCAATATTTTACTTTACTTATTAATTATCTCGTTGACTTATTTATTAAAAGACACATCCCAACCTTTAGTTCCTACTCCACGATTTGCACTACACACATTTGCCAAATCACACATATCCGTGTGCCTCACTCACACCGAGTACCACTACAAGACATATGTCCCAAGCGGGATATCGCCTCCAAGAAACATACTTTCATCTTGTAAACTCGTAACTTGTTAGTCACAACCATCTCTGGGCTTCCATACACATAATCACAAAGCCTCTTTTGGGCATAACAAATTATCAGGTCATTCATGGCATATTCAATGAATACCTTGGGTCATTCCCGCCACATTCAAGGAATACCCATCATAACACTAATGGGCCATTCATGGCACATTCAATGAATGCCCTGAGTCATTCCCACCACATTCAAGGAATACCCAAACCTACATTCCCGTACATTCAAGGAATACGACCAACCCGCAAAGCGAATACCTTAGTTCCTCTCTAGGGCAATCCAAACTATTGGGTCATTCATGACACATTCAATGAATATCCATCTATCACATGACCACACAAGTCATAATATCTCATGTCAAATCATGAGGCGTGGAGAGTTCTAAAGATGTGGGCGACACATTAAAACATTATTATCACTTATAATTATACTAGCATTACTCATGTCAAAACAGACCACACATGCAGAGAATCATTTTCGCGCGTCAAGGCAAATCAAGCACTTAAATATCATTGAATGTAAACAGACTTATAATCAAACAAATACAATTTATATAACCACACTCATATACACAATATCGTAAACAAGTAGTTCATTAGCCCAAATTCAAGTCCACACACACTAATGTCCAAAACAGATCTACAACTTCTATCTCACACATATATATTTATGTAGACTCAAAACAATAGTAATTTCTAACACAATCACATAGTTATCACACAAAATAATATATATATTATAGATATAGTGGCTGCACTTTTGTTCAAAGCTGCCTACGTATCCAAATCTTTTAGGATTAGAATCAAGCCTTCGTAGTTCTTAACCAATTCTCCAAATATTTTAATAATCACGATAAAAGAAAACATATAGATATCTTTTCATTCCACACCAATATTTCTACAATAATAAGAATATATCGAAAGTATAATAATCACTGACCATCTAATGCCATCATGTAACCACCCAACTATATCCATTTTAAACTTTAGATAATTCTAACAACCTTGTTAATCCGTGCCTTGACAAACAACCCACCATTGGATCTGCCTAAACTTTGTATATGTCATTTAACTGGATATCAATAATCTACGGATTTAAATTTGAGGTCAATCCAATAATAGGTTGACCTCCATCTAAGCAGAAACAAAGAACTGCGCCTATCAGTTTTCTGGTGTAGTTTCTACTACGACCAGTTCCACTAATGGAAGACTCGACAGATATCAAGCCGTTGGATAAATCTAAAAATCTAATATGGAAGACTAAAATGTGTCAGGAAACTATGGATTAAATTTCATACAAATCCGAGTATGGAAAGATCACCATCTAAGCAGAAACAAAAGACTGCGCACTGTAGTTTTTCTGGTGTAGAAACACTACGACCTGTCACGCTTATGCGCGCCTCGACAGAAATCCAACCGTTGGATCTGTCTAAAGTTTTAATATGTCAGACTAAAATGTCTTATAAAACTACATATTAAATACGAAGTCAATACAATAATAATTTGACCTCCATCTAGTAAGAAATTTCTGATTGCGCAATGTAGTTTTTCAGGTCACCCTTTTTCAGTTCATCTTCTTCTCAATTATTCCTAGTTAATATAAGTAACCAAACCTTAACAAAATTTAAGAGGAGAAATCCAGCA
This sequence comes from Coptis chinensis, assembly GCF_015680905.1. NCBI lineage: Eukaryota > Viridiplantae > Streptophyta > Magnoliopsida > Ranunculales > Ranunculaceae > Coptis > Coptis chinensis. The sequence goes on from NC_141461.1 coordinate 94,920,609, forward strand.
CGTACAAGATAAGGGTATTAATACATACGAAATCATCCAACAGGAAACCAACGTGGAAATTACCCATTATATTTTAATTGTTAACCTTGACACCATATCAAACAACACTTGCATCATCCGTTCTAACCGATCTTTTGTCAAACCACAAGACATTAATAATTACGATAATAGATCGTAGAAGTGAATATATATCAAAGAAAAATCCACTCACTTGTGATACGCTCTTGTTGCCAGCAAATCCCCATCAATAAGCCTCCATTTTCTTCTTTTTGTAAAACTCCCTCTCTCCATTGTTTAAAACTCTCCGTGTAAACACAATTTTTTTTCAAAAACTCCTTAAAAATAGGGAATGGGGTTTATCCTCTTTACCCTATCTCTTTCTAATCTTTATCCTTTTTATTTTTATCTATTATTATTATTATTTAATTTTATATATATTTAATTAAAAAGGAGAATAAAAATAGGGGTGTTATAGTTGTTCCTCTTCCTAACTTGCAAAAGAGAAAATTATAATTGATGTGCAAATATCATAGTATATTTTCCTGTACGTGTAGCGCATATATCACATTTTGTGTAAACGATGGCAAACATGTAGCTGGCCCGAATTGACATCCCTGATGGCAAACTTCTAGGTTATCTGTTATTTGACCTGCACAGATAAGAAAAATGGATCAAGAAGCAAACTTGGATACTAAAATTGATTAAGGGTCTATTTAGATGATAAAATCTGGCATGCATTTTAAAATTTTAGAATTTGTTTTCTGATCACCAATCAAAACATGTATAATTTGAATTGGTTGAATCCATGATCAATATTGAGCTTCTTGGGAACAAAATCTCTGCATGTACACTATCAAGGGGTTACACACTTAGGCATATGAACACTATATATCAAATTAAAAGTTCACTATTAAGTAGAAAAATATGGAACTATGAAAATAATACTATCAAGAATAGATAGAGAGGTGACTGAAACTAACTTAGTTGTGAATACATAAAGTAAGTTTTCTTTATTAATTTAAAGTTATAGTGTGCAGTCTAATTTAAAAACCATTGCTTTTGTGTTACTACGAACCTAAAGTTGTTGCAAACATTGTGAAGTCTCACAAAAAAGTGGTTGGTTGGCTTGGGTTCCAACCACTCTCCATTACATAGCCATCTGAAATAGCTAAACAAACTAAAAGTTTGGACCAAGTCATATTTAAAAGGAAGTTTGGTAATCTACATAACATCACAGTAAAGTTAGAAAAGCTAAAAGCACATAGCCTTAATGTAATACAATAAGGATCGGGAGAACAAATCAAGCCAAGATCGAAAAAGTTGCAATAAATTTAACCTGCAGCTGGCATTAAAAGTATTAATAGCACCTAGGAAAGATTTAAAATTGTAACTTCATAGAATTTTCAATAATTGTTGGTAATATACATCTAGAAAAGGCACACTGATATAGTTTTCAGTAATATTTTGAACCTGGATTAAATATATCTTCTAGAGAACTTCACTTCTCTTGCTTAATTGACAAATCTTTGAACTGTGATCTAGTGCAAGTAAAAGAAAACAACCTTATTTCCTTATAACTAAAGTTTTAGAACCATATTACGTACAAAACCAGCCTTTTTGCCTCCTATGCCAAGTCCTCCTGTGCTACTTTGGTTGTTATATGAATCTCCTCTATTTGATTAACTTCACTACCATGTGACTGTCATCCACTACACTAAAAATATTTGAAATCAAGGCTTTCAAGAATATTTACTCTACATAGAAAAAAGTAGCCCATTAGATCCAAATTTGTTGGTATTGAGCTTGTATACAAATATATAATACAATATGTAAAAAATCGCCAAAGAAAAGTTACAATAGTATTTGCATAACAAAAAACAATAAGATGGATGCAATATTGTTAATTACATAAAATGAGCATAAAAAACCAATCACAAAGCGACAGAATCCAACTTCAACACGAAAACATAGATGCAAAACTCATAATCATAAAATAATCATAATCATAAACTAATGTTTTACCATAACTGAATTAGTTTACTCTTGATAGTAGATAAAGCGGACAGAGAATGAGAACGCGAAGAAGCAAAGATAAGAAGTAGCTAAATTTGGAGGATTGATAATGAGAGTGCCCATTTTTTTCTATAAACTTTCGGAATTTATTATTCTTATTGAGAATTTGGTAGGGTTCTTTATCGGAGTTGAATCCGGTGAGTGAGGGGAGAAGAAAAGGTTTCGGTCAGGGAGAGAGTATAACTGTATAAGTTGGACGGGGAAGAAAGGGTTTTTTCTATATGAACAAACTCTTTTGAACAAACTCTCTTGGTTTTTGGTTAAAAGTACCGCAATCAAGTTTAACTTGGATCTATTTGTTCAAAATTTTGTTCCAATTTTTTTAGTGTTTTGACGTTATTTTTTTGTTTAATATCTATGCAAACTTCCAATTTTCTCTCCTATTTTTTTTGTAATACCCTGTTGACGTGGACAACCTCAATTTGCTTGAAAGGGGACTTAATACTCCAGCTGATGTGAACAGCCTCATTGAGCTTGAAAAGGGATTGCTATTATACAAGGGGGGGATCCCATAACGAATTGATCAAGAAATATCTAAGGTTATATAGACACGCCATATTTTGAAAAAAAATCCGTGTCGGATACGTATTCGTGTCGACACATATTATATGTAATTTAGCTCTAATTTTAATATTTTGCCGTGTCCGACAATTCGTATCCGTGTCCGATATAGGCACACCTACTCGTGTCAATGTAACCTAGAGAAATATCAATATAATAAGTAGATTATGATATCTCTAATTGGAACCTATATATCGACATTAATCTTTTTCACTTAATGTTCATAATTCCAGGCACTTTGAGAAGCATTAAACTATATTAAACAACACAAAATTCAAAAGAATGTGATGCAGCTACTATTTGTTATTGTGCACCTTCACACACTGATTGTTATTGTTATTGTTCTTGTTCATTAGGTTAGGCCGTTTCAATGTGTTTCCTATCACTTGTAATTTAAACTACATAATCAGCTACGGATAAGGAATGTGTTCCAATATAATAAAATTAAAATAGAACAAGTGTTTGTTGTTACTATATAATACCAATGAGTGCAAAGGTACATGTTGTTACTTTCCAGACTTTTTTCAGGGCGAAACATGGACATTTTACCGAGAATGGTACCCTACTTTTTATAATATTTCTTTCACTGGTCACCTTCGTATAGTAGGCTTAATATTTTAGCGATCTAAGCGTCTCCTAGTCTTCACCAAACATAGTATTTGAGATCATATCATCTTCAAGATTGACATCTTTTTCATTTGAGACAAAAACCCTATTGCTCTCAAACTACCGAGCCTCCCACATCAATATCAATATCTTCCCAACCTTAACTCTGACGACCTAAACATTTCAGGAACTTGTAAATTCATTGCAGGTCTACCATAACTTAGTTATAGTGATAGTAGTCTTTCTAGTCTTTGACCTTACTGCCAAAGATCCGTCTATTCTGAATATGCTACAATCAATACCACAAACCATACAAATTCCCCAAAGTAACAAATACCCATACTGCATATAATACCCAAAAAGATTATCATAGCAATTTATATGTTGTTCAGTTGTATTGGCCCAAATAATATAACGATAACAACCTATGGTCTCATGAAGTTCCTTTAGGTTGCAATAGATACCGCTATTCATCGAATATATATTAGTTTTGCATAACAAAATTTTGGCTTCAACATATAAAATAAACCCTAGTAAAGAACTAAGCAGCACATGTAACTATGAGTGTAAAAAAAAAATCGTTGACCCATCATCCGGTAGGGTATCCAATCTTCACCCGCCACCCAAATCCGCACCGACCCGAAAATAGACCAGCCCCGCCCCGCCACCATTTTTACGCGGTCGGGCTATGAGTGTAGGTTTTATGCTCAAACCCGACCTGTCAAGCCAGCCCGACCCACACCGTGTCAAAAGTCGTTGACCCAACCTCGTTGACCCGCACAATTTCAAGACTCTAACTTTAATATGTTTGTATTTTGTTTATATTTTCTTTTAACTTTTGTAGGAATTTGGGAAATATGAGCACAAACTTATGAGTTCAACATCAATTTCAAATATTCAAGTTTAAACATTGGGCAAATATCAAAAGTTCAAATTCAACTTTCGAATTTTGGAAAAGATGAATCATTCATCCATCTATTAATTTCGAATTCTTTTAGTTTATATTTTATTGTTTTGTACCATAGATTCTCGCTCCCATGCATTTTCATTTTATCATGCTATGAAAAATAATCAATTTACAAATAGTAAATCACGATAAATAAGTTTTGAATTTGTAGATATGATTTTGGGTTCAAGTTCAAGTTTTTTTATTTTTGTTTATTTTTTATTGATTGATTCCATTTTTTTCTTTATATTGTGAATTGAAAATATATTACTTGCAGAATTAGAAAGTTTTTTTTTGGTGAAATTGGGTTAAAATGATAATTTCCATCCGACCCGGATGACCCGCCTTGTAAGTTGACCCAACAGGCCGGGTGATGGTACTAAGACATGACACTTCAACCCGCCCCGCCCCATCACTATTTGACCCACCTCGCCCCGTATTACACCCCTACATGTAACCATGCTCAATCATATATAAATGGGCCATAACACATTATGCTCAATCAAACCGGCCTCTATTTGCATATTTTTCATGGTCTATAGTAATAGAAAATAAACTCGAAAGACCAATGCCACTGAAGAATACGCAATGAAATTACCTTTGAATTGCTATATAGCTTTGATCATTTCCAATTTCCACGATCTCTCATGGTGAAGATATAAGAGATGACCAGTAGTTTAGGAAAAAAAAACAATGAATTGCTATATTCTTATACGAATAAGGAGCTTAAATAATAAGAAACACCATGAATGATAAAAAAATTATACAATTGAATATTTTAGACAAAAAGTCAACCATGGTCACATGGTTACCATGGCTGTAATAATAGAATTCTATTTTAAATATACTGAAGAGAAAAGAAAGTGTTCTTGATCTCAAAAACATGCCATGCATAGAAACTGGCTCCATTAGTTTACCTACCAACCAGGACATGGGCACATGGCCCACTAAATTTTGATGTTGAGAGTTGCTCTACATGGTTCAGCAGATGTATAACAAACTATATGTGGTTCAATAGATGACATCTTGTTGGAGTATAGAAAGAAAATGGGCATAAAAATTATGTGGAAGAGGTGACATACCAGTGGTGAGAGAGGGAGTCAACCATGAATAGATATATTGGATTTTCCAAAAGGAAGCATAATCGAAATTAGATACACAATTTGTTCAGAAGAAAAACGCTAAATTAATAATAGAGAGAAACCAAAAACAATAAAAAGAAAAAGAAAAAGAATACTTGATTTAATGTAAACGAAGTGGTGGATCTGGTGTGTCGAGAGACCAAAAAGTAGAAGAGAAAGCTACAGAGTGTAGAAAGCAGAGTTTGATATGGTTTAATAAAAATCCCAAGTTTACAGTAAAAAAATATTGGATCTCGTAACGAAATGTAGATGAATCCTTAACTTTTCGAGATTAGTTGATAAATTGATTTTCGGAGAGCGAGAGCGATTAAAAATTAATAGAGACAACAAAGAAGATAGAAGCATTGGTCTTAGGAATGGGGGAGACAGAAAGAGCAGATGTGATTTTTTCTTTTTGCTTTTTTTTTTTTTTTGCTATGCAGACGGAGTGATCGAAAAGAAAGGATTTTGGGTTTTTGTTTTGCTGGAAAATTCCTGATTTGTCTCCTATATTTTTGTAATAACCCTATTGACGTGGACAACCTCAATGAGCTCGTAAAAAGAATTTGCTATTATATATATACTAGTATACCGCTATGCAGTGGGGGCATGAGCGGAGAGGGGGAGTGGAAAGGGAGAGATTGAGAGGGTGTTGAGAGGGAGAGGGAGAGGGATGAAGAGAAGAGATGGGGAATGAGCTACGAGGATAGACAAACCGACAGTCATAAACCAACTAAATGACTTTTTGTCTAGATACACCCCCTCGGCCCAAAATCGTTCACTCTGCTCACTTGATAAAAACTAACTAACTAACTAACTAAGTTCTAACAAAATAATGTACTTCACTGTTTCTATCCTTCTTGGATCACCTAAGGCAAGAAGTCTTTGATTGTCAATAATTAGATTCGACAATCGGTTCTATCTTCTCTGAACTCATTTTTTCTCTATTATCTAAAATAATTGGATTATTATGTCTAAAGATCGAGTACTATATATTACATTGCTTAATTACCAATTTATTCTCCAAATAAGTATGTATATATGCATATGAACCCTTAAGGAGTACCTATTTACCATCCGCTAGAGCAACTACAGTCGCAACTTACACATTAACCCATGGGAAAGCACCAAAACTGGTATAATTTTACATACATATACCTCGCCATATCTGTATTAACTCCAAATAAAAAAATAAAAGTGTTATACACTTGTCTTGTTTATTCAAAGAGACCCGTGGCAATGCAAGTTTTGCACCCAACCCGTTTTCCTAAGCTTAACTATATATTTCAATTGTCGTTTTATCCCCACTATTTGAGTCACCATTTCTAAGCTTTTCAAACAATGTTCAAGTTTATCATAGTGATGGTGGCAAAAACATCAATGCAACTGTTAAGACACCCAATACTTACCAAAAGTCAAGAGGCCCGCCCCTCAATATTGTATTATGTTATCCTTAGCTCACTTGTACAGAGTCTTCTTTGTATGTAATTACAACTTACAATGAGAAGGTCTCACAGATAGGCATTTGGGTAAAAAAAAATAACCCATAAGCTAAAAAATGATTAAAAAAACACATATGAACTACAATTTATTGGGTATATATAAAGAAACTTCTTAACGAACCCAAACAACAATAAATCAGTTTCCATTTACAGGACCAAATACTGAACATACTATCTAATAAGTCTCCAAGTTCCTAATAAATTAACAGAAATAAAAAATTACAATAGTCCTTGACCAATGAGGTCCAATCACTCCTACACTCAAAACTTGTATAATCAGTTAAGGATAAGGAAGAGATAAAATGACCAAGGCAATTGTATCTTTTATATCTAGTGATTCACTAAACATAAATGACCACTTCACCCTTAGCTGTCCTAACCAAAATCCTTAGGATGATGGCTTGGAGTTTACTTGTGGATCAATTTCTAGCTAGTGCATGTAGCACTGACTTCCCTTCATCTCAGAATTGCTATGCTGTCTTTATTCCATTGTATATGTACAAAGTTTTATTTATAGCTTCTTTTTTTTTCTATGTTACATGGACACCATGTTTTAAAATTAATTGGTGTTGGATACCGGACACATGTGTCCGTGTCAATATAACTTACTTTTTTTTAAACAAACACAAAGAGGGGGAAAAAAAATGCATTTAGCAGGTAAAAGAATAGGGAGAATAAGAAGTAGCTTAGAGACTTCATCGATTATGAATAGAACATCATTGCTAGTAAATTAGTAACATAAAGCTAAAGTATGGAAATGACTCACCTTTTAATCAACATTTTGCAAAGATTGGCATGGCAAAACACATATTACTAATCTATAAAAAGAAGAAACAAAAGAAAAACTATTAACTCAAATGAAAAATCTTAAATTCTTGGAAACTGAAAATACCACCAAGAAAATACATTGTTCGTTGTTTAAACTACTGAAAGTCCCATCAAGGGCATTGTGCAAATGAATTGTCTATGAAAATTCTTTGCTAGCTTACTCAACAAACTTATAGGGCTTGTATCACAGGTGTTAAACAACGCAAGCATACGTTTAACTATTACTGATTCAGGTCGAGCCAGAATAGTGGTTGGGCAAGTAAATGTAAACACAAAATGATCTAACTATTTTGTTTTTGATAGAGGATGAATCTGGCCAATGTAAGAGAACTCGATGTCTTAGAATCCTACAAATTAAAACCCATTATAAAAGTTTTAATATAAAGCAATGCAAAATGCTTATAGAAATCAATTCAATGAAACAAAGGTAATTTGAAAAATTAATGCTACTTTATTCATTTTTGTTTATACAAAATATGGTATGTAATTTTTATCAACTTTTGGTGATTGAAAAGAGGGAAATCAACAAAAGTTCAATAGGCTTTGATAATTCTACCATTTGCCGAGCGGACCCAAAAAATTATGGCTTGTGATGAACCACAAAGAAAAATAATTGTGTCAATTCCATTGTAGATGAATGGTAGTTATCATGTGAAACAAACAGGTTGCACTTTTGCATCCCCCAAAATAGCTATTTTGTAGTTACTATATGAAACAACAAATTGATAAGTCGACAAAGGGGGGAAAAGAAAAAAAAAAATGAAAACAACATTGACTAATTGATTAAACCATAATACTACTGAAGTCAACCAATAAAGTCTTAAAGAAAAAATAATAATAGTAAAATAAAGAACAAACTCCCAGAACTTTTGCTGCAATTTATTTTTCATACTCAAAGTTAGGAAACATTAGCAACATCTAAAGGAAAAGAAACAAAAGAAAAAACAAAGATTTAGAGAATGAAGTACATATATACCATTATCTATGTGGAAGCGGTTAGTATGGTGCATCGACTGAAGTGGTTAACCCTCCATACTTCTCAAATTACTTTAATTTGTGAGCGTAGCTGAAATGCATAACAAACAACAAATCAACCTCCAAAAATAAAATAAAAGCAACACCGTACAATAAAATAATTAAAGATCAAATTTAATTTAATACAAAAATATGACTTTTTGATTGTGTTATAGATTGAACTAACATCAAACTAATTCACTTACTGGAGTACATATTTTTTATTAAATATTTGCTATAATTAATCAAATCAAATGCGAGTAGGTTTAGTTTATGGATGACAAAACACGTATGTTCAATACTATTTTCTGAAGTAATTAGTAAGCTTTGAGGGTGTGTCTAGACTCTAAAGTAGTGAAGGGTAAACTATAGACAATGTATGCAAAAAAAAAATAGCTAAATATACTCAAAATCAAAATTAACTTTTGACTTATATAACAAAATGGAATAACTAACCCTAATACAGATCAATCAAAAGGTTTTCTAAAATTGATGCATCATACTTCTAGGTCTAGATGTGTTTGAATATCTTGAGCACCTCCAAGATGAACATAAATGGTGAAGAATGAGAGAGAAAATACCTATGCGAGGAGGTTTGAAGGAGAAGAATGAGAGATCAACAGTATAGTAACCACATTTTCTTTTTTGGTCTAGGGTCAAGTAGTGAAGGAGAGCTTTAAATGGTTGAGGTTTGGCTTTGCCACTTTAAAAGGACATAAAGTCCGTCACTAACACTGCCCAAAAGCTTACCCTCAAAGTGTTTCTTTAAAGAGTTTGAACTTAAAATCCCACAACGTACCTATGAGATTATGAGAGTGATCATATGTTCGAGATTGGACACCATCTTCTCCATCATGACAATTTTCTTGATATAATGGAAGGAATGGTATGAAATTAAAATACAAAAAACTAAAATAGATTGTTAAAAACATATAGAGATGAGATGCAAGCATTTTATTATTTTATAAAACTGTTGTAAAAATTACAAATAAGTAAACAATAGCTGATGAAAAAGAAAAGGAAAACCCAAACAAATAGCCACGAAAAAAACTACTTGGGAATCCTTACACGTGATGGAAGATACACTATATCAGCTTAAGATGGAAGAAAGAAAAAGAGGTGCAGCTATTAAACTTATCAATTTTTTAACGACCTTGCAATATCAAAATATTGTTCTTTAGGTGTAAGCAATGTACTTACACCTTGACTTCTAATTAATCATTGAAAACCTGTCTTTAATTAAATTGAGAAATTGTAAACTAAGACATCACCCAAAATCAATGGATAAATGAAGCCACGTATAAGAAATTTTACATCTTAACAACATAAAACTTGGAAAGCAAAAGAAAGGTTGAGAAGAGGAGAAATGTATAAATAATCGGAGTGAACATAGACATAGAAAATAATCCATTTAAAAATGGCAAAAATGACAAAAATTTAATAAATCAGCATTTTCCGGAAAACCTTCAAATTTTTATAAAAGTGAAAATAGTTTAAAATTTTTATGTTGGCTTTGGTTTCGTAAATCATCAATAATTTCACACCTCAGCGTGTGTACTTTTCCCAAAAGAAAATTGCACAAAAAGTTTGGAGAACTCAACTAAAATCAAGTTGAGCAACCAAATTTTTTTTGAAAATGTTCTTGGTGAAAATTTGGTAGTACCTACTTCCCATCAATACTATGATTGAAATGGATTAATGAATCCTGCATATTCATCTAATCAACCATATTATGATATTGAAAAAGTTCTTAGCTACTGCCATCTCTTAGTAAACAACCCTCCAAGGCAGCCAAGAAATTATATTTAAAATCAGGCTCAATTATTACCTTTGAGCTTACAATGTTTCGTATTAGCCATATTTCAAAAGGGAGGAATAAGTTTCTCCTTGTCCAGCTGAGCCTAATTGTACTGTAATGGTAACAACCTATCAATCATATTCTGGTTACATTACAAACTCTTCTCACCGAGTGTAAAATTCCAAGCAATTTGCGGAAAGTTAGTTACATTATGAACTCTTCTCACCTGATTAAAATTAAAACAATGAGCAGCCCTCGTTAAGTGCGATCTAATCACTTAACGGTTGAGAATTTACACTCCAAACACAACCTGTGGAATGCACAAAGTGTATATCCCAACCACTTGAGAATGGTGTGACCCAACAAAGTTTGCAATAGCCGCAACAACAATCTCAATACTGAAGTATATATGCCATATCCAATCCTATCAAATAGTATAAAAGTTTATCTATGAAGCACATCTACTGTGGGGGGACTAACAATGTCAATCGATCCCCACTACTAAGATAACTTGTACTAGGACCAACTACAATCTCCAGACTAAAATATAAACTTTCACTACAACCAACCTAGCATGCCCAACTCTCTAAATAACTATCACAAATAAATAATAATGCAGAGAAAGTAAAACATACCACAACACAAAGATTTAACGTGGTTTGGCCAATGATGTCTACTTCCACAAAAGTTAATCCTTTTATAACATGGGAAGGACGATTACAATCACTCTTTTTAGTCTTTCACCTTACTAGATCACGCATCTCTCTTTACAGGCTTTTCTCTCTCAAAAGGATTATCTCTCAATTTTGATAGCTCTCAAAATTGGGTTTCTAAGACTTGTGTTGGCTTTTTTCGTGTGTTAGGTTTTGCCAAAAACCCGAAACATATACTGCAAACTCGCGGTTCTGCAAAAATAGAATTATACTGAAAATAGACTTGAGCGCGGGTGCGCCCTTAGACAGGCCATTTCGAGCGCGTGCGCCCTCTTCGAAAATCACAGGAAAAGTCCAGTAGTACCAATGTTTGGGAAAACAAGGCTGAAAAAAAAATTATCTTCTTTTTCTCCAAGGCTAGCTCCTTGGGCAAGACCAATTTCGAGTGTTCGCTCACTTAAACTTCTTTACGCAAACATCACCGGATTCTCTCCTTCTTTCTCATGTGAGGGATAACTCCAACATCTACCAAGCTACTTATGAGAAAGATAGCTTATCTTTAAATTTCTTGAAGAACAAAACACGTAAAACTCCCAAGAAAATAATTTAACAACACTAACTTGTTAGTCCAAAATTCATAAGTTAAATAAATGCCTACAAAAGAAAAGAGCATAAGTTAACAAATGCCTAGAAAAGAAAAGAACCTATGAGGCTTGGTAACAACCTTGGCTATCAATGATTGAGTTGGGTATTAGGGGCAATTACTTTTCGCTTTGGGTAACAATATAATGCACAGCCTCCAGTGGACCAGGTTGTACTGGTGCGCTCAAACATAATAAGCAATGTAGTAGTTGGTATCAGAATCAGCAATGTAGTACCTGCTAGACTTGTGCCTGCTTGTCATAAAACTTATTTTCATCTTCACTAGTGATGCCAGCTTGGTTTGGGACTTCTTTTGATAAACAAGTAGCTGACAGGTTAGTGCGTTTAGCTTTAGCTAGTCGTAAGGGGATATGGGACAAAGCTTTAGTTAGTGGTAATAAACCTTTTTTAGACTTGGAAGAAACAGATCGAGTTGGCTTCTTCATTTTGTAATAAAGAGAGATCCAAGAGTCTGCCCAAGAGTGTGGTTGGTGTTTGTTCCTGATCAGATCATCTTATTTGCATTTGATTACATTGCTAATTGCTTGTTTGCATTTGTTTACAAAAAGCCCCTGCAACTCACAGTTACAGAAAGCCCTGTTGAACACATTTTGAGTTCATTACAATTTACAAGTGCAGGTGGATAGCCTTCCCTGTTGACGCATACACCATACGGAACGGTGATTTCATCAAATATATGGGATATGAGAAGGGAAAAGATAAAAAAAGTAATAAGAGTCCCAGGGATGGTGGGGCACTATAGTGTTGATTCCTTGTTCAGTCCAACAATGATCTCTGGTGTCTGTCTGTGGAGTGGACTACGACTGGAGCATTAACTAACTCCTAAAATTAGGATTTTAGTGGGACTTTGGTGTTTATTGTTTGTCCATCAAAGTCTGTTTGATAATACAGCAAACTTAGAAGTGAAACTGAATCAGCAATCAACATTGGCCAGGCACTCGTTCAGGAGGCTTCCCGCATTGGTGTTATGACAATTAGCATTCAGTTATGGTACTTGGAAAGTAGTAGTTGAACCGAAACAATGGACAATATATAATGTTATAAGAAGTTATAAATGTAGGTAGCGATGCTGCATTGAACATAGTAACGTACATATGAAGTCTTTTATATATTTCTTCCTTCAACTGGTTCTTGTAACCTTATTAACAGAACCAAATCACCAAAATTTCATATCCAGGGCCAGTTTTAGGCAATGAAAAATATTCATCTTAGTTTATTTGCACGGTCATTATGGATGTTGAGACGGGATAGACTCAGAAACCTCACAATGTACAATCATGCATAGCTTTGTGCGGATGTAATAGTATGCAGAAAAGATTTCACCATCTTCGCGTTACTGTTCGAGTTTCTGTAGAGTTGGTTTCCATTTCCTCACAAGACTTGCATCCCCTGTATACAAATCGGTCAACATGATCAGAAAACAAATTTCTCTCTACTTCTTCTCTTATTAACAGCAAAATGCAAAAAATAATTAGCTATGTGAAATATTTTGCAAAATGGAAGAAACACAAAAGCCATCAACCTTGGTGATGCCAGCTTGGTTTGGGACTACTTCTGATAAGAAGCAGCTAAAGGAGTAAAACAAAAGGAAGTGCGTTTATCTTTGCTTTAGTTAGTGGTAATTAAATATGTTTGGGATAAGGCCCTAAAATTTCAATAATTCAACCCATTATCATTATCATTATCATTATCATATCTAAATACACCCAACTTTATGGGTCTCACAGGTTTATACAGAAGATTTCTTCTGACGCCTTTTGGTGCACCTCATATATTTTTAAATAAACCTTTAAGAGCGCTCAACCTTTAATATGGGGCCAAGCTAGCTTTAGTGCGTGCAACCTAAGCCAAACTAGTGTCTTTTCTCCAGTGTGAAGAAAAGCATATTGTCAAGGTAAGCAAACTACTTTCACAAACAGAGTTGGCTTCTTCAATTCATTTCGTAATACAGAGAGATCGAAGAGTGTGCTTTCCTGAATTTCATTGTTCTACAAGAGTGAGTGGAGCCTATAAGAGTGAGTGTGCTTGTTCTTGATCAGATCAGCTTATTATTCCATCCAGTCTATAACATCAGTTCCTACCAACTATAAGGTCAGCTCTCTATTATATACTATAAATTTTCTTCTACGTGCCTTGTCATAGATCAAAGTAATACTGTCACTTCATGTATAATTGTTATGGTCTTATTACGTAATGCTGTCAAAACCAGCTCCATAGTTTATGTAATGAGAGTTGGAAAAATGGATATTTTGTTTATTGTTTACTCGTTCTGTTTTTCCTATGATTTATTCAGGTATGGTATCGTCACTCTTTAACAACTAATCAATGCGTTGTAATGACAGGAATGGAGATCCTTGTAGCAGCAATTGGAACCATATTGAGTTGTGGGTGTAACAGCATGAACACATCACTGGAAGAGAAGTGTAAGTATATTAAAAGTTCAAAAGAAGAAGTTCAGTCGTTGAGAGACAGAAAACAAGAATTGATTGCCCAAGTAAACGATGTAAAAGCGAAACTGTTGATTGCGGAGGGGGAAGGAAAGGCGCGCACAAGTATTGTAGAAAACTGGTTGAATAAAGCCAATGGTGTTATATCCAAGGTGGATGTGGTGCAAACCGAAGCCCAAGTACCGAACAGTTGCCTAAGTGGAGTTTTACCTAATTGTTCTTCAAGAGCGAAATTGGGAAAACAAATGCTCAAGTTGATAGACGAGATGACTAATCTCTTAAATGCTGGTCGGTTCTCGGACGAGGCGTTAGCATTTTTTGTTCAAGAGACAGGAATGGAGATGGCAACAACAAGACTGATTGGTAAAACTACTGCTGACAAGAACTTCGAGAGGGTTTGGGAATGTTTACTAGGTGACGAATTTCAGAAAATTGGTGTCTATGGGATGGGTGGCGTGGGCAAAACCACTTTAGTGAAGAACATCAATAATCGACTCTTGCAACAACAAAGCCGCTTCGAAAGGGTTCTGTGGGTCACTGTATCCAAAGATGTTAGTGCTCAAAAACTTCAAAGCGAGATTGCAAAGAAAGTCACATTGGATCTTTCTCCTGAACAAGATGAAGCTACACGGTCGTCATTGTTGCTAAGTGCATTGCGTAGAAGGGGAAAATTTGTGCTTATCCTAGACGACATATGGGAGGCATTCGATTTACAGGATCTTGGAGTTCCTGAACCCACAAAAGACAATGGGTGCAAGATAATATTGACTACCAGGTCAAGGGAAGTGTGCGAAGGGATGTTGTGCCAGAAAGAGATCAAAGTTGAACAACTTTCTGAGGACGAAGCGTGGGAACTGTTCTTGGCAAATGTTGGTGAGGTGCTTGTTCCCCAAGTGGAAAAGTTTGCAAAAGCAGTTGTTGCAGAATGTTGTGGTTTGCCACTTGCAATAGTCACAATTGGTCGATCTATGAGAAGAAAAGATGTTGATGAGTGGCAAGTTGCTTTATCAGAGCTGAAGGAATCTACAAGTTTATACACAGCCATGGAGGAGAAGGTCATTCAGCGTCTGAAATTCAGTTACGATCAATTAAGGGAAAATCATCAGAAGTGTTTCTTATATTGTGCACTGTATCCTGAAGATGATGAAATCAACACTAGAAAATTGATTGAGTATTGGGTTATGGAAGGATTAGTCAAGGGATCCAGCAAAGAAGATGAAATGCTTCGTGGACATGTTATACTGAATATACTAAAGCGTTGTTGCATGCTAGAAGAAGTTTCTTTAGAAGGTGGTGGTTATGTAGATGATAGGGACCTTGTTAAAATGCATGATTTGATTAGGGATATGGCCCTTTACATCACGAAATCAAAACCTAAATTCATGGTCAGAACTGGGTTTTCATCAAAAGAAATACCGCATGAAGATGATTGGTCAGAAGATCTTGAGAGGGTTTCGTTTATGGAAAGTCGTATAGAAGATATTTCAATTACTCCTAAATGCCCCAAACTCTCGACATTGATCCTCGCTCAAGATGTGTCTAAGTGAAGCACGTTGCACATGGGTTTTTTATGCACATGCCAAAACTAACAGTTCTCGATTTATCTAGGACGCTTATTGAGTCGGTACCAGATTCACTTTCTGATTTAGTGAATCTTCATGGTTTACTCTTAAGTTATTGTAAGAAATTAGTTAGAGTGCCTTCTCTATCCAAGCTTCAGTCACTGAGAGTGTTGAAGCTCACAGGTTCTGCCATAGAAGAACTACCTCATGGGATGGAAATGTTGGTCAACCTCAGATGCCTTGATCTCAGTTTCAATCGTAAATTGAAAGAAATGATCCCTTCAGGATTGATATCCAAGTTTTCTTTACTTGAAGAGTTAGAATTGCTGGGAATAGAAGCGGAATATGTGTATGCGCGAGAAAGAGGGGGAGATTTCGTGCAGGAACTCTCAAGCTTGACACACTTGGAGAATCTTAGAATCAAATTTCACGAGCTGTCGGACTTTATTGCCTATGGTGAATTTATTAGAGACTTCGAAAAGTTAAAAAAGCACTTTATTCTAATGGAAAGAGTCATATATCCCATAAGTCAGCACGAGAGAATTCTATGTTTGTCCAACTCAAAGGGTATTCCTTGCAATGCCCTCCGACTTCCGAAAAGCATTCAATTTCTTCAAGTTCAACATTTCAATGAAATCGCAAGGTTATCAGAGCTGCCCTTAAATGATTCAACAGACCTAAGAGAAATTTTCATTCGTTTCTGCAATTCAATGGAATTCATAGTACCAGAAGATGAAGAGGGCATCTTCCTACAACGGATCGAGAAGATGTATGTCGGATCGTGTAAGAGTTTAAGCAAGATATATGAGAAGGTCCCAGCACACGGAGCTTTTCCTTGTTTGAAGAGGTTAGAGATCAGCTTTTGTGATAATATCAAAGTTTTCTTGTCGTCTAGGTTGCTTCAACAGCTTCTTAACCTTGAAGAGATCAGCGTGCAGTATTGCTCACAATTGGAGGAGCTAGTGGTAGCGGATGGAGATGAGATTCCAATTCTCCCGAGGTTACATAATCTGAAATTAGAATTATTACCAAAACTGAAGAGCACTTGGAGTCAGCTATTCATGTACAGCAACTCTTGGCAGTATGTTTCAATTGACACTGTCAGATTGGACCGCCTGTTTTCATTTAGGTTATTACAACACTTTCAATACCTGGAAGAGATCAGCGTGGGGTATTGTGCGAAATTGGAGGGACTAATTGTAGAAGAAGAAGAAGCATGTGAAATTGATTATACTGTCGCACTCCCGAGGTTGCATAAGTTACGGCTCTCGAATCTACCGAAACTGAAGAGCATTTGGAAGGGCATGATGGTTTGTGACTCTCTTCAAACAGTTGAAGTATTCCATTGTCCTGAATTGAAAAGGCTCCCTCTGTTCAATGGAGGACATCAATCAGCACCACCTTCTCTCAAAAAAATCCAAGGAAGCAGAGAATGGTGGGATTCACTGGAGTGGGGAGATTATCCATGTCCTGAACATCTCTTTCAAGAGTTCAAAATTAGAAACTATTAGGTTAGTAAAGGCTTTTATTCTTTTCAATTTCTATTTTAACTTTTTCATAATTTATCTAATGAAATTTTCCCCACTATATAAAATCAAGATCTTCTCATCAAGTATTCACTTATATTATAATGATTCATAATTTGATTTGATGAAAATTTCTTAACAGAGAACTGAATCAAGGACTTGAAAGATTTGACCAGGGGCTTCACAGAGGAGGAGTGGCTAGCTATTTGCATCTGGAGGGCAACAAGACATTTCTGACTAAGTTTTTCAGTTTCTGTTTCTCAATAAACAATTTACTTAAAGGTGATTTCTGGAGGGCAACAAGAAATTTTCCACTTTTCCGTTTCTCAATAAATTTGTTTGCCAGTAGGATAGAAGCCGCCTGCTTGTCATAAAATTTGGTCTTTGACTTGTGCTTGTTTTATGGGCTGCTATTACTCAAAAAAAGTTAAACGCTCGCCAGGTTACGAGGAGCCTACGGTTCTTGCTTCAGAAATCCCTTGTGAGTATATTTTTGTTATTTGTATGTGTATGTCATTTTAAAATTTCAACCATGAACTCAATTGTTGTTCTTGTGGAACATATTCAACTGTGATAGCTTAAGAGGTAAATAACCCTCCCAGGTTTGTAAACCTAGCTGCCTGCAACTGCAACACGGGACATGGCAAAATGTTTCCCGGTTTGAGTTCAGCGGTACCCATGCACTCATGCAGGGTCAACTTTTAATGAGATCTAACGCAATGCTAGGCTGGAGCCAGTAAAGAAAGTAAAGGATACCCGTATTTGTTGAATCGGTATCAATGGCTATAGGTTTACTAATGGTGAAGTTCTTTGCCATGTTTACTTGAGGGGCTTTGCTAGTTCCCTTTTAACTCTTAGAGATAGATTACGACTGACAAGAAGTGAACTACTTCAGGTGAGATTCCACCACTGATTCACAAACCAATCACTGTCGACAAGTAGGTGGCATGCTACTTTAACCTTGAACTTGAACTTAAGTTGGCAAAATAATGTTGTTTCCTTACAAGCCATAGGTTAACTCTGTTTTCTGCTGCTTTATAGTAAGGCATGTGTCCTTCTTGACATATCATATCAAATTTGACCTATAAGATTTGGAATCAACATGTGATACATATATGCTATGTTTTATTTGTTTGTCTAGTGCTTTTATTATCCTTTCTGTCATTGTGTTTGATATGCTCTTTTGCTTCCTTAAATCTGCAAATACTGGTGCATATAGGAGGACAGACTGGGAGAATTTGGCACCTCAGCAACAAAATTTTGTATGGGAACTAAGCCAAGCGTTTGCAACTATTTCTATTGTTTCACTAGGAATATGGGTGGCATATTTTCTTTCTTAATAAGTTTCAACAGTTGTCAGCAATCTGTGTATACTAGCCAATATGCCGGCCTGTGGCCGGCTTACTACATTAGTAGTTGATTTGCTCCAGCCTATTATAAGTGTATATTGTGCTATTATTTTGATGATGAACTGATTAAGTACTCAATGTTTTAAAAGAAAAATTATTCAAAGTGTATTGGGCTTTAAAATTAGTTTGAACTTTTTTGTTAAATGTTGGTATTTATAATTGCTTTGGGAAAGAATAGAACGTCCAAAGACATAATTTTTTTTTGGGCAAACACAAATGCTTTTAGAGAGAAAAACATATATTGCCAAATTACATCACTTGTGGAATGTGTTGTTGTACTTCTTGTTTTAGGGTTACTTTTGGAATCCCTAATATAGCATAAGCTCATTTTTAGTTAACCCAAAAGGGACAAATCAAGATTAAAGATTCACACCATACAACTCTTTACTTGATGCATATGATCGGCGGTGAATGAAATTAACCATAGCACGTGTTTCATGACACAAAATATTGCATCTTTTTTTTTGTGTGTGAGAGAGACTTGAAACTTCAATAATGGTGGTAAGGTTATTGCAATAGTTTGATTTACTTATGAATGGAAGGCTTGAAGGGATGAGTTTAGTTTAATTTTGGAAGAAGAATAAAAGAGAGGGTATGAAGAGATGATTTTTTTTTTGTAAAGTTGGGAGTGTTTTGTACAATTGAAAAGAGAGTATGGAAAGAGGGGTTTTGTTTTTTTATCTATTTTGGGTTACGAACAATTGAAATCGGCAAAAAAGGGCGTAGATTTACTTTTTTTATGCCGAATTATTATAAAATCTGATGTGTCCGTCTCAAAGAAAAAAGGAGGGTTAACGTGGGTCACTGGGAGCATTCTCGACTACTCAGTATTCATGGTCTTTGATATATATATGAGTATTACATTCATAACTTGTAAATACATGTGCCTCAAAACTTATTGATGTTGAGATGATATGCCAAAAATAAACTCAGCGATTAGTTATACATCTCTTTCTCATATTCTTGTGAGACCACAAACGGCTGTTCATCAACTATGTTTCTCAAACTCTTCATTACACCTTGTTCTTTATGCTAATTGTTAAATCATTTTGTTGATGAAAGGATTAAGAACCACTGATACGTTAGCTAAAAGTTTCAAAAAGTGGAGCATGTACGTTAATAACATGCAAATTATATACACAAAATTCAGTGCTCAATATAAGCCTAGGGATCTAGACGCTTTTGAAAGGTGCCTGCACAGAGCCTAGTAGTAGAAGATTATCAATCGTTTTCTGTGGTGATAAACTGTGTGTTAGAACAAGGGTACAACCGTACAACCAATCTCTGAATCTGTGTGCCTTCTTAATGATTTTTTTCATTAATTAGATAAGATACGAGTGATGTTGCCTTTTCAATTTGTTCTCTCTTATACGGTTATACCCATGCGCTTGACACCTAATGACTAACAGAACTACAGAAGCACAAAAAACGTTGGAGGTAAAAGGAATCAAAGAGTTTTTTTTTTCAAAATCACCTGAGCTCCTAGGTTGCGTGTATAAATTGGTTCAATTCAGAACACTAGGGGTCTGCGGTCTGCCTATACTTCTAGCTATCGCTATCCCACCTTGAATCCTACCCTCGCTATTAATTACACTCCCTTCCACAAGACTTGGCATCCCCTGGGAATAAATCGTTCAACATGATCAGAAAACAAAGTTCTCTTTACTTTTCTCTGTACTATTTTAACTAACAAAATGCAAATAACAATCAGCTATGTCAGATATTTTGCAAAATGGAAGAAACCGAAAAACTAATCAACCTTGGGGGTAACTTATATTCTCCTGATAAAGAGGTAGCTTTAGTGGTAAGGGAATATGGGACAAAGCTTTATTTAGTGGTAGTAAACCTTTTTTGACTTGGAAGAACATCATGCTGCTTGCCAGCCAAGCAAACTTCTCTCTTCTCTCTAGTGCGAAGAAACAGAGTTGGCTTCTTTATTTTAATACACAGAGATCCAAGAGTGTGCTTTCCTGAATTTCATTGTTCTACAAGAGCTGAGTGGAGCCTAAGAGTGTGCATGTATAAGCTTTCTGATTGATGTTTGTTCCTGATCAGATCAGCTTATTATTCCATCCAGTCTATAATATCAGTACCAAAGTACTAGTGCTCTTCTTCACTTCATGAATAATTGTCATGGTCTTATTATGTAATGTGGTCCAAACCAGCTCCATAGTCTACGTGATTCTTGAGTGTAATTGCTATACACAAATTGGCATGAGAGTTGGACAAATGCATATTTTGTTTATCGTTTACTTGTTCTACTTTTCCTACGATATGATTGATGCAGGTATGGTATTGTCACTCTTTAACAACTAATATGTTGTAATGAACTAATGACAGGGCTGGAGATTCTTGGAGCAGTAATTGGCTTCTTTCATTTCATCACCTTTATCATATAGAAACAGCAGAGAGAGTTTGATAATGTAGGTCCAACCATTCAGTTATTAACCATTCAGTTTGATAAAGTAGGTCCAACCATTCAGTTACTCTCTCTAACAAAAATGTTTGTTAACTGATGCATGCAGGTCTCTCGCAAACTGTATTTCATCGTCTTGACGACGAGTCTTATATATTTGAGTGTCGACCTCAGTTGTTGCACCGGCTTCAGGTATAGTCACTTATTCTACTATTTCTGTGAGATTGGTATTCTCTTCCGTGCGTTTGATAATGATCATCAGAATGTATTCCCATCATCCCATGTATTAGGTGTTGCTTGGCAGTATTGACGAACCTTCTATGTCTGGATTGCCTTCATCTCCAAGCTAGAGATCTTGGATATATTCTCAGCAGTATCTTGGATATCATAGATATATTCTCAGTAGTTATATGTTACTAGTTGTACAGAACTTCCTAAGTTATAGGATCTCATACACGAGGTAAACAACTCTATATAAGTGATGAATGAATAGAAGAAAGCAAGCCACTTTATTAATTGTTTATGGTATCAAGAGCAGGACGACGAATCCTAACTCCATCCCTTAATTTTTTTATTTATTTTTTTCTAAGCCTACGACATGGCAAACAACACTAATTCAACTGCATCTTCTTTCTCCTTGAGCACTATATCAACAGTGTCTTCCACCACCCCAACTCTTGCCCTACCAAAAATTTCCACTCTTGTCTCCGTGAAACTCACAGAAACAAACTTTCTTCTCTGGGAAATTCAAATAAAACCTTTTCTGATTGGCCAAAACTATTGGCATTTCATTGATGGTTCCTACCCATGTCCACCAGAATTCATCTCATCATCTCTCAATCCTGAATTCACCCTTTGGTATCGCACAGATCAAACTCTCATTAGCCTAATCAATGCTACACTTTCTGAAACGGTTCTTTCACAAGTTGTTGGTTTATCTACTTCTGAAGCCATATGGGAGTGTCTTCAACGGAACTTTGCTCAACAATCTCTTGCAAACGCAACTCATCTACGCTTCCAACTATTCTCTATAACCAAAGGAAACAAATCTGTCTCTGAATATCTCCAACATGCCAAGTCTCTCTCAGACTCTCTTGCTGCTATCAATGAACATGTTAAGGATACTAACCTTGTTACCTCTGTTATGCGTGGCCTCGGCTCTGATTATAAAATGCTTGTGACAGCCATCCTTCAAAACCCCCCTCTCCCTCCTTTCTTTGATCTTCGTGCTCGACTTCTAACATTTGAATCCCTGAATATCAATTCATCCACCACAGAGACCACTTCTACTAATCCCACTACTGCTTTACTCTGTTCCCATAATTCCAATCCAACTCGTGGACACAGTACCACTCAACTCATGGACACGGTCGGGGCCCAGAAACTACCAAACCGACTACTATCACTTTAATCCGTCTTACAATTCACAACGAGGTGGCTATGGTCGTGGTTATGGCCGCAACCAATCTCCAGGCATACTTGGTCCTTCTCCATCTTCCACTCAATGCACATTTTGTCACAAATATGGCCACACCGCTTCGAACTGCTATAGGCGTCCCCGCAATTTCGATGATGATTTGCCTTCATGATTTGCTGGTCTTCAGATTGGACCACAAGTTGACCCCAACTGGTATCCAGACTCAGGTGTTACGAATCATATGACTGGTGATGCTCGCTCCTTTACAGACCGTTCTGATTATGGTGGAAATGATCAAGTTCAATTGGGTAATGGTGACTTCCTTCCAATTGCACTTACTGTTAGCATCTCTCTCTTTTCTGGTTCTCACTCTTTTCAGTTATCCAATGTTCTACATGTCCCAAACATGACGTAAAAATCTTCTTTCTGTCGCTCAGTTTACTCGTGATAATTCCGTTAGTATCACATTTTATCTTTCTGGTTTTCTAATTTGCGACTTATGCACAGGATCTATTCTTTTTCAGGACCAATGTAAAGATGAGCTATACCCCATCAAACCAAGTTGTTCCTTTCAAGCACTTACGGCATCTAGTTTGTCGCCCACACTTTGGCGTCGCCGTTTGGGGGCATCCCTCGTCCCCTACTCTTCGAAAATTATTTAATAACCAATGTTTAGGTGCATTTTCCTTTAGTCAGTGTCAATTTTGTAAGGTCTGTGCCATGGGAAAGTCTACACGACTTCCTTTTGCTACTCATGAACATCGTACTACTGCACCATTTGATTTAATTCATAGTGATGTTTGGATGTCTCCCATTTCCTCTGTCTCTGGCTACCGTTATTATATGCTTTTTACTAACGATTTTACTCGTTACTCATGGGTGTTTCTCATGAAACTAAAGTTCGAAGTTTTCAGTCACTTTGTTCACTTGTTTAATTCTATTGAGAATCAATTTTCTGCTACCATTAAGTGTTTTCAAAGTGATGGGGGTGGCGAATATGATAACTCATCTTTCCATAATTTTTGCGCCAATAAAGGAATTCATCACAGGTTCTCATGCCCACACACACCCCAACATAACGGTCTTGCAGAACGTAAGCACCGTCATATCTCTGAGATGGCTCGCACCTTGATGATTACTGCTAGTATTCCTCTCACTTTATGGGTTGAGGTGATTTGCACTGCTGTATACTTAATAAACAGGTTACCAGCACCGGTTCTGCACTTCAAATCTCCATTCCTCGCTTTGTTCGGTTCCACCCCAGATTATTCTATTTTACGTATTTTCGGTTGTGCATGCTATCCGTATCTTGGAGATTATGCTGCTCACAAATTATTGCCTAGATCTGCTGCTTGTGTTTTCCTTGGTTACAGCTCTTATCACAAGGGGTTTCGATGCTTGAATCCGGTTACTGGGTGCTTATACATCTCTCGCCATGTGGTATTTGATGAATCCAACTTCCCATATGCAACAGCTTCAACCGATTCATCTAGTACAGTAGTGGTGCCTGATTATTCTGATTTAGTCTTCATTCCAATCATTACTGCACAGGAGACTCCATCTCTTCATATACCACCAACAAGTTCAGAGGTATCACCACCGTCTCCTCTCTCTGTACCAACATCAAATTCAGAGTTCCCACTCACTGAAGAACATTTAGAGACACCACCAACATCGCCTGATACTTCACTAGTACCAGCACCACTTTCTCCCTCACAAGCATCACTTACTCCATCCCCGACACCATCCCCAGCACCTGAATTATCTGCTCCACCTCCTTCTTCATCCACTGCTCCACCACCAATTACAGAGCATCATATGACCACCAGAATAAAAGATGGTGTTAAATTTTTCAAGCCAGCATGGTATGCTGATTTTGCAACCCGACATCCCGTTCCTGCAGCATTTTCTATGCAATTGTCCAAAGAGATAGAACCTTCATGTTTCTCTCAAGCACAAAAATCACCACATTGGCGCCAAGCAATGAATGAGGAATTAATGCCTTGCTGAAAAATGGCACATGGTCACTTGTTCCGCCTCATCTAAGTCAGCACAAAGTCCCGTCAAAATGGGTTTTCAAAATCAAATGGCGATCTAATGGTACCATTGAACGTCTTAAAGCTCGTCTTGTCGCCAAGGGCTTTTACCAACAACCAGGAATTAATTATGATGAAACATTTAGTCCGGTTGTTAAACCAACAACCATTCACACTGTTTTAAGCTTGGATGTCTCTTCTTCTTGGCCACTTCACCAACTCGATGTCAAGAATGCGTTTCTGCATGGCACCCTCTCTGAAGAAGTTTATATGACACAACCGCTAGGCTTTGTTGATCCCAGACGTCCTCATCATGTTTGCAAATTACACAAGGCAATTTATGGCCTCAAACAAGCTCCCCGTGCTTGGTTTCAATGCCTAAGCTCTTTTCTGATATCTTATGGATTTGTTCAATGCACTGCTGACTCCTCAATGTTCACGTATCATAACGGTTCCTCAGTAATGATTTTTCTTCTCTATGTGGATGATATCGTGTTAACAGGCAATGCTACTCAACAATTACAATCTTTTATTGCAACCTTAGGGGTTGAATTTGAGATTAAAGATCTCGGTGATTTGCACTATTTTCTGAGATTAGAAATCACTCGTGATTCAAATGGTCTTCATCTTTCCCAAACTAAATACACACTTGACTTGCTCCATCGAAGCAAAATGTTAGAATGTAAGCCGTGCTCCACACCTCTTGCAGCCCGTACCCAATTATCATCGTTGAGTGGAGACCCTCTTTCAGATGCGACTGAATACCGTCATCTTCTTGGTGCTCTTCAGTATTGACGCTCACAAGACCTGACATTGCCTTTGTTGTTCACCACCTTGCACAATTCATGGGCAGCCCTCGTGACTTACATTTAGTTGCAGCTAAACGAGTCCTTCGTTACCTTAAAGGATCTCTTGGTTATGGATTATACCTTCGGCGCTCACCTGACCCTTTAAAGCTTGTTGATTACTCTGACGCAAATTGGGCTTGTTGCCCAGACAGTTGACGCTCTACTACTGGTTTCTGTCTATTTTTGAGTTCCAACTTAATTTCTTGGTCAGCCAAAAAGCAACCCACGATCTCTCACTCCATTGGCGAAGCTGAGTACTGTGCCCTTACACATGCTTGTGCCGATACTATTTGGGTCCAACATCTTCTTCGAGACTTGGGCATTCCACTCCACTCTCCAAGAGTTATCTATTGTGATAATCTTAATGCAACTTACATGGCTGCCAACCCAGTTTTTCATACTCGAACAAAACATATGGAATTAGACTATCATTTTGTTAGAGAACGAGTTGCAAATGGTACCCATCGAGTTGCTTTTCTATCCAGCCAAGACCAACTTGCAGACATCTTCACCAAAGGCCTTTCCAGAGAACACTTTGATTTTTTACATTCCAAACTCGTCAACATATATGTTGCCAAGTTTGCGGGGAGTATTGACGAACCTTCTATGTCTGGATTACCTTCATCTCTAAGCTAGAGATCTTGGATATATTCTCAGTAGTATCTTGGATATCATAGATATATTCTTAGTAGTTATATAATACTATAGTTGTACAGAGCTTCCTAAGTTATAGGATCTCATACACGATGTAAACAACTCTATATAAGTGATGAATGAATAGAAGAAAGCAAGCCACTTTATTAATTGTTTAGGCAATAGGGCTGCTGAAGAGGTTATTTATGGACGAGATACATCTAGAGCATCTGTTAGATTTGCCCGATGGGTACCCCAGAATACGTACAGGGTTTGTTAAAGGAATTCTCTGATCTTTTCCCCGATGACTTACCCGATGGGTTGCCGCGTATGTGGGATATTGATAAATGTAAAATGATTAGTCTACCTACGAAATGAGTGATGAATTCACAACGTAAGTAAACTAACAACTAATTTGATGCTTATTTATCAAAGATATTTTCTACTCTCAATCCTATGAGATATAGTGGAGTAGAGTGATTCGTTCCACTCTTAGTCCTTCCGTATGCTTGTTTTCTAGTCTCAATACTCTACTTAAAGTCAATGAGAGCTTTACGAAAGGGACTAGACTTCACGATGCAACTACCCACCTAATGCACTAGTCGGTTATCGAGAATACTAAGGGAATGCTACGTTGATTCGATGTTAAGGAGTTAGGGGGATTGATTCCACCTTAACTCAACTTAATCCACTAGCGGCGAGTAAAATCAGTAATCGAATTGAACTGCTAAGCGGAACAATCGGTTCTTCCTAATCCCTAATTACACATGGCATTTCTACCAATTAATAATTAGCATGTGAGCGATTAAACCCATTCTCATGGTGAACTAAACATTTCTAGAGTGGAAAGGAAATTACGACAATCTCCGATAATTGGAATCAAGCTTTCATCAAGGTTTCTCAACCCCTCTAATGGAGGTTTAGCCTTGAATCATTCATAATCATTTCCATTTAAATTTAAACTAAACATAATATAAAGCATTGAAATTTACTTAATGAAACAATAATGGAATCTAATTAATAACTAAGAATTGAATGATAACAAGAATTGAAATTAGATCTAATAAATTGTAAATGACAAAAAAGCGAAATTGAATAATAATAACTATTTATTTGTCTAATGAAATGAAGAACAAAGATTCAAAGGTTTTATCTAAACAAGGATTTGAAACTAATTAAATAAAATAATTAAATCTAGATCTAGAAGCTATTCTAATGGCTACTTTCTATTCTAAGCTATCTACCTAACCTAACTGCCATTAACACTGAGTTAAGCTTTTGTTCTTATACATTCAGATCCAAAAATCGTGCATGGGCTTGGAGCCATGTTTTGGGCCGAAGAATCAGGGCCCAAAACCCAATTCTTCGATCCAAAAGGCCTCTTCAGCTGCAGTTGGCTTCCACAGACTTTTCGTCCACTTCTTCTCCTCTGATTGGGTCAAGGCTTGGACCATTGCAAAGCTCTTTCCGAGCCGGTCGTTTTGACATAAGGTAGGCCTCATTCAGGTCTGAGTCCAAAGATATGGCATTCGAAGTTCTGGCGACTTTTGCTCCTTTATCTCGCTAAAGTGGCACATTTACGCATAATAATGGACTTTGAAGCCTGAAATGCATAAAAACACGTAATCAGTATTAACTCTTACTTATTATTCACATAATTGGTCTAACAATATGATTATTAAGGGGTTAAAACTACAGTTTTGGGCTCTTATCAAACCACCCCAAACGGCATTTTGCTTGTCCTCAAGCAAAGATGAGAAATTAGAATAAGTGACCAAAAATGGAGTTCTAACTACTCTCGTTTATTTGAGTCGCGATTGCATTGACCATATGCAACAAGGCGCTTAAACCACTAGGAATTCCCTAGTGGGCCGAGTTATAGCCTCGTGAGAGTTTTCCGATGAAGGTACTCACAAACTTCATCTATACTTACAACGACTAAGAAAATAAAACTATTGTTCCTTATTCATGCTCCAAATTATCTATACATCTCACTAGCTATGAACAAGAATAACCAAGTCAAAACCTAAGTTAATATATGCATAATAATCTATCATCTACAATAAACATATACACCATGAGTAGTACTATAAAATGTTTAGCGGGTTTGTTTTAGAGAACTTCGGAATAAGCGTCCTTAAGTAGGTTCTCACAATAATAGTCAAAAACAACACTCTGATTTTTCCACTCAAGTTTAAGCTACTCCAGGTAATGCGGTGGGCACACTTTTTACTTACAATCTCAATGATACACAGGAGGGAGCGAGTCGATCAAACACATCGCCACTTACTATCACACTAACCTATTCCTAATTGAGCTAGAGGTCTTTATTAGGTGTTACGGGGATTAGGAGATGGTTTAAGAAGGAAGGAAACGGATATTCTAAAGGACAAGTCCGAGATAATAGAGTCTTCATATTATGTAACTAGAAAACCTTGTTATTTACTTTTGCTTCTACACTTTGTTTCCATCCTTAGCCATATTTTTTTTTTTTTTTTTTTTTCTTTTCTTTGGCTTTTGACTCCCTTTTATTCTATTTTTGGAGTTTTTTTATTTATTTCTATTTTTTTTTCTTTTCCTTGGATGGAAACTTCTTTTCTTTTCCTCAAGCAACTAACTAATTTTTGTTTACACGAGGTTTTCTCTTTCTTCTTTCTTCACTCATTCTATTCTCGGACTTATCTTCATTGGGTAGGTTGATTTATTATATATATATATATATATATATATATATATATATATATATATATATATATATATATATATATATATATATATATATATATATATATATATATATATATATATATATTTTTTTTTTATTTTTGTTTTGTTTTTGTAACAGGGTAAAGGAATTGTGGTTTATGGAAGGGCTAATGAAAGGCTCGAGGGGACTAATTAGGAAAAATAATTCATAGGTTTGAATTTACGGCTATATCGATCCAAAATGGCCTAAATTCTCGCTTAGGATATGGCATAGTGATCAAGCAAGTGGACGTGTGATTTCTCTATCCGGTTTTACTTCTCCCTTGTGTCATTTCTCAAATGTTTCACTCATATAAGGCTTTAGGCTATATTCTCCACAGGATTTGTAGAATAAGTACTCTAGCCTAGATTTGAGAAACTTTGCCAAACAATCATAGATACTCATGTAATATATTTATAGATAGATGCAAAGATTATTACCTACATATTAACCTAAGTTTCTAACTATTATTACGATGCAAAAGCTATTGAGACTTCTAGATTGTTAAGGCATAGAGAAAGAAAACAATACCAATATTCCTAAGTGTATAGCATAACTTATTTATTTATATTTTTAAATTTTTGAAATTTTAACTAGAAAACAAATGCATATTATATCTATCTATATCCTAACAGATGCCTTAATTACACGAGTTTCTATGCCCCAAACAAAAAGCATGCTTTGTCCTCAAAGCATTTAAATAGAGAGGGTAGGAAAAATACCATTGAAGCGCGTGAAATTCAGGAACATCTGTAAAACAAGGTTAGAACGTACTAATATAGGAAATAAAAGCGACCTGACAACTCTCTATACGAGTTCTACCCATTATGGGGTTAAAGAATTAAATTGCTTGGGACGTAGCGCGGACACAATAGAAACTAAAACTTACCTCCACTCCATTTGTTATTAGGTCATCTTCGGTCATCCTCTACTTCTATAAAGAAGTGAGGCTCCTTGGCGTCTGCCATGCTATGATAATTTGCGGGCTTCACGCCATTTATCATCTATGGTTGCTAACCTATTAAGTGCCACTTGTCCGGATGGGGTGTAGGGTGCAACCTGGTGAGGTTGTATCCACCACCCTTGCCAAAGTCATTGCACGGAAAGATCGAATAATACTATTGGTGGGTTAAGCACCATGTCTACCCTAATCGATCCGTGAAACGTGTACAAAAAATAAGAAAGAAGCATAGCATAATACGTTGAAATTAGAACAGGCATAAGAAGGTACTTATGCCTCATTGTATAGGCTCGTGCTAAACTAGACATCAAAGTTAAGGGAAGGTCATAGAACCGGCGTCCATTGGCTAAAGCAAAGAAAACGCTGCAAGTGGCGTCATTCACGTAAGAAAAAGCGCCATTCCCCTAAAATGTTTAGCATAATCCAAAACATAACAGTTCCTGTTTCATGGACCCGGCTACCAAGGCAACGTTATAGTCCCCTTGGTCCTCAATCTGAAAAAATGCACGCCCCATAAGCCTCGTGCAAAGACTTCGTAAAGTGTAGACATGCATATTATCGACCCAATAGCACCATGGGTCTTGTATCTCAGCGGGCATAGCAAGTCCAAGAACAAATGCTAGCAAGAACCTGGTAATTTCCATTGGTTCATCGTCAATGTTTATGGAGAACACTTGTTCTCCATCCGGTCTCTCAAAGAAAATGCAGTTATTATAAAAATAAGATGCTAGTGCTGGAGAATAAAGTTCAGCCGGTCTTACCATAAGAGGTTCCCAGCCAACACATGTGATCAGCTCGCGAAACCAAGCACCGTAAGTAGTGCTTT
This sequence comes from Coptis chinensis, assembly GCF_015680905.1. Classification (NCBI taxonomy): domain Eukaryota; kingdom Viridiplantae; phylum Streptophyta; class Magnoliopsida; order Ranunculales; family Ranunculaceae; genus Coptis; species Coptis chinensis. Next base: position 94,951,201 of record NC_141461.1, read on the forward strand.
GGAACAAATCTTCGAAAGATTGTTCCGGTATCAATGTTGGAGATGTCATCTCAAAATTACGCTTTGGGATAGCTGCGAATGATCCGGATACTACGCGCGAAAAACTGGAAAATTTCTGGTCCACGCAAGTCAGGGCGCGAGCGCGCTCAACCAGGGCGCGAGTCGCGCTCTTTGTGTTTTGGAATTCCAGTAACTAGGCGCCGGTCGGCTCAAGGATAGGCGTATTATTAGTATTTTGGAATTCCAGTGTTTTAGCGCGAAGCGAAAAGCGTAGGCGCTCGACAAAATTTTCATCGAAAGTGTAGGCTGCGGCCTTCCTTCAGGCTGGGGCCCGAGGAGTCTGATTTTGCGAAAATGAAGTCGAAACGTGGGAATCGCGGGTGTGAAAGGTGAGTGATGGAGTTTAGGTGTAGTGTGAGTTGTGAGGATAGTTTGTATCAAGTTTATATAGGTTTAAAGTTGCTAAAAAAGGATCGGGAAAGTTGCCAAAACTAATTCACGGCGGTTCAGAAATCCTAAAATTTCCAAACTTCGAAATCGGAAACAACTCATATCACGGATTCTAATTCAAACCCGGTTATCTTTTAGGTTGATTTTATGATAGAATGTACCTATTTAATCTAGATTTCATCCTACAATGATACTTAATCATATTTCTGCCTAAACAACCATATTTTCACCTTGACTCCGCAATTAATTCCTTCTATCTGAGGGTTATACAAAAATAATGCTTGAATTGATAAAACCACCCCCAAACAAGTTGGGAAGGTGGGGTCAATATGAAACAACCATGCATAATGAAAATAAGCCCTTATATTAAAATTTCATTTGGAGTACCACTACAATATTCAAATTCACGGAAATAAAAATTACATTACAATAAAACAACAAAAGTAAATAAAACAACAAAAGTAAATAACACAACAAAAGTAAATAAAACAACAACCACTATCAATCCTCGGACTCTCTAAACAAATTTCCAATCGGTGGCGGAGGGCACACTCTCTCTAGTGGTGGCTCACGGGCTCCGGAAGGTCCAAATAGCCGGTCGTTCTTTGTCGGCGGCGCTCATGCCTCGTGGGCTGTGTCCTCGAGCGTAGATGCGTATGAGGGTGGGAAGCGTGCAAGCATATCCACTCTAAATCTGGCTGGGCTTCCATCTCACCCTCACCATCCCATCTCTCATCCTCTCCGGGTGCGGATCTCGAAGTTGTGATGAATAGTCGCCTGTCGAGTCCGGAGGTCATGCAGAGATAGTGTTTAGGGAACGATGCCCCTATGAAGCACAGCCATGCGTTCGCATCGGACCAACACCTCGGAGGGCATCTGCATCAAAGCAGTCAAGTCTTCCTCATCCTCGGAGGCATCCTGGCATCCCCGACCTCCTCTTCATTCCCAGCCCACCATCCTCTTCTTCTTCCTTCTCTATCCTCCGCCCTCCTCCAAAACTTGTTGGACACACTCCCTATAGATACTGGCGTGTTCGGTGCGGGGGTAATGTAAATCCTCCGGGCGGCCGAGGCGCTTTCATCTTCGGATGATCTTGGTGATTAACACGGAAGAGGTGCCAAAGACCTTCCGACCCCCCCGATCATGCTTTCGGCCAAAAAACTCCGGGATACAGAAATCGTGCTTCCGCTCCTGGAGTACCCATAACATCGCGGAGGCGAGTCGGACCGATGTCACGACCTTGTCCTTCCCTAGGACATTCCGACCAATCCACCTGGCTGGTAGCCCGGTGGTTGGTCCGAGTGATGCCCGAACCTGATGGGAGTTTGTATTGTAGCTCCCATTGATGATCGAGAGCCCATCAATGGCTCTACCCGTCAAACCTGGGGCTCTGTAAAGTGGCCTCGGATGGATTCTAGGCGGAATGCCTAGAATCTCGGCCAACAACCCGATGAGTCAACTCCGCTTCTCTTCTTCCTTACCATCACAAAATCCTACTCCCCTCCAACTCCACGGTGTTGTAGAACCGTCGGACCAAGTCTTCATGGTAGAAGGCTTCGATTAAATGTACCAAAGACTATTCCAGTCTCTACTAGCCATTTAGTCCACCGTAAAAACGGAGAAATGAAATGGTCGGCGATGAAAACTTGTCTCCGGTATGATTCGGCGTTGTTGAGCCATTTGAAGTTTGAATACGGTTTGGGGTTTGTAGAGGGTGTGGTAATGGTGGTTTAACTTGACCGGAAAGAAACGATGGTGGTGGCGGTGTGGTGGCGGTCGCAAGACCAAATTTTTGAATTTTTGGTGGTTTTTGTTGGGTTAAATTGGTGGAGGTGGTTTGGTTTTAGTTTTAGAAGAGATTTGGCTTGGAAATTTGATGGTTGGCGTGAGTTTATGGTATTTCTTTTTAATTTTTATTTTTGTTAGGGTTTTGAGCTTTGTTAATGGCGGAATGGAGTGGAAAAAGCGATGAACTGTTCTTTGAGAATGTAAAGCGCCGAAGTCATTTGGTGGTGGTTGGGTTGTTGCTGGTTGGCCCAAGCCCAAAATCGAAATTTTGATTTTTTCGATTTTTTCGAATTTCAAATCAAAATTCCCCGCCGCCGTTACGGTCCGATTTTTTGCGAATGAGATATGGAAATGATCAGGAGAGAATTTCCTATCCAATGATCCATAAAACACTCTATTCCGACTTCAGATGACATACGAGATAGTGGAAAACGCCTCAAAGTCGCGTGCATGGCGTAAGTTATCGCGAACGAATGAACTCTAAATTAATAGATTATGTCAATCCGAATTAAATACAATAAAAAAACGGCCTAAGCAACTGTAATGGGACATAAACATTTAGTAATGAAACGAAACACCCCACCCCAAACAAATTTTTACAACGGCTTAGAAAATTTGTTTTTAGTAATGGTCTTTTAAAGTCGATTCGAGACTTCCTAGATTACTATGTTTATTTTTATTTTTTATTTTTATTTTTATTTTATTTTTAGAAGGAAAAACGATAAGCAATAAAGACATAATTCACACCATAGAGAAACATGACTCAAAAATCCGAAAAACATGCAAGAGTGGAAAAACGTGAACTATGTGAACCGTGGACTTAGGATCCGTACTTACAGCCACACACTCCATAGGGAGGGCCCGTTACTTTAATGGTGCACTCATTCAATATATTAAAGTGAAAGGAAGTGCACCAAACACAGAAATTGAGTCGCTTATAGTCGGATACTTTCGAGACTTTATCTAAAACATATGTATGAACATGAAGTTGATCATATATCAACAACCCAAAATAGTTGTGGATCATTCCATAAAATAAATATCACGAAAAACATATCCAAACACAATGAAACACCAATTTTTCCCTATGACTCAACCTAGTGAAATGAAAGCGAAGTCGGATTACCCTATTGTGTAACCTATCATGCACCTTCTTTTAATTTTTTGAATGAGTGGGTGTTCTAGTAAATAAGTGTGGAAAAGTGAATGGGTGTGGAGAATATGGTGGATATGGATAAGTTGTAGAAAGACAGCGACTTGTACACAATGAGGATGTGGTTTTAGCAATCAACTCATTCATTGTGTGTGTAGGACTGTCTCAATTCTGAAAATGAAGGTGTCAAATAGTTTGTCCTTCTCAAGATCTGTTTGCTTAGGAGGATTTAAAAATTATGAAGCCTGGGAGAAACAAAAGGATCGAGTGCAAACTCGAGATTCCTTTGAAAGGGTGGAAGGAGGGGAGTCGAGGTGGATGTTGTGCAAGTTAGTTCTTGATAGGGTGAATTGTCACCTACCGAAGAAACTCATCAAATTCTCATCTAGATTGGTCATATCCATATTACTATGGTAGTCCTCTACATCTTTGAGAAAGTTATCTATCCCGATCCTCATCAATAATATGTGTATCGACTAGTGTAGGAATGAAAATATTGGAGTCCGACTTTCCAAAGGAAAGAATTTTAGGCATATGACTATCGGGGACGTGTTGTTGAAATAATCTCGAGCAAAGCTCTCGATCATGCTAACCTCTCCATCCATAGACGAATCGGATGGCTGTGTCCTTGTTTAAAACATTGACTTCAACAACAAGATGGCCAAAAGACATGGACATTGAACCATCACGACAATTAATGGCGCGTTGGCGGTTGCCAAGAAAGGGCGCCCTAGAATGATCGGAGAGAGTCGTTAGCGACTTCGTATCGAGGACTACTAAAAAATCAGCCGGATAGTAGAAATCTGAACTTTTACCAACACATTTTCGACTACACCCTTAGGATACTTAATAGACCGATCGACTAATTGCAACGTCATTTTAGTGGGTTGCATCTTGTCTAGACCTATTTGTCTATACAAATAAAATGGGAGTAGGTTAACACTAGCCCCCGTGTCTAATAACGCAATCAAAATATAGGAATCTCTAAGGTGCATTGCACTGATGGGGCGGCGACCGGGTCCTTGTACTTAACAATTCCATTATGTTCGGATAAGGTTGGGAATTGTTACGTTAAAAGCGTCTTTTGGTATATTTGTCTTACGCCTAGTAGTACACAATTCCTTAAGAAACTTAGCATGATGTGGTAGCTTTTTAATAGCTTCGAGGAAGGGAAGGTTTATAGTTAGATTCTTGAAAACGTCCCTAATCTCCTCGTAATTTGTATCCCTAGTTAACATGGCTAATTTTTGTGGAAACGGTGGTTTCTGTCTATATTTAGCAATGGTATCACCTGGATGTTTAAACATGGCTTTCTGTTTCTTAGGTTGTGTTGTAACTGGTACCTCTACAGTGGTAGGCTCTTCAGTTTCTATGTCGGTATCTAGTAAAATAGTAGGTGTAGGGGCTACTGGTGGGGTAACTATAGGCATAGTTACCTTGTTATCAACCACTCTGCCAGAACGGAGAGTGGTGATGGCATTTATCTCACCTACATTTTCAAATTCATTACTAGTATTATCCGTTACCTCAAAGGCTGTGTTTGTTGTTTTAGGATTAGGTATTGCGTGACCTGGCAACACACCTTTGGTTTGGGCTTTATCTTGAGCCAACTGTTGGGTTAAATTATTAGCGGATGTAGAAGGCTTGTTGGTTAGATTGAGCCATGGTTTGGAAAAGTTTTTGGCTCACTTGTATGAAGGTGTCAAAGGCGATCCCCTTGTGTGGGTGTAGTAGTCAGTCACGCGGGTGGTGTGATTTGGAAGTATTTCCGTGAATTATTTATAGGTGGATTTTGATAATTATTATTTACCGGACGATACCTCTATTAGCATTATAATTATTATAATTACCTTGACCTTGTGCTTGACCTTGTCGAGGTTGCACTTGGTTGTTATAATTATTAAAATTACCTGACCACGTCCCCTGTCGTGGTGGAGCTTGGTTAAAGCTTTGCGTTAGCCCTAACATATTGATTATTGTACCCTTGGGGTGTGACTTGTTGGTTATTTCTCCAACCCGGTTGGGATTTTGTCTCCAAGGGGCGTTAGGTTCACTATTAATGGAAGAAGCCCTGTTCATAGGCTATAGGGCCGATGAAGTCGGGATGCTTTCGGGGACTCAACCCGAAACTACATGGGTTTGAATTTACATTCATGACGGGGGGATAGGCTTTTGTTGTACAGAAATGGCCTCTACCTTTTAGTGAGTGATTCGATTAGAGTTTTAAGCTCGGAATCGTGTTTAATTTCAAACATACCGGTGACCTTAAGCTTGAAGAAGAACTAAATTTGGGGATATCATCACTACCCCCAATTATTATTTAAGCTTAGTTTGGTCTTAAAAAATTTATAAGCCTCCCAGGCTCCTTTACTTAAGAAACTACCCATTCATTATGTCAAGGACTTCTTTATGGTGATGTTGAAGTCCTTTGAAAAGGCACGAACTAACGTGTCTTTTGGTAGGTTATGGTGTGGACACTCTATAAGCAGATCGGTTGAAGCGATTCCAAGCCTCGAAAATGATTCATGAGGGATTTTGTCGAAAAGAAATGAATCTTGGAAAGCATCTCATATCGTCTTTAGGGGTGGGTAAAATGTTCCATAAACAAATGAACAAGTTTAGCCCACGAGTCCACAGAATTAGGCTTTGGGCAGTTAACCAAGACCTTATATCGGCTAAGGTGAAAGGGAATACCCTTAATTTAATTTGTTCCGTACCAACCGTAGGATGGTGGAATGTTGTTAAGACTTGTTCAATCCTACGCATGTGCTGATAAGGTTTTTCATGGTCTAAACCATGAAAAACGGGTAACAAATTAAAAATATTTGGAGGGATTCTGAAATCCCCCGCTGGGTCTGCTAGAACGATGCAAGATTTGGGGCTATCGCTCAAGGCTTTGTAGAAGTCCGAGAGAGGAGTCTCTCTTTCTTCCCCCATTATATCAGGTGGTGTGTGTGAAATAGTAGCTAGAGGTGTAGTGTGTGGTATACTAGATAGACTTGTTTGTTGCTGTTGTTGTGTATTTACGTTAGGTGTTTTTGTTCTACCAGACCTTAATCTCATGCAAGACTAAGTCGAGCTTAACTAAACATGCAACACTCCAAACAATTCTGATATACTAGTATAAAACTCTAACAGGAGATGCGAGGTGTGGAAGAAAGGAATACCTGATTGCGTCCTTGCTTCGCTTTATGAATAAGCGTCTTGTTTTAAACTTGTTCGGTATATAGCAGTTTAGAACACCGAAAAATATGAAAGAGCAAAGTTCGAATCAAAACTGCCGAAATCCGAAAAATTTAATACGTGGCGGCCAAGGCCCCAGTAATTTTCAAATTACGAGTGTTTTTAGGCCGGGTCGGTGTCCAAGAACATAGGGCGGTCGCACTCAAGGAGAAGATACAGCGCTCGGTGTAAATTTTGCCGAATTTTTCAACTATAAAATGGACAACCACGGTATGATTCAAACAAGGGTGGGTGGGTGAAATGGGACTTTAAAAACAAATTTTAACACTCACGAAAACAATAATTTAAAGTGATACTAAGATGGCGGCATGTATTTGATAAATGTAAAATGATTAGTCTACCTAAATAAAATGATGATGAATTCCAACGTAAGTAAACTAACAACTAATTTGATGCTTATTTATCAAAGATATTTTCTACTCTCAATCCTATATGAGATATAGTGGAGTAGAGTGATTCGCTCCACTCTTAGTCCTTCCGTATGCTTGTTTTCTAGTCTCAATACTCTACTTAAAGTCAATGAGAAGCTTTTTGCGAAAAGGGGACTAGGCGGCGATGCAACTACCCGCGAAATGCACTAGTGGGTTTTCTCCATTTATCATTAACCATTACCAAATGTGTGAGAATTATTTAACACACCATACTAATATACAAAATGAAAATCAGAAAAAATGGTTACATAGATCTAGATGTTACGGATCATGTTATGCATGAGTGACAAGAGAATAATGATAAACATTTATCACGATTAATGTGATAGCCCATTCGTTGCTCCTTTTCCCATCGGTCTATTTGATTCATTATGTTCGGAAATTGAAAATTTGTGAAGAAAATTTGTGAAGAGTGAGAGAAGGGAATGAGTGAAAGTGGAAAGGATAGTTGTATTTATAACTTGATTTCGACCGTTGGGCATCGTGGATTTTTGGATCATCCGTTGGGTTCTAACCGTTGGGCTTTGAGAGGTGATGAATCAAGGAACAAACTCATATTTTTGCAAGTACTATATTCGCATAACATAAATAATTTCTCATTCAAACCGTGCGGAGATACAAAAATTATGAGAATCAACCGATATATAATAATTTAGCACTAAAAAAAATAAAAATGCAATGCATTGGGAATAAATGACATAGTCATTTTAAACCAAAGAAATAAGCGACTCTTGTGAATCCTCGGGTTAGAAGAAGATGAACCGGTTTTCACGATCGACCACGACGAACCCAAATGAAATGACCGGGGAATGTGGCCTATAGATTTGTAAAGAATCTTAGGAATTGCTGATTTGCCATCATCATTCTCTGGAATTGGCCTTGGCGATTTCTCATTTCTTGCTGGAACTCGTTCGAAGTAATCATCTCTTCTGGCGAAGAAACATCCTGGCAGATACTAGAATTCATGTTCCAGAAGGCATCCATAGGAGTATTGATTGAGCATGGTATCTTCATTAAAACAACACGGTGGTGAAAGGAGGAGGAGGTGCGTTATCATGCTCAATGTCATCTCTAGCTTACCGGGTCCCAATGGTCTAAAACCACAAGTCTCAAAAATTCCAAAATTCTCGAAAGACCTTGTTTTTCATATAAAGGAGTATTTTGGAACCCTAAGTTAAGCATAAGCCGAGTAACAAAGGAGCATGACCAATTTTGACTTTTGGCGATTAAAGTAAGAATATGGCCGGAAATGGACCATACGAAAGTGTGCTTCCTCTCCTGTAGGATCCATGATGGGGTGCAAGAAGGTCTTGTTCACATGGGCGTCTTTGAAGTTCCAATGGCGTTGTGTGCCGACCGTTTGACCTGACTAATTGGATTCGCGTCCCGAGCAAATCTTTGGTACACGAAGTTCGAGCTCCAGTTGTACTCCCCTCGAAGCGTGTCAAACATCAAATCCACAAGTGGTGGGATACTCGACAATAACAGGGGTCGGGCTATCGAGTTAATGTCGGTATCTGGCGGTATTGAAATCAACTCCAGCGTGAGTTCACGTTCCACCCCATCCAAGTAATCCAAAATTAGTCACCCGGGAAACCTCCATTGTTATAAAATTTCTTTGCACCAATTCTTGGGAATATTGGGCTGGGATTCGATGCAATAGATATTCCCCTCTACTTTCAATTTCCTCGTCAAAAATGGGTGAAACATCCGGGAATTATAGAGATTTGTGAAATTTCTCTCAACGTAATTCGTCTTACGTCTTTGCCATAGCGCGGTATAAATTAAATTTTGATTGTGCAAATAGCAAGAGGAGGTGGTGCTGGAGGAAGGGGGTTGAGGTTGGTGGAGTTTTGGCCAGCGTCTTGTGTCGAATAAATTACTTGTGGCAGTCGCATCAAGTGGTTTGTGGGGGAACCAAGATCCGTTTTGTGGAAGAAAGAAGTAAAGGGGTGGGCCGTGGGTGCCTTGTGGCATTGGGCTTTAATACCGGATATTTGGTTTTGGGTCGGGTCAAAATTTTGGCCCAAGTACAAATGAATTACAGAAATTCCTCTTATATCCGAAATGTTCGAAATTTCAAGCGTGGAAATTCGATTCGTTTCAACTCCGAATTTAACGGATGAGATATCGAAGCGATCAAAAATGCCATCCACTAGAATATGAAAAATCACATTCAGACATCATTTTTTTTTTTTATCAACAACCTTTGGTTTTATTTATTTATACTTTTATATACAAATGTACAAATTAGAAGAGCGTGTCAACAACACCGAAATCCAAATAAAACAACCATCACAAGACTTAACTTTCGAGGCAACTTTCATGTCGGCTGCAGGCGAACCTAATCGGCCGGGTGTGGCTTATCCTTTATGTTTTGGGGGCTGGGGTTCGGGGCGGTACCATCCCCGACCAATGTGCAATGGTCTAATAATAATATTACCCTTAGTACATATGGTATAGCCTCAAACCGCGAAAGCGATCACATAGAAAACTGATCGGGGTCAGCGCGGTGGAATCCATTGCCCGTACGAACTAGGAAATTTCTGATGGTGCATATCACGACTCTCTTTGGGCACCACGCTGGGTGCTAATAAAAAGGAAAAAACGAGTATATACATGTTGAGTCGTTTAACGTCAGATCCTTGAGGCGAATGTGTGAGTCTTTTAACGTCGGATCCTCGAAGGCGAATGTGAGTCTTTTAACGCCGGATCCTCAAGACGAATCCCAACGACGTGGGAACAGCGGGACGACGGCGAAGTTTATCTGTTGGTGTCGGTGACAATAATATACCTTATACCGGCTCATCGGATAAAAAGATCAAGACTGGACGGAAAAGGAGTTGGCGGTTCATACACCACCCATCCTTTTCGCTCGCCGCTTTTCGAGCAAAAGTACTACGACCATTACGATTGAGATGGGTGAGATTTGGACCAAATGATGAGTTAGAGTTAGCGAGGAAGAGAATAGAAAAGGGAGGAGAAAGAAGGAGTTGAAATTTTTGGTACCCATTGTTTTCCGAAGCGCACGTTTGCTTTCGATTATCGGAAGACATTTATACTTCGGTTCAAGTATAGTTTTTGTGGACTAAGGTTCCGCTTGCAACCACACACTCTATGGAATTTTAGAAAGAAAATAGAAGAGGGCTTTCGGCTACCCTAATGGCATACTTTTCCCGTTTAAATACATGGAAAGAAATACAACGGTGAATCTATTAGTCTTTGTATTTGGATCATTGAGAAGAGTCTCTTCGACATCCGGAGAGCGCAACTCATGATAATGTTTGGCCGCTACCGGCCATTTACTTGGAATTCGCTACCATCATTTACGTTTTTCACAGAGATAGCCCCATAAGGGGTGACGCAGAGCAGTGAAAGGACCCGGACCATCGAAGTTTTTAATTTTCCGGAAAAATGTGTAATCTTGAAGTTATACATCAAAACTTTTGACCGACTTTGAACTCTTTTCGCAATATGTGCTTGTCATGCACTCTTTTCATGTTGGCTTTATAGGATTTCGAGAGATCATAGGCATCACTCAATTTCCTCAAGCTCATTTAACTGCAATTTTTCTTTTCGCTGCCGCGTTAGTGTTATAATCGGTGCTTTTGATGGCCCATAGCACGGTGCTCAAGTTCAACCGGCAGATGACAAGGTTTTCCAAAAACGAGGGCGATACGGAGACATCCCTATGGGTGTCTTAAAGGCATTCGTATGCCCACAAGGCATCGATAATCGTAGAGACTAGTCTTTCCTAGATGGATTGTGCTTTTTTCAAAATGGATTTTATTTCTCGATTAGAGACTTTTTGACCAATTGGTTTGAGGATGATACGGAGTTGCCACTTTGTGCGTGACTCCATATTTCTTTACTAATGATTCAAAATTTTATTCAGAAATGTTTTCCCCGTCACTAATTATAGCTTTTGGAACACCAAATCGAGAAAATATTTTCTTTTACAAACAAAACGACCGCTTTATGATCGTTAGCACGACATGCCAATGCCTCAATCCATTTTGACACATAGTTAAGCTGCTACAAGTATGTATAGGAAGCCATGAGAATTTGGAAATGGACCCATGAAGTCGATGCCCCATACATCAAAGATTTCCACAATTAGAATGGGATTTAAGGGCATCATATTACGTTGAGTAATGCGACCTAATTGCTGGCAGCGATTGCATGCTTTGCAATGCTCATGTGCATCTCTAAACAGTGTTGGCCAATAAAAACCACATTGTAGAACCTTGGCCGCAGTTTTCTTACCACTAAAATGACCACCACAAGATTGTTCATGGCAGGAATAAGAATATCGCATCGTTGTGTTCCCGGTCGAATGCTGTGGGCGGATTAGTTGGTCCGAACAATACTTGAAAGGTAGGGATCATCCCGTAAATAGAATTTCCACAGTGGATAAAAACTTTTCCGGTCATTACGAGACCAAGATAAAGGAACTTCCTCGGTAACTAAGTAATTTACTATGTCTCAAGGTACCAAGGGGACGAAAAAATAGAGTACAAGTGTTCATCACGGAAAGGAATCACGAGGATAGGTTGGTATCGGCATCAACATCACTTTACAAGTCTTGATAAATGGTCTGCAACCACATTTTCGCTACCTTTTTATCTCTAATTTGAGAGTAAACTCTTGCAAAAGGAGAATCCATCGGATCAACCTTTGTTTTGCATCTTTTTCGCTAATAGATAGCGAAGTGCCGCATGGTCGGTGTGAGACAATAGTTAGAGAAACCACTAGGTAAGATTTAAACTTATCTAACGCCAGATACAATGCCGAAACTCTTTCTCGGTGGTGGTATAGTTATGTTGAGCTTCATTAAGGGTTTTACTCAAAGATAGTAAATGACAACCGGCTTATCTTCTCGGGCGCGTTCTAGTACAGCTCCAATAGCATAGTTACTTTTCGTCACACATTAATTCAAAAGGTTTAGACCAATCGGTGGTTGAATTATGGGAGCGTAGTTAATCGCGGTTTTTAATACCTCAAAGGCTTGTTTGCAACTGAAATTGAAATCAAAAGCGGCATCTTTAAGCAGGAGATTGGTTAAAGGTCTAGCAACCTTTGAGAAATCTTGAATAAATCTCCTATAGAAAACCGGTGTCATAAGAATCGCCGAATGTCTCGAACATTTTTTGGGTATAGGAAGTGAAGCAATTTTTCTATCTTAGCTTTGTCGACTTGATTCCGGTCCTTTGAAATGATATGTCCTAAAACTATTCCTTTAGTAACCATAAAATGGCATTTTTCCCAATTAAGAACAAGGTTTTTCTCTTTCACAATGTAAAGACCTTTTCAAGATTTGATAGACAACTATCGAAAGAATCTCCATAAATTGAGAAGTCGTCCATGAATACTTCCATAAACCGTTCAACCATATCACCGAAAATATGAAGCATGCGGCGTTGGAAAGTGCGTGTGCATTGCAAAGGCCGAAAGGCATTCGCCTATATGCAAATGTACCAAATGGGATGATTGAACGTTGTCTTTTCTTGATCGCCAGGGGTCTATGACTATCCGAAAATAACCTGAATAACCATCAAGAAAGCAGTAATAGGCATGACACGCTAACGCTCGAGCATCGATCGATGAATGGAAGTGGAAAGTGATCCTTACGAAAGTGGCGGCATTAAGTTTGCGATAGTCAATGCATATTCTCCATTTCCATCGGGATCTGGCGGAAATGCATTCATCTTTATCATTTATCATTAACCGTAATGTCGATTTCTTTGAACTACGCGGTGTACAGGACTCACCCAAACACTATCGAGATAGGGTAAATAATACCGCGATCTAGTAATTTTAACACTTCATCCCCACGACCATCTTTCATGGTAGGGTTTAGGTTTACCGTGGTTCACGCCGACGCCTTAGCATTTTCTTCGGTGTATCGCGATGGGTGCACACATTAGGTTCAATGCCTTTAATGTCATCGAGGGACCATCCATAGCGTAAACGATGTTGTTGAATGGCATTAATTAACGAAGCTTCCCGATCCGTCGGTTAATTGTGAAGAAATAATAACGGGTGGCGACCATCGACATCAAAGCATGCATTATTTTAATTCGAAGGAAGTGGTTTTAATTCAGGGTGGGGAGCTGGTATTAAAGATTCTTGAGGAAGGTCATCATCCATGTAGTAAACAGATTGATGATCATCCAAGTTACTTTGACATGACTGTTGTAGAGGTCAAATAATGGTAATCGACTCAATAATTCATTTACTTCTTGTATATAATCATCGCCCTCAAACTCGAGATTCGCTAAAAAGGAAAGAAATTGGTATACTTCATCTTCGGGGAAAGAGTTTGTGAAATACTCGTGGAATGCTATCAATCTGTTGACCTCACCATCAATGTCGCTCGGAAGTTGTTTCATCAACTTGAACACATTCACCTCGACCGAAAGATTTCGAAGGACATGGTCATGGAACCATCTCTACAGAGTTAATAAGAGCATTAGCGTTGGCGAGGAATGGACGTCCTAAGATGATAGGAATGGAATCACATGCAACTTACAGATCCAAAATAACAAAGTCTACGGGATAGAAGAAATCTTGGACTTTTACAAGGGCGTTTTCCACAATTCCTTTTGGATACTTTATGGAACGATCGGCTAACCTTGTAGAGTCATGGTGGTAGGTTTGAGCTCATGAAGACCTAGTTGTTTAAATAAATAATATGGAAGTAAGTTCACACTAGCTCCTAGGTCTAGTAGTCTGCAAGAGCGCGGTATTTGTCACCTAAAGGTGCATGGCGGATTGGTCTACCGGGGTCCTTGTATTTTACTATACCATTGTGTTCGGTGATGGAGGAAACCGTTTCGATGAGGAACGTTTGTTGAGGAACATTAGTTCTCATTTTGTGGTGCACATATCTTTTTAGAAATTTTGCATGTTTTGGTAATAGTTTTAAAGCATCGAGAAAAGGTAAGTTGATTGTTAAATTTTGAAAAGTCTCGAATTTGACAAAATTGTCATCGGGTTTATTCTTTGCCAAGCGTCGAGGAAACGTGTGCCTTATGAATTTGGCAAAGGGTCTACTTGCTTGTTTCCTACATTTGGAGGTGTTGACTTTGTTGTATCGGGAATCTTCGTCAGAGGTTCATTATTAGAACTAGATACCTTGGAACCCTCTTTTTTCCTTTGGTTGATCATCGGCATACTTATCCGATTGTCTACAGTTTTCCGGATCGTAGAGTAGTGATCGCACGACCTCACCTTGGTTAGGGGGGTGCTTGTACCAGGGCATTGGTGAGTTCAAAGGCGTCGGTTCTTTGGTTTAGGGTTTGGAACCGCTTGCAGAAACACGCCTTTCTTCGACTCTTTTCTTGCCAATTGTTGAAGTGATTGTTGGATAGAGCGTTAAAATTTGAGGTTGTTGGTTCATGTAAGCCAAGAAAGTCTCATTTGTCCTATCCGTAATGGTTTCGGGCGAGTTGGCAAACAGTAGTAGTTCTCGATTATTGCTTAGAAGTTGTTGATTATAGTTGGGATGTGGATTAGCTGGAACAAGGCTGCGGTTGGTCTGATAATTAGGATTGGAATTATTTTGAAATTGACTTTGTTGGTATTGTTGATTATTTCCTTGACGGTATGAAATAAAATTATTGGTAGGTCGAACAGGTTGATTAGCAAAACCAGGAGGAGCCCCCATTTGTTGGTTATTTTGGCGCCAAGCGAAATTCGGATGTTGTCTCCACGGTGCATTGGGAATGTTGAATGCACATGCCTCCTCCGATTGTTGAGTAGGGGAAGCATATAACAAGGGACAATATGCATCGGGATGATCGGGACTAAGACAAAGGACACAAGGAGGCGGTGTCAACGTTCATATTTGGTTTTGGTAGTTGATCGTTTACTTGAACCGCAAGGGCATCTACTTTTTAGTTAGGGATTCTATCAAATTTTTATTTCCGGGATCGGGTTTTACCTCAAAAATAGATGTGGCTTTTTGTAACGGTATCCTTTGATGATCTAGACGACTCGATGTTACCCGATGTGTACCTTTTTTCGCTTTGTTTTTCAAGAAAAGTATAAGCGGTAGCTCCTTTGTCCATGAAGCAACCTCCGTTCATTATATCAAGAGTTTCTTTTTGATGATCAAAGACGCACCATTAAAGAATGAACGAACAAGGATGACTTTTTCTAGTTGGTGGTGAGGACATTCTAACGTAAGATCAAAAAAGCGACTCCATGCTTCCGTAAAAGGATTCATGAGGATTTTGACGAAGAACTGAATTTTTCGAAGCATTTCAGTTGTTTTTTTCACGAGTGTAAAATTGAAGCATAAAAGCTTGAACTAGTTTATTCCATGTGTCTATGGACTGTGGTGTTGTCCCGCTTTAGCCAAATCGAGGCTTTTTCCGCTTAAAGTGAATGGAAACAATCGAAGCAAGAGTTGTTCCTTAGAGGCTGCTGGATGATGAAATGTTGTTGCCACTTGTTGAAGCTCACGAAGATGATTAGACGGTTTTTCGTGCTCCAAACCATGATATATTGGTAACAAACTGAAAACGTTTGGTGGATATCACGAAAATCACCGACAATGTCCTCGAAGTTTGACGCGGGGAAGAAGGTCCTTCCGTAATGCAAAGATAGAAGTCCGAGGGCTTCTCTCGGCAGTGGAGAATCGTCCGCCATAATGACGAAGTTGATGGCTTGACTTAAGGATTGTGATGGAGGTAATTAGCGGAAGAAGAACAATTTTTATGTGAGAACTTACGCAATTGCTTATCGTATTTTTCCCACGATAGGTATGTTCAATTTCTTTAGTGGAACTGCACCTTAATCTCATGCAAGCATAAAATTAGATCTAACTTACAGAAGGAATTTAGTAGGATACGAATTTTATTATTATCTTAAGCATTAGGGGTGAACAACATATGCCTAAGCTGCTGCTAACGTAGCAGGGAGGTTAGGAATATGTGTGCATAAACCAACAGCCAGGTCACAAGAGAGATATGAGGGAGGATTTCCGCAAGCACGGTTCTAATTAAGTAATCTCAATCTTTCAAGTTTCCTAGACACCATTGGAATATGATTAAAATTTATGGAATTAAAATTTATGCAAAGGCTGGTATTAATTTTAGTTTAATTTAATTTAATTTAATTTTGTTTTTTTTTTTTGTTTTTTTTTTTTTTAAGATTTATGCAAGGTTTAAAATACAAACATACAAATACGATCTACTCATACAATACTAGGTGCGTGAGCATGTGAAGATACTCTACTCATAATGATAGCTATCTGAATAGGCAAGCTTGTGTCATCGATAAATATTTCCATAACGCATGGGCAAATATACATCAATGAATACGTGATATATGCACGCTAATTTGTAAATCGATATTAACGAAATGTATATCAACAATAACAGCGAATTTGAATCACTCATACATTATCTAAATACATTAGCATACCTAATACAAGATACATACATGAGAATAGATGACAAAACTAAACATGCAAAGTATTATACCTAAACTAAAATACGACTCTTGTATTGCATAATAAAGCGATTTTGACAATACTCATTGAGATTGCGAATGTCCTATAGAGAGCCTTTTACCCCGTAGGTTTAGAAACAACTTACCCAACTCAGATTTTAACCCTCGTTGGAATGTTCTCCTCTTTCTTGACAAAATCGAATTTATTAGACAAGACCGTATACACACGAGAGAAATATCAAACATGTAACAAGAAACATTTATCGAGAAAGACATATACCCATGCAAAAACAGTACCATTAATATGTAAATATACATTCATATGCAATTCATGTCCGTGTAAACGATATATAAATATTTACCGGTATACGAACTTGATTCATGCATAATTCGAGGCTAAAGCTTAAATAATAATCCATAAATTTTTCCTAATACTATATACATGGCATACATGCAGAAAAACATAATAATAATAATAATAATAAATTACAATAATTGAAAATTGGAAACCCAGAGCTTCCCGCGATTTTCGCGGAAACAAACGCTTCAATTTGTCGATGCGATTAATCCCAAAGGATTATCGATATTTTCAGGTACAAGGTATGATATTTAGGCCTGGAAATGGATCAAGGTAGATTTGGAGATGCTGGTGGTTGAACAGGAGCAAAAACTGAAGAAATTCACCCGCGGACGCGGGTCCCAATCGCGCACACGACTCCACAACCTTCCGATCTTTAGCACAACTTCTATTGCTTTAGAACAGCAGCGGCGCCATTTGATATAAGCTTGTCACTACTACTTAGAGTTTTGAACTCTCTAAATTAATGTAAAAGCAATCAAGGTTCCTTACTCACGATCTTCGTTTCGTAGAGTTTGAATAAGGATTCGAACTAACCTAAAGCTTAGAACAACTAAAAATTAGATGTTACAATAAAGGAAAATTAAGGAGTAAGGATATAATATATAAATGTTAGATTTTTCCTTCCTACATAAACATTAATAAAAACATTAACAATGAAAACATGCTCTTAATACCGAAATAGAAATTTGAAAGAGAAGTTGGAGAGTTAATCCTCCACATGTGAAACTATCATTAGTGTTGATTTGAAAAAGGTTTTGATTCTTCCTAGACTCATAGACAAGTCCCTAATGGAAAAATAGATTTGGTCCCTAGCATGCATGGCTCACTAAAGAGCTCATACATGCTAGCAAGTGAAACCAAACAATGACTTATCTCTAAGCTCATTGCTTGATTCCTAACTAAACTCTACACCAACTACCATTTTGGGGTAGGATGTAAAGTTAGTTGTTCTTCCTAAACCTACCAAACCAACAACAATTGGTTTACCCTCACATGAGTTAGATTAACTCCCCAAAAGGGAAGTTAGCTCATGATCCTTGGGACAAGGATTTATGAACTAAGAAAAACACAAAAAAAGAGAGAGAGAGAGAGAGAGAGAGAGAGAGAGATATCAACAACCAAACTCACTTCTATTATTTTCTAGAAGAACAAGTGTTCCTCCATTAAAACTATTACAAGCTTTTTGATAATTCACTAAAAACTAACCTCTCATCTTTTTCACTAAGGAACTAAAATAATGCCATGTGAGAAAAATAAGTCAAGGGAGTAAATGGAGTATCCCCCACCCTTGTCTAATTTCTTCTCCATTTGAGAGAAATCTCATTTCCTCCCACGTGAATTATCAAACCACATTGATTCATTTTTATCTACCACATTAAAACAAAGTGACACCTTGCCTTTTTCTCACTATTAACACCTAATCTAATTTATTACATGCAAGGTGTCAACTTTGCACCAATAATTTGTTATTTTTGTCTTGACATGCTCCATGATTGATGACTCATCCAATCTTGTGGCCCCGCATAGTGGGTCCATCTGCAGTCTAGTGGCGGTCCGATATTTTGGGCAGTGTTACAACTTCCCGCCTATGCGTAGAGTTCATTGCCCTGATTGTCTGAGCAGCTCTCTTGTCGCATTCGGAGTCCTGGTTCGAGAGGTAGGAGCTTTGGAAGTTTGATGCTTCTATGTGGATTTGGGAGAATTCATATATACGCCATTCCTCGTGCTTTATTTCAGGTTTAACCAATATTTCCATGTTTACTGCAATTACCTGCAAAAGTATGAAAACATATTTATTTCATGATTATCAAACACATAATTAACCAAATTTATATGTCTCAATGGGGTTTCATAATACACTTTTGGGTGCTTATCAATAAAGAAAAACTTTCCAAAGTTGAATCCAAAACTTAGTCTTCAACCTTCTAGTAGTATTCACCACACAACACAACACAAAACACTTTTGTTTTTCTCCTACTTTTAGTTGTACTTTTCCTGGAAAGACTAATGGTCCCTTTCACCAAAAAATCGTTCTCTTATATAGAGAAACTTTGAGAATACATAAGTGTGTGTGTAGTGGGATCCACTTAGGATTCCAAGTCTTATTTTAAGAGGACAAGTCTTTGTCATACAAGTACTTATACTTATATACTAAAACACTTTTAATATATCTTATATATAAAGCGGATACCAGATTTCCCAATTAGTTCCCGTATTCCCGGTTTTATGCCAAAGTTTTAAATGGAAAGGGTACCGGAAAGTTAGACAGCCACTTATTTTTTGTTCTAACTTAAAAGGATAAATTTGTAATTCTCTTATATTTAGTCGAATAATAACCCAAAACAGACACACCGCGGGCACTTTACCCAAATAAAAAAACAAACGCTTTTAACCTTCGCCTTATTATTCTAACTGGTCCATCTTCTTCGCTACCAAAATAATTAATTTCCACCGCTGCTGATAATATTATTCGCTACCAAAATAATGAATCTCCACCGCTTCTGATAATATGGTGAAATGGGTTTAAGGTACTTTTTGTTTCTAATTCGGTCAGATTTTATTTTCGTTTACTTTTTTAATGCCTTAATCACTTTTCATAATCGAACTTCCCTTTTATTCCCTTTTATTCCTTGCTTTAATCAAGGTTCCAATTATTTATGTTGGTTCATTTAATCTACCTTTATTATGTTGTAGGAAATTATGTGCAACGGAATCACTACTGTGCACTCCACCGCTTCTGATAATATGGTGAAATGGGTTTAAGGTACTTTTTGTTTCTAATTCGGTCAGATTTTATTTTCGTTTACTTTTTTAATGCCTTAATCACTTTTCATAATCGAACTTCCCTTTTATTCCCTTTTATTCCTTGCTTTAATCAAGGTTCCAATTATTTATGTTGGTTCATTTAATCTACCTTTATTATGTTGTAGGAAATTATGTGCAACGGAATCACTACTGTGCAACTTCAATACTTCAATGGAAGAGGTGAGTTCAACGAGTTTTTTTTCTTACTGTTCATAAATTCAACCTTCTGATTTATCAAACCTGGATTGTATCACTATCGTTTTAGATAGTGAAGCGTATCATTTGCAGTCTCATCTCTATTTTATGTTTTTCCATTTCGTTTTGGTTCATGGAAATTCCATTGTTTGATAAATTACCTCTTTATTTATAGTGAAGCGTATCATATGCCTTATTTTTATTTAATTTTTCGGTACGAGTTGAGGTGTGAAGAGGCACAAAGTAGTTGTCTTCTTTTCTTACAGATTTTTTGAACAAAGTATGTTTCTGGACATTTAAGTATTTTTATCTAGAAACCCACACTACTGTATGGTGAGTTTTGGTGCTTTTTTTAGATATACCAAACGGGGAGACACTATACCATTTTACATGTTGTATAGTTTCGACACCAATCTATTTTTTTATATATTTATGATTTGTTGTGTTTGTGCATCTTCTTAGAAGAACTCATTTTGGGAGAGTTTCCTAGACACAAGGTTAATAGTAGACAGTCATGGTTAGCTTTTTGTCCGCCCTTTTCTTTTTAACTTCTAATTTTTTGAAAAAAATGCCTGATAAATTTCATCCTCACTTTTATGTTTAGTTACAATTGAGTTTTGAGGCTTCACAAAACAGGATTGTTTAATATCAATCAGTTTGCGCTTCACAAAATCGGTTTGAGGCTTTTTGTATTTTGCTTCAGCTGTTTTGGGGTGTAATGGCTTTTGTCAAACATGTGTCATTTGTTAGGACTGTTTAATTACAATAGTGTCATTCAAAATGAGATTCTGGACAGTGGATCATAAATTTGCAAGTAATGATGACATAATTCTTTTTCTTACAAATAAATTAAATTCTTTTTAGATCAAAGAGTCCCACATATCTGTATAAATGAAGACCAAACGTATTCAATCTTTCTAATTTATCTTATTTTTCAAGTTTGAGCTGCTGTTAGTTATCAACATTATTCTAGATTCACTAGAAATCTTTAAGGTGAAATAAATCTTTATGAGGACCATGTGAGTTGGACAACAATGTCCAGGGTAGCTTTTTTAATTATGAATTTAGATTTTATTTACTTTTAATGGAAGAGGGACCTTTCCAATGTTTCATTTAGTTGATAATGTTGCTGGCATAGCATCAACATCACCAACGACTTTGGTTTTATTTTCTTTAACAAGCTTCCAAAACCACCCCTTGATAAGTACATTTTTCCATTCATTGTTCTCCTCGTTTTCCATTCATTCACAACTATTCATCGATCTCTCTTTGATTCTTCTAAAATAAACAAGAGCATGTCAATTGTTAGCCTCTTCTTTTGTTCTTTTGTCATCTATGGCACCCTAGCTGATCCTGACATGCTCCAAGATATCGTGGTGGTGATCCCTCCTCCGGTTGGTAACTTAATATTGTCTACTTTTCTTTCTGTAAGTTTTTGTAGTACATAATGGATTGTTTGTGGAGATTTCATGTGATTTGTGTATTTCTATGCCCAATTAGTATATTCCCCTGACTCCATCTAACCATCTAACAAGACTGATCTTCTTGATTACGAGAGCCTTTGGCGGCTATTAAAGGTTGTCGGGAGTTTTCCATACAACTTCTCGCTACTTAATGATCCCGAACAAATGGTGGAGCCGGTGTAAATGGTACCAAGTTTGTAATTGACGGAAATTTGCGTATCGGGGTGTTTGTAGCGTTGTGTGACGCCTTCTATTGGTGCAGTCACTATGGATCCTAATAGAGGGCCTGATGTAATAGATTTTGTAAAGACGAAGTCTTCTTTGGAGGATCTAGATTTTTGCAAGATGACCAAGCTAGGTTCATTTCCATCAATTTTATTATTAACTTAATCATTTTGTAAATGAAATTATTTTTATCTAACACTTTCAAGATACAATTGAATATGTAGAATTGGCAAAGCAAAGGGCCGAGAAGGCAAGCATGGGAGATGGCAAAAGAGAAAAGAGTAGATTTGGTGGTGGTGAACCCTCGTTTGGTGGTGGGTCCATTACTATAACCAATCGCCAACGCTAGCATCCTTCACATACTCAAGTACCTCATGGTTCCGCTAAAACCCACGCTTCAACTCGGACTGCGGACTTACTCACGCGTTCTGAGGATGGATTTAGCTCACATACTCGACACGGAGACTACTTACGGAAGGTATCTATGTGCCAAGAGCTGCATCGCGGTGATGTTTCGAGATATTGGACAAATTCTTCCTAGCCAATACCCCATCCCTACCAAGTAAGTATAGTATATTAATACGTAACTATGTATGTATTTGTACGTAATTAATTACCATTCGTGTCGACTGATGTGGGTTGGTGGTGTTGGAACTATTCAGTTTCTTACGCATCGAAAGAGGGACCATTGAAGAAGTCTATAGATTCCTTTTTTCTTAAGAAAAATGCTAATCAGCTACCTTAATTAGTCATCAGTGTTTCCCCTAATTATCCTGAACAACACGTTTATATCTGTTTTTGAACATTTATATAGCCATTGTCTATTTTAGTTAGGGTCATCTTTTGATGCCTATTAAACATGGTTACATCATTGATTCTCCCCGTGACAAAGTGACCATATTTTACTAGATATTGTTTTAGATGATTGCCGAGGAATTCAGCATGTACTATGTGAATGTAGTTGTTTTGGGTTTATCTGCCACTTGATATTTAATTCATGGTTTTCAGCAAATCCAAAATTTGAAAGCGCCATGATTAAGAGAACCGCTGCTGCTCAAAAAAATACAAGTGAATAATATGGTACAACTTCTACTGTGATATTCATTGGTGAAGTTATGAAAAACTCAGAGCGTTGTATTTACAAAGGTGAGTTGGTTTTAATTCGATGCCCTTTACCACTTATTAGTTGGTTCCAGAATGCTATGTTAATTGTATTGATGAGTTAGGATACAATGACTTGGGTTTTCATGCTTTAGTTAATTGGTTTCTCCACGAGCATCTAAAAAAGTCGAATACCTTTTTGTTCATCATGTGTTCGTGTTGATAAATCTGACTACGTTCTTATAACTGCACTCAAGTAATTTGTAAATATGTGCAACTAATACACGCCTGTGGACTGGAATGACTCAAACCTTTGTTCTTTAATTGAAATGCTGGGTTTGGGAATTTAGTTACGCAGTTATCAAGAATATAAAAGTAATAAAACATTAGTTAGTTTGCAATCTATTCTTGAAATGGTGGTATTTTATTGGGATATTGTCTTTCTGCTCTCGTTAGGACAACTTTGATTTTTGATGTATTACCAACAGTACTACCATTGCTACCATTGCTGTCAGTTAATATACATCCTATGCTCCCAAGGATGAGGTCCCAAGCCATCGGGTTTTAGTTTCACCAATTAATGAGGTGGAGAAGTCCGTTAAGTAGATAGCATTTCTCGATTAAAGTTCACATCGAGTCAACCTTGATTATATACCACAATGCCTCCAGTATGATTTTCTTGCTGCCTTACGCTATTACTTCTCTGACCCTTTTAATCAAGGAGGAAGCTGGGACTGATTCTGTTCTATGATAACTTTTAGTTGACATAACGTAGTCAAAGATTATTACTCTTCCCCTTTCCGTTGTGCGGATAGAGTATGTTATGAAGTTTTCTATGATCGAACCTCTAAATTCTAATGTAACATTACCACGAATGTCTACAGCATGGTTGCCGATGTCCACCGCACATTACTTTATGGAGGCATATTTTTGTAACCTGCAGATAAGAAAAGTACAAATGGAAAACTACGGTATGGTATTTGGAACATCCTATTCTCTTTTTGATATGCTCATCAAATTTTGATATGTCTCATTGTAATAATTTGGTGGCATATGAGATATTTTTGGATCCTTTTTTTATGAAGTTGTATCTCTTGAAACAGAGTTCTCTATGAAGTTTTCCCAATGTCTTTCTTGATGGAACAAGCAGGAGGTCAGGCATTTACAGGCAAAGAACAGGTGAGGACTAGAGAACATCCTTGCTTTTCAAAGTGGATGATTTTTTCGCTTTTTGTATCAATAGTTGAGACATTCTACCATGTTCTTTATCGTATGTATGGTTGGCGTTGGTTCCGTTGGCATCATCTGTAGACCTGTCCATTACTATTTAGGTTCATATTAATTTTCTTTTAAAGATATGCTTTTATACTGTAGGAAAAACATTCACGTTAGGGTTCCTGTAAGTTAGGATACTGCAGAGAGACAGAGAGAGAATTGTCAATGATTCTGCTTCTAATTGATGCTGTTAATTATGGAGGATAACGTTTTTGGTCTTGGCAGGCACTTGATTTGGTTCCGATGAAGATCCACGAGCAGTCCCCAATATTTTTCGGCAGCTATGATGATGTTGAAGAAATCAAAGCGCTTTATGCTGCTGAAGAAAAGAAAGCATGTTTATGCAAATCCTAAATATAGTCTTTTAACTTTCCCCATATATTCTACTTTCTTATAATACCCCTTTGTAATTTGAGGATACAATTAGTGATGAAAAGAAGAAAAAACAGTTATTAGCTTCATATTCTCGATTGGTATCATTCACTAGGAATTCTTCTTTGTGCATAGAAGCATGCATTTGATGGTCGTTTTTTTTTTGGCATTTGTCTCAGCAATGTGTTACAGTACTGACAACACAACGTATTACCAGTCAATCACATTTAAGGATCCCCCTTCTTTCAGCTTATCCACCCGAACCATCAATGTCAAACATTAACTGATTCTCAGCTACGTAGTTCAAGAGACATACAGGTTTGGAACCACCATGCTCAGCAGTTGATCCTGAATGGTTAAGTTTAGTGAAACAAAGCCCATATGATTTTCACTCATATACTCACTTTCAAAGTTTCAATACAAAAAAAAAATGAAGAAATTTCCTACTCCTTTCTAATTTAAAAAAAAAATGGCTGGAACTAGCACCAGAAGAACCCGACCCATTCCATTAATAATCGCAAACAACCTATTATCTTATATATAATGCGGATACTGGATTTTCCAATTAGTTCCCGTATTCCCAGTTTTACACCAAAGTTTTTAATGGGAAGGGTACCGGAAAGTTGGACATCCACTTTCTTTTCACTCTCCGCGAAAAGGGTAAATCGGTAATTTACATCATTTCCCAGGACTATAAAACTCAACGCCTTCAGAAAACAGATATAGACACCGTTTTGCGGTTTCACAATAAATAAAAAAAAACCATTCATTTGTCTTCTCTGTTCATGATATTCCCAATTAAAAGCCGTTAAGATCGAAAGTTCAAATCAAACGGGCCGCGTATGTTGGTCATTTTATGTACAACAATTTTTTGCAACCATTTATAATCCAAACATTGCGTCTCCTCCGTATTCCCAAATTCTTCCCAATAAAACTTACGAGAAGTCATTGAAAATTGAAAGATTCGATTGCTCTGGTTATCCGGATCAAGGGTTCCAATTGTAAGTCGCAAATCAACTAAATATTTTCCCTTTCCACAATTTCTAGATTTTTGGATCAATCAGTAGTCTAAATTCATGCTATTGAAAAGGTAAGATATTTCCTCCTGCAGTATCTAAAAGTGGTTTTCTAAAAAAAAATCCCAACTCTTCACTCCTGTAGTACCAGTTCTTCTGATTTGTTTTAGAAATGTGATCTATAAGAAGTACAGTTATGCTATTTCTCATATGTTATTGCATTTGAGTAACTACAATTTGGTTGTTTGTTTTGTTTAAACTTTTGTGTTTTCTTGCAAGGTATACCACCTATGTACTTTTGCTATGAATCTTTTTTTGGGTTTTACAGTATCTAACATTGGACGCAACTATTCTCTTAAAGCGCACGAAGCAAATGTGGTGAAGAACAACAGAATATAGCAAAAAATATCATTTTAGATAGTGAAGCGTATCATTTGTAGTCTCATATCTATTTTCTGTTTTTCCATTTCGTTTTGATTCATGGAAATTCCATTGTTTGATAAATTACCTATTATATAAGATATGCCTTATCTTTATTTAATTTTTCAGTACGAGTTGAAGTGTGAAGTGTGAAGAGGAAAAAAGTAGTTGTCTTCTTTTCTTACGGATTTTTTGAACAAAGTATGTTTATGAACATTTAAGTATTTTTATCTAGAAGCCCTCTTTGCTATATGATGAGTTTTGGTGTTTTTTTTAGATATACCAAAAGAACGACTTTACCCGACTGACTATGGCTGTCGCGAAAGGTATTACCCGACAGACCAAAACTGCCGCAAGACCGTCGGAAAATGCTCGGTCGGCATAGACTTCCGACGGTTTTTATTGGTCACAACAGGCCGTCGGGGTTGGGGATCTTTGCCGGCCGGACATTCTCGCTGTTAAAACCGCCGGATATGTTGGTTTGGCCAAAACCGTCGGATAGTTCTGGTTTGTCAAAACCGTCGGATATTCCTGCTGCTAAAATCCGTCGGATATTCCGGCTATTAAAAACCGTTGGATAGTTCTGCTGTTATAAACCGTCGGTTAGACCAGCTGTCACCAGCCGTCGGATATGCCAACTGCTAGCCGTCGGGTAGTTTGCTACTAGACAGTTTTTATCCGTCGGGTATTAGTTCTTTATTTAAAAAAAAATATTTCTTATAATAATTGTTTCAGGTATCCCAACATTACATTCTTGCAAGTTCCCACTCAAATGCTACAAACACCAATGTATTCATAAAGAAACAATGTGTTCATAAAAAAAAACAAGAATAAAACATGTCGTTCACTAAGTATACATATTACTTCCTTCAGAAACTAAAAATCAGCACCACACCATCTGTCTAGCAACCAGTCTTAGTAATCTCTAGTACCCTAGCAATAACTAAGCACCAATTGTTTAGCAACCTACTGAAATTCAAAATTAGGACTGGTCAGCTCTAAAGCACATAGTAACGCCACCATTGAATGTCTAACCAGCTCGCATCTCTGACATGGGTCACTAGATCACTTAACTATCACAAGATTACTAGTAACGTCTCCTGGGAGATGTATTTGATATGCCTCTAATAGAAATCTACCTACTGATCATGGAGGGAAACATAATTTGATATACCAATAAAAAGAAGTATGTAACGTCAAGTACTTTTACACATAACAATAAGCTACCTTCTCCATCTACATGGATACTTCCACCCTCAAGAATGAGAGACTGTGGAAATCTAGGAAGCTTCTCAATATCCAGAATCTAACATGAAAAAAAAAATCAAGGTTTCAAATCTTCAATGGAGTGCTGGAAAAAAATATTACAACTTGACAAGATCACCAGGCACCCCAGGGAAACGGGCACGTAGTTCTTCCCTCTGCAGAAAATAAGGGAACACATATTAGGAAGAATAAAATAATACATGAACACATAATAAGAAAAGCAATTTTCAAGCACCTGGCTAGCAACACCAACTGGATAGTTATTTGTGTGACAAATGCGAGCCATCACACATCCAGTAGCAATCATTGCCACTGAGCCGAATCCATACTCATCAGCACCCATTGCTGTAGCCATTAGGGCATCAACACCGCTTTTGAAGCCACCATCAACTCTGATAGTAACCATTTCCCTAAGTCCATTTTCAATGAGTGTCTGCACATGTTTTCCATTACTTAAAGTCCTTCACTGACCAACAACAAGACGCTAACAAACAATGAGTGCAAAATCCAGAGTTACTAGAGACTCATAAATATGTGATTATGTATATTAAAGGGATCAGCGATTGAAAAAAGAATCTCAGATGTTCATGCACATGCTTGACAACACCTAGGGCGGTAACTAGGCCTCACAAGTCATAAATATGACCAAATTATTCCCTTAAATAGTTGGATGCAAGAACTCACAAAGTTACTCATAACCAATCAACAATTGTCAACGTGTAATACCTGTATTATATCCGCGTTGCCCTTTGCAACACCAGAAGCAACAGTACCTATTCCAGCTTCTGCTACAAGCTTAACAAATACCTTCGCCCTAGGGTTGTCCTGTTAACAAGTTAATAATATACTTGAGCTAGCATGTAAATGAATACAAAGAACATCAAAGAAATGATAACTGAACAACTCCCTGACGGGAAATA
This sequence comes from Coptis chinensis, assembly GCF_015680905.1. Classification (NCBI taxonomy): domain Eukaryota; kingdom Viridiplantae; phylum Streptophyta; class Magnoliopsida; order Ranunculales; family Ranunculaceae; genus Coptis; species Coptis chinensis. The sequence continues at coordinate 94,979,144 of NC_141461.1, forward strand.
ATGTAATAAGGAGATGAACAAAAGAAAGGAACAAAAATCACACAGAAAAAAACAAAGAAATAGATGAATAAGTAATTCTCACCTGATGAAGATCATAAATTAATTGAGCAAGATCTTCAATTGAATAAATATCATGGTGGGGAGGTGGCGATATAAGTGGAACTCCAGGTTTGGAATTTCTAAGTCTTGCAATATATGCATTGACTTTTTTCCCAGGAAGCTGGCCGCCTTCCCCAGGCTTTGCACCTTGAGCGATTTTGATTTCTAACTGATCAGCATTTACCAAGAATGTTGGGGTAACACCAAAACGTCCTGAAGCAACCTGAGAAAACAATATATTTGATAACTGGGCTTAAGAAGAGTTGGTACAACTCAAAAGAGTTACCCAAAAACGTTTTCAAAGGGTGTGACACTCCTTACGGTGAATTTGTGTTCAGATGGGAATCCTTGTTAGGCTATGATTAGTGCGTTTTTGTTTTCTCTGTTTTGTTGTTGTTTTATGTTAGGATATCTCATCCTACTGCTTATAACCTCTGTTTATATATATAATACATATCTATATGTACCAATCCAAAAAACAGAAAAACAAATTAACTTATCACAGGGAAGGCACCTAACATTTGAATGATACAACTATGCCTCAAGTTTTGGTCAGACAATGAATTGATACAAAAAATGAAAAACATAAGATGCTTCAAATGTGTTGGGATTGACAGAAATAAAGCAAAATACAATATTTGAAACAAACATCCATGCAGAAGGGACAAAGAGTCATGTGAACTAGAAGATGCATTAGACAGCTTTCGGTGACATCACCTGTTTGATTGCGCTTGTTGCGGTATCCCCATTCTGAAGGCCCTTAAGATGTGGAAGTGTTGAAGAGTATCCGTCAACAACGTCTGTAAGTGGGCTCCAACGAATTGGAGTTTCTCTTGAAATTGCTCCAAGTGACATTCCTCCAGTGCAGAAGCGTTGAACAATGGAAGCTGCAAATTCAACCTTCCCTACTGGAATTGAAGGCCGGTCACTTTTGAACTCAAGTAGGTCTCGAAGAACCTATATAGAAAACGGATAATATATATATCTATCAAGATTCCTTAATTAAGTTTAGGAGAATTTTAACAAGCTCAATACTATGATGCGCCAGTCAAACAAGAAGCGTTGATAACTCCCATTCACAGGTCAGTTAGCCAAGTGCTGCTGATAAACTGTAAATGCACTTTCATTCTTTTGGCGAACTGCTTTATGGAGCAGTTTTGACATTTCGGGATTATTTCCATGGTATTCACCTATGGAAAATAAGAAGAATCATTAGTCACCGAGATACTCCACATAAAATGGATGTAATAAAGTTAGTAAAGTCACCAAGAAATTTTCAATTGGGGAAAACTATGCATCATAAACTCTAGCGAATGCGGATTTAAGTGTGGTGGCAATAGAAAATCCAAAGTCTAAACATGCTTAACAACTTGAAATGCTACCTCCAGGTCTGAATTGGATGAACCCAAAGTTTTCCAGTCTTTTTGCTGTGTCCTCTGAGAAAGCTTTCACCCAAAAAGACATGGTTTCCCTTGCCAACTGCAAGAAAGATAGGGTTCTGATCAGTTATAGTATTGAGAAGTCAAGGGTAAAGCTACAGTAGTTCATCTGTTAAATGGTTTGAGTAAATAGTTACAAATAATGTAAGACCAATTATATGGCATTACTCGTCAATAACAACTTTCTTTTGGAAATTTTCTTTTGTCCAAACCTTTTCGCATAACGGTTGTAATAACTTTTTCTCATGTTTACATTTATAATTTCAACAAACAATTTATCTAGTATGATAAAAGACTAATCTCATGCTAAAGAAAGCCAACAGAACTATTGATAATAAGCAGCTCATTGTTTTGTAAAGACCAAAAACAAAAACAATGCCACGAAATAAGATATCGAAAGGAGCAGCTTTCCTGTGTTTTGTACCTCATCAAGACTTAGCCCACCAATCTTTTTTACATTGTCTACATTGTCTTTTTTAAACGTAAGATCACAGTGCCCATGTAACACAGGGTATTCATCAGGGTTCTGGCGGGTTCTGAACCTCGTTTTGTGGTAACAAGACTCCAATAAACTTTACCAAATAAACTACTTGGCCTACATACATACATAAAGATTCACGGCAAGAAACTTTTAAGAAACAAGTATCAATATAGTAACAACAAAAAAGGAACAGCACAAGATAAAGAAGAAAAGTTAGCTTGGAGGAAGTTTTGATGTAGAAGAGCAAAAAAGATATGACAAGTGAAAGCAAAGGAAAGACTCTCCATCTCAGAAACTCCATGACCTCCTTTTTGCTTTACATGCACTCTCTTTCTCTTTCTCAGAAACTCCATGTCCTCCCATTATAAGAAGATAGCAAACACAACGCCAACAATTTTGAGGTTGACTCAAAGCCAACACTTAGAATAGAGTGCTAAAAGTGGTGTCTTGAATCCTTAAAAACATCTTCATCTCCCATTTTAAATTCCATAAAGGTCTTACTCTGACCTATAAAGGTGAGCCGCAAAGAATCAAAGCCATGTAGAACATATGCATGTAACATTCTCTTGTCTGCGTTCAATACTGAACGCAATTTCGTGATCGAAGAAATTATCCATAAAGAGCAAATGAGCATTTACGTTTCTTTTTCAGACTATAAGAAATAATACTTACAAGAAATGTACCTAAGGCATGAAAAACAAACCTGATTAACAGCCTCTCCAAAAGCTACAAATGCGAATTCCCCGCCATGTGCAAGCAGAAGGCCTACTCCTATTGCTGCTATCATTGAAACAATAAAAAGTCTTCCAATTGATGCAACTAAAATGCCCTTCCCACCTATCAAGAGGCCTAATGTCCCAATGTCCCCAATTTGCAAACCAATAAAAAAAAAAATAGACTAGATATTCCATACTTGTCTGTAACCAATTGCTCGAGTTGCAGAATTTGAATTTGGAAGAAGGCCTATGTCAAGAAGGTGTGATGCCTCCGACAGAATTCCCTCCCTTCCTGCAGTGAAAGACCGATAAATAGATCTTTTAAGTTCATGATTATGACAAATCAGGTATATCATACAGATAACAAATTAAGGAAGAAAATTTCCTACATGACAAATCAGATAATATCGTAGTAAAACTTACTTATGATCCATGTGCATGCCATTGCATGATCACTGAATATTAATGGGTACAAGGAGAAGACAATGCATGTACTTGAGAAGCTCAGATGAGCGGAACCCCCCTAGCCACATGAAAAATCTCTCAGCAAGGGTCTTCCACATTCCCTGCATCATATCACCTTTACGTCTGATATCATTCCACTAAAATCTAGACCAACTATCTTGGGATCATAATATCGATATTCAGACCACAAAACTCTTGAATCATTGAAAATGTTCTTGTGATTACCTGAAAAAGTTGGAGATGATATCAACACTTCGGAGCCAGGGAAGTATCTTTCTATAAGTGCGGAAGCAAGACGGAGAGAACTGGCCCCTGAAAGACCTTGAACAGTAGCAACCTGAAAATAAGGAATCAAAATTATATATCAGAAATGATTGCATCTCGCTTATGTACATAGACAGGATTGTCAGCTCCTAATAGCAATTCAGCAGTAACTTTATTGAAGGCAGACAAACCTTCAATTGGAAGATACTGTAAGGTAAATGTGCAGCTCTGAAACTCATAAACTAACTGAAATACAGAAATTGCAGGACAGATTTCTTTCATCTGAATTCTTAAGTACCTCTTTGTTTTCTCCTCTTTCCAGCATAAGTACATCTGAAATCTTAAGTAACCTTTTTAACTACATTTAGCACATAGAAATTGAGCATGCAATCTCCCCATTCTGGACGACCCTCAAGTTCATATCTCTAACCAATCCTGGGCAGTTAGAATATACTTTGTTTGAAACCCTTACCCATGCTTAAGGCAGTTAGAATTTACAAAAGGAAGTACTACTGTGTAAAACTCATATTGTTTGTCAAGCTCAACGCTCACTTTTTTCTTTTTCTTTTTTGTTTCCAATCAGAAAATCAGAAACTATAGGAAAATATATTCCTGAGAAATAACATTATAAGAGCAAGAAAGAATACGTAAATTATGTATCGAGATTCCAGGGTAATAGAACTTCATGCCAACAGCCATATCTTGTTAGATAAAGTCATAGATGAGAATCAGTAAAGTATGTTAGTAGAACTCTTTACCTGAAAATGACCAGCTAGGCGCCTATATTGTCTGAACAGGTAACCCATCTCCGCAGACCAACACCCATGTCTTCTGCAGGAAGATCCTGAAATTTCATTGTAGACAAAACACCTGAAGGTAAACTTCCTGTTTGACAGTTTTACATCCACTATCTAAAAATAAAGAAAGGAGGTTCATGTCTATTTTGGCGTTTGATGCTTGAAACGAAAAGATTTGGATAAAGGAATATATATAGCCATCATTGTCTTGTTACCTGATCAGGACCCAAATATCGGTATAGCTCATTCATAAAACTTTGGCAAAAGTGCATGATCTGCCAACATAGGTTTCACATACATTTATGAGAATCTTTTAATATATTTACAGCATTTCAATTCAACGCTATAAAACAATCCACCTGTTCGTACTGGTATTAAAAAGGTTCAGGTTTAGCCATGGTACTATAAATTCAAGAAAAATAATGGCAAATACCTCATTCTCACTTTTCCCTTTCGGATCAAAATCACTTCCTCACCCAGCACCTCCAAGTTTGTACGGTGACAAGGCATTTTTAAGCGTCTGTCGAGAATAACAACACAAAAGATTTTAGAAAACTTAAGTTGCCTCTATTCTGTATAGACTTTGTATTAGAAGTAAGCTCATCTAATAAACAATCTCTTGATAAAGTTACATTGAAATTACCTGTTCAGGTTGAGAAGGGTGTCTGTGGTGCCAATGAAATTCAAGAGTTTCACGAGGTAATGGTCTAACGTAATCAGCAGCTATTGTAGAAGCAAATAACAGTAGAAGAAGGAGAAGTTGAAAACTCGGCAGTTTTAGATTATTTTAATTTTAGGGTGGTTTAATTTTTCATGAAATTTTAGTCGTGGGAAGTGAAATCTTTGCCGCCTGATAATTGAATAGATATATTGACGGTTAAGAAGTACTGCCACCGTTGGAAATAAACAATAGTTAAAGCCGGTCGAACTAGCCGATAGCTAAAAACTCTCGTGCAACCGTCGGACAGAATAAAACAATTTGAATACCCCCCGAGAAATCACTGGACGGATGGCCAACTAATACCCGACGGATAAAAGGCGTTGGTAACTTCCTATGGTTATAAACCGTCGGGTAATCTTTCTTGAGTCAGTCGGGTAAAGTCGTTTTTTTGGTAACTATATAGTTTCGACACCAATCTATTTTTTTTTTACTAAACCAGGCTTATTATATGATTTGTTGTGTTTGTGCATCTTTTCGGGAGAGTTTCCTAGAAACAAGGTTAATAGTAGACAGTCATGGTTAGCTTTTTATCCGCCATTTTATTTTTAACTTTTAATTGTTTGAAAAAAATTCCTGATCGATAACTTTCATCCTCACTTTTATGTTTAGTTACAATTGATATTTGAGGCTTCACAAAACAAGATTGTTTAATATCAATCAGTTTGCACTTCACAAAATCGGTTTGAGGCTTTTGTATGTTGGTCTTTTTTGGTTCTAAGTCTTTGTGTTTCTCGGAAAAATTTGAGTCGAAAAAGGTATGTCTTCATTCGAATTTGTTAATGATGTAAACCTTTTGATAGCTATGGGACTCGAAAGTATATATTTAATTTGTGTTTTCGGTAATGGCTTTTTACGAGGTGCTTGATTGATCTGGCATTAGTCGAGACATTCAAGTTCTTTGCTGTACTAAGTCCTAATGTTGTAGTGATCTCATTTTTAAACAAGTTATTTAACTACTCTGGCATTCGTCGAGACGGTTAAGTAGTTGGGTTAATCAATGAGAAGTATATTGTTTTAAATTTTCAGGTTATGACATGTTTTATATTTATATAATGTCGAAAATATAGAGGAGACTCTGTCGAAATTTTTCAGAAAAGTCACGTACTTTAGGTATATAATTGTACGAGTTTTGGGGCGTTGAACTTGAAAGTATATATTTAATATGTGTTTTCGGTAGTGGCTTTGGACGAGGTGCTTGGATGATCCGTACCCAGTTTTGCATACCGACCTTAATCTCCAAGTTAGTGCATTTCGTTTAATTTTATTTTATTTCATTTTGTGTTTGTTCATGTGTTTTTTAACAATGAGTCGGCCAATCAGGTGTACACAAATCTAATGATTGATACTCGAAGAAGAGATATTCATAGTAAGTCCCAGTCTCAGTATTTCCTTCTTGCATGTGTAAGTGTGATGTAGTTTTAAATTTTTTTGCACTACTATAAAAAAAAACTAATTTTTTGTACTACTTTTTTTTCCTAGATTGAAAATTTCTTAAAAAATGGAATCAAACGATGGGAAATTATATCTATGCCGAAAAAGATAAAGCATGATATAGAAGACAGAATAAGCAGTTTACCTGATAATGTTCTTCACAAATTTTCACCTTAGTAGATACAAAATACACTGTGCAAATGAGCATTTTTGGTTTGGGCTGAGTGTGCACAATGGATCACACTTTTAATGCCTCTGAACTCCTTCATTATGCACTCTGTCAGAGTACTAAATGTGGAGTTGGGTGATAATAGCATTTTCAGAATGGGAACCACTAACCAATGCAAGAATTGATCAAAGGATTGTCCGACTAACGACAGGGTGAAACAGATGTAATTCAGCGATGCGACTAGCATCCATAGTTTCTTTTTTTTTTCGCCTCCATACAGATGATTTGAAAAAAACACTACTCCGTCATTTGAATCATTCAATCTCTATACACATGAAATGAGATCTACAATATATTGAAAGTTTTTAAATGGTAATTTTGCCACATAAACATCTTCCAGAAAGTTTTTACTTACACATTCAATTCACTTCACATATTATATCCGACTTAATAGCTCTATAAAACAACTATCAATATAGGCCAATGTATTTTTTCTAATTGTTTCTCAATGTGATAATTTCTTTAAAAAAAAAAAAAAAACATTTGTTAGCTAGCTACAACTTCTTTCTCTATCCAAGCTACCTGCTTATTTAAACCAACCAAAATATATTATATTTAAAGTTTTAAATTGTAATCTTGCCACAAAGCCATCTTCGAAAATCTTTTATTTACACATTCAATTCCTCCACATATTATATCCGCCTTAATTGTTTCCAATGTATATAGAACAAATATATCCACATATTATAATAGATCTATGTATATAACAAATATTTACAGTGTCCAATGTATTTTTCATAATTGTTTCTCAATGTGATCGTTTCTAAATAAATAAATAAATTGTTTTTGTTAGATAGCTATAATTTATTTCTCTGTCCAACCTACCTACTTATTTAAACCGATCAAAATATTTAAAACGACAAAAAAAGAGCTGGTGGATTCGCTAGATCATTATGAAGTCAATGATAAAAAAAAAAATGTTATTCTTCCTGCATTTTTTTTAGATATTTTATTCTCCAGTGTAAAATAACAATTATGTTGCACACCATAATATAATATTCTTATATCTTACAGATAGTATATTCATATGAATCCAACAATGTTTCTCAATCACATATAAATGCTCGACAAGATAATTACACAACCAACAATACAAATGTTGATGAAATACCTATTTTTTTTGATAAATTAGTTTGTGGCATATGTACTGATTTTGACTAAATTACAGGCGGTTAAATACCTCTTCAAATATATTTATTCGCACCATGGCAGAGCAGCATAAAGCAAATCGGACAAAGAACACAACTAGCGTATTGAAGTGTTCTTTTCTTATTTAAGTTTTTTGTCAGACCTCGACCTGTATTAATCTAAAACATATTACATAATATATCCATTTAAACAAATGTAGTATGTTAATTTTCTAATTTACATGCATTCATTCTTTTGATTTTCTCCACCACAATTTCCTTTCCTAGAACGTGCAACGCACGTACCCGTTTACTAGTATATCTTTAATATAGAAAGTGCCCATTAACAAATCCATATTTACAATAAGGCTCCTGGAACTTCCAAGAAAGTCCTTTCCTACCATTAATTATATCTAACTCCCTCCACCTCACTTGTATTCATAATTAGACCATTGGGAATATGTTCTTCACTGTCACACCCATGTCTAATTGACCCAATGTGACATTTAATATCAATTGAGCATTAAGAAACTATTTCTTATACCGGCCGGGTTTGAGCTCAATTAGTTATGTCACAATTTACTAATACATAACTCCGTAGAGTGGTGGATCATTTATTAATTAGAATTCGTGATTCAAGACGTCCTACATTCATTACCCAAAACGTCAAGTCTAGTCTATGAATAGACATTACTTTTTAACATCTCAAAGTAATAAATTTGAGACACAATAAATTTTCATCACAATTCCGCAGGTGCCGACTAGCAAAGTCGGTAAAACCTTTGGGTGATGATACCAGAGGTCTGGGGCTCGAACCCCGCTAACATCAAAGAGTTACTGATCTCATTTAAAACAGGCTTACCAATCAAAAAAAAATTCACAATTCCTCAAGTCTAGGGATTAATTGGTATAGTGAGATTTGCACACTAACCTTAATAGCGAATTTATAGTGTGTTCTCACTTGGATCCCCTCAGTGTCAGTCATATGACTACACCAATATACAAACTTAGAGTCATACTCAAATGATTGAGATATCATCATTCTATCATATAGCAGTTATGTATATTACAGTCTTATAAGTGAAGCGTCCGACTTCACCCCCAATTGTGAGTATTCTAGGTAAATAGATACAATCAAATCTCCCGCACGTGACTCTTACTTCATATACTTGATTGTTCTAATTCTATTACCTATTGAACTTATAGTTTTATCATATGATATTAGTTCACTCATATGCATAATAATAAGATTCGTGTATTTAATTAAACATCATCATGTATAAACAATAAATGTTCATTGGCTTTGTAAATGCCAAATATCCCAACAGATGAGGCATTGTCTCCTTCGGGGTAACTGTTTTGTTTTTTTGTGGTGATGGACAAATATATGCACTATAAAACACATTCCAAAGCTTCAATTTCATCCCTAAAAACTCCATCAGCACAAAAATCCATGCATCCTTCCTTAATAACCACCAAACATGTATCCAATTTATTATCCGAAGCAGTTTCTTTAAGCCATCTCACCAGAAAAGACTCGGTATGCTTGTCATTCGCTTCGCACTAGTGGTTCGCCACTTCATCTGCAGAAACTGAGGCAATAGCAAAAAACTGATTTAACATAAATGGAATTGCCCTTATATATCCTTTCTGTTAGAGTTCTTGTAAGCCGTGACAGAAGGGACACGGAGCCAGCCGAAAGCTGGCGGAGTGTCCCCCGGCCCCTTAATCCCCATGAACCGGATTTTTTTGAGCTTTCGATCTATATTGTAAACATACTATTTTCCTATATAATAAAAAGTGTGAGGAGGGGCTGAAACCTAACTAAGCCGTCTTCTTTTCTCTCTTAATTTTCTTCTTGATTAGCTATAATAAAATTTCACTATTTCCACTACCTTATCCTGATTGACTTTATCAAGCATCAATTTGAACTTATCATATTCGCATAATTGTTCCCATTCAGCTAGACTCATGGTAATTCGTTCTTCGTCAGTGTCATCGGAATATATAAGATGACACAAGTCCGAGATATCCTTATTGAAAGGCTCCAACTATGTGATGCCTTTTCCAAGGGCGAATTTCAACAAGCAGAGGCAGTTGTCTAGTTTCCCACTAAAATTATCTATATCCTTAACCCTACTTTTTGTACCAGAGACAAAGTTCATCAACTGATGGCCAAACAAAACCCAGGGATTGCTTAATAATTGATTCAGTTTTGACGCATATAGAGCTGCTTTCTCTCTTTGGAAATTTGTTTACAAAATCTACAGTCCTTTCACATTCAACCCAATCACTTTCCCTCAGAGCAAAATCCGTAGGAGGACATATCTCAGGAAGCAGCTGGCCATAAGATTGGACAGGAACCGTTTCAGGAATTGCAGCTAATATGTCCAATATAAAAGGTGCCAATGAATAAGGATGGCGCTTAAAAAGCAGGTTTAGGGCTCGAATATTTCACTTGCAGCAATAGCTACAGCAGCTTCATTGCATTGAAAGGCACAGTGCGGAATTCGCTGTATTCCTGCAAAGCAAACCTACAGCAGATACCAGTCAGTAAAGGATATGCTTATAAGTAGATTATGAAAACAACAATAACACAAAAAAGAGAGTAGCATGAATAAAATCTTAACAGAAGTATAAATAAGATATTAAGATATACGATCTGAAAGCTATGATTTATTCCATGACTTCCAAATAAACTGAAACTTTTGTTCGCATGCACAATGCAGAGAGAAGTGAAAACTAAAATCACGTAGAGACAACAAGTTCTTTGTCCTAAATTGATACATAAAGAGAAATATATTTTCTTTTGATCAATAAAGACACCATCCTCATAGTACTTTTAAATCAGTTAACGCCATTGACGAAAACATAACAAAAGAGATAGTATTAGTCTATTGCATTAAGTTGTGTTTGGCAGCTGGGGTTGTTTCCATTTGAAAATGTTTATTGATTGTTAAATCTTGGTTGGAAACCCGACCACCATCTCATTCAAATTTTGGATTTGGAAATTCCACCACCTCTATGTATTCGAAAGGAAATAAAAGATCTATACCTGCCAGACAGGCCATCACTCTTTATCACTCATTTCCACCTGAAGTATCAATTCATCAGTATGACATCAATCATTTCTATCCATTGACGAATTAAAAAGCGATTTAAAAGAAAAATGTACTAGAAAATTAGATAAATTGAATTGATATTGAATAATTGGATGAATTGTTTACAGAACTTGTTCTGTATTTATAGAGTTTACAATGCTAATTTAAAATTTAAATAGAAATATTACTAAAAGTATGATACTGCCTAAACTATAACTCATAACCTATTTAGACATATAATACTAATTCTAGAACTAAAGAAGAAAATAGAAACTAATAATACTAGTTTACTGTCCTTCATCATCCCCCCGTTCTTGAAAAAAACTCAACCTCGAGTTCATTTCAGGTAACGAAACATAATTATCTCCATGATAATGAAAGATATCATGCACATGCATTAAAGGTAGGAGAAATATGCAAGCTTTCAGGTAGGTCGGCATCATAAGCATTATCATTTATCTTCTTGAGAATCCGTAGGGATCAATTTTCTTTCTCTTGAGCTTGTTGTAAGTACCAATTGGAGAACGCTCTCTACGAAGAAAAATCATAACCATGTCACATTATTCAAAAGTCTTCATATGCATATGTCTATCTGCATCTGCTTTGTACCTAGTATTAGAATACTTGAGATTCTTTTTCACATCTTCATACAACTTTTGCACATTATCAATCAACTCATTTGCACCAGCATGTGAATCTGGCAAAGAAGGCAAAGTAACAACATCCAAAGTATGTTAGGCAAACTAGCACTTGGAACAAAATCAATATGATGCTGAATAAAAGGTTCCTCATGGGAGACAAAAAAAAGAGGGTCATCAGAAGGTAAAACACATAAAAATTCATGTAAGAGAGGTACAACTTTATCAGGACCCGCAATAGGAGAATTAGAAGAAGCAGGCTTCACAACTACAGCAAATATCTCATTCGGCTTCTCAAAGTCAGAGTTAACATCAGTTGAAACCCATAAAGTAGGAGCCTCTGCAGGAGACAATGCCGGCCCTGATGCAAAGCGAGCCAAGCCGCCGCTTTGGGCCACCAAGTCAGTATCAAATTTAAGGGCCACATTATACTCACCCACAAAAGTCCACAAAAGGAAAGTTTATTACGTTTTCTCAAAAAGCCACCTACGGACAAAAAAAAAACTCAAGTCGCTATTCGTCTGTTCAAGAAGTAAAGATGTAAAGGTACAAAACTCTACTCACTCTAGATGGTTTTTGGTATTAAATATTTAGATAATTAGATTGGAGTGTTTGTTGTTTACAATCATGCCTCCTAGAATTACAATGCATGCATCTGCTAGTAGCAAAAGAAAAAAAAAACAAAAAACAAAACAACTTATTCAATCTCAAACAGGAGCTATTCATAAGTATTTTTCTAGTGGCAAAGAAAAAAATAGTTCTGATGAAGATTTAGTGAATGAAGAACATGAAAATTTGATGGATGTACCACATGAAGATTTGGTAGATGAGGAACATACAATTGCCAATGATAATGAGGATCATATGATGAATGACACATATGAAGACTTGGTAGTCAAGACAATGAAAATTTGGTGGTGCAAACAAGGAAGATTTGGTGGATGAAGATGATATGAGGATTTGGTTGATGAAGAACTTAATCAACAAACAAATGTGGTCTGACTTATTTGGGCCATAAACATTGATGACCAAGAAATTGGGATAAAATGGATCAAAATTTAGGAGATTTATTAGTGGAAAGAGGCCCTAAAAAGAGATAACACTGTTGATTTTCCTAAAGATGATTTTGGTAGGCATTTTTCTTCTACTCATTATGTTCGACACTTATCAAATGGAGAGAAGCAAGATAGAAGATGACTTGTATATTCAAGATGTTTGTTGTTGAAAAGGCTGACTATTCAAGTGTAATTAGTGAATTCGCATCTAAAAATGCGAGAAGAATGATTTTTAAGTTATAGGTTTTCTTTTTGCCCCCCCTCCCCCCCCCCCCTCCCGAATTATATTGGCAGATGAAAGTTGAATAATATAAGTATTTTGTTTTGTCTTGTTGTTTTTTTTTTTACTACATATAGGGCCACATTTTAGTGCATCGCTTTGGGACACGAAAATGTCGTAGGTAATTGAGAGAGAGAAGGAGAAGACTTAGGTTTTGCATAAGAAAGAGCCAATGTCACTTTCAAACCATCATTGACAAAAGATAAGTATTCTGCTTGCAACGATGAATAGCATCCACATCACACATCCAAGCACGGCCAAGAAGAACATGACAAGCATTCATATCCACAACATTGCAAAAAATAGTATCTTTATACTTGTCAATAGAAAAACTGAGAAGACATTGTTCCTTAATATGTTGTTTGCACTCATCTTGTATCCAACAAACTTTATAAGACCAATGATGTGACTGGCCGGGTAAGAAACTCCAATTTCTTAACCATTTTCTTTGACACCATATTCTCATTACTACCACTGTCAATAATCAGATAACACAATTTGCTTTGAACTGTATAAATAATTCAAAACAAATTATGTTGGTGTGAAATATAAACATGTGGAGTGTATAACAAATTCTGGACCACAAGACTAACACGTTCACCCTCATCATCACCAAAAGTGTGTTCATCATCAACACACTCTTTATTAACCTCAAAATAATCATCCATATTAAGGACCTCGTCTGCAAGAGTAATATGCTATTTTCGACACTCAACTGAGGAACGACCAGATTTACTACACTTATAGCACGTACTAGGTTTGGGATGGAGATAAGGATTGGTAGATGGAGGTTTATGATATTGGGTGTTAGTGTTTGAGGGATTAATGGAAGCGAGTTGAGTGGTTATTAGGATGGTTGCTAGGTTGATGATGTGTATGTGCTTTATAAGGAGAGGTGGTGGGTTGGGTAAGGGTTTCATGTGGAGTGGATGGGGTAGAAAGGACCTATTTGAGATGGAGATGGAGATGGTGAATTATTATAGGATAGGGTGTAGATCGTTGGTTATATGAAGGTCGATTAAAAGGTTCAGGTCGCTTCATGAATTGTTCAATCTTAAGTGCATTATTAATAACGGAATGCAAAGTGAAGTGTTGATGTAAAACTAGATCTTTTTGAATATTCTATGATAACCCATTAATGAATCTAGCAATTTGTAAATTCTCGTTCTCTTGCAAATCATTACGAGAAAGTAACCGATAAAACTCATCAATATATTCTTGAACAGTACGATTACTTTGTTTGCAATTCTGGAGTGCAGTGAAGAGAATTTGAGCAAAATTTGGCAGAAGATATTGTGCCATTAACATTTGCCTCATACGTTTCCAATAACAAATCGGTTTCAAACATTGACGAATACGCTCTTGTTGTTTTTGCTCCCACCAAAAAGATGCGCCACTAGTAAATTTTAAAGCCATAATCTTAACTTGCTTCTATAGAGGAATTTCCATAATATCGAAAAAACAGTCCACGGACTTAAGCAATCAATAAAATCCTCAATATGCAAAAGACCATTAAAAGTTGTCAAATTCACCTTGATGTGATACTCATTATTATTACCACCATAATTATTTTCTTGTCGACAAAAATTATTTTGAGTTTGCAAAGTTTGGGAATTATGTGGAATAACAATGTCTTCAATTTCATTGTCGTCATCATCGTCGCCTGCGAGACCATTTGAGGGTTTGAGGTTTTCACGAATTTTGTTAGGTTGAAAAACCAATTTGGGTTGGGCCAGTAATGGGTGGGGGGTGTGCTGGAATTCTGAGTATTGAACTGGGTCAGTTGGGTATTGGTTTGGATAGACTGGTTGGGCTAGTTGGGCTTGCTGGATATGTTGGTGGGCTTGATGAAACTAATGGTTTGTGAATTGGGAGGGTTAGTATGGGTTGGGCTTGGTATAGAAAGTGGGTCGGGGCTTGATAGTGCGTGAGAGTTTGTTGAGGGAGAAATCTTTGTTGAGAAAAGGATGGCCAGAGTTCAAAACTAGCGCCACCTTCTTCCTCGCCTGCGATGTTTGGTGGAAGGTGTGATTGAGTAGTGGCAGTAGGTGCACTATGGGTGGTGTTTTGAAGACGATCGGTGTTGTCGATATCTTCGCTTGATTGTTTTGCTCGTTCTCGTTCATTTTGAAGTGTGGCGACAACGATCTCTTAAGGCGATGTTTCGAAGCTTGTCCATAGCTTGATATCAATGTGATGAAACAAGACACTTTCAATGATGAAATCTCTACTATTTGTGTCGTGATAGCTTGATGTGATCAACGTGATGGGCTATTAACGATTTAAAAGAAAAGAAACTATAAAATTTGATAAATTGGAGTGATATTGAATAATTGAATAAATTGTTATAGAATTTGTTCTGTATTTATAGAGTTTACAATACTAATTGAAATATAAATATTACTAAAAGTATGATAATCTCTAAACTGGAACTCATAACCTATTTAGATATATAAGGCTAATTCTAAAACTAAAGAAGAAAATAGAAACTAACACTAGTTTAGTGTGTCCTGCGTCACATTGCAACCACATAGGACAAGGAAAACAGACTTTCTAGGAACATACTATCAACGTAATAACACCAGGAGGAAGCTCGATCCTCATGCATGTGGATTTAAGCAGAGAAGGAATCGCTCTACAGGAGCTTCGAAGGAATATAAAAGTGAATAAATTAGTGATGACAAAAGTGATTGAGATTCAGATGATGTACAGTTATTCAACAAAACAAAAGTATAAAAAGAAAGACACATATAGTAACAACTATTCGATTAAGTCCAATATATGCTTCAAGAGACGTTCAAACCTGCCCATGTTTATCCCAATGAATGTCTCTAGCCTGTCTCTAATTTCCAACAGACGAAATCTTCCCAGCGGAAACTCCAAATTTCATTGGATTCGCCATCTTCTGTGACAAAAACCCATACGCCTTAATGCAATAATAATGCATTGACTACACTAAGTACGACACACAACATTTTAATAAAATAAAGTTATTCGACGTGTGTTTAAAGTAAAAAAGTGCGTGCAAAGTTCGCTGGGATCTGAAGAGTGACTCAGTAGTAATTTGTGATGGTGGGTACTCCAACTACTCCCAAACCAGTGATACATATATGTGGAATCCTTTGTAAACAAATTGAGCATGAAGTCATGAACTATCATCAGTGTTGAAGTTCACTTACCATAATACATTGCACATCTCTATATTTCGATAATTACATTCCTGAACAAATCATGTAAAATCTTAAAACCATTTTATTCTTGCACAATTTGTGGATAGGTGGTGACTCCAGTTACATGCTACCTAATGACTTCACTGGTGTTACACACCCACTCAACTTGAATCGGATGATCCGGAATTGGCTCGTGCAATAAACATCAATACAAAATTGAGGGAGACATTTCATCGTGGTAGTATATGCCTATATGGTCTTAAGTTGGCGTAATCATAAACTTATCAGATCTCGAAAGAAGTTATTCAGTTTGAGATCTGTATACTTCAATAGAGCAATTGCTTGTGGACGAGATGCACAACATACTCAGTCAGCTCGCTCTCAACTGCTATTTTGAAAGTTTGGTGCTTAAAAGAGTCATCTAGTGGCCCAGGTAGGGCTATAACTTCTAGCTACTAACTAATGGCCTAGCTAGTATCAAAATATGTTACCACTGTAGAAAATTGTTAAGATCAACTTAGTCAGTATCGTGAATTCATAATCAGACTAGCGGGAAAAAAAAAAGAATTCACGATAAGTAACTGATTATCCTGTTGGGCTGCACAGCAGAGCCAGGTTCAATTCTGAAGAATAAGTTCTTTAACCATGGTTACAACACATTTGTTTCAGTAGATGATGCATTTTTTGAAATATCAACACCGATGACTTCACAACATCCTTCAATAACGCCAAGTGCCAAATATCGTGCAACCTCCAAAGTGCCCAGCAATCTGAAACCTGACATCAAATGGTCTGTTTTTGAGCGACCTGAAATGCCGAGTTTGCATAAATCACCATTTCCGTTAAATAGCAACCAATAGTTTCATCAATTAACTACACAGCCTTCTTGCTTCAGACAGACAAGCCACCTATGGTTACTACTGTTCTTGAATGCAACACATCTCCATGGTAAAGTATTCACTTATTTGTATCCCCAGTTTCTTCTGTCTGTTTGTCGGGCTTTTCTGGGACTCCCCATCCATGAAGCTCATTTCTTGATTGTTCATTGGCAGAAGGCAGCTCCTGGCGTTCTTGTTTCCTTCCCTAAGGAATAGGCAATTTTGGAAATGCACATAAACATTATATCAGCATCTTCAACATTTGTCTAGCATAATTAAACCCACCAGACAATTGTTAAGAGAATACCTTCTTAGAGATTCCTTCATCAATCTTAAGATCAGCATTATTCTTTTTTGGCTAATGGAGAGCCATACTTTAGAGCCTCATTAAATATTTGGAAGCCCTGGAGATCTCCATTCCTTATGCTTGCTTCAAGCTGCCAATGCTGAGGTGTTTAGAATCTACTCATCCAAACATCTATTGGGTAATTCATATCAAAGAAGAGGAATTATACTTGTACCTGAATGAATTATGCAGAAGAAGATGCTAGCAATAGGCAACCAGCTCTCTTCTGGCGACAACGATAAGTTTGTCCTATAAAATCACAACTAGACGTTATGAGTGAACCAGAAGCCAGGAGTCTCAGAATGTTCACTACCAGTGAGAGGTCCAAACGATAGATGTCATGGAGGTTGCATATAGACATCAAAGCACCAAACACCAACGGATTTAACATGCATTCAACAACTATGGTTCATTCAACTAACAAGGTCTAAAGGCAACTAACAGTAACTGGGAACAACCATAGCATTTCATTGCCATAGGATGTGTACAAATAAGCTAAACCCAGCTTCCACAAGATCGTGCCTTATTGACAATCAGGTATATATATATTATAGAGACGCAAAAAGAAAATGCAGATTACAATACTAAGGATTTAGTTAATTTAATAAAGCTTCCCCGAGATTGGAAGTTAATCCACTAATTCATATCAGTCCACCATGCTCTAATGCCAAAAGGATCATCAAAAGTGATGCAACTCTGCAGCTTACCAATCCATATCAAGCCCTTACGACAATGGGGTCAACAAAGACCTCCAGAAAAACTGAAAAGGAATACCCTCAGGAACCGTAAGGAAGTCATAGAGTTACTATACAGCAAGAGCACAGTCGGTCCTAGGTCTTTACCAATCAAAATCTAGTTAGACAACTACAAGTCTCCATGGTGAAGATGTACTTCTGATATAAGATCGACTGCTTTAGGAAAAATAGGCGTGAAGACAACAAGAGTGACTACTTTTGGAGAATGATACTCATTGACCCTGAGAACGCCACTGATGTACCTTGATTATTACCAAAATTTTCAAGGTGCGGATATCAAGAGCTATCAAACCCTAGTATTTTAGTACCTACTTTCAAACTACTTAACTTTGATATAATACAACACTTAACTTTTCAATAGAAAGTAATGGTTGAAGCATGTGGGATGAGAGCTCAAATTAGTAAAGACCAATTGTTACTTATTAGCATTCACGATTAACATAAGAAATAAGTGAAAGGGGATCAATTGCAGTGATTTTGAGCATGTAAGCATAATAAGTAGATTTTTAAATCTAATAACTATGTTAAAGGCTATGCTACAAAGCAAATATATCATCATTGCTCTTATTCAGAAAAAAACAGCCCAGTGCTCTGATTTACATCAATACAGTGCTACGTAAAACTTAAGTGATGCTACTACCCATGAGGATATGATTGATCCCATCTCATCAAAGACATCAATGACAGCAATGACCGCATACTTGGGAAAAAGCATTTAAATTGTATTCATACTCTGCTTATGTATATACTCTCCTACAAAAATGTTATCCCCCATACTTATTATTAAGCTACGTACCTACCTATTTCAGCCTTAATCTTACCATGTTCCAAGAAATTATGCCCGTAAACAAAACCCCACTGTCAGGTTCATAGCCTCTAGACCAACACATTCTTTTAAGCAAACTACTGATCTATGTGACACACTCTAAGCTTTAAAACACTTAACCATAACTTAACTTGTACAGGGACATAATAACAAACAAACCTAATGCTCATTAATTAATAAATGACGAAATAACTAACCTTAGGTAAGGAGCCAAATAAACAATAGAATACACCACATAACGCTTGCTACCAGTATCCAACCAAGCAAATATCCAACTCTACAATATAAACAAGTAAATAAATAAGCACAAATAAAATCAATATACTTTTTTTTAAAAAAAGGTTGCATAAAATTTACCAGCCAGTTAAAATAGGGGATGAAGCTAATAATCCCCATGACAGCAAACCTAGCATCAGTAGAATCCATTGGAGAATCATCATCATCATTTCCACTTTTAGGAAGTGGAAAAAATAATGAATTCAACACACATGTCCCAATCGCGATAGCGAAAGGGGCGTCTTGCATTAACTCAGCTCTACATTTAAAACAACCCCTTTTCTTCTTTCTCTACAACAAAAAATATATAAAGATCAATATTTGAAACCATTTGAGCTGAAATAAAAAAAAATATGATATTTTGGGGGTTACCTGATTTGGTTTTTGGATTAAGAGTTGATATTTTGAGTGTGGGTGTTGGAGAAATGGAAGTTTGAGAGTAAATGGTGGTGGCGTTGTGAGAATGTTCATTTGTACTAGGGTGTTGACTAATGTGCGCTGGGTAGTAGTTACTGTTGGTGAATGTTAAGGATTCATACGTAAACCTTAAACACTTGTGACACACGTTTCAAGGCGGGAATCTGAGATTCTCCGATATTTCAAGGATTTTTTATCATTGAAATTTTAATGTTTTGAAATTTTGAAATGTTGAAACAGAGCCCGACCGACCCAGATATTATGGCGTCAAAATTAAGCACCATATAAAGTGGAGATGTGATCATCAGATTTTCGCTCTAGGTATCAAACTATCAAATTAGGCCCACTTTATTTGGAAATGGTTAAGTAGATGGTTCATAGTCCACAGCAAGTGACTTCAATAAAAAGTAAGAAAAGAAAGTGATGTGAATGAAAGAGATAACCAATGGGGAGAGACACCATGTTCACAAATAGTACAGGGACAAAAATGTTGATCATGACTGCACTTTGAATTTTTGAAATGCCCATAGGCACACATTCTATTTTGGTAAATCCATAGACTAGCTGCTAGCATTCAACATTCTCAAAGTGGAGATATGAATGGTTCGAATTCGGCAACAACGACCCACTATGACGATTTAAAAGTCACCCACGAAAAGGAATATGACTTTTGACTGAGAATACAGGAGAACGAGATAGTGTGGTCGGTCAGCTGAAATTTTCGTATGTGGCAAACAGCCAAACAGTGATAACTGATAAGAGATTTTTCAATGCCCCCATCCATCATCTACCAATTTTCCACGTTTTGGCTTTGCCATGTATTGCACCTCCCCGTCTCATCTGAAGAACGACATGTACAATAATGTTTTTTGGGTAATCCACATGTACAACAATGTTAGGGGGCGGGATTGATTGGCAATATCTCTCTCTTTTAAAGTGTTTTCTTCTGCAATTTTAATTTGTTTTTTTTCTCTTCTGTTAATTATTATGGTAGAGATTTCCGTATAGTTAATCATGTATCTAGACAAAAATCATTACATGGAATGAAATGAAGGAAAGATTCCTGCTCTTAAGATGAGAACGCATATTACTTTAGACTGAAATGATGTATCGTCGCGAAGCTGACATTATAAAAGATTGATAATTGTACGTTCACTGATGTCAAGCTGTTGGCATGTGGGAAAAAACAACAAAGCAGAAATTGAGAGCCCTGCGAGGTAAAAAGTTCTCAATAATTTGAGTTCGAGCAGTTTAATGAGCCGGAGAAGTAAAAATTTTATCTTACCATAGTACAAAATATCAAAATATAGGTATTTATGGATATTCAATTTTTCGATATGTATTGCGGATATATATATATATATTTTTTTTTGGAGATATTTGACATTGTTTTACATGTAAATATAGTAGATATATTTAAAATATTGATAAATATCGTAGATATTGTGAATATTTTTTGATATATTTTGATATATTATTTATATTTATTTAAAATATAATAGTAAATATTAAATAAAATTATTATATACACAAAATATCACTAAATATCATAAATATTATTAAAATATCACCGATATTTACAGTCGTATATATCTCTAAATATATTATGATATTTATATATTTTTTTCTGAAATCTTAATAAATATCACAAAATATCGTAATATTTTGTACTATGCATCTCACCACATAAAATCCAACAATCTGCAGTTCGAGAATTAACACGCACTGAACGAACAATTTGACATGGACAAAGAGAACAAGGAAACAGCTCTAGTCCATTTTTGAACAATTTGACACTACTGGTCTACCGTCACTACCATATTTAACTTGGGTTGGGTCAGATTTGCTTCTTTTCCTAGCTTAATTAAAAAAAGTCAACCGGTTGTCTGGTTTATATCTATTGACACCTTGACAAGCCATTTAAGTGAACAATCATGGAAAGATCAAGCTTCTTCTGTGTATGAGTGAATCTTCAATTCTCTTTTCCCTCCCCTTCCCAAACGTCATTTTCTTTTAGAAGGTTAGGTGTATTCCATTGTGGAGTGATATCACATCCGACATACTAAAATTTTGAAGGTTAAGTGTATTCCGAATCTGAAAATTTATATCGAATTCAAATCCAACGGATATTAAAAAAATTATCTGAATTTGATTTTGGATATCCGAATCGGATTTCAAATAAATATAAGCATCACAAAATATAATTTAGAAAAAAATAATAATAATTGGTTGCTATATTATTATTATTATTCAAGATACAACTAGCCCTAGCCACCACCGGTTACTATATGAACTAACCAAGATACAACTCTTAAAAAACAGTTCATTCCATAAAATACACAATCACACTGTCAATCCCATTCAAGAATAAAACATTCATTCCATCACTCAATTATCAAGTCACTTGTAAATACAAAATACTTCAATTTTCCAAGCGAAAAGTACAATACAAATCACTTGTAAACACCAAGTACTTTAATTTTCCAAACGAAAAAGTACATTACATTATGCTTACAACTAGCTAGAAAGAAAGTCTTCTTATTAGAAAGTGTCCAAGTGGCAATATCGACCACCTCCATCTTTCAAGGTCGGCAACAAATAAATGCCACATGCATTACCCGTTTCATTAACAAAAAAGAGTTTAGATAGACTTCTACCTTAAAATGTAACGGAGATACATAAAAACAATAGGATAGACTTTTACAAATTCCACCATAAGTAGATTCCAAAAGAATGCCACCACCAAAAGTGGACTTACAAGATGAATTGGCGACTGAATTTTGGTAAAGGTCTCCTTTACAATGGAGATCACCCTTACAAACAATCAGCTCAATTGAGCATGTCTAACCATGTCAAAAGTTGCTTTAAAATGAAAAAGTATTAACCGAGTTTTAAAATATTTGGCCATACCTGGAAATAGGTATTAAGATCATCACACTTCCTAACAGTGTACTTGCCACTATACTGTTTTGTGCTGATTCCTAAGATTTATCAGCACCATCACAACTCTTTACCACATCATCAACTGGCAGTTTGTACGGAAATGATCCCTGAAGAAAATTCAAATGAGTTGAATCAAATAACAGCCCTAAGCAAATGGTTTTAGCTCCTACATGAAGTTAATAAGGACTTGCCTTTCTGATGCTCGCGACAGTCTCCCCAATATAATATGAACAACTCAATGTCAAGTTGCTCTCTGGGCTTGCATTTTCTAGAACAAAAAACACAAAGATTCAAAAGGCGAGTGGTATTTAACATTTAGCTAACAACAGGCAATGACCAAACAACCTAATTATTTAAGTTAAGTCTTGTTCAGAAAAAGAAAACCAGTAAGGGGCAGGGGAAGAAATAGCAAAGTTCAGGGAAAGAATGAAAGACTGCAGGTAAGAAGTTCAACAATTCAATGCAAACAACAGAACATATAAACCTAAGACTGGAACAATGTGGATATAATACTCATTACTCAAGTCAAAGCACATGTACATATGAAACTCCCTTAATATAAAGTGGGCGTGGGGACTGAGGAGTGGTTATCAGACATGTCTAGAAATATAACACCATAGTGTGGCAAAATCATTGAAAATATCTATGGTCACGACGACTACACAAGGTCATAGGTTCCACATCTATTACAGTGAAATCCCAACTCCATAAAAGACACAGCAGATAACTTAGAGAAGTAATGCGGATATTAAACGCCTCGAATATTTGGAACCAAGTGACTAATTATGACCTTGCCGACACTTCAAAGAGCACCAATCCATAGAAGAAAAACTTACATGTTAACAGAGTTGCTTTGTAATTTCTAGTTTATTTATGGAAATGATAGAACGTCTAACCATTTAGGTTTAACCATGCAAAAAATGCCTTATTACCTTCCAAATGAGTTGTGCATGACAGTACTATTATGTTACCCTCACCGATCAGAAACAACAGCAGTGTCCATGTCCATAAGAGCACAATCGGCAACTAACCGTTGTACTGGATCACAGTAAAGTTGTTCTAGTTTCCTAAGATCCTGGTACACAAGAACTCACAATGGGAACACAACATCAGCCCACACATACAAAAATTCAGCATCTACGTAAGCCCAATAGTCCAATACAATACTTGTTAACTTATCCTACATCAGTATGGTGTCTATGTACCAATGGTGTTGTAGTCACAATAATCATCATCGTCATCATCATAATATCGAGGAAAATCAGAATGGTACTTGTTTCATTTATTTCATAGCACTGGTGGAATATATGACGTGCGGATGAAAGTGGCTACCAGTCTGGTCTGTGGATGGATTGAAGACAAAATCGAAACGGCAATGAAAAAATATCAAGCAACGGTTGGTGCAAGGTGTATACTTAAAATAAATACAACTAAAAATAAATAAGGTAACAAAGAAACTTTGGTCCAAATAAAAAGTTGATTAATAAGTTAACAAATATAAAATTTCCTAGAAAAGAAACTTTGGTCCAAATCTAATCAAAGTAATAAAGTAACAAAGTCTCCACAATTACTGTCACGGGGCATTCTGTAACTCCTTGAGTTCTAAGTAAGGGTAAATAATGGACTAAAATTGGACAAAAAGAAACTAGAATATACTAATTTGAGGATACGCAGTTCATATTTAACATGACTTTCATAAAATATAAACATCCCTTGTCCTACGTCACCAGGCCTTGGACAACACCCAAATGATGCGGGACTCTTGACAACCTTCACCCCGTTGAGCTAGGTGCCTTGCCAACATATATCAGCCCCCCACATTCTAGACAATCTATTCAGCTTAGTGTCAACACACTTAAGAGTCTTACATGCCGATATTTTCCAACTTACCAACCTTCCATAAATGTGAGGGGATTGCTGAAGTCCTCAGTGCTTAGATAAGTTTGACAGTCACTTATGAACCCAGGTCAGGGAAACACCAAACCAGTAAGCGATTAAACTCCTAACCAAACCCTCACCTCTAGGAAAGGCACATATCCAGCATATCCTTGTGGTATCACAACTGTTTTCTGATATCTCAAGTAATTGCTTTTGAACTTCTTTATTCAGTCTTAGCTTTAGCGCATAACCAGTTGCAAGTTGCCCATTTGCATCATCTCATGCTTAACTAAGTTCTTGAGTCTTTATAACTATGTTGTCAGTTTAGTTTAGCGTAATTCATTAGATTTGGAGTTTGGTCACAGTCGGTATCACAGATATGGAGTTTGGTCCAATTACCGGTCACAAGGGCCACTTGAGGCCAAAGCGACAGATCTTCATAATGGTATTTAGATATTAAAGGTTTTCTTCAATTTTGGAACAAAGACTAATGGATCTTAGGAGGACCCAACATACACTTAATTTGAACACTTCATTACAAGTATGACAATTTTAATGTAACTAATATCAAAATATTGAAATTTATTAACTTTTGTATTTAACATGGCAATTGAAAAAATATAAGCATCCCTTGTCCTACACCCAATTGATGTGAGGAACTCTAGACACAACCTTCACCACTTCGGTCTAGGTGCCTTGCTAATATATATCATCCTCCCACAGTCCAGACGATCTATACCACTCTGTGACAACCCACTCTTACGAGTCTTACTCACTGATATTTTCCTACAGACCGGTGTACGCACTCAACACTGGAAGTGAGAGTTGGAAGATGCAATGACTGGAGTTCAAATTTATTAGTCAATCTCACCTTGCAATATGCTCTAATGCTCTATAGAGACATTGTTTTTGTACACGGATTGTGCCGAGTTATTTTAAATTCACACATAATTGAGCCCATTTCCCCTAGATCAAAAGATACTTAAAACAAGGGGTAAAAGGAAAAACCTGAAACTGCTGCCGCGAGATGTAATCATTTTCTTCCTCACCACTTACTTAACTTCGTCTCTTTGTATCTCTCTCGCCAACCTATGCGTAAAGAACTCTTCCTTATTTGTGGGTCTTTCACACTTTGCTGGGCCTTGCGAACGTCCTGTATATCATACCAAAATAAAGCTCAGCTAGTACAGATTGCTTTGTTGCAGGTAACCAAGTTCAACTAGAACAAAACAGAAATGTATGAACAGATACTCATGAAAGATGGTACCTTTGTCTAAGATGAAGATATTGAGATGAACAAACTGCTTCCTTTAGTTCAATTTCATCGAAATTTGGGGAAGATGAACGAAAATGAGGTGGAATTCGAATAGATCAAGAAACATGGAGAAAAGATCAGGCGGAGTTAAGAGGGAGGGGTTTCTCTTTGCTGTGTTCTTGAGTTGAGGTCGAGAAGAAATCCAGAGTTTACACCTCATCTTGTTACACATGACCATCACGTGCGTTATTATCTCACGCCTCCTTGCCGTCATTATCTTTTCTAAACATTTCTAAAAATAAACAAATTAATTATTCGATTTATTGTGACGGCAAAACCCATATAGTGACGCTATTATGGCGTCACAAATTATCTGACATCTATTTGGCATCACAAAATAGAAAAAGCCCCAGTCACAAAAAAGCTGTTATGGTGTAGTGATCCTCACCATTCTAATAGGATGCAGCGGCCACAATAGTTGTATAATGATTGTGAAAAATCTATTTTGAGTATTAAAGAAGCATGCTGATATGATTTATGCTAGTTAGTGATTTATTATATAGTCACGATATTTTGATTATTATGATGGAAACCCTGCATGTTTTAAATAGTTTTGCTATAAGTAGATTATTTATTGGCTATATACATTTCTACTGGGCATCGTTGTTTGCTCATTCCTATATTAATACCTTTTAGATGAAACCGTTATGGAGGAGACAATTACTACTACTAGTGATGATGGTTATGGTGACTTGGGTGGTTTTCACTATGCTTGATGAGAGAGGATCCAACTTATTTTGCTGTAAATACTTAATGTATATGTATAACAGTTCACACTCAAACAGTCTTGTGTATATATATATATTTTTTATCGGTAAAGTATAACTTTATTAATATAATTAAAGATAGGTACATAAGTATGTTATCCTCTATAACAAGTAGAAAAAGAAAAGAAAAGAAAAACCATAAAAGTCTTGTATATATAAGTTATCTCCGTCATGTAAAAGGGTAGATATGTAGCTTGGAAGGGTTGATTATATTATTTTTTTGATTTTCAGGTTATGGCCGGTCTATGTATTTGAAATGTCGATATTTCAAAGGAAACTCTATCGAAATTTTATAAAATTAGGATGACATAATGCCTCGAGATACATTTCCATGTCCTCTGGGATGTGTGTTGGATCTTGGGGCGTTACATTTAAGTTCTCATGTTGTCTCCAAAAACAAAATCAAAATATATTATGTGACATGCATTCAAAAATTTCATCACAAAAACGGGGAAAAATCTAAAAAATATTGCGCTCAATATCACTCTCTCTCAAGAAATATTAATCGGGAAACTGAAATTTCATTTTGTTGATTGAAAGAGAAACAATTATATACCGGGAGGACCGCGTTAATGAATATAACCGAGTTGTCCATTTCCATAACTGCCACATAGCTATAAGCTATGGGTAGTCATTTGGTGTATTGTTCATATCCTCCCCCACCCCACACACACACACACTCTTTTTTTTTTTTAACAATTTGTTGTTCTAGGAGCAAATAAAGCATTTTGAGGTGAATTGGTGGGTGAACCGTTACACCCGATGCTAATCACTAAATCTTATAATCAGACGACTATGGGAGAATATGTACAAATCATTTTTTCATCATTTTGTACCAAGTTGGGTAACATGAATGTCATCTTAGAAAATTGTAAAATCCACTTGGAATCAAGGATAAATCGACTTGGTCCAAACAATGTAAAAGAAAAGAAAAGAGAGAGACTCACTTCTGATTCTCCTTGCCCTTTCTCAATTTTTCAAGCTCACCCTCTTCATTCAAACCTCCTTGTAGCTCTAGATAAACTGTAATGTTTTCATTCAGAAATTTAGAACCACATTCAGCTAGCCTATCATATTCGCCCAAAATCTGCAATAGTTTATTGTCCTGGTGTTATAATTTAACAAAAGAAAACAGCTAGGGCCTAGGAGCCAAAAACCAAATATAGCATACACGATCATATACTTTGGGATCAGTGATGCAAAGAAGTACACTGAAAACAAAAAGGAATGCATCAACCAATAAAACATTTAAGTATAATTAAATCCTAGAATTGAAATTGTTTAATCAGTACCTTTTCAATTGACTAAGAAAACAACTATTTCATGATTTTCAAACACATGATGACAAATTCATAGCAAGGTCATAATCAAAAGCCTAAAAAAGCCTTCTCCCAAAACAAGTAGTGAAGTAATAAGGACCACAACCCACCTCCAAATCGATGACAATAAAAGAGGCAAGAGTCATGATCTCCGATTAATGGTTTTTTATAATCTCTGAAATAAAATTGATTTGGCAAACCGCATATGCTGGCCGTCTGAAGAAAGACATATTAGAGCATTTTTCCTCAATCAGAAAGCTACACGCTAAACTTACATTTACCTTTCATGTGTCACATCTGAAGATAGCTGTGATTGACGTGATCTAAGCATCTTTATAATAACTTCAACAAGACCCATCTCATATTCAATCCTATTGTTTGTCCATTTCTGAGGAAAGAAATAAAGAAGATAAAATGGGTCAAGGGACCAGTATAATATCAGCAAATTAAATATAATAAATTTCAAAAGCAGTGGAAAAAAACAGCCATAACCAAAGCCATCATGGTTAAAAAAGATTAAAAGGTCATTCTATGTTATAACGATAATATATAACTGATGCAGTAAAATTAGAATGATTTACAATTGTCATGCCAAAGCAGTCATATTTGTATCAAGCTTCAATTAACCTATAGCTCTTATCAGTGCTTGGTGATCAAGTTCTAAGGAGATCCCTTTACTTCAAAGGTTCAAACAATAAAATAAGTTCCATGTTGAGCAATAAATAATATAAAATAACATGTCATGTTATCTTACCTGTGTAACTGATGGGTACTTAGATATCATTATTGATTCCTTTGAGTAATTCCCAGACGACATAGGAAGTCGCTGCCAAAGCTCTTCTGTAACAAAAGGCATAAATGGATGAAGCAAACACAACCCGCTATCCAGAGAAATCCACAGCGTATCACACACAGCACTCCTTGATGAGTTGAATTTTGGATCAGCTCTACTAAAGTATGGTTTGATCACTTCAATAAATGTATCACACAGTTGGAACCACCACGAATATACTGCATTAGCAGCTTTTGCAAACTCATATGAATCAAGTGATGACACAGTTTCAAATATGGCTTTGTTCAAGACTGATAGAATCCATCTGCAACTGAAAGGCATAGATTCCATCTTGCATATCCGTACAAGGGGTATAATTGTCTCCCAGTTTTGTCATAGCAAACCGTACAACATTCCACAATTTGTTACACCACTGGCGATAGCCAATGACTCGTAGGATATTACAATTAATATTTTCAGACTGGAAGAAAAGAAAACAATTACCTCACTGATTGGAAATTACAACGTCAAGTCAAAAATAGAGAAGTTGGGAGAAGAACCTGAGCTGTGTAATGACAAGGGCAAAACGCAGAGCATCTGCACCACATTCAGCTATACCATCAGGAAACTCAACTGCTTGTTCCCTTTTGGCATCAACTAGCTCGCTAGGGTCCAGGTTACCCTCTTCCAACCATTTCTGGAGACCTTCCAAGGATATACCATTTATTACTTCAAGAGGATCAACAATGTTTCCTTTTCGACTTGACATTTTTACCATGTGCATCACGAATCATTGGGTGCAAATAAATCTGCAGAAGAACTCGGTCAATCCTTGTCTCTCAAGTCAACTATTACCAGCCTTCTCCACATGGTAAAAAAGTTTTGGAACATAAATAAACGAGTGCAATATTACAATGCAGGGAAGAGAGAGGCATACTCCCTCACAAAAAATCAGCTCCCAAGTCCTAACTAACATGACCAAAAATTATATTCAAGCTTTAGGACATAACTAAAGTTCCACCTTTGCTGGTCATGCTTTTCTTGTTCTTATGGTAACGATACACTAATGGATATATATAATTGAATTTGTACCCCACCTAATCCATAAATCTTCTTCCTTATCTAACAACCATATGCAATTGATCCAAGATTTGGCTAACTCAACCAGTGTGATTTCTGATTGGTTTTGAACTTCTAAGGGTTGACTGAATGCAAATATTCTTAAAGGTATGAACCTCAAACTAATGCAGTCAGGATGCAACTACTCATAGAACATGAGAGAAAATCAGTAGTTCTGAGATATGCAAGATGAGACTATTATGCATTTATCATGCATGCACAGTTGTATACATATGGAGATTATTGGTCGCAGAACCTTTCTAAGAGGAACAAACGAATATCAGTAACACACCTTTTTGAAAGGTATATCACCACCGAGTTTCATTCCTAGCATCACCATCCGAAATACCCAGAAGAAAATAATGTCATGTCCAGTTTCGAGAACTGAAGTTGGATAAAACACCTTTAACTCTTCTGTGTTATCTGGCCAACCCAGCACACACAATGGAAACAGCCCAGACGAAACCAAGTGTCTAAGACATCTGGATCTTGAGCCAATTGGAAATCCTTTCCCTCAAATAAATTATTTGCCAGCAATTTAGCTTCTTCCTCATTTCTTCCAACCACCCAGTGTTCATTGTATGCGCCAAATTCTTTTAGTTGGTCGTCCTCAAGCATAACATACCATGCTGGAATGCGGTGGCCCCACCAGAGCTGTCGTGAGATACACCAATCCCAAATATTCTCCAACCATCTGCAATGTACCAAACCCATGAGTAAATCTCAAGACTCTTCACAGAATTCTAAAAAATTAATGAAAGAACAAACAATGTTAGGTCAAAAAACTTAAATATATGATAACAATTTTGAACCAACCAATATAACCTAATAGAAGTTTTGTTCTTTAAAAGATGTGAGGGGTTCAGCAAATATAAATATATTAAAAAAAACTTGTGAGGCTTAAGCCTCGAGGCACTAAACCCAGAAAAGGCTTTAACGCGCACCTTGAGGCTTAAGCATCAGTGTGTTTTTCTAAACCTTGCCAACCACCAAGCTTTTATTATGCAGCTATTAAAAATTGTGCCATTCAATTTGAGATGCAAAACAAAAAAGAGCACAACAATATAAATTGATTTCAGATCTTTGTATTTCATAATCTTTAAGGCCCAGCTTCAATGAACCTACAACCTCAAAGTTACACGTGTTTGTCAAATATCTCAGCCTACAGGCTATAGTCCAAACCTTTGCACGTTCTTGGAACTAGTCAAAGCGGCTGCTAATTCCAATCACCTGTCTTTGTCTTTGTCTTTGTTTGTTCACAAGGACAATTGTTTAATTAGGTAAAATACATCTGAAGCAGTCTTGGAACAAATCCAAAGGAGTGCAATCCAAAGGCCGGCTATACTATCAGTTGAAACTCCTCCCCGAGTATAATACTATGACATGGGATGATGAGACATTAACCTGTTTTATTTTGTTACTATTATACTATGTCCTTCCTATCCTTTTGAATGACAACATATTGCAATCACAGTGTTATAAACTTAAAGTCAGCCGTTCGTCCAAAAATGAATATGTTCCACAAACACGAGTAATATCCATGGCAAGAAGTTTTAGGAGTCGGGTAACAAGAATCAAGAAAACAGTTTCCTGAGTCTAGCATATGATGTAAATACCAAAATATATCAGCTAAGTAAAATGGAATGTGACGGAACCTCTTCCAATCAGCAGCATATTTCTTAGGAATGATCTCAATCTTCTTATTCTCATCATCAACAACAGCATCAAGCGCTTCCTTAGCCATAAGGGCACAATTGACAAACCACTGTGGCTTTATCATTGGTTCAACCACATCATTACTTCTGGAACATACAGCAAGGCTCATCTCATTATTTTTAACACCTCTATGTAGTCCCTGAATGCAAGGATAACTATGTTAAAAGTAAATATAATTTTTTTTAAAAGAGCTAGAAGAGAAAATATTTTACACCAGACACAAAAGGAAAGGCGATTAAATGTGACGCTACATTGAGATAACATTACCTTCTTCTTCAATGCTTCGATCATAGCTGTGCGAGCTTTAAACCGTGGCATCCCCTCAAACTCATAACCACCGTTGCTATTTATTTTCCCATCATCAGTGAAAATGCTGATAAATTCAAGATTATGACGCTTTCCATATTCAAAATCATTTGGATCATGAGCAGGGGTAATCTTAACAGCACCGGTCCCCAAATCTTTATCAACAAGTGTGTCACAAATTATTTTCAGTTTTCTTCCATTGAATGGATGAATTGCAAACTTGCCATGAAATTTAGTATGCTTGTCATCTTCAGGGTGTATAGCAATTGCTGTATCGCCCAGCATTGTTTCCACTCTGGTTGTGGCAACAACTATCTCACCAACGTCTCCCTCTAAAGGGTAAGCTAACAATTCCATCACACCAAATTCCACTGGGTCTTCGTACCCAGGAACCTCTCTCATAGTTCTTGGCTTGATGTCCACGTGATCTACCTCAATGTCTGATATGGCTGTTCACAAGACACAATCCCAATTAACAATCCGATTATCCCTGTAGATAAGACCTTCATTGTATAGCCCAACAAAAGCCTCTGTCACAGCCTTGGACCGTTTCTCGTCCATAGTGAAGCACTCATGGGACCAATCGAGAGAAGCACCCAGTTGGTGTTGCTGATTTAAAATTGTGCCTCCATACTCGTTTTTCCACTTCCAGACTTCAGATACAAATCTGTCCCGACCGATATCATGCCTGGTCAGGTATCCACAAAGTATTATGACCTGACATTCTCAGCCAACGGAATATTGTGTCCTGAATAGCAGCAGTGAGGGCATGGCCTATGTGTAGAGCCCCAGTGACATTTGGTGGCGGTAGAACAACTACAAACGAGGGTTTCAAACTGGAAGCAGCATCTGGCACAAAGAAACCTGATTTGTCCCACCAGTCGTACCATGATTTCTCGACATGGCTAGGGTTAATACTTAATACTGCCTCGCCATCTTAGTAGAAAGCTGTTTCTTCTCGCCAAGAGTAATCTGAGGGTCTAGAAAATCTTCAGCGTTTTCTTCCTTTGAAACCTCGGGTTAAATCTCAACCGAAGAGATGATGATGCCTTGAGTTCCAATGTTAATTGGCGAAGCCCATAATGAAAACTTAACAACAGTGACTAAAAAATTTTATGAAAACTTTCTGCAAGGCCTTGAAAATGTAGTAAAAATGTAGACAAAGGCCTTAAAACCAAATTTTAACAATGTAACAAAAAGACAAAACCAACCGTTTTTTCCTACAACCGTCAAATGAAACAAAGAGACTGAGTAGACTCCTAAAAAATCAACTTGAACTCACACTTTTTTAACAATCTTTAAAATAATACAAGAAACATCAAAAGTTTGTGTTAAGGAGCAATAATCCGTTTAAACCCAAACCCATGAAGATGAATACAATCTTTAAAAAGACAAGAAAAGAAAAGATAGATAGAGACAGTCCTTCAAACCCATGTGTTTTGACGAATATATACTGAACTCTTACATCCCCTCCTAGATAGAGACAATCATTAGACAGGTTTTTTTTTTTTTTCTCTCTTTTTCAGTCTCTCTGTATATCTGCATTTTTGTGTTAAAAGAATGAATTTTTATCACATTTTTGTTTTTTTTAATCATTTTGGTGACCAAATGAAGAGGAGTGATAATAATTCATGATTATTTTTTTGGAAGAATAATAAGCTACACCATTTTATTGTGTTTGATGGTTTTGTAGTTTGTAGTATTCATTTATAACTTGAACGTTACAATGAAATGGAAGTTTAAGCACAATCCAGAGTTGGGAAGAAGTTGTTCACTGCGAAAGAGAAACATTTTTTGTTTTTACTTTTAATTGGTAGTTGGACATTTCTTTCATGTACAATGTGTGTGTTGCTTGTTTGTGTTTTTCATGGATTAATCATGGGGTAAAGATCTTATTCAGTTGGTGTTTGCGTGTTTTGTGAAGAAGGTTATACTTCTATTAAAAGAAGCAGTTCTCGTGTTTATCATCATGAACCGAGTGCAAGTCGTCATTCATGTCGTTATCTGACTAGGATGAACTCTAAGAAAATGGAAAACATATTGGCTATTTTTCATCAGAAATCTGAAAATTTAATAAGTTAGTTCCATTGACTTCTCATTATTGTCATTTTCCTTCCTATACATTTTTCGCTTATGAAGAATGATGTCTAACATGTTTCTGGTTATGCAGACGCACCCTGATATTGAAGGTAATGTTCCTTTCCTTGTTATGAACAAGGAAAAGAGAATGATGCTCTTTCCATTGTTTTTCCTACTCGAAAAAGCTCCTGATGCTGGCAATTTTGCCTCATGGTGTGAAGTACCATGTGCATCTGCACAGAATGAGTGGAGATTCAATAAATGGGTTCATGTTGGATGTGAGGTTCGTTACAATGACATGTTCAAGCAACAAGGGAATCAATCTTCTTTTTGTTAACTCTCCCCCCCCCCGCCACACACACACACACACAAAGGGAAAAAAAAAAAAAAAATAGAAAAGGAAACACAGAGAGAGAGAGAGAGAGCACCCAATTTCATGACCCCGTAAGCCCCATAGGGGTGCCAATGGTCTTACCTTTTTGTGTACAATTTTATGTAAGTCAGACCCAATGATTCGATCCAATACATTTTATGTATTCGCAACAGGAAGGCCCACTGCAATCTTATGACCATGATCAGGTTTCTTATAAAATAATATGTTGATAGTGCTGAAAGTAATTTTTAATTACATTTGGTTTGAGTTTTATTTTGTTCACTTCTGAAATGCTATGGCTTAATTAGGTATCTTTAACATCTATTCGTCTATACATTGACGGGGAGTTGGAGGGAGAAAGGAGCTTTTTATCCTCATTGGAGAATGACTCCAAATTGAAGGATTTGAAAGGAGTTACTTTGGGTGGCACAGATGCAGAAAATGGGAGACTGCAAGGTTATGTTCACTACATTAGATTCATCTTGCCTCAGAAATCCGCTGTGGAAGATCATTTTGTTAAGGTGCATATGAAATTACTGCTTCTAAAATTTGTCTTAGAGTTAAACTCACATAATTCTTAAGGAGTATTTTTGTTTGATGGCAGAACCCACCAATTGAGTTATCCATTGATACTGCAGGCATAACCGAGATTGAAGAAGATGGGGATGGTATTTGGAGCATCATTGGTGGAAAGGTTGGAGAATTTTTTACTTGTGACTCCTTTGTTTGACCTTAATTTGCTATAGTTTTAACTATAATTATAGGATAGTTGCATATTTTTGAGTTGAAATGAAACGTTTTGATTTCAATCTTTATATCCACGTCATGAGGAATGCATATATAGAGCGTGATATATCATACTTATGCACAAATGATGGAAATATATCTGTTAGGTAGGGTGAAGTGGTGAAATTTTTTAACTCAACTTCCGGAAATGACAGCAGTTAAAACTTGAGAAACGTTAAATAATTATTCAAGGGGAGAGTGCAAAACAAGGAAAGGGGGTTTATTATCATACTGCGTTGTTTTTCTCATATGAGAGTTACATTCGTATATAGGCAGACCACCTAAGTCTTCTAACTAAACTTGAATACTCAGACTAAATCCTAATTAATAATGGTTATAATAGTACACTTATTCTCTAACACTCGCCCAAGATGAAATATTCAGACTGTATGTTTCAGGCTTGCAATACTACTAAACACCCAAATGTGAAGCATGTACCCCACTTGCCCTCACAACAAAATACCTCACCAACACTTCATCCAAAAGAGAAAGCGGCAGCCAGTAACATTAAGCTTCACACATCAACCACAAACTTCATCCTCGAACACATGCACTTGGAAAGAAAACACGGCCACACAAACGGCCAGGGAAAACATGCCTCAGGCAAACTGCCAACTACGACACACAACACAACGTTGTCAGTAGTATACCTACTCAACATAAGGGTGCACATAAACAGAGCATAGCGAACGAAGGCATGGCATGAGGCTTGATCTGCAAGAAGTTTCACAACAGTAGCACTAAGTCATCAACTACATTACATAGGAACAAACAACCAGCTAACCACAAACATTTTCTTTGAGGGTGTAACAACAAGTAACTCATTTAATCAGTTATCACAAGAACATTCTGACAAAAAAACTTAATAAAATTTGCTCAACACTGAACCGACTTCAAAGCTTAGGATTTTGTAAAGCAAAAAACCAATTCCGAAGGATCTTCACACATCAAGAGCGCACAAGAAGAGGACCAGCTGCTTCCCAGCACTCAAAACAACGCCACAAAACTTGTGCACTCGTCCAACACAAAGCACAAAACAGTCCGATACCACCACTCCATATCATTTCCTTGATTTCAATGAGGCATCTGATTAAACAGTTGGTGTGTTACAAACTGACTCATAGGAAAACCATAATAATATCCAAATCTAAAATTTAAAATAATAATAATTATCTGCAAACATCTATAAATTGGGGCATCCAACTCAAAACCAATTGATACCCCCACTTCTAAAAAGACTTGAAAAAGACTTGGGTGGCGTGTAAGTGAAGAACTTTGGGCCAATAACAATAACCCGCTTTGATACCAAGTTAAAACTAGAGAAACACATTAAATGACTATTCAAGAGGAGAGAGATGAACAAGAGACTGGAGTTCATTATCATAATGTTTTTTTTTCCACATAATGAGTTACATCAATATATAGGCAGATCACGAAGACTACTAACTAAACTTGAATACTCAGACTAAACCCTAAGGCCATTGGTACTTATATAGTTATATTCTCTAACAACAGCAAATATATGTGACACCCTTGTAGCGTTGAGCCCGGTTGAGCCATTTATGTTTCCAAATTGGAGATATTCTTATTGTATGTTTTACGTGCATAGTGATCTCTATGCTATAAAAAAGCAAATGCTTGAATATGTTTCATTTCAACACTAAAACAATTAATTAAGCAGCAATTGCTTATTGCTGAGTACAACTGATGAACTCCATCCATATTGATTCATAAACTGCTTCAAATCATTGTTTTTGGAGTTTGAACCACTGATGCCCCTCGAATACAAGTCAATAATATACTGTTTTGCACATCACATAATGTGATGAAACCTGATTTTTCTATTGTCTGGGCAGAATATTTGCTTTGGTGATTCAACTCGGTATCCTATTACTGAGTACCATAGTACCATGGTTGCTTGACCGACTTGATTGTATGATAGGTCAGTGGTCCATTTTTTTTTTCCCGATCGGGCAGTGGTCCATGACCGAGTGTTCCTACTGTAATTGTCCCGAATGAAGTGAGTTTTTGGGTGAGGGACGCTTAAACTCACTTTCTGTCTGTCCAATTTTTTTGTCTTTTAGTGTTCCAAGAAAAAAAGAAAAACAAAACAAAAAGCAAACCTCAAAACACCCATCCCCCTCCATCCTTCTTCCTCATGAGTCAAGAAATCAACCACTTCTTCTGTCTCCGCGCCGCCGCTTTTTCAGGTAACCCCTCTCATCTTCTTCTTCCTTTATACTTCGTTTGGCCCCGGATACCCGTATACTAGTTTTTCACAGTAGTGAAGAGGAATTATATATGATTTTGAATTAAATAAACTTTTATAGAAGCATTTCCATTAATTGCACACACTGTTATCTTTTCAAATTGATGAGAAATTCTTGATGGAAACACCTTTAATAAAAAAAATAAAAAATAGTTAACTGCTAAAAACTAAGTGTTTCACTTTCTTCTTTTTTTTTGTGGCGAGAATACTTTCCAGCAGTCAATCAGATTCACCTTTTAGTAGTCTTTATACTTTTATGAAGAACTTAATCTATTTCTTCAGTATTACCTGTAGAATGATTCAGTATGTTATAGTAGTGATTTTGTATATTACAGGCATCTTGTCGCAAGAATTTCAACTTGGATGTTGTTTTATTAGATGGCCTCGGGCATCCCGTAAACAAGGAAATGGAGGTTTTATTCTCTGATTTTTGCATCATTTCCAAATCACTAATCTCTATGCCACTGCAGTTCTGTCGTTGTTTACCAGGACCTGTTGTCATGTGTTACTAGGTTGTTGCTTCACTTATATATGCTGACAATGGAAATCCTGTTGAGAACCCAACTGATGCAGACGCTCCACTATTGACAAGCTATGATGGAATTGAATTTGCATCTTCTCAAAGACCAAACAAATTGCTGCATGGTCGGGCATCTTTCAAGCTCAAAATATCTCAGGTGTTTATTTGTTGTATTGTGGCTAGTATTTTGCAGCATTGCTTGGTATTCAACACTTGAAAAGATTTAAAATATCACTGTTTAGGATAAAAGACGTTGAAGTATAAAGGGTATTTTGGTCAGCAAAATTGACGCAACATGAGAATCTTTTTAATTAATAAATGCCAATTTCGTGATTATGGTTATATGCTTTCTATCGGGGTTTGCTTTATTTGGACCAGTACTTACACTACACATTTCATTATATAATTGCCTAAATTTTCAAACTACCTTAACTTCTAATCCTCAAAGCAGATTGTGATCTAAATGTGTACCTATGGAAAGTCATCATACCTTAAATTTTCATGCAACGTCCCATGACTCCCATCAATGTTTTACCAATGCTGTAACTTTCCATCACCCAATTGGGTCTGATACGACTATTATGTTTGAAGCTCTTGTTTGCATCAATTAAACGACTTATATTTGTATATATGTGTGCTAATAATTGACCTATAATGTTGTGTTTTTTTAGATGTTTAATATAGTCTCACACGGGACATTGAAGCCTTTGCATAACAATATATAAGTCTCCAGTCATTGCCAATTAGTTTTGAGTTGGAAGCTCCAAAGTTTAA
Source organism: Coptis chinensis (assembly GCF_015680905.1). Lineage (NCBI taxonomy): Eukaryota > Viridiplantae > Streptophyta > Magnoliopsida > Ranunculales > Ranunculaceae > Coptis > Coptis chinensis. The sequence continues at coordinate 95,017,591 of NC_141461.1, forward strand.
GATGGTGCTAGAGCAGGCTATTGTTCTTGGACCAAAGGGCCCTTAAGCTCCACGTCACCCAAGTATGTTTGTCCATGTATTAGGCTCAAGTAATGACACACGTTAGGGGGGTTAATATGGTCCCATGTTGGACATTGAAAGCCTTTCATAACAATGTATAAGTTTTTGGGCCTTTCCACTCATTGTCAATTGATTTTGAGTTAGAAGCTCCATAAGTTTAAGAGCCTTGATAGTTAGAATGTGTTTTTAATTCAAGGATGTGACATTACATATGGTTATTTCTACCTCTATTAACATGACAGTTATGATTAAAATATATTAGAATCATGAATAAGTATTTCTGGGTGATACTTCAAAAGTTCATAAAACTAGTACCCTGGAGATGTCTAATAAGGTTTACATTGGAAGGATGTACACGGGGACACAGCCACGACTATAAGGAAACTTAGCTTGAAGTATTGTTTAAATTAGACATCTTCCGCAACTGTGTCCCACATTATCGAGACCATTCTATCAAACTCATTGTTGTATACGTTGAGCACACTAGAGACTACTGGCTATCAACCAGAATATAGTAGGTTTGGGGAGATCTATCTTTCCAAAAGTTAAAACAAATCTAGCAACTATAGTCAAGTGTCTGGCGTTCTTCACTTGATTATTTACCACCCTCTTTCCATGTCATTTATGCTATAGTTCACTTAGTTTAGGCTCCCCTACTATTTGGGTTACTTGTCTTGTAGGTAGGATCCATCAAAATGATGGATCGCTGCCATGCATGGTCAACACTTGGACCGTCATGGTGTAGAGCAGTAGAGGTTACATAGTTTTCGTCAATGGTTTGCTTCATCTAATAAGAATCATATTAATGTTAAGATGGCAAACTATCTTCATTGACTTCACTGGATCTTGTAAAATACTCAAGTTAGGCATCCTCCTGTTGATCTAGTCAGGCAAACTATCCGGGTTGACTTCACCAAGTTGTAAAAGACTCAAGTTAGTCATCTTGGATTTTGTTGAAACAGGGCTTGACAAGGTCTACAATTTCCAAGATTCCGATGATCTGGTAAGGTAAATGGGCCAAATCTTTAATTGAATAGCATGGTTTGTAAAACATAGAAATCTTTCATCTATATTGTAGAAAATGGAAAAGTAGAAAATGTATGGGGTGGATGAAATGATGGCTATAGTTTTTAGAGAACCCTGTTGATATGATGTACCTGATGGCATTGGCACTATATGGTGCTCCACCCTACCTAGCACCAAGAAAAAAGAAAAGAAAGAACAAAAAAGGAAGAAATAAATTGGTTCTCAACCCTGGGTTTTAAAATTTTAATTGGCATGTCTGTATGTCAGCTGGACATATACAAAATTTTGTGAGGAAGAATCTATGTGACCTTTCAGGTTTTCTGGCTTTAGTGTGCCAATGTTTTCTTATTAAGATACAACTTCCAGTTCCACAAGGTTCTTTTGATGATTGTGATCTTACTTTATTTTCTCTTGCTTTTCAGCTTTCTTCCAAGTGTGAAAATCGGCTGTTTCGTGTCCGATTTGACATTTTGAAAAGCAGAAGCTATCCTTTTCTCGAGGCATACACCAAACAGATTCGTTGTGTCTCAAGGACTCGTAATACCAGAACATCCTCTGTTATGGGCAAGAAGTCAAGTTCGGCCGTCTCTCTACTCTATGAGCCTCAGTTCACGGGATTTGATGACGGATCCCCAGAAGCTCAACAGAGTAATGGAGATGGAGAGCTTTTAAAATCAGCTATCCAAGGATCAAATTGCAGTCCGCCTCCAAAACGTGTTAAAGTAGGAGCAGAAAAGTTATCAGTGAGGGTCCAGGCTGACCCCACATTTGGCCATCCATATGATAAATGCAACTCCAATAACTCAAACACTACTCAGGTATCCTCGGAACTATTCCTTGTGCATCATTATCCACTGAAATATCCGTGTGTGTGTGTGTGGGGACAAATAGACTCAGGTATCAACATTTGGAGTCTTACGTCTTAGTATAATGCCAAAGATTGCTTATATTTGTCCTCATCATCTTGCACTCTTTTTCTTTCCCCTCGTATAACATGTTTTTTTCTGATTGTATTGTTTAATATGTACTGCTGGATTAATAGGAGAGCCTTGATAACAGAATTTTTTTCATATGGGTATGATGTTCCTTCTTTCTACTTGTTAGTGGGGGTGGGAGACTTTTGTATTGTTTTTTATTTGCAGGTTAAAATTTTATTTATTTATTTTTGTGTTTATTTTCTCTATTTACTATCATATACATAGTTCAGTATATTGGTTTACCAATTACACAGCTTGGATATGCATACGGGGGGTGTCAAGGGGAAAGTAGAAAACCTCGAAGGAACAGACAATACTCCGTCAGACTCTGAAAGTGTTCGAGAAAGCGACTCAGCTATCAAGAAGGTGGGAGCTACTAGAAATCCAATACCAGATTTGACCATTTTCAAATATTGCCTAGGGGGCATAAATGAACGACATCTACTACTCATGGAGGTTGCAGCCTTTGCTACTGATCTGGAAATGACAAACTTTGCCCAGCAAGTTTCCTTTTACACAGGGTGTTCCCACCACTGGTAACATTCAAATTCTGTTATATGGCTATATCTGTATGAGTTATGACTTGAAGTTTGAAATAGGTTTTCAGTAGAACGATTTTGGAAGTGTATTTGTACATTCCAATTGGGGGAAATTGAACTACCATTAAACAAGTCTCGTATAAAGAGCTTGCTCATTTACAAACTATAAATGCTTATTGAACACTTTACTTTCCCTTTCCTCCCCTTCATGTTCTTTTGATTCTCCAAAAGAATGTCACAAATTGAACACGTTGATTTAACGAACTGTTTTAGCTGTGAGGTCCCTCTATGCTTTTTGCTTGTACAGTTCTACACTACCTGCTGCAACGCCCTTGAGATCTACTTGATGATTTCCTTAGGTTTCCTCTTAGTCGTTTCATGTTTCAGGTACCCAATTTTAATAGCAAATCAATTATTAAAGGAGGGGTCTGATGCTTGGGACCTAATTTCCCGAGGCAACACTCACGTTCTTTGGGTAAATGCAATCGTTGAGATTGGAGAACTGTTCACAAGAATTTCTCACTGCAGTTCAAGGTGTCTGATAAACCAGGTTACTTCTTTAACAACTCAAAATTGTATTATTCCTAGCTCTTAATAAAGAAGGCTTGATAAGTGAGGAATGAGTTTGTCTACAAGAGCCATGGTTGAACCTATAGGATTTAAGTCCGATCTTGTTAGTGTATGTACAAGTTTATGAAAATTTGCATTCTTGATCAGGTTTTGTTATATGACTAGGATTATTTGTTTCATAATAATGAGTTAGGAAGTTATCACAGTTAAACTTTTTTAACCAAGCTAAGTCCCGATACTTAAGACTTCATACCCATGAGTCTGTGAGAGCATTCACCATCATCCTGCTTAGTTTTTATCTCACTCTCCAGCTGGAACTCCTGTAACCAGTTAAAACTAATCCTTGCTTATTCATACTTTGTTGAATGTTCAGGACTTCGAGCTTCTACATAGACTAAGCTGGATGCCAGGAGTATATAACTTCGAAAAATTTTGACAGGATGTGGTGTTGGCTCTACCCAGTAGCTTTTACACTGTCTAGAAAGTGGATAAATGCAATCTGGGGTGTGTGTCACCCATGTGGATTGAAGGTTTGATTACAAAGGAACAAGCAGAGTTTTCTCTTAGAGGTTTGAGGGGAATCCATGAGCACAGGACCTTCATGCTGAGGTTTCCTACTTCACGGAGCTGGCCTCACCCTGATGCTGGTAGCTTGATTGTTACTTCGTTGGTCCTGATTACTATATTCATCATAGGCTGCTCTCTGTTGATTATAGGTGCGCTTCTTCCATACCCATTTTATGTTTTGCTTTTGTTTTTGTTTGTTTAATAGGTAAAACAATGTCATCAAAAAGATAAATACAAATGAAGAGCCCAAGGAAGCAATTTACAAGAGCAATTGCAAGATAATGGAGTCCAATTCAACAAGCATATTACAACTAAAATTCTTTAGCAAAGAGTCCACTATTTTAAAGGAGAATACGAGCTCTATAATCTAACCATAATTAGATCAACTCCTTGATGCTTGGAGTCGAAGATATGATTGTTGGGTTAACTAATATTACCCCCCACTAGATGACCCAATTAGGATTTCCCCCCCACTAGATGGGAAATTAGGGTCTCCTCCCCCCAAACACACGGTCAACTTGGTTTGACCATTAACTTTTAGGTCAAATAACTGAAAATGACACAACTGCTCCCACCTAAGTAAAATTGAACATTTTCTTTTTGAAAACAATGAGGGCATTTGTGTCATTTTCAGTTGCTTGACTTGAAAGTAGTGAAGTTTTGGAGTGGAAAAAAATAAGAAAGAGAAAGAGAGATCAGTCCGGAATAAATTGTTCTTGCTCTAACCCACTATTTATTATGTCTTAACAAGTATATTTACACCCACAGGTACACCACTTAACAACCACACAATGCTACTCACACCCATTACTAAAAACACCCAAAATAATAAAAACAATACTCTCACACTCCCCCTCAAGCTGGAGCATAGAGATCAAGCATGCCCAGCTTGGCACACATCCGAGAAAAGAGAGCTCTCAACAATGGCTTGGTAAGAATATCACGCAACTCGTCACACGATTTGACATGCAGAGTGACAACCTCTTTGCTCAATCAGCTTACAAACTAGTCATTTTCACTGTAATAAGTCTGTATGAAGTATGCAGTGAGAATTCTGGCAAATCCTTTGTTAGATTACCCTTTGCAATTGAGATTTTGAGTTATGCAAAGTTGAACACTGCGGAGAAAGGAGAGATTTTGGGTTTTTGTGGGTACATGTGGATGTGTTGTTCACCATAAGGGGTAGAAAGGAGAGTGATCATCTTCATCATAAAAAGCAAGAAAGTTCAGTAACTTCTACAATGTATACAAACCCTTGATTCAACTCTTCAAAAGTTCTGTCCTTTCAAGAGCTGATGCAATGACTAGAACTGGAAGTGCCAGAAGACGGAGTTTTGCGGTGGTAGAAGGTAAATCTTTTGAATTCGAATGGTGGAATAGCTCTTCCGAGGGTGTTGAGGTGAGTTTGACGGAGCGTGGAGGCAAAGGGGTGTTTCAGTGTTCCACTTCTCTAAAAGGAGCAAGATGGCATAGTAGTTTCCTCAGTCAATGCTCTCTGAAATCACCAAACAAAGGAACTCCAGTTTCTTTTTGGGATGGTCATATAAAGATGATTGGGTCGGTGTGTACTAACAGAAGGGGCGACTTCATAAACTTGTTGATGATTCCCAGAGTCAGGCAAGGTAGACTTAAAACCTTATACTTTCCTACCGGGGTAGATAGAGAGGGTTGGGCTGAAGTGGGAGCGACATTGACAAAGTTGTTGGAACCCACCAACACGCACCACAACACCAGACCACATTTTGAAGGAAGGGTTTCAAACCCTCTTTTAGCCCAAACACAGAACGATCTAAATGCTACGGAGGTTACTAGCGGCGCAAACCGAGCTTGGGAAAATGTACGACCTATCATAAGGATAAGATCTAACCGAATGGTGTTGAATGCCTCTTGGTGGTCCTCTACTGTGCGGTGTAAATCGTCAAGAGGCGTCCCTGACTGGAGATGGGTAGAGCAGAATCTTATGGATGTGTGCAAACTGGCAAATTTTAAAACTATGGAAGGGGGAGAAGCAATTGCTTTCTTTAACACTGAACAGGAAGCGGAGAGATTAGTTAAGATGCCACCACTGGAGTTCTGGGGTGGTGAAATTCAGTTTAGTAGATGGAACCCTGAGGTGGGATCAATCCCCAATGTTGTCTTGCTAGCAAAGGAGGCGAACATTAAATTCTTTGGAGTTCCCCTACACTTGAGAAATTGTGGAATAGCTGAATTATTGGCCAAGGAGTGCAGTCAGATGGTGAAAATAGACGAAGAATCTCTCGACTGGTGTAGCTCTTATATAAGGGTGAAAGTTCTAGTGAAGGAATTTGGTAGTGTCCCTCGCATTCTTAACGTGGAGGAAAGGGGGTACGTGTTTCCTATTTGGGTGGTGATTGAGCTCGATGGCGGTGAAGAAAGGCCATTTCCCAGTGGGGAAGAAGAACTGTACGGAGAGGATGACCAGAATAGGATCTATGAGGGGGCAGTTTCCAGGATTGAGGGTGGACAGGCGGACCAAAGAATACCTCTGGAGTCCCCATCGGGTCCAAGCCACCATGTGGTCTCACCTGCATGTTCTAGTAATCACGTGGATTCATCAGTATGTCATGACAATCACGTGGACTCACCAGGCTCACAAGAGATACGAGGGGGAATTTCCTTGAGTTCAAATTTTGAATCTGTCTGTGATGGGAATGCTATTCCCACACCATATAAAGCTAGAGATGGGACGCGTGACCCTATGCTTCTAACAGATGTTGCTCATATGGTAGATGGACAGAGAGAAGTTTTAGAAAGTGGGAGTACTAGTTCGATTGTTGGGTTGGACCTAGCACAAAATATCAATGATGGGCCAGAGGGACCAGTTACGAATGCGGTTGTGAGTGGCCAGGCCAATGGGGCTCGAAGAAGGATGCATAATCCACCCAGCAGGGGAGTCAATAGATATGATGAGTGGGAACCGTTTAACTGGTCCAATGGGTTTTTGAGGTGGAAAGGCCTTTGCAGGCCCAGCAAGAACAGAAAGAAGTCCAAGAAAGGGGGTCAAAGGCCGAGTAGAGGGGTGTCGGACCCAGGCCCACCAGTGGTGTTTGAAAATCAGATTTCTCAGCAACAGGTTAGCGAATTTTCTTTTGCTCCCCCACCAGCACACGAGAGGGAGTCACCACCTATACAGTCTAATCCTTCTACTCCAGTGCTCGAAGTAGGAGAAAAATCCCAGCCGGTGCTTCGTTCATTTTCGGATCTAAGGAGAGAACTAGAAGATCAAAATCAGGTTGAGGGGGTCAACACTTCACAGACTCACTCAATGGATGTCGGAGTTTTGGCAGGAAGATTATATAATTGCAAGAATTTGGAAGATATCAATGACCGGATAAAGTTTATGGTTGTCCCGAGCTAGAAATTTGGGTATTTCTTCTCAAAGCAGGGAAGAATGGGGTTGGAAAAACTTTTCGGTGAGTTAGCGAAGGAAAACTTTATGGAAGCGAACAAGTTGAGTGGGGAATCGAAATGTCTGCGAATGGGGTTCAGATAAGGGAAATGGACGTTGATCATGTCGATTAAACTGATTTCTTGGAATGTAAGGGGTCTTGGTAATGATGAAACTTGTAATAATGTGCGGAGGGTTATGAACGAAAATAAACACAGTAGCTTTCCTTTGTCTGAGAAACAAAGTTAGGAATGGATTCAAATATAGTGCTCGAGGATCTATGGAGACATCCGTGGAAGTATATTCATGTACCTGCTATTGGTTTATGAGGGGGTATTGTTATTGCTTGGGACTCAGATGTAATGGAAGTGTTGGATGAACTACACGGGGCATATTCTCTTTCTGTGGAATGTACTATGAAGTTGACTGGTTTTTCTTGGCTTTTGACAAGTATGTACGGTCCTAATGACGACACTAACAGGTATCATTTCATGGAAGAACTTCGAAGATGTAAGGCGTGGTCTCAATTGCACGTGGTGGTGTCCGGAGGGACTTTAACCTTGTCCGCTTTAGTCATGAAAGGGCTGGAGGATGTAGAATCACAAGGCCTATGCAATTGTTCGATGATTTTGTTACAAGGAACTACTTAATTGATTTTCCTTTGAATGGTGCACTTTACACATGGTCTGATAGAAGAGGTCTTAGCCGCATTGATCATTTTCTTGCATCCATTGAATGGGATAACCAGTTTTCGAATGCAAAGGAGTTTGCACAATCCAAGTTTATTTCAGATCATAGGGTGATAGTTCTGGACAGCTCTCACTCACAAAGAGGCCCTATTCCCTTTAGATTTGAACTCATGTGGTTTGAAGACCCTACGTTGATTACTCTCATGGAGGAGTGGTGGTTGTCCTTTTCTTTTGAAGGCTCTCCAAGTTTTGTTTGGTGGTGCAAGATTAAAGAATTAAAGAACAAGTTGAAGGTGTGGAACAGGGAGTGCTTTGGGAGAGTGGATCAACTTATAAAAAACAAATCGAAGGAAATAGATGAGCTGGATCATAAAGAGGAAGTATCATCTTTGTCTTCAGATGAGGAGGTTCATAGAGCGAACCTTAGATGTGAACTACAAGTATTGATGAGAAAGGAAGAGATTTCTTGGCGGCAAAAATCTCGAACGAAGTACTTTAAAGAGGGGGAAAGTAACACAAGTTTCTTCCATAAAACCGCCAATGCAAGAAACAAGATCAACAGTATCAATAGCTTAATGATCGACGGCAGCGAGGTCAGTGACAAAGACTGCATTAGAGAGCACGTAGCTGAATACTATGAAGCTCTCTACTCGGAAGACCCATTAGTGAGACCGGACTTAGATGCACTAGAGTTTAATGTGTTATCAGAGGAACAAACAAGGGGGTTGGAAGCAGAAATCACTGAGGAAGAAGTGTTGACAGCTATCTCTGAACTAGGGGGTGATAAAGCACCTAGGCCCGATGGCTTTCAGATGTGTGTTTTCAAGAAGTGTTGGCATTTTCTGAAAGACAATATCATGGCGGTGTTTAAAGAATTTCAAGATCATGCAACTTTGGATAGAAGAAATAACACAACTTTTATCACACTAATACCTAAGAAGGTGGGCACTCTTTCACTCACGGATTTTAGACCGATAAGTTTGGTGGGAGGTATCTATAAGGTAATTACCAAGGTTCTTGCAACCAGGCTGCGTGTTGTACTGACATCTATTATTTCAATACAACAAAGCGCTTTCATAGGTGGTAGACAAATCTTGGATGGGCCAAATGATTGCGAATGAATGCATTGACACTAAGGTCAAGAACAAAGAGAATGGCATTCTATGTAAGGTTGATATTTCAAAAGCCTACGATCATGTAAACTGGTCTTTTCTGGATTACTTACTTAAAAGGATGGGGTTTGGCGAGAGATACCGGAAGTGGATTCATAGGTGCATTACTTCAGCTTCTTTCTCTGTTCTAGTGGATGGCTCACCAACCGGGTTTTTCAGAAATCAAAGGGGTTTGCGTCAAGGTGACCCAATATCGCCATTTTTGTTCAATATAGTAATGGAAGCTCTCACAAAGATGGTTACGAAAGCAATGGCTTTGGGCTACATAAAAGGTTTCAAACCAGCAGTTAATGGTCCAGAGATAGCAGTGCTTCAGTTAAGCCAATGATACTTTGTTCTTGATTGAAGCTTCAAAAATGCACGTTGCTTGTAGTCAAAGCTCTCTTCCGGGCTGAAAACCAACATGTCAAAGACTTCGATATTCGAAGTGGGTAAGGTGGATAACATGAATTCGTTGGCACAAGTAATGGGATGCTCTATTGGGATTTTACCATGTCGGTACTTGGGGCTACCACTAGGGGCTAATTACAAGAATAGGAAGGTGTGGGAACCAGTTATTGAGAATGTACAAAGACGTCTAGGAGGATGGCGTAGTAGAATGTTATCTAAAGGTGCAAATTTGATCCTAGCCAAGATCTTTGTCTTTCTAGTCTGCCTATATATTTTATGTCCTTATTCACAATTCCAAAAAGCGTGGCTGAAGTGATTGAGCGACGGATTCGGGATTTCATATGGGGCTCTATAGAAAATCACAGAAAGTACCATCTTGTCCACTGGAAAAAGGTTTGTGCATCTAAGGAGGAAGGTGGTCTGGGGATCCGAAGTTTGGTAACAATGAATCAAGCTCTTAAAGGTCGTTGGTTATGGAGGTACTTAACAGAAGAGGGTTCCCTGTGGCGTGAAGTGATTAGCGCGAAGTATGGATACGCTCAACATTACTGGTGGCCTAATAGTGTAAATCAACCCTATGGTTGTAGTTTGTGGATAGGTATCTTTAGTGTCTTACCCACTTTCAAAAAAGGGATTCAGTTCAAAGTGGGCAGTGGTAACAAATGCCTCTTTTGGTTGGATAATTGGGTCGGCGATAAGTCCTTGGCTGAACTTTTTCCTCATATTTACCAAGCATCTAATAACAAAAGGAGCTTGATGCGTGAGCATGCACAAGTTGTAAACAATCAAACGGCGTGGAACTTGTTTCTAAGGAGAGGTAGGAACGATTGGGAGGTGCTGCAATATGCCGACTTGGTCATGCTTTTGGAAACGGTGGTGATAACTGACCAGGAAGATAAGTGTTTGTGGCGCTCAACGAAGGATGGTATCTTCTCGGTAAGCACTTTCTATGGTATACTAATTGTTGAAGGTAGAGACCAAGAATACCAACCCCCCTCTTTTCCCACTAAGTTGGTGTGGCGGGTTCCCATATCTTTGAAGGTGAGAATTTTCTTTTGGGAGGCCGTTTCGAGTTGCATTCTCACTGCTGATATTCTTAGACATAGGGGAACTATGGTGTCTCCAGTATGTACAATGTGTGACACTTTTGATGAGGATATTTGTCATCTTTTCCTACACTGCTCTTATGCTTTAGAGGTGTGGGCAGAATTGACACAACCAAGGGTAATAGCTTTTCCACTTCTTGCTCAAGTTGAGTCGTTACAAGATTTTCTATCACTATGGCCGAGGAAAAGATACGGATGCTTTGGGGACAAGATATGGCGTCTTTTACCGTATGCTACTATTTGGGTGGTGTGGAAAACAAGAATCAATCATATATTCAGGGGTACAGTGTTAGCAGTTCGGAGTACTGTGCTAGAGGTTAAAGGGCTACTGTGGCATTGGATGTCCACTACATATCAAAGAAGGAACTACAGGTTCAAAGACCTTGTTTTAGACTGGTCACATGTATTAACAGGAGAGTGATTATGGGGTGGGAGGGTTGTTAGTTTTGTTATGTTTTTTGTAAACAAGTGAGGTCCTCACTCACTGTTTTAGTTTTATTTTCTTTTATTTTGTATTTTTTGTGCTTTGCACAACCCTCTTAATAAAGATCACTTATAAAAAAAAAACCTCTTTGCTCAGCACAAGATCCCGAATGAAGTGGCAATCGACCTCAATATGCTTTGTACGCTCATGAAAGACAGGGTTATTAGCAATAAAGATGGTGGCTTGATTGTCACAAAACATTTGCATGGGGTTAGAAGAGCTAACACCCATCTCTTCCAAAAGTGAGCACACCCATTTCATCTCGCATGTGGTATGGGCCATAGCTCTATATTCCGCCTCAGCACTAGAACGAGCAACAACACTTTGTTTCTTAATTCGCCATGTCACAAGGTTCTCCCCAACAAAGGTACAATAGCCAGAGGTAGACCGCCTATCTGTAGAACTACCTACCCAATCAACATCAGAATACCCACAGATCTTAAGGGATGGTGAGGGTCGATAAAGGAGGCCCTTGCCAGGTGCACCTTTTAAGTATCGAAGAATGTGAAAAATAGCATCTCAATGTGGGTAGCGAGGGGCATGCATAAACCGGCTGACAACACTAACAGCAAAGGTAATATCTGGACACGTTACGGTAAGATAAATCAACTTCCCAACAAGTCGTCTATAACGACTAACATCAAGAAAAGGATCACCATGTTCTGCATCAAGTTTCATAGCAGAATCCATAGGAGTATCAACTGGTCGTGAGCCAAGTGTGCCCGTCTCGGAAAGTAGATCCATCACATACTACCGTTGACATAAATATATACCTTCTTTCAATCGTGCAACTTCAATACCGAGAAAGTAACAAAGAACGCCTAGATCCTTGGTATGAAATTGTTGTCCCAAGTAAACTTTAAGGTCTTCAATACCAACAACATCATTCCCAGACAAAATAATATCATCCACATACACAATAAGAACAATAATCCCAGCGGAAAAGCGTTGAGTAAAAACTGAATGGTCAGAGCTAGAGCGTTGAAATCCATATTGAATAACAATAAAACTGAACTTATCAAACCAAGCTCGTGGGGACTGCTTGATCCCATAGAGGGCTTTCTTCAAATGGCATACTTTATGTTCATTACCAGATATAACAAACCCCGGTGGTTGATCTATATAAACCTCCTCATGCAAATCTCCATGTAAAAAGGCATTTTTAATGTCCAACTGATACAAAGGCCAAACACGACTAACTGCTACTGCAATAAGTATTCTGACAGAGTTAAGTCGAGCAACAGGTGAAAATGTCCCCATGTAATCAACACCATAGGTTTGAGTAAAACCTTTTGCCACCAACCGCGCCTTGAGGCGCTCCACGGAACCATCTGGGTGATACTTAATGGTGAACACTCATCTACAACCAACTGTTTTCTTTCCAGAAGAAAAAAATCTGAGATCCCATGTCTGATTTGCATAAAGAGCACGCATTTCTTCTTCCATGGCTAGTTTCCAGCCCGGAGATAGTAAGGCTTGCTGGTATGAACAAGGAATGGAAACAGCAGACAAGGACAAGGCAAAAAATCGCAAAGGAGGGGAAATTCTATGGAATGAAACAAATTGTAAATAGGGTGTTCTGTACATAAACGTTTACCTTTACGAACTGCAATTGGCAAACTAGGACTAGCAGATGGAGGTGGAGCAGATGTAGCAACCTCAGGTGAAGAAGGCGATTGTGTAGGAGCGGGTGCACAAGATATCACTGATCTGCCCTTCAAGCGCCGATATACCTGCAAAGGTTTTTCAATAATAGGTGGAGGTTTAAAAGGAAGTGGAGTTGGGATGGTAGGAGATGTAGGACTAGAATGAGCATATGTTGGACTAGAGGGAGCAGGTTGAGCAACTTCAGCTGGAGAAGGTGATTGGGTCGGAGCTGATGCACAATGCAGCACTGAACTGTCCTTCAAGCGCCTATATGCCTGCAAAGGTTTTTCAATAGTAGATGGCAATTTAAAAGGAAGTGGAATAGGGATGGTAGGAGATGGATGTAAGGCAGACTCCCCCTCACAAGAAGCAACTAAATCTAGATCGAGTTGTTTTCCAAAAGGAGTGAAGAATGAAGTATACTCGAAAAAAGTAACGTCCGCGCTCATATAATATCGATGAGTCTCTGGACTATAGCATCTATATCCCTTTTGTGTACGAGAATATCCAACAAATACACATTTAATAGCACGGGGGGACAACTTATCTCGACCAGGACCAAGAAGATGGACAAAAGACACACAACCAAACACCCTAGGAAGGAGACTAAAGGAAGACACACCAGGATAAAGAATCGAAAAAGGAACTTGATTGTTTAAAACAGATGATGGCATGCGGTTAATTAAATGACAAGTTGTAAGAACAGCATCTGCCCAAAACAACTTAGGTACATGCATGTTAACCATAAGGGTACGAGTCACATCTAACAAGTGGCGTAATTTAAATACGCTCAGCAACACCATTCTGTTGAGAAGTTCCTGGACAAGTTGTTTGATGGATTATACCATGGCAAGCACAAAAAGTTTGCATACAAGTCTGAGTGTACTCAGTAGCATTATCAAAACGAAATATTTTAATATGCTTATCAAATTGTGTAACAATTTCATTATAGAAAGTAGTGACAACTTTAGGCAACTCAGAACGATCTTTCATTAAATATAACCAAGTCATTCGAGAGCAATCATCAACAAAACCACAAAATACAAGAAATTACTCAAACTTTTAACTCTTGCAGGACCCCAGATGTCTGTATGGACTACATCAAACACCCCTAATTGACGCTTTTCTAAACGACGGGGAAAACTACTACGATGATACTTGCCTAACTGGCAAGCTTCACATTCCAAAACACTTACAGGACTCAAACTAGGAATAACATGACGTAACTTAGCAATAGATGGATGACCCAATCGATAATGCCATTGAAGTGGGGATACTGTAGAACTGAAAACCGATGCAGAAACAGTAGTGCCAACATCCAAAAAATATAGGCCATCTCTCTCATGCCCAAAACCAATCACCTTCTTCGTCTGGAGGTCCTGAAATATACAAGAAGTAGGAGAGAAACTCACTGAGCACTGTAATGCCTTTGTAAGTTGACTAACAGATAACAAATTAAAAGGAAATTGTGGAACATATAGAGCGGACGATAGAGACATGGATGTGGTAGGATTAATATCACCTTGGCCAAGCACCGGCCGCAAGGAACCATCAGCCAAGGTAATACTAGACTTTGCGGAATGAAAATGATGAAAGAGAGAAGGTATACCAGACATGTGGGCACTCCAAGTCAATGACCCAAGAGGTAGATGGGTGCTGGACAATGCACGTTGAATTACCTGAACTAGTCACAGTAGTTGTAGGTATAGAAGAAGATGCACGCATAGAACCAAGCGTCTAGATGATTTGGTCAATTTGAGCAGAGACATCGGGAGATGTGGCTGACGCGCTGAATTCAGAAGTAGTTACACCTCTCGAGGCAGTGGCAACAGGAGGAGTAACACATGAAACCTGATTGGCATATGCAGGTTTTCCATGCTTGTCCCAACAATAGTCCTCTGTATGTCCAATCTTCCCACAAAAATTACATTTCCGATCCTCACGAGGAGCTAAACCACGACCACTAGGGAAAAAAATAGCACCATGGCCAACACGGTCCCCACGACCACCACTACAACCGCCCCCACGACTACCACTACGGCCGCCACCACGACTACCACTATGGCTGCCACCACGGTTTTCAGCACTAGAAATCAAGGCAGAAGCCTCAAAAGGGGCTAATGGAGTTGAATGCTCAACAGATGCACGAGATAATCGAGAAAATGCATTGGATGATGTAGGCAATTTTTCTCCAGCCAATATTTGATCTTTAAACACTTTATACTCTGGATCAGGACCATATAGCAATAATGCCACGTGGAACTCCTCCCTCTGAGCCTTTTGTACCTCAACATCCCCACTGAAAGGTTGATATAAAATAAGTTCCTCCCTTAAACCCTTAAAAGTACTATAATCCTCAGCTAAAGGTCTACCAACTTGTTTTGTGGCAAATAACATCTCGAATATCTTGTAAATGCGAGAGATGTTTTTCTCTTGAGAATAAGAATCCTGGAGGGACAACCAGATCTTCTTTGAGCTATCAAGAAACTGAACATTGGACGCTACTTGTGGTTCCATACTATGCTACAACCAAGTCATCACTATGGAGTCATCACTCAACCAATCCTCATAGTTACTATCTGTTTTAGGTGGGGGGTCATCTTCTAAATACTTCGACTTTCTCTTGGCTCGCAAATACACTTTTACAGCATGTGCCCATGGTAGATAATTCTGACCATTAAGTTTCATGGAGGTTATTTGCTTGGCCATGTCATCATTCACATGGTATAAATTAGTTTTCTCACCATTACCAGTCTTCAATGGATCAGCCATTAAGTAAAACAAATTTCTGAACTTGCTACCAAGCACCAAACACTAGAGTTTTCTCAAGCACTAGGAGTGTAGAAAAAAATCACAACACTTGCTAGGGACTTTTCTCAAACAACAACTGTGCAGGAAGAGAACCCAAAGAACACTAGTCACAAAGAAAAGTTCCTCACCACACAACACGCTTAGGAACACCATAGGAGTGCAGCTTCAAACAAGACACACTTGCCTTTGACTATCAACAGAAAATAGGAGAGTAAAGTATCACAACTTCAACAAGACAGCCCACCCAATATACATATAAACATCAACTCAGACACACAAACAGCTGCACACCTTCACAATCACCACAACACCCTAGATTTACATCTAGGGGCACACACCAAATATCAACCATTTTTAGGTTTTCTTTACCACAAACTTTTGTCAAACAAGACCAAAAAAAAATAATAATAAAATAATAGAAAGAGTTAGATCTGAACAAGAGCTCTTGCTCTGATACCAAGTGAAGTTTTGGAGTGGAAAAAAATAAGAAAGAGAAAGAGAGATCAGTCTGGAATAAACTGTTCTTGTTCTAACCCACTATTTATTATGTCTTAACAAGAATATTTACACCCACAGGTACACCACTTAACAACCACACAATGCTACTCACACCCATTACTAAAAACACCCAAAATAATAAAAACAATACTCTCACAAAAGTTAATGGTCAATCCAAGTTGACCGTGTGTTTAGGGGCGAATCCTAATTGGGGCATCTAGGGGGGGGGAGGTTGGGGTTGGGGTAATACTAGTTAACTCTTGATTGTTTCTTTCCTTCCTAATACCCCAATTAGTTCGGTTCTTTTTTCTTTTCCTTATAAGCTGCAATTTATGCAATTGTACTTCTAATTATGTTTCGTTCTATTATAAATACTGCCACTATTGTTTATTTATTTTATTAAAAAGCGTCTTTTCATTTCAATCAAGATTATCAGATTCTATGGAGAAATTAAATAGTGAAGGTTGGCAAGAAGAGATAAGGTGTCTTGAAGACAAAATTGCAAGACTAAGTTGTTAGTCGAGAGTGATCAAAATACTACTTTGTTTCATCATATGGCTAGAGTTAGGACTTAGGAAAGCATTAATCACTTGGAATGTCTCCGTACCAAGGGAATTAAGTTTGGAGGTGAGGATTGTCTTACAGAAGACATTGCACATTTCTGTCCAAAGCTTTATACTGTACCTTGCCAGCTTCGTCCTTTGGATGGCCTTCATTTGGGCCGTAGGATGTAGAGGACCTTGAAAAAATGTGGTTTGCCATTTGTAGCATAGGTATTATTGTTCTCTGGGTCCTGACGTCTTCCCAATAGACTTAGTTCCAAGTGGTTGGAAACCATCAGGGTGGAGTTCATGAACATGGTGGAGGAATTTAGTAGGACTAGTTTTCTTGCTCATACCCTCAATATCACTTTGGCTAGTGAGGTGGTTGAGGGGCATTCTTGGGTGTTTTATGCCTGTATCTGGACTGTGTATTAACCTTCCCAAGAGCTTCCTGTGGGTGGGGTGGGAGATATAGAGGCAGTTGCATCTGTATTCAGTTGTGAGACTGTGTCTTTACCATTTAAATATCATGGTTTACTGAGTTAAGTCCATTTGGATCTTACGGTTGAACCCTTTGGTAAAAAGTTAAGTGGGTGGATGGCCATGTATTTGTCTAAAAGGTCTAGGTTAGTGCTCATTAAGAGCACACTATCCAATCTCCGAGTTGTTTTTTTTGTCAGGATTCAATCTTCCTGTTAACTAGATCTTCTCTGTACGGAAGCGTGAATGTGTGGCTCATAGAATTGACTCGTTCATCTGTAATTTTCTGTTGGACGACTTAGAGGAGCAGCATAGCTGCCAACTTGTCAATTAGAACTTAGTTTGTTTACCTAAGAAGGTTGGAGGTTTGGGGCTAGGAAAGTCCACACCTTTGTCCTGACCCTGTTAGGTAAGTGGATGTGGAGATTTGGCCTTGTGGGAGAGAGAGAGTTATGGTGTCTTGTTTTGGAAAGGATGAATGACCCTTTTCATATACAGGGGTGTGGGGGTTTGGTTTGGCTGTTATGAATACTCTTCCAAACTTCAAGAGAGATTTTTTTTTTGCTCGTTAAAAAGTGATGAAGGAAAAGTAGGCTGAGAAGGCCTACATTACAATAGAATAACCGAAAAATAAATATTTACAAGAGATGAAAAAAAAAAAACTCGAGACATGCACCGTCACCCCATGTCTAAGAACATAAGACGATCCCATCTAGCTACAAAAGACTCAAAGAACCATCTTTTAAATTCTTTGAAGACTTTAGACCACCGAACTGACAAAACTTTTATCGAGATAATTGTCTTCTTAAGTGAAATTGAGATGCCATCAAAGCAAGGTATTAGGTACAATCGTTTCCTACGCTGGTCACTGTGGCATGGCGGAATGTAAAACAGTCCGTCCCCGCCCAGAGTTCCACTTAATTCATGATTAGTGACTAGGGAGGCAAATAACAAGACCATTGGGCCCTTATGCTGGAGGGAGAGGTTGGGTTCACCCTTCTTTAAAGTAACATGAGCTATCATTCGTTGCCTTACTCCCTTGCCGCTTGTTCAAGAAAGACAGGAGGTTGAGTTTTGGAATGCTAGATTAAGGCCTCACTTAGGGGCACCTGGCCAACTAACTCGTAGGGCATGATGTCCAAAAATTCTTCCGCACAAGTCATAATCCTTGTGCTGTGGAAGGCATCCATATCAAACACATGGATAGATCATACAATAATGTTTTTTGTGCGTGATAATTTGTGTTACCTATGACTGGCCATAGGATGTATTTCTCTTAGTAGTATGGAAGCTGTGGTATGAGGTCTGTGCACATTTACAGTAAACAAATAGTAAAATAAGACAGGTCTTAGTATGTTGACCTTAGATTGTTTTTTGAGATGGCATGAAGGATAGAGTCAAATCACCAAATTTACACTTCATGGCTATGTAAATGGTTAAGACGAGATCTAATACCCCTCTTGTGAGACTCTTTACAGTTTAAGAATTTTTGCTATCTGGTGATGATGACTGTAACACATTCCTTTTTCTTTAAACTTTTGATATCTGGTGATGATGATCTTAACAAATTCCATTTCCTTTATCACTGGCAGTGATAGGGAAGTAAATGCAAAGTCACTGCAAGAGTTGATAATGGAAGAACCACATCTGACTCGATTGGGAAGGTGAGTGTGACTTGCAAGCTCTAAATTCTTTAACTCTTGAGAAGTTCACTGCATCACTGCATTTCCGGAAGCAAGCTTCCAAATGTTTCTTGTGATATCTTCTTACTTTTGCTATAAATGCAGGGTCACAAGGGGGGTTTCAGTGAGTTAGCATAAAATGAAGCTTCGTACTGTTCCTCAGCTGGGAATGAAGATTTACTGTGTAGTTTTCCTTTTCTTCCCCCTTTTTGTATATGTAGTCATTTTAAAATATATAGACCTCATAGAAAATAGATTGAATCATGCCGAACCCAAGGACCAATGTCTAAAAAACAAAGGCCTGTCCAGGTACACAAAGTTCTAATAGAAAGCAAGCGTCTAGATCCAAGGTTAAATATTTTTCACCAAAACGACACAAACTCTATATATTTAATGTATACAATATATGTGCTAGGCTCGCAGCACGTAATAATGGGAGTTTAAAAAATTATGCTGTCCAATATTGGTCTAAGTGTTTATCTAGCATCTCCGTGAACTCTCCAACATTTGCACCAATGGAAAATCTAGCCTTTGATGCCGGCTAATTAAGTGTCTTTTGTCTTTCGCTGCGGTCTTCACGCTCAAACCTGACACAAGTGCAAATGTCAGTGGACACAAATTAATTGCATATACCAATTGTCCGCGGTTAGAGATGCAAGCAAAGGGAGGAAGAAACAAATAGAACAAGAGCTGTTCATAATATACCCTTTACGGCATAACTACATTTTTTTCCCCTGTTGCTAATAAAATAATTTATTGGATATAAAGATGTGAAAGGAGTGGATCGGTTAAACAGGCAAGTGCATAACTAAGAAATCCATCTAGATGAAAGCTTCTAGCAAAGTTCCCAGGAGTCCACCCGCCTGCCACTGCATTGGCAATTTGGCATAGGGAGAACTGCTTTTGGGGAGAAAAAAAGTTGGGATTATTTTGATCGTGTCATTCCTAAATAGAGCTGTGGTGGAGCCTGTACAATTTTTTTTTTAAAGACTACCTTAGCACCTAAAAATTTGGCAAAAACAATCCTTGAATAAAAAACAACATCAACTGATTTTCATAAATATCATTATAGTATTGAACCCAATCCTTGAATCAAGTTCCCATATAATGGTATTGACTACTTAGTAAGAACGTCATCTTCTGTTAATAGAAAATATTAAACTGCGCTTCTGATAATTTGAGCTCAGAGAGCAATGTTCCTCTAACAAGATTTACACAATAATAAAAACAATCCAGTTAACCAGCTCAGACATTTAGGATCGAACTGCTAAATAAACTGGAAGGGAATAACTTACATTACGTGTGCACTTGCAGTGCCTAGCAGATATACTTTGTCCAGACTTATCAGCAAGTTATGTGCGTAGTCATATAGATATTCAAGGAAATGAAGAAGATAATGACAACAAGTGAACAGATACTCGGAGGGAATCGACATCCATCAAGGATTATTCATGCATGGACTGTTCAGTGCTTGCCCACGTTATTAGCATGTGATAACAAAACGAGAACAATTATAAGAATAAAATGAAAAGAATAAAATGAAATAAATAAAAGAAAAGAAAAGGTGGACAAGTTTTTACCTCAACAAGTACTCTTCCTTGTTTTGCAGCTTCTTTTGCTCTGTAATTCTGCTACTCTTTTGCAAAAGATCTTGCTTTCTTTTGATAAATTGTACAGAAGTCATCGTCGTCTGAAAGGATGGCGGGAATAAAATCGTCTTCATCGTCTTCAGCATCTTGATTTGTTCTATTCATGCTATCTGCAATATTGACAGACTGTATTAGAGAGAAAGAAAATACACACACGTGTACTACTATCCACCACTACTGCACAAACAAGAGGTGAAGCGATATTGTTAGTTATTCAATAATGGCAAGACCACCAAAATCCTCCATACCTTCGTCAGATACATAATCCATCCATCTTTTCAAACATTCCACTTTAGATTCCTATTTATCGCATAAGAGGCAGTAAGAGAATGATCATCAATTAGAGTAAATCAATAGTACTAGTATGCTTAAGAAAGATCAACGATCATACCGCTATCTCTGCCATCGTACGAATGTGCTGATTGTGTCGAAGACAACGACCATATCGTAGCTTCGGTTCAATTAGTTTCATCTGTAATGAAATGCAAAGGTGCCATTACCATGAGGAAATACATGAAGTGAATCACGTAATAAAATCATGTGTGGGAAAGATATATAACCTCTTCAGCTGTTCTCTCTCTTTGAGTGTCTCCCTTCTTTCTAGGGGTTGGCCTTTCCCTGTAAAGAAAAATTAAACTTGAGTTTGTAAAACTTGATAAATAGAGGTAGTACACATTTCTAGATTTAAACCAAAAAACAAAATGTTGGAAAATTAGAATCAGAAAAAAACTTACTTAAGGCAAACACTTCTTCATTGATTAAAATCAAAACCCTAAAAAAAAAGGAAATAATTGGTGAAAGAATTCGTTTTCTGTTAGTGATGAATTTTAGATAAAGATTAAAAACCTTCCCGTTTGTTTAGGAAAACTAATCAATATTAATCTCAACAAAAAAAAAAGAAGTTAAAATGAGGTCATCAAAATCCCTTAACTTAAGGAACAAAAACAATTGTGTGCGTGCCTCTTATTATTGTAAGGGTTCAACATGTATAAAAAGAAAAACAACTATATCTTTCGTATATACTCTTTTCTTTTCGTGTTTTCACTCATACTCCAATATGGAAAAAACTACTAGTTCTCCAACCACTGAATCTAGTGAAGTTGCTGAAGTTAATAGTATTGATGCTGATGAAGAGTTTCTCCAATCTTTTCCACTTGGATATCGCTTTGCTCCTCGTGATGATGAGCTCATAGAGCACTATCTTATGAACAAGCTCTCCAATCGCAAGCTACCAATCAATAACATTAAAGATGTAAATATTTACAAGCACAATCCTCAGGATTTTACAGGTATTTTATACTAGTTTTATTGAGTTAAATCAGTAGAAGTAAGTCTATGTTACGTTCTCTATCCTTTTTTCAGTTAAAGCACTCCCTTTACAATAATTAATTTCCATTGCAACTCACTTAGTAGTATGAACTTTCAGAACTTCATAGATAATAGTTGTTTAGGTTAGTTATATATGTTATTTGGCTTTATCACACTAAAAAAGTTTATTTTTCTTAACAAATATGTTTTGTTATTGTTGTTGTGCTATGGTTGAAACTTTATACGAATGCGGTTTATAGCTTTTACTGTCGTGGTCAATTTTGGTGGAAGGTTTATACGCTATTATTCTTTCTTGGACACCATGAAATTTAGAAAGTCTTATTTTTCATGCAACTTTCTTTATTTTTCTTTCAATGATCCATAGATCTTTACAAGACATATGGAGGTGATGGAGAGAAAGAATGGTACTTCTTCACACCTAGGGATCGCAAATATCCAAATGGAAGCCGTCCGAATCGTGCAGCTGGTAATGGATATTGGAAGGCAACTGGAGCTGACAGAGATATTACAACTAATACCAAAGATGCCAAAAAAATAATAGGGAAGAGGAAAGTTTTGGTCTTTTATGTAGGGAAGTCTCCTAAAGGAGCTAAAACAAAGTGGATCATGCACGAGTACAGAGTAGATGATGAGATTCCTCGGAGTAGAGCAGGATTACATGACAGAGTAGATGATGAGATTCCTCGGAGTAGAGCAGGATTACATGACATGAGGGTAATAAAACAAATAATTTTATAGCATTGTTTAATTTTTTTTGCCCACGATCCCTTGAATTCTCAAAGATGGCAATTCACATCACTGTTCTCATTTTTTGCATTTTTTTTCTATACAGTTGGACGATTGGGTTTTATGTAGAATTTATCTAAAGGTCGATAAATGTGCTTCTAAAGTGTCCAGAAAAAGGAAATGTCAAAAGGTTGATAAAGCTGCTTCTAAAGTGTCGAGAAAAAAGGAAGGTGAAAGGGTTGATAAAGTTGCTTCTAAAGTGTCGAGAAAAAGGAAAGGTGATAACCTCATAGAAGTTCCATCTATAGATGTTGCATATAATTCAAATCCAGCATCCACCCCCGAGTCCAATGGCAATCTTATGTCTTCTTTCGATTCTGGTAAGTTAGAACCAATCTTTGATGAAGACGGAAGATATCATATATTGACCATGTGTGAAGCCCTGGGGTTTGACGCTCCTTCCACTCACTCCTACAGCTACCTCTCAGAATATCGTACAGATTTATCTCACGATTTTTTTATGGAAGCTAACTATACAGTTCAAAGTGGATCTCCTCCTCAATCTGAAGCAAGGAACAATGTCAAAGACAATACCTATGGGATAAAGGCAGATGATTTTGATCGAATTTGGCCAGAATAGCAAGAGCCATGGATTAGTACAGTTTAAAACTAGTGAGGATAGTCTGTTAAGCTTCCCTCCAATCTCTTGTCACCTTTGGATTTGTAGATGGCTAACTATTCATGAAGAAGGACTATGATAGTCATAGTCTAATTTAGATTTGTATATAGTAGTTGCCTAGCTAGCTATTTATAAAGTAGGATTGAAAAAAATCTGGAGTAGATAGTCGTGTCCAGTTTAGGGAAAGTAGTTATTCTCTTATTAGCCATTTTCCAAATCCTATTCCTTTGAAATATGAGTACATTATTCAAATATATACAGTCTCTAGGATGAAATGGTTTGTTTTACATTTTCTTTTCCCTTTTGTTCAACTTTAATAATGTTCGTTAATTTATACTGCGATATATATGTTTATTACTATACTATTATATATAGTTTTCTCCTTTTCTCCCTGGAGCTTTGCTACTTGAAAAGAACATATTAATGTATATTGTATCAAGGATTATACATAACAGGCATAGTGTTGCATAGTGCGAAGTTTAAAAAACCATGTCTATGCGAGTTCGTAAAATCAGTTGATTATATATTATTTTACTTATACAACATAATTAATCAGTCGTTTATGTCGACCCAATGATAAACAATCTTTGATCCCTCCTATCGGCGGATTTTCGACTTATATTGGGTTATACAGGAGAAGAATAGGAAAGGCTACTACTTTAGGGTCACCAGATACTTGTGAAGAAAGTTTGCTAGCTTAAAATTGCTCCGCCATTGTCACCTTCATAAATAAAGCAAGGTAGTGTACTAGGTACCTAGCTAGGAAGTTTGGTAGACGTCTTCATTGGGAAAATGATGGTTTGTTTATAATTTTCACATCATCAATTTCATAGTGTCCAGGGACATATATATGAGAAACTTTTAAACAGGGATGACGATATATATATATGCAAATGAAGAAAATTCTACTAAAGCACATTTACCATCAATTCACTTATCCTTTTTTTTTTTTTTTTGTTTGGTAAGTTTATCTATTGTATATTAAGAAAAAGGAAAGTTACAAAAGTGTCTGAACTCCATGAGAGTTACTTACCAGCCTATTATATTGGGTTATACAGGAGAAGAATAGGAAAGGCTACTACTTTAGGGTCACCAGATACTTGTGAAGAAAGTTTGCTAGCAGCAGTCTTAATAGTTAATACAAATTGTCCACCCCCAAACTTATCCACAAATAGTTTCAGACCTCCCATTAGTTAGTTTCAAACTTATCCACAAAGATTCTTTTATAATAACCTGTACAACGTTACAAAAACTCTTCAAAGTGCCCCAAAGATTAATTGTAGTGTGAAGCACCAATGACTAGATAAACAGGTAGAAATGAATAAGCATATAAACAACATTGACTAAATAAATGGATAACAAAGAGGAGCAAACAAAAATTTGAAGCTTACCTATACTAACACTATATATTGTCTACCAAACCTTTCACTACAAATACACCAATATATATGGTCAATATATGGACTAAAAGAAATTCAAGGACTTTTGTCAAAAAAAAAGTTACAACTCTTTTGGATATTCTAACCTTTGTTCCTTTTCGACAATGTGTTAGTTAAAATTATCAATAATACTCCCTAGCTCACAATAATTACTCACTTGAAGGTACAAGGGCGCCACCATTACATGAGCACTATTTCATATGACTATAACATTGAACTCTCTACAATATAATGGCATAGCCAAGACTCAGATATGAACTTCCACTTTACTTCGAGATTATTGATGACTTTCGAATGAATGCAAACTGAAAAAATAGGTAAAAGGTAAAATTAATATCCACTATTAAATTTTATGAATTCAAACTTAGTTATCAAGTACACTTACCCTGCATTTAGTTGCCATATTCTGCCACACCAGTAATGAATTCAATAACCCGATTCTGTCTTTCATTTTTACTCTGTCAGTCCTCACTCCATTGCTATACATAATCAGTTGTAGCTTGTCATAACCAACTAACGCACCTACACCAGCACTTGCAACAGCACACAAGATGTTTGCTCCAGCACCCTTGAAGAGAGACTTGTCCCCTTCATTCTTGATAATCTGTGAGAATGCATCGAAAGAGCTCTTATACTTAAGAACTTCTCCTGAGGTCATCATCCTCCTCCTTCACACAGTATCAATTGGGTAGGACACATGCCATGCTCCTATTGTGATTCCCCAATCCCAACTGAAAACTTGCTGGAAAACTATCCTGTGATTACCAAACTCAAGAAGACTGGGGTGATGGGGGTTCTAATCCAGATGAAATTCCATTTCCTGAAAGAACAGGCAACACCTCCTTGCTTCTATTTAGAGTAGAAGACAACAATTGCAAGTTATCACAAGCATTGTGATTGTTTATTGCATTTTAAACTAGAGAACATGCTGACAATCTGTATCACATGACTTACTTGTCTTCACTAACATGCTAAAAGATGCACCTGCAAATCTAATATGGAAATATCACTGAAAGCTCATTCCCTTAGAGATCTTGTGAAGCTAACAACGAACGATTACCCCATGTATGCGACAAGCTGCAGAGACACCAACAAGAGATTTTCCTGCCTGCAAAATGCAAAAGAATAACCTATAAATCATAACCAAATTCAATGGAGGATTATCCTTGCATACTGCCAACCCAGACAAAACCTTCTACTTGAAAAATGATTCACCACAAAGGATCTCATTAATTAAACTAAAGCAAAAACAAGATGAACAGGACAAACATACAATCTGAAAGTCACAAATACTTTAGAAAGCTCACTTATCTTAATGTGTCTCTTCACCCTCACCAAAATAAAATTTACTCTCACGAAAAAAACCCAAAAAATATAAGACAAAGCCTAACCATTGCCAAACATTTTACTCAAGCTCTTTTCCTGGTATGGTCATGGCTGCGCTTGAGGCTTAAGCTCTTAAAATATGTTTGCAATGGCCTGTGTGTGGCCTACAGTGGCCACTTGATGCTCAAGGATCTTAATGATTTAATACCAACAACAATGACAGTATGTGTCAGTTCATTATACATCAAATCCACTAGCATCGACCGACTGCTGAAGAACAAACTCATATACATCAAGTACTGATTTGAAATAAGGCATTGGCAAGTTTCCCTGATCCATGCGATCCTTTTAGTTGAAAGAATTTGGTAGTTTACAGAAGTATCAATGACTAGCTGATATGATATTGAGGTTACCTTCAGAGAATGAGAAAGAGCAGTTGCCTGTAAACAATATATTGCTACAAAAGCAACCTCTTTACTTCCATTTAAAATGCTTTTCCTGACAAAAAGAAGCAAAGATTCCC
The DNA here is from genome assembly GCF_015680905.1 of Coptis chinensis. NCBI lineage: Eukaryota > Viridiplantae > Streptophyta > Magnoliopsida > Ranunculales > Ranunculaceae > Coptis > Coptis chinensis. The sequence continues at coordinate 95,043,911 of NC_141461.1, forward strand.
ACCCTGTAGATACATAAATTTTAGAGGCAAAACAAATAGAACAAATAAAACCATTCAATGACTTCAGAACTAGTTCAACCTGTCCAGAAAATTGCTTAAACTCCGCAGGAAAGAGAGAAAATGAACGAGAAGAGCAGGGTTATTCCACCTAAGACGAGCACTAGTGTCTCATCCCATTGTTTTTGAGCTGTGTTACGACTGTTGAAAAAATTCAAAAGAACAAGATAAGAAACTAGTACTTCCAGTTAAGCAACACAACATCCAATGTGTATACAATATTTCAATCCAGCCAAGGAAACACATAAAAAAAAAATAGACAGTCATTATAGTTCACTCATAACAATGAGGACATATATTTAATTTGTCCAAATGAAGACCAAGTCAGAATAAATTTTCACAAAAGTAACTGTAGTGAAACTTGCACATTGCCACATAATTGCAAAGCTAAGAAAATAATCAAGCAACTGAATATAGCCAGGGAACTTGTAACTATAAATAACCGACAAAGTTTAAAGGACCTCAAAAGCACTAGGGACTTATATCGTTGATTCTTATCATTATTGGCTATTGAGACCTAATAAGTAGTTAATACATGAAGATTCTTAGAAGTCTCAATTGCAAGACAATACTACTTAATAGATGTACTATTAGTTGATCGACAGACCTTAGTCACCAGAACGTGAAGCGGGGGCGAGAAAGTGGCTAACTTGGTAAGCTCTCTAATCCAAAGTGCTTTCAAAGAGCGTATACACATAGGATATTTTGAATAATTTTACAGTAAATTCAATAATGCATACTATATTACTATGGTACATATTTACTCAGCGCAAATATATGAAAATTTTAAATTCTTGAATAATGAGCCCAGCACATTTTTAAAACACAAGTAAAATTCAAGTTTATGCAAACACCAAAACAGAAGTAAAAGACAAAACCAGTTATTCCAATAGCAACAAACTCAACCATACTAACATGCAGTTTTGATTTCATCAGACATGTGTGATCTTATCGCGGCTTAAACAGTGAAGAACTACAAATGGTTGAGGATGGTAACAAAGAAATACTTGGGAACTAAAATTCAAAACCCATGGCCAGTGTGCATTTTAAGTTGTACGTACGTCTATAAAAACTATATATAAAAAATGTGTCACTGCTTAGCAGTAGATTTAATAGTTAATACAAATTGTCCACCCCCAAACTTATCCACAAGTAGTTTCAAACCTCCCATTAGATAGAATTCTCGATCTAACACAAACAATGACATTATAATATGCGTTTTAATCACAAAATAGTTATGTGTGCATTACCTTAAGTGGATGAGATTTGTAAAGAAGGCTTTTGGAAACTACAAACACTCCATCCTCAAACTCTTTGGCCTTCGCCAGTTCAGCTACACTCTCCTTTACTTGTATTCATATCATGTTTGGCCCTAACGAGAAATTAGATTTTCTTTTGAGAAACAAAATAGCTCGGGAAACATTTTAGTGAGAATTATTGAGTATAATATGGTGAAATGAACAGATTGACAATTTCGATAAACACACTCGTAAGTCATAAATCTCAAAGATTGATGACCCAACAATAACCCACCATCAATAACCTCATCCATATAATAATCTTTTAACACATTTCCAATCTAAACCACTCAATTCTATATTTTCAGATCCATGAACATAGAACCCTAAAAGAAACTAGGTTACATTGACACGCCGTATCGGACACGGATACGAATTGTCGGACACGGCAAAATATCAAAATTCGAGGTAAATTACATGCAATGTGTCCAATATGGACACGTAGATACGTATCCGACACGGATTTTTTTTCAAAATATGGCATGTCCATGTAACCTAGAAAAGAAATAACTAAAACTACCAAGTAAGCACTCCAAACCCAACAATGCCAATCTTCAAGCAATGTTTTATGCGACTTGGGTCGTCCATGCAAAACCATTAGGATGTACCACGAAATTCAGAATCAGGGAATCTAATGTTACCTACAACCCAAAAGGTCGCACAATTTTTTTTAATGAATATAATGTTAGCTTATTTACAAAATGATATTAGTAATAATTTGCAGCTAAAACTAACACAAACTAGGTACACTTTTTTTTAACATGAATGAACATAAGCTTTCCATACTATTATGAAGTCAGTTAAAACAAACAAAGAATCATTTGAGTAGCCCACTTTCTCAAAGACATCAGTTAGAACTTGATGTGTCAGTAGCAAAGTCTAATGAGCTACCTATTTAAAAACTCCGGGACAAATTCAAGGTAAGTTCATTTATTTGACATAACAAATGCAACTTGTCTCATTAGCCTGCAAATAATTCAATCGAGAACTATGTAATAATGAATTGGGCAGTGGAAATGAATCCTTCAGAATGAATTGATACAAGAAGGCACACAAAGGCATGAACACCATGAAAACAACCTACAATGCAAGTGGAAATGGGCTGGCACCACATTAGCGCGGCACACCTATAAGTATGTACCTTGAGTGTCTCTAAGAACAGGACACTTATGACTTCAGAAATAGGAAGAAGAAGATGCAAGAATTTGAAAGCTTGATAAAGTGATACGGTAGGCAAAGTTGACTGTCATTTGCATAAGAAGGAAAAGAGACAAAGTTTGGTGGAGCAAGGTTATTTGGCTCAAGCACTCATTGTTGGTTCAGCAGTTTCTACTGAAGATGGAATACAAAAAATCGGGATTCTTGCTACAAGAGTACTAGATGCCTGTTTTGTGAGAATTAAGCTAAAACTTCTGAATTCATGTGGTGCTGTCCAAGATAAATGGAACAAAGGGAGTGGCTGCATAACCTCTTCAACTTCAGATGCTATTGATACAATTTGAAAGACATTCTTCATGCATCAAGGAGAGCAAGCTCAATTGTTAAAAAGACTATAGCCGGCAGCTGTAAGTCGTCTAGTGGTTGAAAATTGGAAAACAAGATTAAAAATAGATTAAAGATAAGCATATAAGTAGAGAAGAGCATGCAGGTTGTTTCAATTTACTAGCCGAGGACTAAGTACCAACTTGGGATTGTCCTTACCCTATCAACAACTACAACTACTGAACTACAATAACAATTATAAGTTGGGATTCTCTTATTATTTTTTTCAATTATAAGTAAATACATAAAATCCAGGGTAAACTTTCATTTTTCAGAATAAGATTCAGAACTGCCATCTTCAGTTATGTTGTAGAAGTTTTTGGAAGTGAAAATGTACTAGCTACAACATGTAAAAGAGCTTGAGTCAAAACAAGTATACCTGAACACACTACAGCCGTAGAAAATGTGTGGTCTTCAAGGTTGAACAGCCTCAAGAAGCTTCTCATAGATTTCTCTGGCAGGTGAGTCCTCTCTACTTTTTTATTTTGATTGGCAATTCATCCTCTACCTGATTCAAGCAAAAGAATATCATTGGACATATTCAGATCATGTGGTGACTCTAATGAGAACTTGTTCAAGATTTTTCACAAAAGGTCCAAATACAAGACCAACATTATACTTGGATTTTTTTTTTGAATGATAGCTATGGGGTTAGGCGGACCCCTACCTGCATTCCTTAATCAAAATCTTACATAGATTGTTCCTCTTGTATCCTCCTCAATGATTTTAGTCAATTGTTCATCTAGAGGGGGTATAAAATACAAAAGAGTCTCGAGAGAGTCTTTTACACACTTAGCTAATAAATCTGCAGCCTTGTTGGTCTCCCTATAGCAATGGTTGACACTACTATAACTGAGTTTCTTCCTTTTGCTCCCGATAGATAGTACAATATTCTGACAATACCATGGTGATGTAGTCAAGCCATTAACTATACTCACAGCAATCATAGAGTCAGAGTACACCTGTACTTTGGTAATTCCATGTTTCAGACACCCCTCTAGCCCTGCATCAATAGCCATTAGCTCCTGTTGAAGTATAGACCTCTTTGGGTTAGAGCCCATGTAGGCAAAATGCACTGTGCCATCTTCTTTTCTTGCAATACCACCGAATCCTTGGTCTGAAGGAGTCAAAGACCCATCCGTGTTTAACTTAACATGGCCTGGATCAGGTTTACGCCATTGGCAGTAAATAGGTTCCTTTGCATGGTAGTTTGCATCTATACCAAGGTTTTGAAGGACTCTCACTGATGTGGAATCTGGTATATCCTTTACAACCCTTTGTATGTATAGCTTCATATCTTCTAGTATTCTCACCATGACCAGCTGAGGGGGACGATACTTTTTCTGAAAGATTCTAGTGTTCCTCTCAGCCCAAATAGCACTTACGGTAGCACAGATATATGCTCCTCTGATATCACCTTCCATAGAACTATTTCTGCTAGTCTGCAAGATACTATGCCACTCATTGTTAGAGTCTACTACTCAAAACCCATACCAATCTTTGCTTTGACCCCCACTCCACACTCTCTTTTTGTGTAAGAACACTCAAAAATAAGTGTTTGGAGTTTTCTCTTCTTGTTGTTCCACACAAACTACATTTTGAATGATTGATTATACCTTTGTTAACCAACCCGTCTTGAGTGGAGAGACTACCGGAGAATAGTTGCCAAGTGCAAAAGGAATGTTTAGGGATCACCAATTTTCCCAAACAAGCTTGGACCATTTGACTTTGTTCTTAACCTTCTTTAGTGCTATATAAGCGGATCGAGCAATGAATTTTCCTGAATGAGTTAGAGACCAAACTACTTGATCCTTGTTCATGAGATCATATATATCCGTTCTTAGTATCTTGGTCTTCAAGTCACACTGGAAGAGAAAGAACTATGTCATTCCACCTCGCCATTTGAGATCCAGGTTCACTAACTTTGGCTTCCTCACCAAGTCAGTAGCATTTGTCTAGCATTGTTATCCCATAGGAGGGTGTGTCTCAGACACCACAAGTCGCGCCCGGATGAAAGTGTCATCTCCATTAGCAATGATGTTTCTCGTAAACTTCATAGCAGTCTTCCTATGCTCTAAGATGCCTCTCCATACCCATGAGCAGTCCTTAGGAGCTTCCATAGTCCAAAAATGTTTGTTTTTGATGCTATGAGTACACACCCAGTTACTCCATAAAGAATTCTCTCTTGATGCAAGTTTGAACACTAGTCCACAATACGCAGCTATATTCCACGTGTGGAGATCAATCATGTTCAACCCCCCTTCATCCTTAGAGAATCGGAGTCGCTCATGACTAGCCTTGTTGGATTTAAAAACCAAATGAGTGCACGTTGTCGAATAAGCTCTCAAAAGCCATAAGCAATTAGATATAGGTATTTCTCAAGTTGAATAATAGTGACATAGTATGTTTAACATACTGTGACAGGACACATGAGCAAAGCATGTTGGGAGGCTTCTTAAAAATGTTAGTCATTCAGCGAACACATGGTAATATTAGCTAAGCATATTTTTTTCAGGATAATAGTATCAGGCAGAATGAGTATTTGATCAGTTTCTTTTGGTTTCTACATTACTATCTTGGACCACAAACAAATAAGCAATTCAATCTATTTTCGTTTCCATTTACATGTCATGTACATTGGTGGATGTTTGTTACTAAAAACTTGACAGTTAATAATGAGCAAACCGATGCACTAAGTAGTGACAATACCTTTCAGGAACACAATTAAAAAAGTAATTTCTTCAGGAAGATAGATTAATGATAATTAGTTAAATACCTTTATTTGATTGCGGCTGTTTTGCTATTAAACTGCATCAGCTGCGTTGCACAACGGAGAATGAAGTTTTGCATATTTTTGTTTGTGCGAGAGAAGAGAGAGAGACGAGAATAAAAAACTTCAAATGGCTGGTGGCAGTTGAACGGTGGTAACAATGGAAAGGAAAGAGACGAAGAGGGCGTTGGTTTTTCTCTAATCTAAATTAAAATCTACGTTGTAAATTACGTTTTCATCCTTTTAATTAAATATCATTAAACTTACATAGCATAGCCGGTTATAAAAAAAAATACTAAAAAAAAAAACTTGGACCAGAAATCTGCATGCCGTCTTGGCGTCGCGTACTCTAGAACCTCTAAATAAAAATAATATTGCATCACGGCAGTACTGTGCGATCGATCTTGCAAACAGTGCAGCAGGCGCATTCTAGAACTGCTATTAAGAGATTATACTGAAATGCTAACACACAATATGTCAAAAAGATGTCCTATGTTTCACTTTATGAAAGGAAAACAGAAGCATTAAAGTTCTGTCGTTGTTGAAACATAAGTTCCAATACACTCAATCTACACTGCATACAATTTTCTACAGAATCGTTAAGTACTTAAGTGTTGGAATTGGACGGTTCAGTCATATGGGTGATAAGTGATTGGGTGAATATGAAAGTGGGCATTAGATGCTACTTAAGTTATCAAAGCTGTGAAAGCGCAGAACTTCAATTCGACCTATATTCGATTAAGCTCTAAAAGGACTATTACCACATGACCACAGGAAGAAAAAAAAAAAACCACCATCCAACGGGCGACAGTTTTGCATGAAAAAGGAAAACCCCCAAAGGCCCAAATAGCATCTCCGTGAACTCTCCAACATTTGCACCAATGGAAAATCTAGCCTTTGATGCCGGCTAATTAAGTGTCTTTTGTCTTTCGCTGCGGTCCTCACGCTCAAACCTGACACAAGTGCAAATGTCAGTGGACACAAATTAATTGCATATACCAATTGTCCGCGGTTATAGATGCAAGCAAAGGGAGGAAGAAACAAATAGGACAAGAGCTGTTCATAATATACCCTTTACGGCATAACTGCATTTTTTTCCCCTGTTGCTAATAAAATAATTTATTGGATATAAAGATGTGAAAGGAGTGGATCGGTTAAACAGGCATAAGTGCATAACTAAGAAATCCATCTAGATGAAAGCTTCTAGCAAAGTTCCCAGGAGTCCACCCGCCTGCCACTGCATTGGCAATTTGGCATAGGGAGAACTGCTTTTGGGGAGAAAAAAAGTTGGGAGGTTTATTTTGATCGTGTCATTCCTAAATAGAGCTGTGGTGGAGCCTGTACAATTTTTTTTTTAAAGACTACCTTAGCACCTAAAAATTTGGCAAAAACAATCCTTGAATAAAAAACAACATCAACTGATTTTCATAAATATCATTATAGTATTGAACCCAATCCTTGAATCAAGTTCCCATATAATGGTATTGACTATTTAGTAAGAACGTCATCTTCTGTTAATAGAAAATATTAAACTGCGCTTCTGATAATTTGAGCTCAGAGAGCAATGTTCCTCTAACAAGATTTACACAATAATAAAAACAATCCAGTTAAACAGCTCAGACATTTAGGATCGAACTGCTAAAAAAACTGGAAGGGAATAACTTACATTACGTGTGCACTTGCAGTGCCTAGCAGATATACTTTGTCCAGACTTATCAGCAAGTTATGTGCATAGTCATATAGATAACAATAAATGAAACTTGTAGATATTCAAGGAAATGAAGAAGATAATGACAACAAGTGAACAGATACTCGGAGGGAATTGACATCCATCAAGGATTATTCATGCATGGACTGTTCAGTGCTTGCCCACGTTATTAGCATGTGATAACAAAACGAGAACAATTATAAGAATAAAATGAAATAAATAAAAGAAAAGAAAAGGTGGACGAGTTTTTACCTCAACAAGTACTCTTCCTTGTTTTGCAGCTTCTTTTGCTCTGTAATTCTGCTACTCTTTTGCAAAAGATCTTGCTTTCTTTTGATAAATTGTACAGAAGTCGCCGCCGCCTGAAAGGATGGCGGAATAAAATCGTCTTCATCGTCTTCAGCATCTTGATTTGTTCTACTCATGCTATCTGCAATATTGACAGATCAGATTAGAGAGAAAGAAAATACACACACGCGTACTACTATCCACCACTACTGCACAAACATGAGGTGAAGCGATATTGTTAGTTATTCAATAATGGCAAGACCACCAAAATCCTCCATACCTTCGTCAGATACATAATCCATCCCTCTTTTCAAACATTCCACTTTAGATTCCTATTTATCGCATAAGAGGCAGTAAGAGAATGATCATCAATTAGAGTAAATCAATAGTACTAGTATGCTTAAGAAAGATCAATGATCGTACCGCTATCTCTGCCATCTTACGAATGAGCTGATCATGTCGAAGACAGCCACCATATCGTAGCTTCGGTTCAATTAGTTTCATCTGTAATGAAATGCAAAGGTGCCATTACCAAGAGGAAATACATGAAGTGAATCACGTAATAAAATCATGTGTGGGAAAGATATATAACCATCCTGAGAAGTTCAACTTCTTCAGCTGTTCTCTCTCTTTGAGTGTCTCCCTTCTTTCTAGGGGTTGGCCTTTCCCTGTAAAGAAAAAATAAACTTGAGTTTGTAAAACTTGATAAATAGAGGTAGTACACATATTTAGATTTAAACAAAAAAAAAACAAAATGTTGGAAAATTAGAATCAGAAAAAACTTACTTAAGCAAACACTTCTTCATGGATTAAAATCAAAACCCTAGAATCACAGAAGTAAAAAAAAAAAAAAAAAAAATGCGAAGAGAGAGGAAATTATTTTGAAAGAATTTTACAGGGAAGATTTTGGGAACTGTGGGATAATTGGTTTCTTTACAGTCAGTAAATCAGCCATGGGGATTTTGTCCATGCTGCTTATAATTTAGAATGAAAGAAGAATGGTTAGTTGTCCACTTTCTTTTTTCTCTAGATGAAGATTCAACCTTGAAGAGCATTCCCAAGACCGTTAAAAACTCATACCTTGTTTCCATAATATTCTTCCTCATTCGTTTCTGCATCCGAGTCATTCTGGTGAGCAGCTGCTTAGTCTTACATTACAAGAACACTGGGAAAATACATCTGTCATATTTAAAAATGAATGCACATTAGCAATTTACTCGCAGCAACTGTAACTAAGAGAAACCAAGTAAAGTAGCATACCAAATGTTCGTCAATCAGCTTAAGTGCTTTCCTATAATTTCTTGGTAACTGAACTAGCATCCGATATTTATTTGGCGCGCGAGCTCTTTTTTTATTTTTCACTTTTAAGTATAAGAAGCCTGCACAAAAAACAAAATGTATATTATATCAACTAGCAAGAACCTATCTTAATGGAAGATCAATAGCTGAGAACCTAGAGCACACACCACAGGCTGGACCAAATTACACAAAAAGTGTGTCAACTATATAATATAATAACAGTCCAACTCCCTGAGATTTGCTAATATCGTAGCCAGGAAGGAGAAAAAAAACCCAACCCAACAACAACTCAGAGGATTAGTATAATCTATTGACATCATGCCCATCTAAAGATTTTTCCTTATGGACATCAGAAGGGAGCCCTCCAAAAGTGTTCAGAATGACATTGAAAAGAAGCTTAATTTGGAAGCACTAATAATTTCTTCGTTTAGGTGAACCCCTTGAGTCAATTTAAGCCTAACTAGAAAAGATCAAAATAAAATAAGAGAATATTGTTATTACCATCGCTGTAGTGCAGTGTAACGTAGTCACCGGGGCATGAGGAGAGTCGTTTGGGGATCCCAGTTTTTACGTTGTCGTTCTTCTTCATCCTCGAATTCGGCTCCTTAATATTTTTGTACCCTTTCGGTATTTGTATGTGTGCTTAAGGTACGAGGTCGCCGAAAAAGTGTATGTGAAACTGACTTGGTATATTTTTTTCTCGACTCCTGCTCCTCTATAACCGGGTACAGATTTGCTGCCATCTGTCCACTTACTACCCGATTGTAGTTTTCCTTAAAAATTAGTGTTCATTGGGCGGCTGGGCGCTACCAAGGGCCAATACACCCCCACCAAAACAAAACCCAACTTGAAGAAAAACCGAGAAACCGAATATTTCTCTACAACTTCTTCTCCTTCAGCTGAATAGAGTACTCTTTTAAATCAACATTTTTATATGGGATTAACAAACTTTTCATAAATCAACATTTTTGGGGGAACATATACTCTTTTAAAGATCAGGCAGAAGAGGGCTTCAAAATTGTTTCTCCAACTGTCCAACAAACTCCAATTGTATCGGGTGCTTATACTCATGCAGATAAAGGGTGTGTATGTCATAAGTGTACCAAGAATTCAGAATGTTTATTGGAAAAAAGAGAGTAGAGTTTAGAATTGTACATGCGTACAGTTTATCGGAATCATTTTATGGCATTTGTTTCAATTTTTTTTTTTCTCTCAATGTGTTTTTCACAGTTCAAGACTTCACGCTTATACAATTGTGAATTTGTGACCGACACTCAGGTAGAGAAGTCACATAGGTCCAATCTGCTGACTTAATCAACATTATTATATGGGATTATAGATTATAGATAGACAGATGATGGGATTATTATAATTACTACGTGATTATAGCTTTGCTGCACTTGTTTTTTGGTACAGGCAAAGAAAACATAACAGTCTCGTAAGATTTTTTATTGTTTGAGATATCCAAAAGTTGCACGTTTTTTATTTTATGTTATAACTTTGTCCATATTATACAAGAGATGTTTACGATATGGTATGATTGGTTTTTACTATTTTTGATAGATTCTAGCTAATACTTGTTTCTTTTTGTTTTTTTATTTTTTTATTTTTGTGGCAAAGTCGCCGAACAAATAATGTGTTTAAAGTTGTTTCATGTGCGATTGGCGGTGGTAGCTCGAGTACTAGCTACTAATAAACCAATGAAAAAGCCTAGAAACCGTCTACAATTAGCCTAGAGAATCGGGAACCTTACTATGTGCAGAGAGATCCCATCTACGACTTGGTGAGTTTTATTTATTTATTTTGCATTATTATATTTAGGTTGCATTGTATATTTTTCTTTGCTTAATTATGTTGCAGCATGACATTTTGAGATAAACTGGAAATATGATACGACGCGGTATGGATGCGGGTGTCAGTGCAATTCCTAAGGATGCGATGACATATTTCTAGATGGCGTACCAGATGACTCATACACAATTTATTCCTCGTGGAGATTGGGGTGATGTTTTATGATGAAGTTGTAAAATTTGAAACAACTTTATTTATTTGATGAAATTGTAAAATTTCAAACAATATATGTGACTGGTTTTGTTATAGAATTCGTTATTTTGATTTATGTTGTGGATGTTTGATTATGTTCGTTGGAAATGATTTATGACTGTTTGAGTTTCTGAGTGCAGGATGTTTATGAGTTTATCCGTGAAATAAAAACAATTTTTTTTTTTTGTTCTAAAAGGCCCAGGCACGCCAAATTAAATGAAGTTCTTTTATAAGGTGTAATCCTGCCAATTTAAATTGTTTTGTAAGGCCCAGTCATACCAATTGAAGTTGTTTCATAAGGCATAACCAAAATTGTTCTATAAGGCACAGTGATGGCAAATTTGCCATTTAAACCTTTTTTTAGTACCAAACAGCCTACACTAGCCTATTGGGATAAAAAACATGTGGCAGACATCTACAAAACATAATCATTTTGGTCCCAAAAGTCCGACTTGCGCCTTAGTTGATGGTTTCATAAGGCATAATTTAGCTGTTCCGTTTTTTTTATTATTATTATTATCAAGCAACCATAATTTGATCAAAATAACACTAATTTGTCGAATATAAACATTTAGTTTCCAAAAGGCAAACGTGTGCCTTATAGGGTGGGTTCATAGGGTCCAATCTGGCCTTCTGATTCGGTTTGATCGATAAAAGAGGTTGCAACAGGTTAACTTGATGTAGTTAGGGGGGTGCCCAACACAAAACATGTTTTTTAGGTCAATGACAAACTTGTCATAAATATTTTTTTTTCGGGGTCTTCCCAACACAAAATAGAAGGTGACCGTAGCGAGTACTTTTAACATTTGTTTTTGAAAGAATCTAGCTACTCAATAACCGGGTACTGGGATCAAACCCCAACAACTGCTCTGTATTTGATGACACATACATGTCTCCACTTAACGACCTTATAACTTTCCCGTTTCTCTACTTACATTTCCCTTTTTTTCTATTTTTTGTTTTTTCGTAATTACCAAAAAAAATAATCCTTTTTTTTTGGAAACCTTGAGAATTCTTATCTTAACTGAAATTGGAGGGTTTTCTTATTCTCATGTGTGTTTGGTTGCACATAACTGATGAGAATTAGAATTCTAACAAGACTTGGATTCTCACCCTAAAACTATGTTAATTGGGACTCTCACGATAGTTAAGGGTAGTTAATTTATTAGATATAGTTAAGAAAGAAGTGCACCTTTAGAAAAAAGAGTTTGCGATATAGTGGTCCTAAAATATGGAAAAGTCTTAAAGAACCCTTATTTAATTAAATGACACGTGTACATGTTTTTGAAGGGACTAAGAGAATTCTTATGGACAACCAAACGATCCTATTTCACATTATCATTGAGAATTCAATTCTCAGAGAATTCTAATTCCCGGTCGTTCCCAAACGTACCCTTACTCGTCTTCTTCTTTTGTCTAGTGTTGCCAACTTGCCATTGCCATGTCCATCAGGAATAAGCTCTTGCTCCAATTGCTTTTTCTTCTAATAAATAAAATTCAATCAATTCATATTAAGCACTAACAAATTGATAAAATTTTACAAGATTATGACTTTGAAGTGTTTTAGAAGTACATGCATGAAGGCATGAGTAGGGGATAATAATGAACAAGGGTCCTCTTTGGGTTGAAAAACAATGGTTCATTTCTTCTATTGGGATTAATAATAAAATTTTCATTTTGATGATTATTCTTTTCTATAATTACAAATGGAAATCCTATAAAAAGGTTGTTAGACTTGTTCTTTTCCCTTGTAAACCACAATTATAGAGCAGAAATAAGATGATTGAAGGTTTAATTTATATCAATATAATAACAACTCAAAATTATCAAATTTCATATTGATGAAATTTTTTTAGCTTTGGAGCAAAACAAGTTTATAATATTTACATCTCTTTTTGCTTCTTTGTGTTTTTTCTAATTGAATTCTAGGTGTGGGGGTGTTCAACATGTTTGCACGATCGGTTTGACAGTTTTTAGGAGAGGAAGAGCGCCTTTTGTTTCCATGGGTTTTCTATTTTTCTATTGTCGGGTTTTATTGCTTAAGAAAATAAAATAAATAATAACAGGAAGTTAACTTTTCGTTTAGGCTAAATCTATGGTGCGCGAGATGTATCGGATACGCGGGATTCTTGTCCACTCATTCTGCAAACTGGCAACCGGTAGAATAAGTACATGTACAAAAAAGGGTAAAAAAGGTATATCACTTTCAATAAAAATAAAAATAGCCGTATGCCCATATTATATTTTTTTTTAGGGTCCTATTACTGCCGTACCCAATTTGTGTTGGGCAGACTCCAAAAAAAAACAATTATTACAAGTGTGCCATTGGTTTTAAAAAATCTAAAAAAAATAATTATTACAAGTATGCCATTGGTCCCCAAAAAATTGAATTCGAAACACCAAACTTAAACGACCCGCGGCGGTCATTTTGGACTAAGTCCCAAACTACTTATGGTCACACCGCTTTGGGACTTAGTCCAAACCCCACCACACCGGTCAAGAGCCCAAAAATAGAACTTTATATTTTTCAAAGTTCAAATCCCAACGACATGGCATCGTTTTGGACTAAGTCCAAACGGTGCGGCCATATCTTTGGAGACTTAGTCCAAACGGTGTGGCCATATCGTTGGGGATTTTTCTAAGTCCAAACGGTGTGACCATTTTTTTATAAGTCTAAATCCCAAACGACATGGCCACATCGTTTTGGACTCAGTCCAGACGGTGTGACAATGTCGTTTGGGATTTGAACTTTGAAAAAAATTTAAAGTTCTGTTTTTTGGGATCTTGACCGGTGTGGCCGGGTCATTTGGACTAAGTCCCAAACGGTGTGGTCAAGTCGTTTGGGACATGGCCGGGTCGTTTAAGTTTAGGGTTTCGAATTCAATTTTTTGGAGACCAATGACATACTTGTAATAATTGTTTTTTTTTTATATTTTTTGAAACCAATGGCACACTTGTAATAATAGTTTTTTTTTGTGGGAGTCTGCCCAACACAAATTGGGGTCCGTAAGTAACAAATACCTTTTTTTATTGTACGACTCCACCAGTAACCAGTTTCATCTCCCTAAAATTTTTCTCCCTCTAAAAGCGAAACATGGTGATTAAATAGAGAGTTCTCATAATCAACTTGTAGCAATTGGAGTGTTTACTAGTCGGAAATTATTATTCTTCATCATCTTATTACAAGTATAGGAAATGTCGCTGGTGAATGCCGAGATCTTGTTCTTGATCCCATTGCTTGCACAGGTGAATGAGCATGCCAAGCTCTCTATGCTTAGAAATGCCACTAGACTTTATCAAATTTTTGCAGGGGGAAGCCACAGCCTCCTTTCGAATAGGTTGGATATCCACATAGTATATACGTAACGACATAGATTCTAGTAGATATTTTTTTGTGGTGTAACTTATTTGTGATTACTTTTGGGCAGACAAAGCCGGCCTGCACTCCCTGCTCTTGAGCAGCTTATTCATTTAAGTGACGAGGAAGTACAGATGCATGTTGGGCACTATCTTATTTGTCTGATGGCACGAATGACAAAATCCTCGGCTTGTTGAGCTCTTGCTGTGAGTGTTGGATTTCATTCAAGTTCTATTAAAAATATATCAACTAATGAATTATATGCTTTCTTCTACATATCTTTGATTGAAATTTGAACATCTACTGTATTCTTTCTTTCTCAGTCATCCATCGCCTTAAGTGCTAATCCCTGCCCTTCGAACAGTTGGAAATATTGTTACTGGAGATGATATGCAGACTTAGGTAATACATACTGTGAAATTTTCCCATTAATATTGATTCTATCTTTCATGGTCACTCTATTTTTTCATTAGAGTTATGTTGGAATTTGATCCCCTCCCTAAAAATCAGCTTGATCTGTTTCGACATGATTTTATAGTCAAATATGTTTAATCTTATTTACAGTCATTGTCAATATGTGTTTGTCTTCTCTACAAAATGAGCCTGCACCTATTTTCTTTAAAGAGTCTTCGTGATGTGACTCTGAACCCCCTAGAGAGCAAACAAGTTTATAACCAGTTTTTACTTAGTTAGGGAAGAGATATGATGTAACTCTATAAGTAAGAAAAAGTTTGCAAGGACATTAATATATTTTTAACTTTGTTGAATCTTTACTTTGTTTTGTCTTTGATGATTTTCTTCTACTTTTTATAGGCTATAATCAATTTTCAAGCGCTTCCTTGCCTGTTAACAAATAATCACAAGAAGAGTATCAAAAAAGAAGCTTGCTGGACCATTTCAAATATTATTGCTGGAAATAAGGATAAGATACAGGTACGGAATATATTCTCCTTTCACTATTCTATTATTACCATATTTAGTCTGCTACTGTGAATTGGGATATTTTTTTTTATCCTAATATTGTATGCTGGTTCAAGGACTTGGTGGGTGTGCTTCCACAACCGAAATCCTTTGAAATAAGATTTAATTTGAGTTTAAAACTTTGCTACCACTTGAAGACTGCAGAATTTTATAAGAGTTTACATTTTCTTTGTAGGGATTTTGGTCATATAATTAGCACAACAAATGCTTGAATCAGGCTAAGTTTAGGTTAAAACCTAATTAAGAATGTTACCTGAATTTTTAAAGTGAAGAAACACAGTTGTTGCTTTTATACCTTCATTTGGTTGTGAAAGAAATGAAATGTGATGTGAACAAGGCCGGCAAAGGCTCTCCTGGCTTGGTGGTGCATGCGCTTTTAACTGCATAGAATATAAAACTTATTTTAAAAATATTCTTTATTATTTCATTTAATCCATTCTTACGTTAATATATGTTGTTATTCTACAGGCTGTAATTGCTGCAAATATTATTGGCCCCTTAGTTCATTTGCTCCAAATTGCTTAGTTTGATATTAAGAAAGAGGCTGCTTGGGCATTATCAAATGCTACTTCTTGTGGCGATCCTAATCAAATCAAGTATATACATCTCAATTTTACATCTCCTGCCTTTTTCTCAAGTGGTATATTCTTAGTCCATTTGGTTACTAAATATTGCTTGATAATAGGTACCTGGTGGTGGTGTTGATTTAGAGAGGAGAGAGAATGAGAAGATTCATTTACAATTTTTGCCTTTTCGCCAGGTTAGTTGATTTCATCTTATTTAAATTGGTGTGGCCAATGTGAAATTTTGGAATTAATTTGTTTGATTTATTTTCCTTTTTATTCAATTCATGTGTTATTTGAAACTTTGATGATATAATAGAATGTAACTGTGGAAGGCATAATTAACATCCCAAGTAGAATGAACATATGGAAAAGTTTGAACAAATGAGTGTATACATAACAAAAAAAAAAATGAATATGGTAGAAATTATATTGGACAATACAGACTATTATCAATTGTGCCTATTCAATGTGTTTTGGACTGGTGGGTTGAAACTTTATTCGAAATACCTGTAGGCAGTGTTCTAAAAATCGACCTAGGTGACAGACTGCAGGTCTCTAGGCGCTATACGGTGCCCAACCAACTCGCCCAGGCCCAAATCGGTTCCAAAAACTTTTGCAGAAATGAGCAATAAAAGCTATTATTATCTTTTAATTATCTTTCGGTACAATTCCCACCAAAGATTTAACTATTTTAGGTAGGGATATGTAATAGGTTATTATTACAGGGGTCATCTTCTTTGAACTAGATTTACTATCTCTTTAGTTGATTGTAGTTTGGATAATCAATATGAAATTACCAATGTAATCTCTAAGACTCAACTCATATATATACCATAACCGACAATTTAAAGATTCTCCTCGAGACACCAATACACCATCTAAGTTTAGCTTAAAATGTCGTTAGGTTAGAGGCAACTAGTAGCACCTTTTTTAGCCTAGGTGCTCTACTAGCTCTTCAAATATTACTCAAGCTGTGACACATAACTCGGTGTTTAAGCAAGTTGTAGGAATGCCCCTTAACTACAAAAAACTCAGTTGAAGATTTACTTCGAATAACTGAATCCCTACGGTCACATAGCACCACCTTTTAATGAAAGACAACTTCTTCTCATAGTTGTTTAGTGAATAGACTTCGTCATTTATTTCTAGACATATAGCCTCATTGAAATTGGTGAAGTATTGTATGATCCTAAACCAATTCATTAGTCATTTCCATACTTCACTAGCAAATTTGCACTCCCACTAGAGGTTCCATATTGCTGGAAACAAGGCCATCTCAGCTCAATGCTAATATGACATCTTTGCTTTTAGCAATTAGGATTTCTTGTCCTCGCTAAGTTTAGACGTCCATGTTGTAGTAGCACATTTATTATGGATGTGCTAAGTTACGGACCTAGGATTTACATCGAAGGAATTCAAGTTGATAAGCAAATAGAACAACGATAATAATAATTTTTGCTCATTTTGTAGAAGATAATTAAAAATGCTAAATCTTCGGTGCGCGAGTTGTACTGAAAGTAGTGGTGCACGCTATTCCTAGCCACACAATGAGAAGGGTAGAACTAGAAGAACCAGAAGAATGTTTTTTTTAAAAGATTATGAAAAAAACAATGGGTTTTGAAGGTTTGCTAATAGGATATTGATTTCTAGAAAATGTATAATTTTCTCTCATTAGCTATATGCAGTGTTAGTTCCACACTTCCATTCATAAATATTTGTTTCATATACTATCGATCTATGTCACCTAATACCGGACAGGAGAAAGCACTGCAGGAGGAATTCTTTTAGAAGAGGTGGTGGTGGGCACATCATCGTGGTGATGGGAACAACCATTATAGGCTTGTAAATAATAGGCGTGAACATGATCGTGTTGCTAATCATGATTCAAATTAAACACTACTCAACGGGGTTATAATGGTAGTAGAGATTGACACATGCAGCAGAGGGTTCCTCAAAGAAATTTTGTGAGACCTATGCCCCCTAGTACTGCCCCATTTGTTAGCTCTCAACCTGTTCGGCCTTTTGTCAATCCCTTGGGCTTCCCTCAAGTAGTTTTTCCCTCAGGTGTGTGTGTGTGTGTGTGCGCACAAGGGGTAGGGGGTGGGGTGTTATAATTTTTTTTTTTACTTCAGGTGAATACAATATATGTTTGCAATTACATCTAGTCTGTATCCAGGAAGGGCTTCATGAGTGGGAGGGAGACTTTGAAATTTGTATTCAAGATGCACATGTTCATTTAATTTTATTAAAATTCTCTTGTAAAATGATATGCTCATAAGGTGTACCAAGGTGCTTCCTCATTCTCTGTTAATGGATTGCATGCAGTGTTGCTAAGTGTAGAGCAGTCTTTAGTGTAACCACTACATACATCTTCTCCATGTCAGAGACTACTGACGACTTTGTTCATAATCTTTTTCGTCCAACTATTGAGTTGTTTTAGTGCACAATAGAGCTCCTAACAACTTTTTAAGTATTGTTGTAGTGTTGTAAATCAATCAAACGTTACCGTCTCTATTATATGCATATACATATGACTGAGGACCTACCTCAAAGTCATATTTTGATCATATGGCAATGACTTACTGTTTGATCATATTGGTAGAGATCATCATATTAGTTTATTAGGCATTACTTAAATTGAATCAATTCTTTATGGTAATAGATGTATCTGTTGTGACTTGTGACAGACTCACTCAGTCACTTCACCTATATTTCAGAACAAGTCTTAATGATATATACCTTGGTTTATAGCAATTAGTTCTCGTGTCATTCAAGGTATAATATGGTTGCCAATATGCTTGGGATATTTTTATAGGTACAAACAAATCATATATGTATGCTTCCCGAAATGATAATTTTGTTTCTAGTGTACTAATTGCCAAGCCTTATGTGTGTCTTTGCATTCATATATGTATGTTTCCCAAAATCTTAGCTGTTAAAAGTTAGTAATAAAGTTACTCGACCATCGTTTTTCTTTCTTTCTTGGACTTTAACTCTTGCATCATATAGATTGACATATGTTCTCAATAGGTAAGTTATTTGTTGCATTCTACATGCTGATTAACTTTCTGGTTGTTGAATTTTGTTGTTTTGAGAGCGATTATAAGTTTAGCTCGCTCTCAACATAACAAAGCTACCAAAAGGTCGATGAGCCTCATATTGGAGTTAAGGGTGTGGGAAAAGGTAATGACAAGGGATCTCCTCTGAAATGGGAGTAGGTCTCCGGCAGGAGAAACCACAAAGAGTTTGCACGGTTGGGAATATAAGGTGTTTGACTTCGGTCTTTAAAGGACTAATTCAGTTTAGTCCTAAAGGTATCTACCATGGTTTTTCAAATATAGTTCCTAAGCCACTCAATACTTTATATAATATCATTTCCTTGCTGGAAAGATTTTTCTGTAAGACATTCAATTCTTATTCCTTATAGAACTCTCTCTCTCTCTCTCTCTCTCTCTCTCTCTCTCTGCAATGTTGATTTTTTGTGTAACCATGGTCATTTCCAATAAGCTTATTTGGGTTTGTCCCCACCCACCCCCTCTTTTTTTGGGTCAAACATTTAGGTATATACTTATATTGAAAGAGAGCCGTTCCAAATTCTTGCTCAACTTTGATGGGTTGCTTTTCTACTTCGAGTACATAACTGATGGAAGGCTAGAGAATTCATTGTGGCTTTCTTGCTGTAAGTACACATTCTAAAAAGGTTGTTGTGATTGGTTATTTGGTGAAGTGCATAGCTTTACTAGTAGGAATTGGTTAAGTTGTCTTTGAAGAATCAAGAGACAAGAGATCGATGACTTATAATTTCATATAATATGATCTTAATCCATTCACGCTAATAGCTTATACTATGTGGATTGACAATTGGTTAATTTGTTTTTGAATTGGCATGCTTCATCAAGTCAAAAGAAATCCCAATGATACTGGATGTAACCAGGTGCCTTTAAAGGTAGATATTTTATTATTGAGTATTACGCCCATTATGTTCTTCCACTGATAAAAGTTTGTTTGATGTTTTTTTTATTGTTTGTTTTTCAGAAAGAGAAATGGTGGTGACTTTAGAAAAATTATAGTATAGTGTTCTCATCAATGTTCAAGATGTGAAGGTCTTGCCAGTGGTACAGCCGGTCTTTGAGCAAGGCTGGTTCATCATTTTGAATATCATCATATTATGAGGATGTATGCTGCTCCTTTAGATCTATTGCTTGAATTTGATGTTGAATCATGAAGGTTGCCTCTGAAATGAATTGAAAATAGCTTGACGGTGTTCAATTTGTTGGCATTGATGTGTTTAAAGAGTTGATAAATTATTGTTGTGGGCTGTTTCAGCACTGTTCTTATGGTGATTGCATTGTGTAGGTGTGTTGATTCCTAGGTGAGTGTTTGTTAGATGGAAACAAATCTTTATATGCTCTTTGAATGTATACTTTTCTTTTAGAAAAACAATTATTATTGTACTTGCCATTATATTAATTGGTATGTGTTCTCATTTTTATTTAAGTGTCCAGTTGGATTTTCCGTTACTTACATACAAAAGTTTTTGTCACTTTGTTTCTTGTAGCTTGGGTTGATGTTGGATAACTTTCAAATTTGATCGATTATGGGAAGTCGGACCAAGGAAATAAGCTCTATATGTAATTAGATGTAGAAGTTAATGTACTTTTTATTAGGATATATATGGCACAAGGTAAAGGTTGAATATCCAGTATAACTGTAGCTGTAGAGGTGTATGGGAATTGCATTTTTTATTTGTTATTATTATATTTTTTATTTTTGAAAAATCATAAACTTGTTATGACCGTTTGTAGTATAAATGTCATAAAGCGAGCTACATCATGACGTTTTTTGTCATTAAATCTTGACAGGTTTACAAGAAATTGTCATAAACAAAGTCTATTTATGATGTTTTTGAATTAATTTTAGACATTGAAAAAGTATTTTTCTCGACACTTCAACTGGAATTGTCATGGACTTTATGACGGTTATGGTATACTTTTTCAACCAGGAAGTGTCATTATATGTATTTCATAACAACTGTCATTAAATGTCTTTTTTAAGTAGTGTGGGTTTTGAATTTTAGTTCTCAAGTATTTCTTTGTTACCATCCTCGACCTTTTGTGGTCTCACTATTGAAGCTGTGGCATGTGAGTATGGTTAAAATCAGACCTAAATGTTAGTATGGCTGAGTTTGTTGTTAGTGAAATAACTGGTTTTGTCTTTTATTTCCCTTCTGGTATTTATATGAACTTCAATTTTATTAGTGTTTTCAGAATGCCCTAGGCTCATCGAGAATTTTAAGTTTTCATATATTTGCTACACTTTTGGATTTAAAATTGACATTTGCAAATATTCGTGTAATATTAGTATCAATGTCCTTTAAAGTTTTGGAGCCTGAAGCTTTTCTATATCTTTTACTGCACTAACCTCTCTTTAGTCTTTATTAATCTGTGAATTCCAGGTAGGGGTGGAACTTGGGTCGGGTTAGCCCAAGCCCGATGGACTAAAACCCGACGTTTGTTGGTCTTGGGCTAACATGTCAGATCCGTGGTTCGGGCTTGGTTTTGTAAAATTAAAACCTGACTCGGTTTTGGGTTAGGCTCAGGTTAGAATATCAAAAAACGGAAAAACCCGAGCCCGTGTGCATATATTTACGTATATATTTCAATCATTTTAATTTATTCTTGTAAAAAATAAGGTTGAGAATCTCTATTTTAGATAGAATAATGTAAACAACCGGGTTAGTTTCCTTTGCAAACAATCAAAACTTTTTTATTTCATTAGAATATTTCAATTCGGTATTTTTTACCTCCTAATTCCAAAAAAAACCCGAGAAGTTTGACCAACCCGACCCAACTCGAATTGGTCAGGCTAGGACTTAGATTGAAATTTTAAGGATTGACTAGGACTTGGTGCCGGGCTTGGGTTGAAGCATTTGAAACTCGGGTTGAGCTCGGTTTATGCCTCAACCCAACCCAACCCAGCCGAGTTCCACCCCTAATTCCAAGACTACCTTGAGTAAGATGATACATAAACGGTGAAGTCGTTCAATGCAGATCTTTTACCTTCACATGTTAATTAGTTAAATACGCGGGGAATCTATTTGTACATGATTTAAATGAAGAAGAAATAAAATGTATCAATTTGAATCGTGTTTTATGAATGGATTTTGGTATGTGATTAGACATAATATGTTTTTCGTATCGTGTACATTAAGATTGGAACATGTTGCACCATACATGTAGCCTTTAGTGTTGTTTGTATATGTAATAACGTCTTCTGGGAGAGCGGTGTTATATTCTTTTACGTAATGTATTGTAAACTCTTATTGTTTCTTTGCTTTTGTTGGATTGATTGGAAAATGATTGGATTTGGTTGAAAATGCATTATGACAGGTCTCACATTCTTAAAAACGTTAAAAATACAAATGAGGTTGTGTCGAATTTTTGAAATGAATGATTTGTGTTGAAATGTTGTAGTATTCATTTTAATATGATTTGTATCGAGGTACTTTTCAAGTAGGGTTATCTTACTTGTCTCGTTCAGTAATAACTTTTTACTTCCACTGATTCTTTGTTCCTTGTAAAAATCTTGTCCAATTATAATCCTTGCATGAAACCGAGTTTAACAATTGAATAGGCCGAGTCATCAATGAAATGGAATGATCCTATGCTCTTATAGTTATGGTGTCTAATCGAAGATTTACCAAGTAATCTTTTAAACACCTGGGTACAAAAAATGTAAATACATGTATTTAATATTTACAAATGTTACAAATTCATCCCCCAATCACAAGATATAATCACAATATGACACGTGTAATGACAACAATATCCACCCCCATGATAGAAGTTGCATACTCATGATTTGATAGATAAGGATCAAAATCAAGCTAAGTAGCATAGTTATGGTTCTCCTATTTATAGGTGATTGCTTAGGCGTAATTACTGACTGAGGATAGCAACACCAGTTCAGTGTATGTAATGTGATTTATTACATTTGACTCGACGTTTGTGGCAATCACTAGAGAAATATTACTTAGCTTAGCTAATCCTCACGTTTTACATACTTTACGCCCCGGGGAATCATAATTCAAATAAGGCATCCACGCAAAAGTCACTGTAAGGTTATTAGTTATACAGATTAAGATTTAGCATCATGTATTCTGATGCGAACCTAAAGTTTTCTCATGTTTAATCATCCAGCCATAAGTTACGTAATACCGTTTTCAAATAGACCAAGTTGGCATAAATGTTGAGATCTACATCAATTATGATATGCCCATCAAGTTTCTCAACTCAGTGCACGAGTTGACAATATGATTGAAGCTATCTTTTGCCAACTCAAAATTTTCTACGCCAAGCTTAATCGAACCAAGTCATGTGTAGGGTTAGTAGCCTTTGTTCTAGTACGAGTGCCTATGCCTATGGTTTTACGACTCAACTGGTTCAAGTTTGAACCAGAGTCGGAGCTTCCCGGTCAACTTTTTTTTATGTTGAATTGGTTTAACAAAGACCTGTTTCAACACCGATTTGATCGAACTCTCGGATTCAAGTTAGAAACTATTAAATAAACTTGGTTAAAAAATCGGTTCAACTCGGTGATTTTTACTCAATCCAACCGAGTTGACTCAACCCAACTGTTTCGACCAGATATGATCAAAACATCAAGTGTTGATAAAAGAGACGAAGAACGTAGAAAAGTAATTTAGAAAAATGATGGTGATCGGGGGAATGATGAGACTGTACCTTGCGGTTGCCTACGTACCCAAATTATCAATGGGATCAAGTCTCAAGAACGTAGTTTTGTATGAAAAATAGTTTGGTATTTATATAGGTAGAGTAGAGAATCCTTGTAGCTCAAGTAATCTTGTAGCTTGAGTAATTGTGATAGACTATAACTTTCAACTGATAATTATCTCTTTGATAAGAAATGAATCTGGACATAAATCAATGTACATTAGTGGCAAGCCATGTGGCTAAGGTTCAGCCTTAGACACATGAGTTAATGGGCTTGTACATTGATCCATGGTATTGCAAATTGGGCTTTAGCCCTGTCGATTAAATGAATAAAATAGAGACCCCTAGTAATGGACGTTTGCCACGTAGGTGGGGGTCAAAACACCGCCCCCTCTTTGTCATGTGAACAAAGTTCACATGGCAAAGAAGAGAATAAAAATCAAGGAAAACTTGGAATAAGAAAAGAGTAAGCAGAATGTATAATAAAGTGTCGCGTGAACGTAAATGATAGGAAAATGGACAATCGAGAAAAAGTCGTGAACTATTGGAAACGAAAGAATATCAAACTAACGCATACAGGACGCAATGTAGTTAAAAAATGGCTGAAAAATGCACCGAAGAAATAAAAGATGCACAGAAAAAAAATTCAAAAGAAATTGGTTGTCGAAAATGTACCGAACGCATTACGTAACAATACGAAAGTTGATAACGACGATGCGTGCCAGCGGAATAGCGATACTAGGAATAGACCGTTTGAAATTAAACGTATGGGTAGGATAGTAATAATAGTAATCAAAGGAAGTTAAATACTAATTGGACTCAAAGTGTTCGGATGAGATAAGAATGTGGAGGAGATAAGAATTGAGATTAGGGATGAAGTTGGATTAGCAAAGAATCCCACCAGTACTGAAGAACAGCTCAACAAAACCTTATATAAGTGTTGTGCCACATATCCCAATTCAAGAAAAAACCATTACGCTCATCCAACAGACGTGGGCAAGAGAAGTTTTGAAGTCGCAGAAAGCTCGTCCTCTTCCGTAGTACTGCCGCTCTAGAACGCTGTGTTCCGTCTCAATCAGGTATGTTCTCTCACCATCAGCTCTTCTCATATATCTCGCTTTGACACTGTAGGCTCTTGATGACTCACACTTGGGGCTCTAGAATGTCCTGCCCTTGAAAATGGAGAAACCCTAGCTTGACCTTCAGTCGCCATAGCAATCTTTCCACGCTCACGTTGTGCGCAGAACTAGCAAGAGGGGGTGCGACAAAGCGTACTCCCCAACATCTCACTCATCAAGCCTGCGGGAGTAGGAGATATCACCAAACACCCCTTGGCCCCTGAAGATTCAACTTGTCTAGGTGGGGAGCTCAGGTGGTATGAGGGAGATTTCTCTCGCTGACTCGGAGAAACCAGGTGGGGAAAAAATACATGGCGGTGCTGATTTTCATGGGTCGTTTCCATCGGCGGCGCCGCATCGCGAAAAATCTCGCCGTCTTTGCCCATAGAGAAAACGACCTTACCTTGGCTTGTAAGGGTCAACATAGGTGGCGACAAAAACATATTAACTTTGGTTTGTTTGTAGACCCTCTGAAGATCGGCTAGAGATGGTGGTGAGGTGGCCATCTTGATGGCCCATAAAGAAAAACATGTTACAACCAAACAAGATACGGTCTTTAAGCGCCAAGAAAAGAGGGGCACCGTACCTGTTTTGCCTTAAACTGACCCGGTTAACTGGAGTTAATAAATCCGGTTTTTGAGCAATCGACCCGGTTTTCCGGGTGTAAGAAACCGTGTACTATCTGGCGAAAAATATTCGAGAAGAAAACTCGATGACGATCACAGACTTGGTAAGGTGGAAAGAAGGTGACAGATACAGCGACTACTTGAAATCGCGTCAATGGTCGCTTAAGGAAATACATAAAATACTAGTACTCGAGAAATTTGAGATGGATGAATGTACAAATTTGAAATGAAAGTCGAAGAAGATGAAGTAGTAATGGCTTACACACAATTAAATTGCAGGAGTGCAATTCCGTTGAGCAAAGAAATTGCGCAATTATTGGAGTGGTGGCAAATTGCACCGGGACAACTGCCAATATCGTTCTGGTTAATCTTTACGAGAGTGCACCGTTTACAAAATGAATTTAACAGAAGGTTTAGGGCTCAAAAATCTTAGTTGATGGGCCGAAAAGCATCTTGGCGAAAAGGGTACATAAAATTTGAAGTTGAATTCAAGGATTCAAACAGAACTTTTAAAGGGTTCCCAAAAGTATACACCGGACGGGATAGATTTCTGTACCGCTTGCGAGGGAAGTGGAATCCGACAGAGTTAGAAGACGAAAACAAAAACTTAACTGAGCGGACGGAAGAGGTCGAGCAGAGATCGTACGAAGACTTTGGGAAAGCCTGTGAGATAATGGAAGAACACAAACACTTAAAAGCAGATGTAATAGAATTAAAGTCACTTTCGTGGCGACCAAAGATCGGAACTTAAACGTCGCAAAAGAGGCAGAGAAAAATAACAAGCGAATGACCATTTAAACGAGCGGCTCGGCCAAGATCACGTGCAAATGGCACATTGTGAATCATCCGTAAGACAATTGACAGAGACTTTAATAGAAACGGGAGATGAACTAGAACGTGAGAAGATGAATTACAAAGATTTGTACGAGTTGTATATGCGAAAAGTTTGTAAGGAACCATTGGATTTGCCCAAACCAATGATCATGTGATTTTGCGTTTGTAATACCATAGAGCTAAAAATTCTTTTTGAATAAAATAAAGTATATGTTGGCAATTGAATATCATTGTGATGTCAGATAACATACCTGTGGAAAATTGACAATGTTGTTGAATTATATAGATGACTCGAAATAGAATGAAACGCCCCCAATACTAACTTTAAGCTTGCAAAATTAGATTGAGCGAAAAAATGCTCCGACGGAACCTAAACGAAAACGGGTAATTTCATCGATGATGTTGACATAGCCCGCGTGTAACCGAAAAGCGGCGTAAAATCGTTCAATTTAGCCTGACGAAATTAAATGTGGTAAGTTCATCAGATTTTGTCATAGCGATATCATACGACTAAGCAAGCATAACGACATTCAACTTATTCATCTTTAGAAATTAAACGTGGTAATTTAACGATTTTTTCTCGGGCGATAAGTAACGACTAAGCGAACGTAAAAGCGTTTAACTTAGACCGAAAAATTAAACGTGGTAATTTCGCCAGAGTTTGTTGTAGTGATAGTAACGACTAAGCGAGCGTAAAAGCGTTCAACTTAGATTGACGAAAATTAAACGTGGTAATTTAAGCTTAGATTTTGTTGTAGCGATAGTAGCTAACTGCCTAAGCGGCGTAAAAGCTTTCAACTTAGGACCCATTTAAATTAAACGTGGTAATTTCGCCGGTTTTGTCGGGCGATAGTAACGACTAAGCGGCGTAAAAGCGTTCAACTTAGACGACAAAATTAAACGTGGTAATTTTGCGGATTTTGTTGTATGCGATAGTAACGACTAAGCGGCGTAAAAGCGTTCAACTTAGACTAACGAAATTAAACGTGGTAATTTCGCCCGGTTGTTGTAGTGATTATAACGACTAAGCGGCGTAAAAGCGTTCAACTTAGACCGATGAAATTAAACGTGGTAATTTCGCCATTTTTTTATAGCGATAGTAACGCGACTAAGCGGCGTAAAAGCGTTCAACTTAGGCCGGCGAAATTAAACGTGGTAATTTCGCCAGATTTTGTTGTAGTGATTATAAGGTTCGCTAGAACCAAAATCATACCATTGGAACTGAAGTGAAAGAACTGCTTATTTATTGATTACCGAGTCTTAAAAAATGCAAAGATAACAACGAAAAATACATGTCTGAACTGGAGACAAACTAAATATTGTATTATTTTATTTCTCCAGGATAATGGAAAAAACACAACTAAAATCTACTTATAGAAGCACAGATGAAACGTATTCCACAGCTTATCGAGAACATTCCCATCTAAATCTCGGAGAAAATAAGATCCTTTGGTGGCAGGGCGATCTATGATGTATGGACCTATCCAGTTTTCTCCAAATTTATCGGAATCTATCAACCTCGTCTTTCGATAGAGTACCCAGTCATCTTTCTCAAACACTTTAAGTCGAACTTTCTTATCATATTTTCGTTTTATATCAGCTTGATAACGAGTTAACTGTTGAAGACCAACATCACTTGTCTCATCTATCAAGGCTTTGGCTTGAGCAAGTGCTTGATCATTCGACTCCAATTCCACGTTAGAAGTTCGTGTGGTTGGTGTCATCAACTCTGTAGAAGACCGCTTCCGCATCGTAAGCAAGATTAAACGGAGAAAATCCAGTTGAATGCTTAGGTGTGGTTCGATAAGCCCACATAACCGCAGGAAGTTCCTTAACCTAATTTCATTTGGCCTGTTGAAGTCGTCGCTTGAGCATTGCAAGAATGGATTTGTTAGTAGCTTCAGCTTGTCCATTAGCTTGAGGATGGTATGGTGCCGAGAAATTGTGATTAATCCTCAAGTTAGAACAAAATTGTCGAATTTCTTCAGCATCAAATTGTTTGCCATTGTCGGAAGTCAATGATGTTGGAATACCGAAACGACAAACAATATCTCGCCATAAGAATTTTTAACATCCGGAAGCATGGATCCGGGCTAAGGGCATAGCTTCACCACTTGGTAAAATAATCAGTTGCGACGAGTAAGAAACGAACACTGCCAGGAGCTTTCGGAAGAGGACCGACGATGTCAAGACCCCACTTTGCAAACGGCCAAGGGCTCAAGATTGGATGAAGTTCCGTTGCTGGAAGATTTCCCATATTAGCATATTTCTGACAAGGAACACACTTCTCAGACAAACGCTTAGCATCCTTTTGCATGTACGGCCACCAGTATCCTTGTGTCATTGCTCTATGAGCGAGACTTTGCCCCCGGGAGTGATTCCCACATAGGCCTGAATGAATTTCCGCCAGGACGAGCAAACCTTCAGCTCTGCTGAGACAATGAAGCATAGGGTTAAGACTTGTGCCTTTGCGATAAAGTTGCAACAGACCGTTCGAAGTCGATATGAGACAATATTTCCAAGCATTGTGTTTGACACGATCACCCACTTTATGATCGGGAGGAAAGATGTGATCATGTAAATATGTGATATAAGGAAGACACCAATCATCTTCATCACAAGGTGTAAGAAGAAAACTTAGCTCTATATCAGGAACCTCTAGAGCATTGTCAGCTTCATGATCGTCGTTGGTATGGACCGAGACAATATCATTGACAGGATCATTATGGTCATCTGATAGCATAAGTTGTGGATCAAGCGTTTTCTCTGCAATGATAGCTTGATTATCAAGATCACGCTTGCGCTTCCGAGTCAGCACAGGAGATATCAAATTGGCATGACGTGATTCCTAAGAAAATGTCTGAATGAAAAAACAACTCTGAGTGATGTACATATCGCACACATCCTCGATGGACAGATCAATACTCGGTTCCTTTTGAAATTCAATGGTAATCTGGCGAGGCTTATCTAACTTAACTGCCGCGGATAAATATGCGAGAGAATCCGCATGTTGCACGTCATGACGCGGACGCTGCACAATACTGATAGAATCAAAATTTCGAGCAATCCAATGAATTAAGTCCACATAAGCTGTCATTCTATCATCACGAGCTGCATACGATCCACCAAACTGGCTAGCGACTAACTTAGAATCTGTGAATAATTGTAGCTTAGTCGCCCCAAGAGTGAAGAAGCGGTCGCATGGCCAAATGAATGACTTATGACTTTCGGCCTCATTATTTGAAGCGTCAAAACCCAAACGCACTGACTTCTCAATTTTTTCTCCATTCGGTTGCAAGATTACACACCCAATACCGGAGCCATAATTATTATGCGAACTATTAGTGTAAACAATCCAACAATCAGCAAATACATCTGATAAGTTTGGCAAATCATCGTCCCTAAGAGGTAATGGCGTGTTGTGTCGACATTCTCTTAGCCTAATAATGTCGGACATAAGAATATCCTCAATTGGAAAATCAGCCATTAGCGAAGCCAAAGCTTGTCCTTTCTCACCGCGAAGTTTCAAACACAATGCTATAAGCACTAAGGTAACTTTCCCATTCTCATGCGGCTTACTTGATTCCCGAGCATTGCAAAAAGCTTTCACAAAGGATATTCGGTATAAACTTTGACGACTTCGTCCACGGAAATAAGGCTTAAGGCGTCGGGCAACATGAACCAAGGCCAATGCAATTTTCTCCACTCGAGAATATCTTGTTTCAAAGAATTGTAAAGAGTCTTGCTAACAAAGAATATGGGGCGACCATCGCCTCTGTTGACAAATAAGGCGGCACTACGGCATGATCGATTGCGGCTAAATACAGAACCTATAAATGCCCCCGTCTTTGGGGGCAAGAACTGGAGGTTGGACTAAGTATGCTTTCAATTGACGAAATGCAAGTTCACGCGGTCCTCCTCCGTCAAATTGATCGTCTTTCAATGTTTGGAAAAAGGGCGGCATCGATCGTATCA
Organism: Coptis chinensis; assembly: GCF_015680905.1. Classification (NCBI taxonomy): domain Eukaryota; kingdom Viridiplantae; phylum Streptophyta; class Magnoliopsida; order Ranunculales; family Ranunculaceae; genus Coptis; species Coptis chinensis. The sequence goes on from NC_141461.1 coordinate 95,074,107, forward strand.
CCTGAGAGATAAAGCGATTTAGGGCAGCCGTGCCGTCCCGTAAGTCGTTGAATTTCTTTCTTTGACGCCGGAGAAGGCATTTCAAGGATAGCTCGAATCGATCCGATTTGCTTCAATTCGTCTAGTCATCATGTATCCTAAGAATTTACCGGATGATAAACCGAAAGAACACTTAGCCGATTCAAACGCATGTTGACATTGGAGAGTCTCGTCAAAAACAGGTTTGCAAATCGATAAGATGATCAAAAGCTTCAGAGATTTGACAACCGCGGTCGTCGATGTATGCTTCCGATTTGTCTTTCCAAGTAGGTCGAAAAAAATAGTGTTGACTAGCTTTTGATATGTGGCTCCAGTTTTTTTCGGACCGAAAGGCATTACCCGGTAACAAGCGGTAAAAATGCCTTGTCCGTAATGAATGCAAATGAACTCTTGGTCCTCAATGAATAACGGAATCGATGATAACCGAATAAGCATCCAAAAAGACAAACGTTGAAACCCGATGTTGCATCGACCATTTCGGATATCTGAGGCAATGGATACGGATGAACCGGACAAGCCTTATTGAGATTTGTGAAATCGATACAAACACGTAATTTGCCGTTCTTTTTAGGCACTGCGACAACATTTGACATCCATGTTGGATAAGTCACAGGCCTTATAAAGTTAACGCACAAAGAGGCGGTTGATTTAGTCTTTCACTTTCATCTTTCTATCGGGGGCCATCCTTCGGGGCTTTTGTCGAACTGGTTTTGCATTAGGATCAATGTCGAGTTTATGACAAGCCACCGAAGGATCTATACTAGGCATTTGCTCTATTCGCCAAGCAAACACATGATTATTCTTCCGCAATAACAAAATAAGCTCTTGTCTCTCCTCTTCTGGAAGTTTGGCTGAAATAAAAGTAGTCTCTTCAGGGAGTTGGCCAATTTGAACTTCTAAAAGTGGATCAACTGTCGGGGGTCCTTCAACATTTCTATTAGCAGAGTAAACTGAAGGTCCCGGATGTTGTAATTGCTATTTGATGCCGTTGGAACTCGAAATAGTTAGATCCAACAACTTCGAGTTCTTATAATCATCAAGAATATTGTCGCGGGCAAATTAGAGATGCCAGTTGATTGTTGCGCACCTTACAGACTTTTTTATTAAATGGGAACTTGATGGCTTGATGATATGTTGAGATGACAGCTTCCATATAATGAATCCAATATCGACCAAGGATGACATTGTAAAGATTTACAATCCATCAATAAGAAATCAATATTGACTTCCTTCTCGCATAAGAGTGACCGGGAGAGACACCTTTCCAACGAATGAGTAGCGGTACCATCAAAACCAACGATAGACGATTTTCAGGGTGACCAAGTTATCAATAAAAGGAATACCGCGATAACACCCGAAAGCATGGCGCTTCTGAACTACCGGTGTCGATCATTATCGTTGTACATGCATACAAATATCTGCAGCTTATCACGACAAAGATCATAATGAGGAACATGCACGCCCATTAGATCTTGGTCAGTGAAACATAATGGTTCATCTTCAATAGTCTCCGTGCGAAAACCTTCCACGAAATTGATCCCGTTAACTTCGTACAAATTAGACAGATATTTGACTTTAGAACGACGAGCGGTTTTTCACGAGTATTGACAATGAATCAATGATGGCATGTCCAACCTTAATGACATTGTGATCGTTGATAGTTAAAGCTTGAGTTGTTACTTTCTTACGCACATATTGATCAAGTTTCCCATTCTCGCACAAGCTTTTCAATTCTTCCCGCAAAAGACCGACAATTCTCCGTCTCATGACCATAATCATTATGAAATTTGCACCATAACGATTTATCACGAGTTGTTTTAGTGTCGTCGCGCAAGGGAAACGGTGGAGTAAGCAGACTCTTATCCTTGATTTTGTTGTAAACTACCGCATATTTGGTATTAAGCGGAGTTAATTCAAAATCAGTAAAAGGCTTTCTGATCCTGCTCGTGGAGTCTTCTTTCTTATATGGAGGCTTCTGACTGGGTTGCTGTTGATCAAAAGTCGGATTCTACTGTTTATTTCGCCGATAATTGAAATCCTTTCCTTTATTATCTTTGTCACAAGAAGTTCGAGCAGCCGTGTCGTCTTCAACATTGATAAATTGTTGAACTTCATTTGGTATAACGACGCCGGGAAGATGGAATATCCCGAACAAGACAGTTGTATAACCCATCTTTATCAAACAAGATAGCTTCTTTAAAAGCGTAAACCACCATTAGATCGGATTGTTCGTGAAATCTCACCTGCGGCTTGGCGGAAACGGCGATAAAACTACTGGAGAGTTTCCTCCGCGTTGTTGCTTGATGTTGAAAAGAACTTCGACTCCATTTGGGCGTTTTAGATTATGATGAAAATGTCTTGAAAACTTTTCGGTTAAGTCCTTGAACCGATGAATAGAGCGCGGAGGTAATTCGCTAAACCATACCAACGCTTCCCCTTTTAATGTAGAAGGGAAAAGTTTGCATTTTAAAGCATCATCACCTCCCGATAAAACCAGTTTGTTTGTGAAATTAATCACATGAAGCATAGGGCAACCCTCGACATCATCATACTGATCAAACTCTGGTTGTTTGAAGTCTTTATTATGAGTAACCCTTTGGACGGTGAGAGAAAATTTGTCCAAAATACCATCTTCAACTGCCAGATTTTCTAGTGTCGATTCAAAAGGATCGCTGTCTAGAAGAGCTTTTTTAATCATTTCTCTGACACGTTGAGGAGTCATCAGATCCGTATCTGTTGGATCGTAATTATAGTCATGATGACGCTTTATGGGCCGAATAGAACGAGAAGAAAACGGCGAAGATTCATCGTTTCCGTGTCGAGATGATTGTGGATGGTACGTTGGGCTTTTCAAAATGCGATAATGTTCATAATGATAAGAACCCGCGTTCACAAGTGTTTCACCATCTTGATGGTTCCGATCATGAGTAATGCGATCATTATTCTGTTCACCACTCGAATTCCTCGGGACTTGCCGATAATTTGTAGGATCGTGGGGGGGCGGACGATTATTAATCAGGTACCTTGCCCTCACCGGTGAACGTGACCAAGTGGGTGGAGATTTCTGCGGTGGAGGTCGCGAGAATTAAATTAAGCCCATTACTCTTAACTTCGTTGATGGCTGTTGCGAATATCGCGAATCTCATCCTCACCACTTAAACGATCCCACACACTATTATGTCGTTGGCGTGTGTGATGTTGTGGTGTGACAAATACAACATCATCTGAGTGAGTGGAGAGTCGTTTAAGATGACGCTTTGTAGTAATTATTATTCCGCTTTTTGCGGATAGTCTTTAACTTTTGAAGAAGTGCTTCTCGAGACATATGACTTACATTATCCGCATCGAGATCTTTGGAGAATCGTCGAGGCAATAACCTCATCTTTGAATAATTTGGGGCATTGGTGGAACAACAATTATTAGAAGGTATTATGTTGTCACGCCAAGTTGTCCTTGACCATCATGTTAATTGATGATCGTCGATAATCACATCGGGACCTTTAGCTCTTCGGTATCGTCATAACTTTCGCAGTAAGCGTGATCGAGGGTGTAGTATAAGAACCGCAGACGGCGCCAATTATGTTTCGACCAGATATGATCTAAACATCAAGTGTTGATAAAAGAGACGAAGAACGTAGAAAAGTAATTTAGAAAAATGATAGTGATCGGGGGAATGATGAGACTGTACCTTGCGGTTGTCTATGTACCCAAATTATCAATGGGATCAAATCTCAAGAACGTAGTTCTGTATGAAAAATAGTTTGGTATTTATATAGGTAGAGTAGAGAGTCATTGTAGCTCAAGTAATCTTGTAACTTGAGTAATTGTGATAGACTATAACTTTCAACCGATAATTATCTCTTTGATAAGAAATGAATCCGGACATAAATCAATGTACATTAAGTAGCAAGTCATGTGGCTAAGGTTCAAATTCTTTTTAGAAAATGAGTTAATTAATGGGCCATCACATTGATCCATGGTATTGCAAATTGGGTTTGAGCCCTGTCGATTAAATGAATAAAATTGAGACCCCTAGTAATGGACGTTTGCCACGTAGGTGGGGGTCGAAACACTAGCTATTAATTACTTTTCTGTAATCTCTGTTAACCTTAAATATATAGTTTAATACTTTTCTTAACAAAGAACCAGAAGAGTTTTAATTGAACCGGGATCAAGACCGACATGGTTAAAAAAACCGGTTTTGGTTCTAAAAGCCATATTGTTCCCGTCATAGGTTGTAGGGGTGCAAACGGATAGGTTCGGATTCGGATATGCCTGTATCCGAATCCGAATCCAACAAATATTAAAAATTCTATCCGAATCGGATATCGGATAAATATCCGATCCGAAAATTAATATTAATTAAAATTTTATTTGCTTTGAATAATTAATTTTACCACTATAAAAACTAGTATAAATATATATATTTGTTATTTATTATTATTATATTGTTATTATAGTATTATATTATTAGTTTATAACTTTATATAATAAAAAAAATAATATATAATAACTATTAATTTTTTTTTTTAAATCGGATCGAATATTATCGGATATGGCAGTACCCGAATCCGTATCCAAAACCAGTTCGGACATACAAAATTATCCGAATCTGAATCTAATATTTGAAATTTTTAGATAATATCCGATTTTTCAAATAGAAATTTAAATGGGATTCGAATATTTGGATATCCAATTGCACCCTAAAATAGGTTGTTTCCAAAATCGTTATTTTGTACGTTTGTGTGACAGCCTCAGAACTATTTTCTTCCCGCCTGTTATCTCGGTGAAAAATTTAAGTATTTCAATTTCCCACTGAAACATTTGGAGACCGTCCATAAAGTTTACTCTCTTCTCTATCCACCTATTTTTTTTGGAAAGGCATTCTTCTCTCTCCACCTCGCCACTAAAGATTTCAGTTCTAGACTTGATCTGCTTTTGCTAATTTCAAGCTTTGAAACCAACGTATGCAAACTGGCAGGCAGGTATAATTTTAATATTTGGTTACACCAACCCAAAAAAACTCCTCATTTTTCCAATCGACAGAAAAAAAAAATGACGAGCTCTACCGCAGTGGATTTGGAGAACGTGCCATCAGTAGGATTGATTTATAATTCCTGTAGCTGCTGAACTAGAGGAAAGTAATGCACTGGTTATTGCAATAGTTTCACCAGGTTATGTTGGGGCTTAAAAATTGTACAAACTCAACTCAAAGAAGATCTCTATGCCTAAGCATTCAGATTATGTAATTCCAAAAGTCATCTCTTGTTTAATTTGAACAAGTTCTTCTCTATATTATTCTATTATGACATTTAAATTATAAGAAAGTACGTTCTATATGTTAGTAAACTTCAACCAGGCCACACATCAATTTGCACTGAAATTATTCATGTTGGACTCTTGCAGTGATGACGTTTAACAAACTTTCTGGCAAGATACCCGTTGAACTAGGGCAACAACAAAACATTGATACAATGTAAGTTTCCGCATTATTTTTCATCTGCAAGTTCAGAATATTGTTTTTATGATAATATATTATTATGCTTAGTTCTCCTTAAACTTTTTCAACATGTTGAGAAATAACAATATGTTTGGCAGAATTCCTGTCCAACTGAATTGGGTTGAATGTCAAATAATAAGTGGGCTTTATTTATAGGGTGCCAACCTAGAAGGGATTCTTAGTTCCATGTAAATGTCCACTCACCCTCCTGGTTTATTGCTTTTCTTTTACCACTATGCATGGAAATTTTACTACACCAAGTACTATCATATATTTTGTAATCACTTAATACATTTTGCAAGCTTAATTTTTAACTTTTTTTTGGTTGGTCAAGCTTTATTGTGAAGTGAAAAAGGTTGGGGGCAAATCCTTATCGATTCAAACATTTCTTACATTAGTTTAACTGCTTCCACTATAAAGAAATATTTTTTTTTTCAAAATCTGGGGTCCCCTCCCCTGTTTTTAGGGGAAAACTGTAGTCCCTTATTGATTCAAACATTTCTTACACTAGTTTAACTGCTTCTATTATATATTGATAATTTGTTCCAAATTCTAGGGTCCCCCCCCCTGATCCATCATTAGCTGTGATACTGTTATGAAAACTTGTTTAAGATATGTGCTGGTACCACCTTACTCTTTTATATTTTTGTTTGATGATTTTTCTTCATTTGATATTTTATGTAGCACTTGCAGTAGATGTATGTAGTTGTTGACAGTATATACTGTATATCTACATTCATGGAAGTTAACATATGCATGTGCTAGTGTTGTTTATTATGATAATCCAATTCCTTAGAAGCACATATATGTCCTACCTTTGAAGAAGTGCCTTTGAAGAAGTGTTATAAATCACTATAAAACACAACCTTCCAGTAGCAAACCCATAAATTTATAGGATTTGAATATGAATTCTGGTGGTCACATAGATATAAGCTGTCTTATATTGGGGGTCACAGTCTCACAGACTTAATTAAGAAATATCTTTTAGCATTCAATGTTTCTTTGCTGCATAAATGTTTGCTTTCCCTATAAGATGTAGATGCACTTAAGTTATTTATGGCGATGATAATGAGACTGTTCTTGAAATCTGAGCAGTGTACGATCCATTCTAGAATTCAAAGTCAGAGTTTAGTTTCTTGATGAAAGAGTTAAGTTGATATTCAAACTTATGATGGTGTTAACATACACATTTATTCGACATCAATGCAAGGTGTGATTTATTGGGCTGCACAACTTTCTCTAGGAGGTGTTCCTCTTAAGGTGGAAGTTAGACTGTTTGACAAGTTGTTCATCTCCAATGTTAGTAATCATTTCTGTTCCTTGTGTTGTTTTGTCAACTTAGTAATGGTGCTAACAGAACCAAATATCCATGGTTAAGGTATACACAATATAAACTATAGGCTTCATAATTTCTCTCTCTTTCTGGTCTATTCTAATGTATACATGATATAAGTGAGGTGCTTTTCTTCGTTGAGACCCTTTAGATGGTTGCTTTTCTCGTATTCTATTATGTGACGGCTTCCCTTAGAAGTCTTCTAGATGGGACTAGTATATGTTGGGGCAGTTGGGCTTGTGTTTTTTTTTTGGAAAAGATGCTCTGGGGTTAGGCTTGTGAATTTGTTGATGCTACTCGAAACTTTTCCCGTATTTATTATTATTATTATTATTATTATTTTATTTATTTATTTTGGGGGGGTATACTTTATAAGGTTTATATTCAACTTTAACTAATTATATTGGTTTGATTTAAAGGGAATAATTGTGAGTTTGTTTGGATAGAAAGAGAAGCTCATAAAGCTTTAGAAGTAAGGATAATATCAAATGTTTATATACTTTCTTATTCACTCATGATATACTCTAGGTGTTCAACGGTAAGCCAAATGTATTCAATTTAGGTTCAATTTGCTGCCTAAGAAGAGAGAAAATTAATTATAGACAAGAAAATTCAAGTTTCGTCGAGTTCTTACGATGTAAAAAGGGCCATGATTTTACTGAAACACAAACTTCTAAAAAGCATTGTGCTATGACGCACGAAGAAAGGGAGAGCTTCTGATCTTGCTCTTCTGCCTAGAATAGTGAGTTTTTTTAAGATTTTTTTTATCTTTTAATCCAACATTAGTCTCTGAGGTGTAAAGATCTATTAGCAAGCTATTCCTGAACTTGTTTCTCCTGTACAGGTTACAATGAGGCGGGATACTCTGGATGTGAAAGAAGAAGATTACTATGAATCATTATATAGTGACAGTCAGTCGCAGTTTAATACGTAAGTGACTCATTCTTTTTCACTGTCCTCTGTAATAATTTCTTTTTACTCTTTAATAATCGCCCCACAGCGGGCAATTATGGCCTTGCATAATAATTTACTAGGCCTTGGGGTGGCTCCAATTGGTTTTGAGTTAGATGCTCCAAAGTTTAAGAACTTGTATGGAAAGGAAATTTATAGGTGTGTGCCATTGTTTACCCCACATATTTACGGTCGTTTATGTATTTATTTTTCAAAGCAGACACAAGTGAGATGGATACTTATCTGCAATTTATCGTACTCCGTATTTATATGGTGTACAATAACTAGTAAGATACCAACATATTTGAATATAACTATTGTGTCCCATGATTTTCTCTCTAAGTGCAGTAAGGAAGTTGATGATCATATGAGTTTTTTCATAGGTCCATATGATGCAAAACTTTGTAATATTCTAGAGCGGGATGCGTCTGGAATAATGTATGAGAGAATTTATTGATGATTAATAAAGGTTGGGGTCTACCTTAACCCCTAGTTGTTTCCAAAAAAACCATGGTGTCCCAGTGTGTATAGTGACTAGTAAATGCCAATAGATTTGAATTTAACTTTTGTGTCCCAGCCTTTCAGAAATGACAGTTTGATATGGTTGCCTGTTTGCGGATATATTGAAGCTGGCACCTTGATGAATAATTATGCTCACATCTTTGATCTCCTGACCCGGTTACGACAGGTAGATGACCTATCAATAATATTGGGTCAAATATATTTATCTGCTGTTTGCACTTCCATATTACTGAAGCATGGTGGTTAGGGATCTTTTGTTCCAAGGACTAATTTGTCTTTTCAATTATACAGGCGGTTGATCATCCATACCTTGTGATCTACCACAATAGTGCAGGATCGAGGAGTCAAAATAATACTTATATTAGTGAACAGGAGTGTGGCATTTGTCATGACCCAGCAGAAGATCCAGTGGTTAGCGATCATATTTTAAAAATATTTTTGTCAATTTACTGAGCCTTGTTGTCTGGACGTGACTTTTTTTCTCTCCATTAACATTTGTTTTTTTACTGCAGGTTACTTCTTGTGAGCACGTCTTTTGTAAGGCTTGTCTTACAGATTATGCTGCAGCCTTGGGACAGGTTTCTTGCCCCTCCTGTTCAAAACCACTCACTGCTGCACGGGTACTAAAACAACCATTAAGGGTTATCGATGCTCAAGTATTTTGAATAGAATTTCTCTCCCAGAATTCTGGGGTTTTAGTTATAGTCGATCTCCCGGCTACTCTTTGGCTGCCCAAGTACTTAATTGCTTATGGGCGAGCTAGGTGTGGTTTAAAAGGATTGTTACCGCTGTAGAGTTGAACTTGTATGAAGACTATGAACCCACTTTCTCAAAATTTTAATAAATATTCCTAAAAAGTTGAATAACATCAGCAACGGAGATAGACGATTTTTAGTTCTCCCTAGTTCTTGTCGAAATTTTGAGGAAAAATCTCAAAATGAAAAATCTTCAACGGTTATAGACTGTAGAAGTGCATAGGACATCAAAACTGGTTGATCAACATGTACACGAATCTTCAGTCACAAGCTAATATCAACTGGTTTGGAAGCTGGAAAAACTAGTGTAAGTTTGCCTCCATTTTGTTGTATTGCCCATTGCTTTGGCAACAATCAGTCAATCACGTAGTACTTACATAACAAAGCTACAGCTATACAATTGTATTTGTTGATGGCCGTACGTGAGTCGCACATTCCCATTTCTAATATTTTCATCCAGATTTCAGATGGTAGAGTTCCCACTAATTGTCCCTTGACTTGATTTCTCTTTGTCCTGAAAAACTGAAACCTATGAGAGCATGGAACAAGATAAAAATAATACTGAACAAAACTTGTACTAGCTTCGCCTCATCAATATTCTGCCTTCTATCTCCATCTAATATTTTCCATCCAAATCTCATCTTGATTACTCATTTTTCTTGAAAATTCGAAACACTAGAAGCTAGAGCACCAAAATACAAGAGGGTGAAAAGGAATGAGTAAAACAATACAGTTTGGATATGCAACAAATAAAACATCTGCACCTATTCGCCCAGTTACAGGGTGGTCCACTTGTCCAAAAACTTGGCAGCAAGAGAACCGCTGCAGAGTCAGTTGGAAGCCTGCCTTGAAATGTCATGAACTCACGATATGTGCACCATCTTCCAACCAACACACAGCCAAACCTAACATCAACTGTTTTATGTAAATATTCTGCAATATAAACTTGAACTTATACCAAGTAGAGCCTTCATAATAATGTAAGCTCTAATATGAAGCATCAAACATCATAAGATTTACATGCCAATCTCTGTATGTTAAACTTGTCTCCTATCCCTTGACAAATAGATTCCATTTGACACTAGAAAAAGATATCACTGGAGAGTAAAGCAATCATCATCAAGTTATACTATGATATGATAGTCTAACTAGACTAGGCAGAATCCAAATCAAACATATATATACATTAACTACATCAACTACATACAACATTAACGGTCAGACAACACGTACACAAACCGACAGACATCAAACAAATAAAAAACCTGTAATTTTAAACTTAAAACACCGACAGACATACAAAAAGGGATCAAAAGTTAAAGACCTGATTCAGGGCGTACATGGAAAATATAGGTCAAACACTAGCTCATTGAACAGCTTGTGTAGAGTAAATTTTCATAATTACAAAATGTGAGAAAGGAGTTATTTCCCCTATGCATGTTCTCTCTCGAACATCCACAGTTTCTTATACATCTACTACCCATTCAACATAATCCTTACAACATTATTTCTGCTGAGGAAATATATTCCTTACAACATAGATTCCAGTCTTTCCAGTTTTAGCAAACCTCCGAAAGACTATTAGAATAATTAGATATGTATGGTTTTCACCATTTATAAAAATAGAGATATGCTTAAGGAGTTATGTCTCATACTTGTTAAGTTTACAAAAAACGGACAACCAAGCGATTGGACACAAGGCTTAGCCATTAGTGATGTTTGACTTGTTTTTAGGGATTTTCAATTGGTTAAAATGTTTAAATATAATGCTATATTTTTAGAACTTTATCAGAGCTTTTAGTGAGAGGTCTTAATCATTGTAAACCATGCAGGATTAAGGTCTAGCGACCGATCATAAAATATTTACAATCACCAGATCATCATACACAATTTAATCCAAGGCAAGTCAGCCATATAGACAGAAGTGAATTGAGGCATAGCTCCTAGCACTCATATTTTGCAGTTAACAAGAAGATTAGAGAAGTTGGCAACAGACCCTATCTGCAAAGAGATTCTGCTTGTTGCTGTTTCTGAATAAGGCCAGCTGAAATTCTTCCTGATCACGAGAATGGGACAAGTGATGAGCAATCAATCCTGGACTAATCTGGGAAACTCATAAAAAGCTAAAAGAATGGACCTTGCAAATAAGCCCATCATCGATTATTGAGCTGCTCAGTTTCTTAAAAAGTTCATACAGTGCAGAGCCTCTACTTCACTGATGGTAACTGCCACAACAAAAAAATGAAAATAAAATAAATAATAAAAAAAAGGGCCCAGATTCTACATGTCCATCCCACAAGTTCATAGCTCAATATAGTATAACCTGCGCAACTTATGTGCTGTAGTGAAACATGTCTACTAAAATATGTGCTAAAGTCAATCCAACAAGACATGTCAGGTGAGCGATGTGAGGCTCAAAAAATTTAGATATGGAACAACAATACAGACATATAGTTCATCACTTGATACTTCCAAATGTATAAAGCTTATGCATCAAAGTCACATTCAAGCGGTTACTTGAAATCAGAGAACCCAATGTCGTAATTTAATTTTAATATGACCATATAGTACAAGGACGTAAGGAGGAAAGGAAAGTGTTTCATCATCTAAGTTGTCGAGTGGAGATGCAAGGTGTTAAATTTCTCAACACATTGGGAGCCATGGGAACATGCTTTGACAGGGACCAACTATTTTCATTAAAATTGCCTCCTTAAGCCATCAGGGTGCAGCCTTTGACAACAGAGTTCATGATTGAAATTTTGAAATGAGATACACATACAAATAACTAAAATATACTCACAAGGGTATTCAAACTGTAGGCTCCTCGTAACCAGGCGTCGTTTAACTTTCTTTAAGTAATAGCAGCCCATAAAACAAGCACAAGTCAAAGACCAAATTTTATGACAAGCAGGCGGCTTCTATCCTACTAGCAGTTTTGAAATTTTCTACCAGTCAAACTGATTAAATTAGAGTCAGTGCTGGAGCCAAGAGCAACAATACTTTCGAAGATTCTTGAATTGGGCTTCAGTTTGAAATGTCTAAGGGGAAAATATGCGGTGACCTATATTCAATCATGCCAACATAAATAGAGAACCTAAAGCCTCTATGCTTGAGAAGACGTTATATAACAGTTCGGAGGAACACCGATACCAAGTATGTATAGGACAACTATTATGGTATTATGTGATATTTTTTCTTAAGGAAAAAGAAATAAATCAAATTAAGCACACTTCAACAGATCCCACTAACTGGAGGGGAGTATACTGGTAGGACCAATTAGCACCTAACACCGTCCGTGTAGGTGTAGCTTTGGAAGTTAGGGGAAACAGAATATAAGAAATTTCTATGAGATTATCTACAGTTAAAGTATCTCTCTTGTAACACATATGGCACTTTCTCAAGGATTTTGTTAAAACAATATGGAAAAACAGAATACCCAAAAAAAAGAGTGTGAACCCATTTTACTACTAGAGAGGAAGCTATAAACAAGAGCAATACACATTTTTTAACTACCATTTTTCTTTTTCTTTTTTAAGTGGTAAAAATAGAGATATTATATACATAATCAAAAGGAATACAAAGTATAGGATAAGATATCCTTTACTAGAAGATTACACGTTCATAATTTATCCTATCAGAACTTGTGTTCATAAGATACAGCACCTTAGTGACTGAAGTTACTAGTAGCAGTACCTACTTCGTTGAAGCTAGGTCAAGGTCTCACAGTTTAATAATCTTAACCAAATTAGACTGAAAAAAGTAGACACAACCATTGACAGGTATAAGATTGCAGGGTAACAAAAGTTAAAAAATATGAGATCTATACCTCACACCAATCCAAGCAGTCAATAGCCTTATCACTTCGTGTCTCCTCTCTGAGTTTTCCTTTGGAACCTGTCTCTCTGAAATCCCTCCACATGACCATTGGTTCCCAACTAACACCAGATGTTTTTCCAAGTACATATGTGTCTAACAATAATCGGTTCACCTCTCATCCTATGAATTTGAAATTGCTCAATTTCATCATTTCTCAGGTCAACAGCATTGGGGCAATACAAGTAGTTGTTCTTACTATCACTTCGGAATACAAACCTTCCCCACAAAATAATGAAGTTGCCCGCCTCACTTCAAGATTTTTAAAGACCTTCCCCACAAAAGGATGACATGAAGAACAGCCAATAGGGAAATCAACATTTGGGAAATGAGAGTTGCTAGTGAGTTTATCAGCACTCTTAAGCAAGTTACATGCCCAATTAGCTTTGAGGCTGCGTCTCAATTCAAGAATCTTGGAACCACAACCACCACTCTTTCGGAGGACAGGGAATGGAACAGTCAACAGTTGTTCTCCAGTCAGGAAACGGACCAACCACATCTGTTAATGAACCTTCTGCTGATTGAACTCCCTCCCAGTCAGATCTTTTTCTTGAGGCCCTAGTTGCACCCTTGCCATCCGTATCTTGAGTCTTGACCATGAGCTCGTTCAGCATACCGTCTCTGAGAAGAATACACTTCATTACCCCTAGGCTAGTGGCCTTCCCTTAGTTCAGACAGCATGTGAGACAGAGATCACATGAACAATTAGGATTGGGGAAGCTTCTATGGAAATTGAAAATGGATGTATTGCAATTATCGCTGTTGAAGAAGGCAATGTGATGGGAATAAGTCATGCCATACTAATGAGGAATATTTCTAGAGAGTCAATATAGAGTCAATGGAAACATTTCTCGTAACACACAATACAGGTATCTTACTAACCTCCACAGGAAGACAATTTAGGCTTTGGTTTGCCAACATCAAGGCAGGACATGTGCATGAGAATGAGACGGTTCAAATTTCCAACGAAGGACTAAATAGCTAGACAGTGGTCTCAAGAGTTTCCTCTTAACCATCTTCCCTTTTAACTATCTGCATTTTATAATGCTAATTTCAGCAGACTAAGGATAAATGTCGAAGCAAAAGTTCTTGAAAGCCTATGCATACAATGTACTGATAGAAGTGGCTAGTAAGAAAATGAATGAGCCAACATTCTTTGCAGTACCAGTCCTACACTCCTACAGTTAGTTACATACTTAGGATGCTCCACAAAATGCTTAGATCAAACAGGATATGCATTGTGTATCACAAAAGACTTACAAATATAGTACCATAAACTTGTGTAGTTTGAAGAAATGTGTCTAAAACTCGTTTCATAGATCAATAGGTAATATAGATATATACTCAACCTAAACAATACAAATTAAATCAAATCCTCATTCAGATACATCTTCTTGTTCATACATTAAGTTGTTGCGTTCTCTGCGTCCAGTTTGACTGTTCAACAAATCACATTGCGGACACACACATAGACACCATTGATTGACAGGAACAAATAATTGAGAGTATAGAAGTCGTTTTGAGTTTTACCATCACCAAAAGAAGCTCCAATACTATCGATGAGGATTCCCACAATCAAAAACTCTAGAAATCAGTTCCACTGAAAAAACAAAACTACCAAATTCAAAATTCCAATCAATTGAAACCAAAACAAGACTAGAATTTCTGAATCTCCACGAAAAATCAGCACAAATTCGAATTTATCTGTGGATAAATTGAACAACAAATTATTTGAAAATCTTTAAAAACGGCAACAAATCAAACAAAATCCTAAAAAGAAATAAAGTTTCTGATGAAAAGCTTGAAACTATGGATGAACATGACACATACCTTGATCGAAAGGGATGAAAGAGATGTTCAGGACGTGAGTAATCCCACTCGAGTGAATCCCACCACTCTCTGCTGCTTCCATAAATTTCTTTGAGAGAAGGTGGGGCTGACTGATGTTCTCGGTTGAACAGAGGGAGCCTTTTCAATTCAGGACAATACATTACATAAACTGTTTGAAGAGAGTCACAAACCATCACGCCCTTCCAAATGCTCTTCAGTTTCGGTAGATTCCAGAAGAACAATGTCTTCAACCTTGGGAGTGCGACAGTATAATCAATTTCACATTCTTCTTCTTCTTCTTCTTCTTCTTCTTCTCCAATTAGTTCCTCCAATTCCGCATAATTCTTGACGCTGATCTTTTCCAGGTATTGAAAGTGTTGTAATAACCTAGTTGAAAACAGGCGGTCCAGTTTGACATAGTCAATATAAACAGACTGCCAAGAGTTGCTGTACATGAATAGCTGACTCCAAGTGCTCTTCAGTTTATGTAATCTTCCCAAATTCAGATTATGTAATCTCGGGAGTACTGGAATGGCACCACTCTCATCTCCATCCGCTACCACTAGCTCCTCCAATTCCTTACAATTCACAACTTGGATCTCTTCAAGGTTAAGAAGCTGTTGAAGCAACCTAGACGAGAATAAAACTTTGATATTACGACAAAAGCTGATCTGTAACTTCTTCAAACAAGGAAAAGCTCCGTGTGCTGGGACCTTTTCATATATCTTGCTTAGACTCTGACACTCACTGATAGCCAACTTCTCAATCTGTTGTAGGAAGATGCCCTCTTCGTTTTCTGGTACTATGAATTCCATTGAATTGCATAAACTAATGAAAATTTCTCTTAGGTCTGTTGAATCATTTAAGGGCAACTCTGATAATCTTGCGAAATGTAAAACTTGAAGAAATTGAATGCTTTTCGGAAGTCGGAGGGCATTGCAAGGAATACCCTTTGAGTTGGACAAACATAGACTTCTCTCGTGCTGACTTTCGGAATAAAATACTTTTCTTTCCATATCAATATAATACTTTTTTAACTTTTCAAAGTTTGTAAATTCACCATAGGAAATAAAGTCCGACAGCTCGTGAAATTTGATTGTAAGATTCTCCAAGTGGGTCAAGCTTGAGAGTTCCTGCACGAAATCTCCCCCTCTTTCTCGCGCATACACATATTTCGGTTTTATTTCTCCCAATTTTAACTCTTGAAGTAAGGAAAACTTGGATATCAATCCTGAAGGGATCATTTCTTCCAATATATAATTGTCAGTGAGATCAAGGCATCTGAGGTTGACCAACATTTCCATCCCATTAGGCAGTTCTTCTATGACTGACCATGTGACCTTCAACACTCTCAGTGACTGAAGCTTGGATAGAGAAGGCACTCTAACTAATTGGTGACAAGTACTTAAGAGTAAACCACGAAGATTCACCAAATCAGAAAGTGAATCTGGTAATGACTCAATACGAGTCCCAGATAAATCGAGAACCGTCAGACTATTCATGTGCCTAAAAAACCCAGGTGCAACGTGTTTCAGTGCACAATACTTCTGAGCAAGGATCAATGTCAAGAGTTTTGGGCATTTCGGAATAATTGGAATATTTTCTATTCTACTTTCCATAAACGAAATCCTCTCAAGATCTTTCGACCAATCATCTTCATGCGGTATTTCTGTTGATGAACGCCCGATTCGACCATGAATTTAGGTTTTGATTTAAAATGATGTAAATGGCCATATCCCTAATCAAATCATGCATTTTAACAAGGTCCCTATCAAGACGACCTTCTAAAGAAACTTCTTCTAGCATGCAACAACGCTTTAGTATATTAAGTATCACACGGCCACGAAGCATTTCATCTTCTTTGCTGGATCCCTTGACTAACCCTTCCATAACCCAATACTCAATCAACTCACTAGTGTCAATTTCATAATCTTCAGGATACAATGCACAGTATAAGAAACACTTCTGCTGGTTTTCCTTTAGTTGATCATAACTGAATTTCAGACGCTGAATGACTTTCTCCTCCATGGCTGTGTTCAAACCTGTAGATTCTCGCAGATCTGATAATGCAACTCGCCACTCATCAACATCTTTTCTTCTCAGAGATCGACCAATTGTGACTATTGCAAGTGGCAAACCACAACATTCTGCAACAACTGCTTTTGCAAACTTTTCCACTTGGGCAACAAGCTCCTCACCAACATTTGCCAAGAACAGTTCCCACGCTTCGTCCTCAGAAAGCTGTTCAACTTTGACATCTTTCTGGCACAACATCACTTCGCACACTTCCCTTGACCTGGTAGTCAATACTATCTTGCACCCATTGTATTTTGTAGGTTCAGGAACTCCAAGATCTTGTAAATCAAATGCCTCCCACATGTCGTCTAGGATAAGCACAAACTTTCCCTTTCTACGCAATGCATTTAGCAACATTGACGACCGTATAGCTTCATCTTGTTCAGCAGAAAGATCCAATGCGACTCTCTTTGCAATCTGATTTTGAAGTTTTTGAACATCAACATCTTTGGATACAGTGACCCACAAAACATTTTCAAAACGAATACGTTGTTGCACGAGCTGGTTACTGATTGTCTTCATAATGGTGGTTTTTCCCACGCCACCCATGCCATATACACCAATTTTCTCAAACTCATCACCTACTATATATTCCCAAACCATCTTGAAGTTCTTATCAGCAGTACTACCAATCAGTCTTGTAGTCGGCATCTCCATTCCCAAAAACGTCAAAGACTCTTCTGAGAATCGACTAGCCTCATCTAATAGACCAACTATCTCTTCAGTGAACTCCAAAATTTGTTTTAGCAATTTCAGTCGTGAACAACAACTAGGCGAACAACAATTAGGTAAAACTCCACTTAGCCATCTCCTTCCCACGCTGGCTTCCTTGTCCACATCATCCGCCTTATTTATAACATTGTTGGCATTAGTCAACCAATTTTGTGCTTCACTTGTGCGCTTCTTTCCTTGTTCTACCTCTGCAATTCGCAATGTTTCTTCCACCTCCTTTACTCTGGCAATCAGATCTCCTTTTTTGTTTCTCAATGTCTGAATTTCTTCACTCAGACTTTTGACACCCAACTGGTTAAGCGCACAAGTCAGTACGCTTCCAACTGCTGCTCCAACAACTTCCATACCTGTCATTACAACACATTGATTGTTAATTAAAGTGATGAGACATGGTAGAGCTATTCCAGTAGGATATATGTAAAATACATAACATTAAGTAAATAGAGAATATGTATAATCTCACTTGCTTAGGCAGTTGGTTGTTCTCTAATAACAAGAACCAAACGAAAACGTTCAAGTACGAACTGGATATCTGCACATTTAAAATCATGTAAAAATACAAATCAGTTTTAAGAGATGGTCATGATTGGACTTTATCAGTAAAATTGGTTAGCTCAGATTTCAAATAAGTGATGGATCAAGAGTTTAAGTTTGCAAAGCATGGTTATGTTGTTAACCTTTAACAATGAATGACGATTAAAAAAACAAGAGTAATAATCAAGTGTATAATAGCAACTAACAAGGAAGAAGAAAATTTGTAATAAACTGACCTTATATATATAATATAATTGATCGAGTGATGTTAAGCTGAGTACTACTCCAAGATCGACCAAGCTAAGCAGACCACCACAAAGAAGCTAAGCAGACCACCAAAACTCTCTCTGCTGTTTGTGATGAAATGAAAAAAACCAACAACTCTGTTTCTTCCATAAAGAGTCAATAAAGAGAGAATGTGTGAACCACAAATATCTTACATAGTGTATTATCAGCTCTCCACTTTTGATATTTTGGTGTATCTTACATAGTGTATCTTACATAGTGTTATGTATCTTACAACTATCTTACATAGTGGTGGGACTGGGACGGTGGGTCTTCCATTATTGAATGCTATGTTTGATATTTTGGCAAGACCACTTCTGTTGTTGACTTTTTTTTTTTGTTGGTCTTCTGTTGTTGACTTGCTTCCTACCTAACTTCATTTGACTTTTTGATCAGCCGATTTTCTGTTTTTGCCGACATAAAAAATGCAAATTTCATTACAAATGTGATCAGTGTGAATTCTTTATGAATGGTGTAAATATACAAATAATACATTCTTGTGGTTTTGTTCATCATTCAGTTCAAAATTGTACAAAGTCTGGTCCGGAATTAACATCGGTTTAATTGTAAACTAAGTAGTAAAAAAATAAATGAATGAGAACATAACTTGCTAGTTAAAATCAAAATTTTGAAGCCTGAATAGGTAACTGACTAATCTGTACAGTATTCATGATTCAGTGTATTACAAAAAGTTGTTTATCTTTTATCAAAACAGCCCAAAACAATGGCATTCACCTCTCAATAATGACCTATTTTCGCACCACGGGTGCCTTTGTAACAGAAACGTACAAGCACCCAATTATATGCAATAAGCCTTTTATATCCGATCAGCAAAGGTTTCAGTCGCTCAACCAGCTGAAGCATCTGATCAGCCGAATAACTTCACTTTCACAATAGGCCTCTTGAGAATTGCAAAGCAATGTCAATGTCACATAAAAGCACCACCTTTCACTGATAGCTTCAGTTTTAGTTTACCCTTAAATTCTTCCTAAAGCCGCTTGGACAGATTGGAGAAGTTTCCTTCCTCTGGGATGGTCAACTGGTTACACGATCTACATGGAAATTCATCTCACTAATGTAAATCCCCTTTCGACTCTGTTAGCAAGGATAACTCAAAATCACGCTCCCGCTCCATTTTGAAAAATGGCAGGTTCCCCGGACTCTCCTCGTCCAAAAGATGCCTTACAGGTGTTTCTGCAGGATCGCTTTGTTCTCCAAAAGATGCCAACACAAACAAATCGAAAAAACAAAAAGCAAAGATAAAAATAAAAATCAATTTCAGATGCAAGTAACTACAATATTTGGAAATAACAAAAAAACTACAAAAGAAAGAAAGAAGAAGACAGTACAAACATGAGGGTATTAGAGCATACCAATACTGACGTTCATCTTCATCAAGTTTAATCCTTCTTATGTTCACTTCCGCACGCTCAAGCCCTAAAAGGTAAAGACATAACTATTTCAAACAGAAGTAGCAAATAGAGAAAGCACCAATTTCAAATGTAATTGCCACATTCGATTAAATTACCCTGTGATTTGGCTTCCATTTCTATCTCGGAATCCTGCTCCAAACAACTTGTCGGCCAGAGGAGAGGCAAAGCTCCGTGTACCAATTAGAGGAGCCGCTGAAGTTTGAAATTTGGATTGGGTTCCTCACATCTGGACTGTACACAAATAGTACGTTAGTATTCTCCAAAAGGTATTACCAGAAATTAAAAAGTAACAGAAGCAAAAAGCAAAAGTCCACACCACCACTATATTAAAGCAAGCAAGCCTTGCAAATTATAATTTCCACAGCACACAGGACATGCATTCTCAATTTGCTCCTTCGTTTTTTCAGGGTACCTGTTATACTCCATACAGAAACCAGAATTTTCAAATAAGCTCATTATATAATTCTACACAAAATTATCATTTAGCCATAAAAATCAGAAAAAAGTATATGCACTTTTGAACTGTGCAAATTCGCATTTTGAGCCACTAAAAAAACCAAAAAAAAAATGGCATTTTGAAACTCTTGGTCTTCTAAGTCCTAACAAATTACATTTATGGAGTTACAACTGTAAAGAGTAGTGTGAACACAATTTTTCATCAATGCATCAAAACAACACATTACGCAGTTATGAAACTTACAAATTAGTGAAATTACTCTAGATTGAAAATAGATTTCTAGTTAATAGATGTCAGTAATTATTTAGAGTTCAAATTAGCAGTTCTTGGTGCAAGGATGGCAGTAACGTTTTGTGCAATTGGAACACAAAAGACAACAGCACGCTTGTCGTTTCGCTGACATTGGTGACACATTAGACTGCCATCGTTGAGTTTTACCCTTACCAAAAGAAGTTCCAATACTATTGGGGACGATTCCCGCAATCAAAAATTCTACAAATCAGTTCAACTGGAAAAAACAAAACAATAAAATTCAAAAATTCAATCAGTTGAAACCAAAACAAGACCTGAATTTCTGATTCTCCACTAAAAATCAATATAAGTTCGAATTTATATGTGGATCAGCATGACCTATTAATTCTTCCAGACCTTGATTTTATAATAGTAGGGAAAATTTCATTAGATCAGATTATGAAGAAGTTTAAAAGGAAAATTGAAAAGAATAAAAGCTTTAACTAACTTACTCAATCTCTTCAAAGAGATGTTCAGGACATGGATAATCCCACTCGAGTGAATCCCACCACTCTCTGCTTCCATAAATTTCTTTGAGAGAAGGTGGGGCTGACTGATGTTCTCGGTTGAACAGAAGGAGCCTTTCCAATTCAGGACAATTATCTACTTCAACTGCTTGAAGAGAGTCACAAACCATCACACCCTTCCAAATGCTCTTCAGTTTCGGTAGATTGCGGAATTCCAATGTCTTCAACCTTGGGAGTGCAACAGTATAATCAATTCCAGTACCAGTGCGCCCTTCAACTGATTCTTCTTCTACAATTAGCTCCTCCAATTCCGCACAATTCTCCACGGCGATCTCTTCCAGGTTTTGAAAGTGTTGTTGTAATAACCTCATTGAAAACAGGTGGTCCGATTGATTCAAACCATAAATTGAAACAGACCGCCAAGAGTTGCTGTACATTAATAGCCAACTCCAAGTGCTCTTCAAAATAACTATCTTCTAAAGAAACTTCTTCTAGCATGCAACAATGCTTTAGTATATTCAGTATGACATGGCCATGAAGCATTTCATCTTCTTTACTTGATCCCTTGACTAACCCTTCCATAACCCAATACTCAATCAACTCACTAGTGCTGATTTCATAATCTTCACGATACAGTGCACAGCATAAGAAACACTTCTGGTGATTCTCCCTCAATTGATCGTAACTGAATTTCAGACGCTGAATGACCTTCTCCTCCATGGCCATGTTCAAACTTGTAGACTCCTTCAGATCCAATAATGCAACTCGCCACTCAATCTTATCCTTTCTACTCATAGCTCAGCCAATAGTGATGATTGCAAGGGGCAAACCACAACACTCTACAACAACTTCTTTTGCAATCTCTTCCACGTCGGGAACAAGCTCCCCATCGACATTTACCAAGAACAGTTCCCATGCTTCGTCCTCAGAAAGCGGCTCAACTTTGACATTTTTCTGGCACAACATCCCTTTGCACACTTCCCTTGACCTGGTAGTCAATATTATCTTGCACCCATTGTCTTTTGTGGGTTCAGGAACGCCAAGATCCTGTAAATCAAATGTCTCCCATATGTCGTCTAGGATAAGCACAAACTTTCCCTTTCTATGCAATGCACTTAGCTTGATGAACGTCCAACTTCATCATGTTCATCAAAAAAATTCTTATCCTAATTGACTACTCCCGCAATCTGCTTTTGAAGTTTTTGAGCATCAACATCTTTGGATACAGTGACCCACAAAACACTTTTGAAGCGTTTCTGTTGTTGCAAGAATCGATTATTAATGTTCTTCATTAAAGAGATTTTGCCCATGCCGCCCATCCCATAGACACCAATTTTCTGAAATTCATCACCTATCAAACATTCCCAAACCATCTCCAAGTTCTTCTCAGCAGTAGTTTTACCAATCAGTCTTGTTGTTGGTATCACCCTTCCTATCTCTTGAACAAAAAACGCTACGCCTCTTCTTAGAACTTACCAGCATTTAGGAGATTAGTCATCTCTTCAATCAACTTGAGCATTTGTTTTCCTAATTTCGCTCTTGAACAACAATTAGGTGAAACTCCTCTTAGGAAACTGATTGGTACTTGGGCTTCAGTTTGCACCACATCCACCTCGGATATAACACCATTGGCTTTATTCAACCAGTTTTCTACCAAACTGGTGCGTGTCTTTCCTTCCCCCTCCGCAATCAACAGTTTCGCTTTGACATCGTTTACTTGGGCAATCAATTCTTGTTTTCTGTCTCTCAATGACTAAACTTCTTCTTTTGAACTTTTAATATACTTACACTTCTCTTCCAGTAATGCGTTTATGCTGTTACACCCACAATTCAATATGGTTCCAATAGCTGCTACAAGGATCTCCATTCCTGTCATTACAACGCATTAATTACTTGTTAAAGAGTGACGATACCATACCTGAATCAATAATACGAAAAGCAGAACTAGTAAACGATAAAAACAAAATATCCATTTTTCCAACTCTCATTACATAAACTATGGAACTGGTTTTGACAGCATTACGTAATAAGACCGTAACAATTATACATGAAGTGACAGTATTACTTTGATGAGTGATTTTTTGCTCCCAGCGTTGGTTCCTCCAAGCGCTCCAAGGGATTTATCAGCCATACACGTTTCATTTTTTCCATCCAAAAAAAATGTTACAGCTGTATAAAATCTTCAAAATTTTGGATTTTACTTGTTTGTCCCTCATAATTAAAAAGGAAATAAAAAGGAAAAATATAAAGAAAAAAGGAAAGTGGAATAAACCAACGTGTGTTCCTTCTTATACGGCAGTAAAAACTGGTTAACATTGCAGAAGTAGAAAGCAGTTGACACACTTCATTAGTTCATTCTAACATGTAGATTCAGGTATCCCAAGTGTTAAGACAAACATCGATTAAAAACTATTAGGTTCACCAAAAATAATACCAAAAGGGTTCTAAGTTCTAAATTACTCTCCCTACAGAAGACCTTCAAATGCTAAACAGCATCTCTACTGCTGCTGAACTTCGACCTTCTTCTTCTACCAAAGTCGATCAAGTGCACTGTCAGCATCACCCTGTCGTCATTCAAAAAAGAAATAGATAAAGCAACAAATTGACGGAAAAAACAAAGCCCAGGGTAATTAATATAGAAAAATAATATCTGAGAAGATGATCAACTCCCATAAAAACTAAACATCATATCAAATATGCTAACTCATTAGACCCATGGACCCCAAGTCCTCAACCACCATCACTAGCACAATTAGAAACAGTATGCAAAATTATAAACAAAATTGTAATCTTCTACTCACACCCAGAGGACCAACAACTGCGGTTAGCACGTTTAGGTATACTGTAGTTTCAGTATATTGACTATATTTTTTCTTTTTTCGCTTTAACCTACGTGGCTCAAGGACGAAGACAAGGAAACTTACTGAAATCTTATCCTCAAGTACTATATCATGTTTGGCTTCATTTGACCAGCTTCAATAACAAAGGAAATAAATTAGCTAGTATGAATCAAAGGTCTGGTGATTTTCAAGCATTGAATGAGGTGCCTAACAACATCAGATCTTTGTTACTGTTGGATAATTGTGGATTAGGGAACCTACGGCAACTAGTCACTAGATAAGTGTAGTTGTTAATTAATTGAAAAGAGTAACTGGTTTTTGCAGTAAGAAGTTGAAGATACTGCCGTATAAGAAGGAACACACGTTGGTTTATTCCACTTTCCTTTTTTCTTTATATTTTTCTTTTTTATTTCCTTTTTAATTATGAGGGACAAACAAGTAAAATTCAAAATTTTGAAGATTTTATACAGCTGTAACATCTTTTTTTGGATGGAAAAAATGAAACGTGTATGGCTGATAAATCCCTTGGAGCGCTTGGAGGAACCAACGCTGGGAGCAAAAAATCACTCTACTTTGATCTATAATAAGGCACGTAGAAGAAAATGTATATATCTTCTATCTAATAAAACACAATGGTGTGGGGCCCGCAGGGCCTCCATCCATCCGATTCTTCTGGTTCAATCTTTTAAGTTGTGGCATAAGAAATCCAAAGATTTGGAGAGTTTGTGTAATTTTGTTAAGTGTAACCAATATCATAGGATCTGTCCAAAAATCAACTAAAAGTCAACAATTCTTGGTTGAACTTATAAATTGTTGAAATTTGCTTAAAATTGTTAGCCTCCAATTGATTTGGGATTATAGATAATGGGTAATTGGGATGGCCTTCATGGGTTGGACTTATAAATTAAGTTGTTTATTTGGTCTTGCTTAAATATTTTGCACCTAAGATGTGTGTACGCCTTGCGACGAAGGCGCGATGAGTTGTCGAGGTGGTGCCGCAGGCGCGTCGAGATCTCGCGGGCCGTAGGCACGGGCATACCCTAGTATCTAATAAAAAGCAATAGTATGGAGTCCACAGAGACTCCATCCAATAGTTCCCATTGTCTTTTCTAAGTTGTGACATGGCAGATCCAAGTGTTTGGAGAGTTTGTGTAATTTTGTTAAGTGTAATCAATACTATAGAATCTATCCAAAAATCAACCAAAAGTCAATAATTGCAGCTGGACTTATAAATTGTTGGGCTTTTTATAAAAACCGCTAAGCGCCCAATTGATTTGGGCTTATAGATAATGGGTAATTGGGATGGACTTGCGGTTTGTATTTATAAATTGAGTTGTTTATTTGGTCTTGTCTTAGAATATTTTCACGCGATAAATGCGCGTAATGCATACACGGCGAAGAAGCGATGAGTTGTCGGAGTAATGTCGCAGGCGCGTCGAGGTCTCGCGGCCGTAGGCACGGGCATACCCTAGTAGTATATAATAGAGCTGAACTTATAGTTGGTAGGAACTGATGTTATAGATTGGATGGAATAATAAGCTGATCTGATCAGGAACAAGCACACTCTAATAGGCTCCACTCATTCTTGTAGAACAATGATAAACCTGTGAGACCCATAAAGTTGGGTGTATTTAGATATGATAATGATAATGGCAATGGGCAGAATTATTGAAATTTTAGGGCCTTATCCCAAACATATTTAATTACCACTAACATAAACGGCACTTCCCTTTGTTTTACTCCTTTAGCTGCTTCTTATCAGAAGAAGTCCCAAACCAAGCTGGCATCACCAGTGAAGATGAATATAAGTTCATGGTTTTTGTGTTTCTTCCATTTTGCAAAGTATTTCACTCAGCTAAGCAAATCCATGCTCTTACAATGGTTGTTTGGTGTAAGGGGGCAAGGGTAGGATTCAAGGTGGGATAGCGACAATCCATGCCCAGGTATATATAGACGACGTGGACAAAGCATGAATAAGTCGCCTGGGGAATATACGTTCTTCCTAATCTGTAAAGACTAAAATGAGATGAATATTTTGCATTACCTGAAACTGGCCCTGGACATGAACTTTTAGAGAAAAGAAAGTAGTTTGCTTAGCTTGCACGCACTATGATTTAGCTGATAAAGTTGGGTGTAGTTAGAATCTTAGATATGATAATGGGTAAAATTAGCATGCTGTCATGACTTGCAGGACATACAACAACCGTCAAGTAATTTCTTTTGTTAGTAAGGAGAGTTAAGTAATTGTAACAGCTTAAGTATAGTAGGATGGGAACACGTGTAGGGTTAAGAGTAGAGCAAATCTCTTGGATCCGGTCTTGTTAAAAAGAGAGGAAGGATTGGAAGAGGCCTATGAAGGAAGAACAAGAAAAACAGGCTCTTGTTTCAGAGAAACAGAGATTCCTTCTCATTAGTTATAATCAGTTTTATGTATTAGCTTGATAGTTTATAACAATTGGTATCGGAGCATTATTTTCTGGCAAAGATGACGCTAGCAGACGTGGAGAAAACGGCGAGAGAAACCAAACAACAGGTGAATGAAATGCAAGGTTTGATGAACCAATTAAATGATAGGTTAATCAGGGAGATCCAATCAAGAGAAGTAACCGAAAAGAAGTTGGATACGTGATTTGAACTGGCAGATAGGAAGTTAGAGGCCAAGTTTGAACAACTATTTCAGATAATGAACAACACAAAGACAACAGAATTACCATCCAGCTCAAAGCTGCCATTGGAGACCACCACCGAAGCAGACCATTCAACCACCAACTCACCAAGAAAGAATAGATTCGATACGAACGATCAAGGTAAGTTTATCAGAACGCCCAAACTCGATTTTCCTCGTTTTGATGAATCTAACCCGAGAGCTTGGGCTAGGAAATGCACTCAATTTTTTCAACTATACCCCATGGATGACCTGAAAAAGATTAGTGTAGCTTCGCTGTATTTTGAAGGGAGGGCCGACTCATGGTTTCTTACTTACCAAGAAAGAAAGGAACTAACAGTTTGGGCAGACCTAGTCAAAGTAATTTGTACTAGATTTGAAGTGGTAGGGCAGGAAAACTATGTGGGAAGTTTTAACAAACTCATTCAAGTAGGCAGTGTGGATGAGTATTTTGAGCAGTTTGAAGAACTCCAAGCTCTCATGGTAACCAAGAACAAACAATTAACGAAGGAATATTTTATCCTTAGTTTCTTGAGTGGGTTAAAAGAGGAGTTGAAAGCTTTAGTTCAAATGTTTAAGCCGACCACCTTTAATAATGCACTCTACTTGGCCAAGATGCAAGAAGTTGCCTTAGAAGCCCAAGGAAAGAAAACCCCAAAACCGATACAAAAAACCTTACCAACCGATTACCACCTCATATTTTCCCTTCCAAAATAAACAAACAGCCTTCACCAACTCCATTCCAATAGCTCCACCCATTGTCAAACTTGCCAATAACTCACCCATCACCAACACGACAACCACCAATTTACCACCCATCAAAAGATTAAACCCAACACAAATGAAGGTACGTCGAGATAAGGGACTCTGTTATAATTGCGATGAGATCTACAAACCAGGACACAAGTGTAAAACTCAACACTTGTATATGCTAGTTGGAACAGAAGAAGACGATACCATTGATGAATCTAAAGGAGAAGAGGATCATGCTTTGATGGGTAATGTGGGACAGAACACCATTCGCATACAAGGTCTCTCAAGAAGAGACCTATTACCATACTAATTGACACTGGAAGTACACACAGTTTCTTAGACTTAGAAGTGGTTAAGCACACAGGATGTAACCTAGATCCTACAGCTCACATGTTGGTAACAGTAGCTAACGGAGAAAGGACGATCAGTAAATCAATTTGCAGAAATCTAAAGTGGGAGATGCAAGGACATGTGTTTGAGGAGAATATAAGGACTCTACCTTTGGGTGGTTACGATATGGTCCTAGGTGGAGATTGGCTCAAACAATGTGGGGATGTCATGATTAATCTATAGAAACTTCAGTTATCTTTCAAACGGGAAGGTAAGAAGATTGTGTTAATGATAACATAAAAATAATAGAATCCTAAATATTAATGCTACAAGAACACTAATACGTAATCCTACCGTTCTTACGTTTAAATCAATTCTTCTTACTCTCAAAACATCTTCATGCAATATAATGAGTAAGGAATTCGTTCCACTCTTAAACCTTCAAGACTTAAATAGAATTCAATTTATCAAACACAAGGAACAGTGAGAGTGATGTGTTTGGTGTTTAAACTAAAACTAATTATAAATTTAAGACAACTAAATCTAAAGATTCTAACTTTATAAACTTTAACAAACAATAATTAAAATCTAACATCAATAACAACGAAATGACTAACAACCAAGAAATGAAATTAGATCTAAGCAATAGATAAATGACAAAATCGAATTTGATCAATAATAAACTACTTGATTTATCTAATGAAGCAATAACAATATTTTAATACTTTAATTTAAAACAAGGGAAATGAAAACTAATTAAAATGGAGATTTAATTCTAGATCTAAAAATTATTCTAGATCTATCTTTTTCTAACCCTAACTCCATTAACATTAGCTTCCTAACCTAACTACTTTTGCTACCTAACCTAATTGCCATTAACAAAGAGTCAAGCTTTTGTTTTTATCCTCTCAGATCCAAAAATCGTGCATGGGCTTGGAGCCATGTTTTGGGCCAGAGAATCAGGCCCAAAACCCAATTCTTTCAGTCCAAAAAGGCCTCTTCAGCTGCAGTTGGCTTCCACAGACTTTTCGTCCACTTCTGCTCCTCTGATTGGGTCAAGGCTTGGACCATTGCAAAGCTCTTTCCGAGCCGGTCGTTTTGACATAAGGTAGGCCCAATTCCGAGGTTTGAGTCCAAAGATATGGCATTCGGAAGTTCTGCTGACTTTTGCTCCTTTATCTCGCTAATATGGCACATTTCTGCACATAATGGACTTTGAAGCCTGAAATGCATAAAAATACGTAATCAGTATTAACTCTTACTTATTATTCACATAATTGGTCTAACAATGATGATTATTAAGGGGTTAAAACTACAGGTTTTGGGCTCTTATCAAACCACCCAAACAAAGATTTTGCTTGTCCTCAAGCAAAGATGAGAAATTAGAATAAGTGACCACAAATGGAGTTTTAACTACTCTCGTTTACTGAGTCGCGATTGCATTGACCATATGCAACAAGGCCTTAAACCACTAGGAATTCCCTAGTGGACGAAGTTATAACCTCGTGAGAGTTTTCCGATGAAGGTACTCACAAACTTCATCTATACTACAACGACTAAGAAAATAAAACTATTGTTTCCTTATTCATGCTCAACTATCTATACATCTCTCTAGCAATTACATAAGACTAACCCGGTCGAACCCTAAACTAATATATGCATAATAATCAATCATCTAAAATAAACATATAACAATGAGTAATATACTATGAAATGTAATAGCGTGTCCGTTTTCCGAAAACTCGGAATATGGCCCTTAAGTAGGTCCTCACATAAATGTCAAGACAAAACCACTCTGATTTTTCCACTCAAGTTTAAGCCACTCCGATTAATGCGGTGGGCACACTTTACCTTACAATCTCAATGACAACAAGGAAGTTCGGGTCGATCAAACACATCCGCCACTTACTATCACACTAACCTATTCCTAATTGAGCTAGAGGTCTTTATTAGGTGTTCAAGGGGATTAGGAGATGGTTTAAGAAGGAAGGAAATGGATATTCTAGAGGACAAGTCTGAGATAATAAAGTCTTCATATTATGTAACTAGAGAAAACCTTGTTATTTACTTTTGCTTCTACACTTTGTTTCCATCCTTAGCCATATTTTTCTTTTTCTTTTCTTTGGCCTTTGACTCCCTTTTATTCTATTTTTTTGGAGTTTTTATTTATTTATTTATTTATTTATTTATTTATTTTTTCTTTTCTTTGGATGGAAACTTCTTTTCTTTATTTTCTGAAGCAACTAACTAATTTTTGTTTACACAGGTTTTTCTCTTCTTCTTTCTTCCTCATTCTATTCTCAGACTTATTCTAAATTGGGTGGGTTGATTTTTTATTTTGTTTTGTTTTTTTTTTTGTAACAGGGTAAAGGAATTGTGGTTTATGGAAGGCTAAAGAAAGGCTCAGAGGGGCGACTAGCGGAAAATAATTCATAGGTTTGAATTTATGGCTATATCGATCCAAAGAGGGCCTAAATTCTCGCTTAGGATATGGTTTAGTGATCAAGCAAGTGGACGTGTGATTTCTCTATCCGGATTTTACTTCTCCCTTGTGTCATTTCTCAAATGTTTAAACAATATAAGGCTTTAGGCTATATTCTCACAGGATTTGTAGAATAAATACTCTAGCCTAGATTTGAAACTTACTTGCTAACAATCATAGATACTCATATAATAAATTTATAGATAGATGCAAAGATTATTACCTACATATTAACCTAAGTTTCTAACAATTATTCCACGATGCAACAACCTACTCACGAGACTTCTAGATTGTTAAGAGCATGGAGAAAGAAAACAATACCAATATTCCTAAGTGTATAGCATACTTTTTATTTATATTTTTTGAATTTTTTTTTGAAATTTTAACTAGAAAACAAGTGCACATTATACATATCTATATCCTAACAGATGTCTTAATTACACGTGTTTCTATGCCCCCAAACAAAAGCATGCTTTGTCCTCAAAGCATTTAAATAAAGAGGGTAGGAAAAATACCATTGAAGTTGAGCGTGAAATTCGAAACATCTGCAAAACAAGGTTAGAACGTACTAATATAGGAAATAAAAACTGACGCAACTCTATAAGAGTTCCACCCATTATGGGGTTAACAAAATTAAATTGCTTGGGACATAAGCAGACACTAACTGAAACAAAAAACTTACCTCCACTCCAGCGTTTACTTGTCATCCTCCTCTTCTATAAAGAAGTGAGGTTCCTTCGCATCCTGCCATGCCATTATAATTTGTCAAGCTTGCCGCCATTTATCATCTACGGATGCTAACTTTGTTAAAAGCCCACTTGGTCGGATGGGGTGTAAGGTGCAACCTCGATGAGGTTGTATCCTCCACCCTTGCCAAGTCATTGCACGGAAAAGATCGAATAATAGAATTGGTGGGTCTCACAATGTCGACCCCAACCCAACCCCGTGAAAACGGGCACAAAAAAGAGGGGAAGAAACATATCATAATACGGCAAACTACTATAGACATAAGAAGATACTTATGCCTCATGCTATGGGCTTGTGCTAAACTAGACATTAAGGTGTTAGGAAGGTCATATAGCGGGCATTCCTCGACTAAAGCAAGGAAAATATATCGCAAGTGGCATCATTCGCGGAAGAAAAAATGTCACCCCCCTAATATGTTTAGCATGATAAAGAACATTACCGTATCACATTAAGGGACAAGCTACCAAGGGCTACATTATATGTCCCTTGGTCCTCTACACGGAAAATGTTGAACCCATAAGCCTCATGCAAAAAGTCATAAGTGTAGACATGCATATTATCTACCCAATAGCATCATGGGTCTTGTATTTTAGCGGGCATGACAAGTCCAAGAACAATTGCTTGCAAGAACCATAAGCGGTTCCCAGCCTACGTGTGTGATCACCTCGCGAAACCAAGCACCATAAGTAGTGCTTTGAAACAAATCTTCGAAAGACTGTTCCGGTATCAATGTAGGAGATGTCATCTCAAAATTACGCTCTGGAATAGCTGTGAATGATCTGGAAGAAAACTCAAAAATCGAAATTTCCTGTGCTTAATGGAGAGGGCGCGGGCGCGCTCTTTAGTTTTTGGAATTACAGAGTTTGAGCGCGGGTCGCGCTCTGATTAAGCCTGGCGCCCCTTCGGTGAATTTTTCGATTTCCGGTGTTTGGCGCTGGTCGCTCTACTTGAAGGCTTGGCCTCTAGTGATTTTTCGATTCTGATGTAATAATAGGAAGTCGCGTCTTGAAGCGCTTGCGCCAGAAGTGCGTAAAGTCAGTTTCTAAGAAAAACAAGAAGAAAAAGCTTGGAGTGAAAAGTGAAAGATGATTGTGGGGTGTAGTGTGGGTTGTGAGTGTAGAATGATGGAAGTTTAAATAGGTTCTGGGTTTCCAAAACGAATCGGCAAGTTGCCAAATTGTTTTAAGGCAATTTCCGGAAATAGAAAACTGCCAAACCCGAAAACGGAAACAACTCATATTCTTGATTCTATAACAACCCTAATATCTTTCATACTGGATTTAGACTAGCAACTTCTAAACTCTCTTAGATTTCATCCTACCACCACATCTAATCATAGGTATGCCAATTACGACAATATTCTCAACCTTCACTCCAAAACAAACTCTAAAATGCGGGATCTTCTACAAATCATGATATAATAAATAATACCACCCCCAAACAATTCGGGAAGGTGGGATTAACAATAAAATCTATGCACAATTTGAAAAGAACCACATTATATTAAAATTGAAATTCAAACAACATTTAACTACCAAATTCAAAGTTAACTACGGAATTTAACAACGTAACATCCTATCTACTAAAAATAATAAAAAACAACATCAAAACGACAAACAAGAAGAAATCTAACTACTCTTCAAGGGAGTGAGGTGGGGGTAAGAATAGGAATTTGAGTGATCAAGAATGGAAAAACCAAACACCCCACCCCAAACAAATTTTTGAAAACAGGTTTGTAAAAATTTGTTTTAAAACGTGGGTCTTTTAAAGTCAGATTCCCTAGACTTAAAAGTGATATATATGTATTTACATGCGGTTTCCCATATATCAATAATCTAAAAGTTGTGGGTCTTTCCACAAATAATTAACATGGAATGCACCACCAAACAGAATCAAGCTCCAAAACTTTCTACGACGCAACTTAGTTGAATAAGAAGGTGTCCAAGTGAATGATCGTGAGTAAATGAATGGTTTTGGAAAATACTTGGAATGTGGATAAGTGTTAGAAGAAAAGGGTGGGAAGAATGAAAAAGTGTCAGGTGGCTTGTCCTTGGGTGTTACTTCTTCACTAGTTGGTTTTAGATAGTTATGAAGCATAGGAGAAACACCAAGGTCAAGTACAAACTCAATGGTTCTTTGAAAAGGTAGAGGGCGAGGAACATTCGTGATGGAAGGTGAATGAGTGACATGAGGATGTGAGGTGGGTGAATGGTGTTCAACTAGTGTTCTTAGTTCTATATCATCAGAGGCCTTGAGATATGCAAGACATTCCTCAATAGGTGGGTAAAAAGAATCACTGGGATAGAGGGCGAAAAATTCTTCTTCCGTCATGGCGTCCAAGAGATAAATGGATGTCAATAGGAGAGAACTTCGCTGAGGCGCAAAGAAGGATTGCAAAGAGTCGAAGGAAATCCTCCTTGATGTTATCTACGCCTAGGGAGTAGAAATTGTGATCCTTGTCTTCTTCCATAAGAGGGGTATCTACTAGTGTGGGGACTAAAGTGTCACCGCGCTAATGTAAAAGGTACAAAACTCTCAATGGACTTCACTTCCCTTTCTACAGGCAAACCTAGTTGTCCTTGTTTTTGTCTAAACATGTTAACTTCTACAGAAAGATTTCCAAAAGAAAGAGTCATTGAGCCATCCCGACAATTGATTTGGGCATTGGCGGTTGCCAAGAAGGGACGCCCTAAGATGATGGGAATGGAATCATGAGCAACTTCTGTGTCAAGAATAACAAAGTCGGCTGGATAGTAAAAATCCTGAACTTTAACGAGAATATTTTCAACTACACCCTTGGGATACTTAATAGAACGATCGGCTAACTGCAAAGTCATTTTGGTTGGTTGAAGTTTTGTTAGACCTAGTTGTTTATATAAATAAAAAAGGAGTAAGTTAACACTCGCCCCCAGGTCTAATAAAGCAGTTGTTATGAAGGTATCACCTAAGGTGCATTGTACAATGGGGACGACCGGGGTCCTTGTACTTAACAATTCCGTTATGTTCGGGATAAAGAGGGATATTGTTCGATTAAGAATGCTTGCTTCGTGGGGGTATGTTGGTTTTCCTCTTCTTGGTGCACAACTCTTTTAGAAACTTAAGCGTGTCCGGTAGACTTTTATAGCTTCTAGAAAAGGTAGGTTTATAGTCAAATTTTTAAACACTTCCCTAATCTCATCAAAATTCTCGTCATTTTAAACACAACTAGTCTTTGGGGATATGGTGCTTTATCGCTATTTTTAACGAAGGGATAAAAGTATTATTAGGCTTTGCTTTATCTCTATCCGTTTTCCATCTAGGTATCCATATTGGAACCTCTACAGGTGTAGGGTCTTCACTTTCTATTATTGGATCTTGTAATATTTTCCCTTTTTGGTTGTGGTTTAACCGGTACTTCTACGGTTGTAGGGTCTTCGTTTCTATTATAGTATGTGGTATGGTATCATTTTTAGTTTGTGGGTAATCTTTAGGCATAGTCACTTGGTTATCAACTACTACTACGCCTGAGAACGGTAGTAGTGGACTGCACCAGAAGGTCCCTTGGTTTATATTACCATTACACTCAATACTTTTTATTTCGGCTGCGGTGTTTGTTGACTTAGGATTAGGCAATCGCTTGACTTGGAAACACGCCGGTTTGGTTATTATTTTGGTTAGAAGACATGTCAATAACCTTTTGGCACAAAGACTGCATCATTTGCATTGTTTGTTTCATCATATTAGAGTTTTGATCATGCTGATCTTTCATTAAGTTGGAGTTTTGTTGCATAATTTGATTTTGTTTCTCCAACAAGGTCACTACTACTTTGTCTGTAGATGGTTGTATTGGAATTAAAGCTTGTTGAGCGTTCATGTCTTGATGTTGATAGTTCTGGGTAATGGGTACTAAACCTCTATTCTGGTCACCTAAGTTCTCTTGTCCTTGATGTTGAGTTAACTGGTTAAAGTGTGATGGTTGTGGTGGTGTTTGTGCATAGACAAGAGGACAATAGAAGTCGGAATGCTCAAGACTACAAATGAGACATTACAACGAAAATAAGCGTTAATGTTCATGACTGGAGTGGGTTGTTGTTGAGCAGAGATGGCATCTACCTTTTAGTGAGGGCATCGATAAGAGTTTTAAGCTTCGGGATCATGTTTAACCTCAAGAGAAGAAGGAGAGGAGCCGGGAGGAATCGTTACCTCCCCATTTGTTGTTCCTCTTAGATTGATATTCTAAGAATTTATAAGCCTCTAAGGCTCCTTTACTAAGAAAACTACCCCGGACATGATATCTAGAACCTCCTTATGATAATGTGAAAGCCCCTTGAAGAAAGCACGAACAAAGCGTGTCTTTTCGCAAGATTATGATGTGGGCATTCAATGAGAAGATCGATTGAAACGCGATTCCGTGCCTCCTCGAAAAGGATTCATGAGGATTAAATTTGAAGAAATGAATCTTGTGAAGCATTTCATCCGCTTCGATGGTGGGTAAAATTGTTCCATGAACAATTGAACAAGTTGAGCCCATGAGTCCACGAGTTTGGCGTTTGGGCAGTTAACCAAGACGCCGCCTTGCCTCGGGCTAGGGTGAAAGGAAACACCCTAAGTTTAACTTGATCCGGACTTACGCTAGGATGATGGAATGTAGTGAGAACTTGGTCTATCCTCTACGCGTGTCTTTGGTAAGGCTTCTCGTGGTCTAAACCATGAAAACCGGTAACAAGTTAAATATATTAGGGGATTCAAAAATCCCCACTAGGTCTACAAGAACGATGCACGACTTAGGGCCATCGTTTAGGGCTTTATAAAAATCGGAGAGGAGTCTCTTGTTCTTTAGCCATTGATGCAAGTGTAGTGTGTGAAATTCTAGATAGGCGTGTTGTATTTATTTCTACGAAAAAACAAGCCCCGATTATACTAGAATTAAAACTCCTCCTACGTAAGAGGCGAGGAGTGGAAGAAGGAGTACTGAATAATACTTCCTTACAGCGTTTGAATAAGCGTCTTGTATCACCTTGATCTTAGTGTATTTAAGAAGTTAGAAACACTAAATAACTTTAAGGAATAAAAATATGCATTTTCCTATGAAAATTGGGCTGTTCGGATGAATTTTCCTTGCTGGGCGCGGGTAGGGCGCGGGCGCGCTCAAGGTAAGTTGAAATTACAGTGAATAAGGGCGGGTCGCGCTCAACATGGGCGCGGGCGCGCTCCAGGGTTTTCAAGTTTTAGGCCTTTTATCGTACTCCAAAAAATCTGAAATTTTTACAGTAATTTGCTAAGACGTATATCAAGTAGCCTGTAAAATTTCAGAGCAATCGGAGCTGTGAAAGTCCCTCTACAGCCCTCCAAAGTTTGCGAAACCGTTTTCGGACACAATACAAACAACCGAATGGTTAACCCATCAAAATAAATCCAAAAATTTCCAAATTGTTACTGGAGACTCCTGAGAGATTCTAGTTGTTCCTGTAAAAAAGTTAGATCAATTGGATGTCTACAACCTCTCCTTATTGGCTGGTGTTTCAGATATTAAGTGTTTGCAACACTGCAGAAACACACTGGAAACACTCTACTATTTAGGTGGTCAAAACAAATCAAAAACTCATCAAATTTTTACTATAAACTTCTGGATTAGGATAGATACTCCTGTAAAAATTATAGAATTTTTAGAACTCCCTAAGTAACCTTACTCGTCTGTTTTTCAAGAACATACGGTGTGAAAACTGAAATGCAGTACTGTAAAGATCGTATTTGTTTTACAAGGTAAACCAACTCTGAAAAATCTGAAAATATTCTAGTAAATCAACAACACATTAAATATTATGTATGAATATTTTCAGAATTTTCGAAAATTTAGAAATACCTTCACCGCAGTGTTTTTCTCTGTGAATCCATGAGCCCTATGCCCCAAAACGATTGAAACGGTTCAGTAAATTCAAGGAATAAGAATGAAAAATTAAAAAGGTGGGTGGGTAGAGAATGGGGATTGCCCTTGGATTCAAGCAATTGAATTCTTGTCTTGAACGAGATTAAGATGGCAGCGTGGGCGATTTTGATAACATAAAAATAATAGAATCCTAAATATTAATGCTACAAGAACACTAATACGTAATCCTACCGTTCTTTACGTTTAAATCAATTCTTCTTACTCTCAAAACATCTTCATGCAATATAATGAGTAAGGAATTAGTTCCACTCTTAAACCTTCAAGACTTAAATAGAATTCAATTTATCAAACACAAGGAACGATTGAGAGTGATGTGTTTGGTGTTTAAACTAAAAACTAATTATAAATTTAAGACAACTAAATCTAAAGATTCTAACTTTATAAACTTTAACAAACAATAATTAAAATCTAACATCAATAACAAATCTAAAATGACTAACAACCAAGAAATGAAATTAGATCTAAGCAATAGATAAATGACAAAATCGAATTTGATCAATAATAAACTACTTGATTTATCTAATGAAGCAATAACAATATTTTAATACTTTAATTTAAAACAAGGGAAATGAAAACTAATTAAAATAGAGATTTAATTCTAGATCTAAAAATTATTCTAGATCTATCTTTTTCTAACCCTAACTCCATTAACATTAGCTTCCTAACCTAACTACTTTTGCTACCTAACCTAATTGCCATTAACAAAGAGTCAAGCTTTTGTTTTATCCTCTCGGATCCAAAAATCGTGCATGGGCTTGGAGCCATGTTTTGGGCCGAGAATCGGGCCCAAAACCCAATTCTTTCGAATCCAAAGGCCTCTTCACCTGCAGTTGGCTGGCACAGACTTTTCGTCCACTTCTGCTCCTCTGATTGGGTCAAGGCTTGGACCATTGCAAAGATCTTTCCGAGCGGTCGTTTTGACATAAGGTAGGCCCAATTCGAGGTCCGAGTCCAACGATATGGCATTCGGAAGTTCTCACGACTTTTCCTCCTTTATCTCGCTAATATGGCACATTTACGCACATAATGGACTTTGAAGCCTGAAATGCATAAAAACACGTAATCAGTATTAACTCTTATTTATTATTCACATAATTGGTCTAACAGTATGATTATTAAGGGGTTAAAACTACAGTTTTGGGCTCTTATCAGTTAACTGGTGGACCTGACGTGGCTTCTTTAAAAATGATCACCGCTAAGGCCATGTCAAAGTTTTTACGAAAAAACACCCATGCTCTTGTGGGACAAATTTGTTCCATCACAGCTACTAAAATACAACCAGAAGTTCCAGTGGAAGTCACTTCCTTACTTCATGAATTTGCTGATGTCTTCCAGGAACCTAATAGCCTTCCACCTTCCAAAACTCTAGACCACCACATCCCATTAAAACCCAACTCAGAACCCACCAACCAAAGGCCTTACAAGCAACCTTACATTCAGAAAGCTGTTCTTGAGTCTCTAATGGCTGAGATGCTCAAATCTGGTTTGATACAACCTAGTCACAACCATTTTGCTTCCCCAGTCTTACTTGTGAAAAAGAAAGATGGCTCTTGGCGTTTTTGTGTACATTACAGACAACTCAATGTTATGACGGTGAAAGATAAGTTTCCAATGCCTGTGATAGATGAGTTGCTTGATGAATTACATGGAGCTTGCATTTTCTCAAAGACTGATCTCCGCTCTAGTTAATTACCATCAGATTTTGGTGCACCTAGATGATGTGTACAAGACAGCCTTTCGAACTCATCAAGGGCATTATGAATTTAAGGTAATGCCTTTTGGCCTCACTAATGCCCCAGCTACTTTTCAAGCCTTGATGAATGAGATTTTCACCCCATTTCTTAGAAAACACGTCTTAGTATTTTTCGATGATATTTTGATTTATAGTACTACATTGGAGGACCATATGATCCACTTAAGACAAGTTTTGAACACCCTCAGAGAACATCAGCTATTTGCAAAAGCTTCTAAATGCTCTTTTGCCCAATCACAACTAGAGTATTTAGGTCATCTTATCACACCCAAAGGAGTGGCAGCCGATCCTACCAAGGTTGAGGCAATGGTCAATTGGCCAAAACCTAAAAACATTAAAGCTTTGCGAGGGTATTTGGGACTGACAGGATACTACAGAAGATATGTGAACGGGTATGGCAATATCAGTAGACCTCTCACTGACATGCTGAAGAAGAATAGTTTTCAGTGGTCACCAGCAGCTGAACAAGCATTTGAGGAACTTAAAAGAGCTATGATCTCTACACCTGTGCTAGCACTTCCTAACTTCAAGGAACCTTTCATTGTTGAGACAGATGCATGTGCACGAGGAATTGGGGCAATTTTAATACAAAATGGCCGCCCGATTGCTTTTTTCAGCAAGGCATTGGGACCCAAGGCCTTGGGATTCTCTACTTATGAGAAAGAGCTCTTAGCCATTGTAATGGCAATGTCAAAATGGAGGTCCTATCTCACAGGGCATCACTTCATCATTCACACGGATCAGCAAAGCATTAAATTTTCCATGGAACAAAGGATTACTACCTTACTGCAACAAAGGTGGCTCACCAAGTTGTTAGGATTTGACTATGAAATCAAGTACAAAAAGGGGAAGGAAAATACAGCAGCAGATGCCCTTTCAAGAGTGGTAGAAGAACAAGGAGAGTGTAGCCTCATTACTACAAAATCCAACCTCAATGGATGACGAGAGGTTTCACTAAGCTATGCTCATGATCAAGCTTTACAACATATTATCTCTCAATTGTTGATCTCACCAACTAGTATTATCCATTACTCTTATGATGCGGGATTGCTTAGATACAAAGGGAAGCTTAACATTGGCGTAATCACGGACTTAAGGGCTAAGTTATTAGCTACAATTCATTTTTCTTCAGTTGGTGGACACTCGGGCATCCAAGGAACCCACCTCAGAGCAAAGACGTACTTCTACTGGCCAGGCCTTAAGAAAGATGTACTCAACTTTGTGGCCACCTGTGATGTGTGTCAGAGATGCAAAGGAGAACACACCTATCCAACAGGACTACTTCAGCCATTACCACTGCCGGACCAAGCTTGGCAACACATCAGCATGAACTTCATTGAAGGTTTGCCAAAATCTAAAGGAAAAGAAGTTATTTTGGTAGTGGTAGATAGATTCACTAAATACAGCCATTTCATTGCTCTTAGTCACCTTTTTACTGCTGCCACAGTGGCCAAGGTGTTTATGGATCATATATATAAACTACATGGGCTGCCTCAGACTATAGTTTCAAACAGAGACAAGGTATTTATCAGTTCATTTTGGCAAAGTCTTTTCAAATCTTTAGGGACCTCACTTCATCTCATCACGGCATATCACCCACAAACCGATGGTCAAACAGAACGCACCAATGCTTGTTTGGAATCTTATCTCAGATGCATGACTGGGAACAACCCTCAACAATGGGTGAAATGGCTCTCTCTAGCGGAATGGTGGTTCAACACCAACTTCCACACAAGCCTAAAAATGTCACCTTTCACAGCTCTTTATGGATACACTCCACCCCACTTGGCGATTCCACCTACAGTCAGCACATCCATTGCAGCAGTTGAGGATTATCTGAGACAGAGACAGAGACAGAGCATGGTCGAGTTGATTAAAGATGGCTTATGCAAGCCTCAAGAGCGCATGAAATACTTTGCTGATAAAAAGAGAACTGATAGATCCTTCTTGGTAGGTGACTGGGTATACTTAAAACTACAGCCTTACCGACAAACCACAGTCTCCATTCACAGAAATCTGAAACTCTCAGCCAAGTTCTATGGCCCATTTCAAGTAGCTAACAGAGTGGGTAAGGTGGCGTACATGCTCAACCTCCTAGCAGCATCCAGAATACATCCTGTGTTTCA
The DNA here is from genome assembly GCF_015680905.1 of Coptis chinensis. NCBI lineage: Eukaryota > Viridiplantae > Streptophyta > Magnoliopsida > Ranunculales > Ranunculaceae > Coptis > Coptis chinensis. Next base: position 95,114,807 of record NC_141461.1, read on the forward strand.
TGTCTCTCAACTCAAAAAGAAGTTAGGCTCCACAGCAGTTCCAACGCCTACACTTCCTTTGGTGGCGCACTCCGGGAAACTCTTAATGGAACCTGTTGCTATTTTGGCTCGCCGAATCATCCCAAGAAACAATCAAGCTGTTACCCAAGTACTCATTCAATGGTCTCACACCTCCCCAGAAGATGCCACTTGGGAAGATTGGTCAAACATTAGCACCCATTTTCCTCAATTCAATCCTTGAGGACAACGATTTTTAAAAGGGGATGGTATTGTCATGACTTGCAGGACATACAACAACTGTCAAGTAATTTTTTTTGTTAGTAAGGAGAGTTAAGTAATTGTAATAGTTTAAGTATAGTAGGATGGGAACACGTGTAGGGTTAAGAGTAGAGCAAATCTCTTGGATCCGGTCTTGTTAAAAAGAGAGAAAGGATTGTAAGAGGCCTATAAAGGAAGAACAAGAAAAACAGGCTCATGTTTCAGAGAAATAGAGATTCCTTCTCATTAGTTATAATCAGTTTTATGTCTTAGTTTGATAGTTTATAACACATGCTAACCTTTAGAATTATTGAAGGTTTTAGTGTTTTTGAGGATGGACAATTGCTTTTATGGTTTTAATTTACTGAAAAAGAGGCCAGTTAAGCTCGAGGCCATATATGTAGGGAATCTGGATCCACGTCACTCATTGCAAAAGATATATAAATGTCGCGATAAATTTAGAGATATATACAACTACAAATATCGGTGATATTTCGATAATATTTTCAATATTTATGATATTTGACGGTATTTGACGATATTTTGTTTAGTTAACAATTTTATTTAATATTTACCATTATATTTTAAATAAATGGAAATGATATATCGTTATATATCAAGAAATATCCACAATATCTACGATGTTTTAGATATATCCACAATATTTGCATATCAAACAATGTAAAATATCCCCAAAAAGAGGAATATATCCATGATACATATCAAGAAATTGAGTATCAATAAACACTCATATCCTGATATTTTATATTATGGTGCAAGTAGATAATCCTCACCACCAAATGCTACTAGGACATGTGTTAAAGAGAAGTCCACCAATACCAAGGTGACAGTGTGACACATTGTTGGGAGTTGAGTTACAACTTACATGTCAAAAAAGACTCGCAATGATTACATAATCCATTGGGATATAACAAGTTGATGACACCAATAAAGGCACCAATGCAACGTAATAGCCACGCAATGGAGTTAGTTATGCTATACAGAGAGTAACTCTAGAGGACAAATCGGGGGAAAACTTAATTCGATAGGACACCTTTTTTTTTAAATCACTCACAAGGACCGGGTAGATGAAAGGTCAAGTATACCCTTGACGCGAAATTAAAAACGGCTCGGGTAGATAAAATGTCAAGTATACCCCTAGTACGAAATAATAAACGGTCTGGCCCAACCAAAACGACCCGGTGTATATAGTATGAACAATGATTGTTCATACCTATTTGGGGTATGAACAATCACTATTCATACATTAACATGAGCGATGAACACTCATTGTTCATATAAACAATCATTGTTGATTATTCATACCTATTTGGGGTATGAACAATCACTGTTCATACCTCAACATAATGTATGATCAGTAAAAACACATATTGGAATATGAACAATCATTATTTATACATCAACATGAGCTATGAACAATCATTGTTCATATATATTTGGAGTATGAACAATCAATGTTCATACCTAAACATTATGTATGATCAATAAGAACACTTATTGGAGTATGAATATTCATTGTTCATACCCATATTTTGGGTATGAACAATGATTCGTTTATATATGAAGAATAATTGTTCATACCTATTTGGGGTATGAACAATCACTGTTCATACATCAACATGAGCTATGAACAAGCATACCTATTGGACTATGAACAATTATTGTTTAACACTGAACAATCATTGTTCATACCCCTAGTGGATACTGAACAATCATTGTTCATACTTATTGGACTATGAACAATGATTGTTCAACACTGACTCATTCAATGATTGTCCACTAAGGGTATGAACAAGCATACCTATTGGACTATGAACAATCATTGTTCAAAACTGAACAATCATTGTTCAACACTGAACAATCATTGTTCATACCCCTAGTGGACTATGAACAACTACTGTTTATACCTCAACAACATGAGGAATGGTCAGTAAAAACGTATGTTGGACTATGAACAATCATTGTTCATACCTACCTATTGGATCATGAACAATTATTGTTCATACCCCCTAGTGGACTATGAACAATCATTGTTCATACCTCAACAACAATAAACTTTTTTGGACTATGAACTTTTTTTGGAATTGAATTTCAGGAACTTTTTTTGGAAGTGTCATCCAAGTTGAAAAATAATCAAATTACACACTTGATTCCCTGTTTGATTAATGTTAAAATTTTAGAAAATCTTGGTGGATTCGAACAACCATCTCCTTTGGATATATCCAAAGTGCTCGACCATTTGAGCTAAAGATCCACGCTTGTAGATGTATTGATTGTTAGATTTAGGATTTCCAGTTGAACACGAATCGGTAAAAACTCGATACAAATCACTTACAGGCATTTTATCGAACGCTTTTTGAAACTTTTTTGAAAGCTCCTATCAACAATCAAACTCTTCACTTGCTAAATTAACTAACATCAAAAGAACCACAAACACAATACGCAAATCATCAAACCCAATAAAAATTGAGTATTCTGATTCACAACTACAAAAAACCAGCTCAAATACAAAAAAAACGAAAAAGAAAAATTACTTGATCTTCTTACTTTATTTTCTAAGGTGAGTTAGAACTAGATCTTCTTATTTTATTATACATACCCATAAATCACTTGAGATTGCCATCACAATTTTCTCTCTTTTCAATGAAATTGTTTTTGGGAAGGAGAAAAACATACGTGAGAATGAGAGAATGGGTGTTTTGATAGCTTATAAAATAGCGAAGGGTAATTTTGAAGGGTAAAAATGGGATTTAAAAAAAAAAAAAAAAAAAAACGGACCAACTTATTTATTTTGTATTTGAGGGTTATTTTAATTAAAATCTTGGGTCCGTGGGTTATTAAAACGTAGAAATTGGGTTTGTGAGTGATTATAAAAAAACCATGTCATCTAGAGTTGTTTTGAAACGAAATTGGGCCGTGAGGCTAATTTCTTGTATGCTATATTAGCCTAGAACTTGAAGTGTTTTCTTACCTAAAAAGACACACAAGTCATCTCTCACAATCACTATACTCAACTCTTCTCCACCATTGGAAGACTCTAGTGCTGCCAGATAGTTTGCAACACAATGACATTCTCTATAGACATGAATGAAAAGCACATTCGACATTCTACTAACCACTTCCAGACTTCTAGTATAGCAGCTTTGGTGTCCCAACATATCTATGGTGCAACTTCTTCGTTTTGGGGAATCTCTATGGCTCTCTTAGAATCAGAAGCAACAATATTTGTCCAAGTTGTTCACATCCTCTTAATCCCATCAAAATTGCTTTCATTTCTTGGTATAGAACCGGTGCGGGTGTATGCAAGTAACACCTCACCATCACTGTCTCTGATCATTCCTCTATTTCCTCCAATACTATCTCTTGCATCTGACATGGAACCATCTGTGTTAAGTTTTATAGTACCGACTTCCAGTTTAGTCCATATGCATTGTACAGGGATACGTTGTTTATAAGTGGCTGGTACGCCTAGCTGTTCCAGGAGCATTCTTGCACCTTGATTCAGCTTTACTCAAGCTAGCTAGTATTCCTTGAACATAGACCTTCATGTCGTTCATAAGTTTATTGCATACCACTTGCCATGGTTATATTCAGTTTTAGCCCAAAATCACTACTAAATAGTTTCGCAAAATATGTTTCAGAAAAATCATTAGCGCAAGGAGATGATTCTAATACATAGCAAAAGGGAGAAAAAAACGAAGGTTGTGCCGATGAGATGCGCGTACTCTGATCTGTAGTATAGTGCAGACTGCAGAGATAACTTGATATTTCCCATATCCGAAGGTTAAGTAAATTTATACAATTTAATCAAGAAAACTTTTAAAGGATAAATAGTTAAATACAGCCAGCTATGCTTAACAATTTCAAATGAAAATTATAATCTTAATTTGATTTCACATGAGAATTCTAACTTATGTTATGCCCTATAATATCATATTGTTCATAGACCATGAGGCAAACAATGACATGAATGAATGAACTCACAATGTACATGCAACGAGCTTACCATTCTCAGACTTGTTCAGCTTTAATTTGATCGTTCCCAAAGTTCAGGATCATTGTCACGAACAGTTAAAACTCGAAAGGTCTTTACATATTGGATCCGGGTTGGGCAGATCACCTAACAGGCTAACATCCACCATCTCTTATCCAAGTTTAGTTTCAATTTTAATTTCTTGATCTGCCCATTTCAGCCCATTACATGAAATCCGCTCACGAGTCACGACCAATAGGCTTGGGTTCACCTTGCTCAAATTGCAGTTCTAAGTTCTAACAAACACAACTTAACTTAATTACCTGTCTGTAGAACCTTAGCAGACGGTAGAAGGGTACATGTGCAATTGTAGTCAAAAGACAAACAAATGTCTGTGTAATTCAATAAGCTAGCAGAAGACAAACTTAGACGAAATGTCCGAACTCTGAACACAATATACTGCTAACAAATTCTCAGAGGAGAAATGGATCCAAACATATGAAAACCAAGAGTCCAAGACAGGTTTCATTGTGTCAATGCTATGTACTTGGGCTAAGCTAATGAGTGAAGACCCTAAGATTGGTTGGGAAACTAATACAAAAAACTTTGGCATCTATTACAAAATAAAATCACTAAAGAAATCCTATTTACCTGAATAGGAAAATAATACAAGATTTTGGTCCTGCAAAAATTGATCGAGGAAGTGCTCCGGTTACTTCTCTGCTCACACAAGTAAAAACTTCACTTCTAGAGTTCTAGTCACTTAAACTAAGATAATGCATGAAAACCCCATTTGAGCCTGCACTGAGAGGTGTGCCAGTCAGCCGTGGTTCCTGCAGCAAAGAGGAAAAATAAACAAAACAAAAAATGAGACCTCCTATAGCGTTTGAAACTTGCATGACAGCTCAGGTGACTGAAATGTGCTCTCATCGAGTCATCGATATCTTTCTTGTAGACGCTACCAATAGAATACCATAATAAAAATAAGAAATAAATTGGTAATGAAATGAAAGATTATACTGAAATGCTAACACACAAGATGCAAGAAAGATGTCATATGGTTCACTTTATGAAAGGATAACGGAAGAACAAACACGCAAATTCTTGTACAATCTGCACTGCATACAATTTTTCTACAATCAGTACTAGCTAAAAGACAATAAAAGTAAGTTCCGCAATTGTTTACATACTTTGAGTCTTTAATTCCTAATAAGTAGTAAGAGTCTAAAAGAGAGGGAAAAAAAAGGAAAGTTCTCTCTTCCTCTTCCTTCTTTCACGATACGTCTTCACTCTTCACACCTTTTTCGATTACTTGTGAACTGTGGATCCTGAATTAAGTTCCGGACTCACTCTATGATCCGTTCTTGAGGTCTAACTCTCTGGTCTTCCATTTCGCTAGTACCGGGAAGTTGTTCTCATCCGAATGCAATAAGCTATAAGCTACTCTTGATTCAGACTTCTCATAGCATAGTACTATATCCTTTGTCCTCTAGGCTTAAAAAGGTTTTGAGTAGGGTGATTTCTCAAGGACAAGGGGCGTTTACCTATGATTGGTGGTAAATCTTAGATGACATCTTACTGCTAATGAGGCTATTTGATTATAGAAAGAAGAGAGTAGAATCTGGCATTGTTTGTACATACAGAAAAAATAATAATCTTATGAGTGCACATGGTGTAGAACATGGCAGGTCTTAGTTTTGTAAATGGCCAAAAACAAGGGAGGTGATTATAACAGACACAGGCCGTCCTTTTTTCAGTACAGTACAGCGTGCAGCAGTGTTTGCCCATATTTTTAATTGAATAAAAGAGGATTTTCTGAAGTAAATAAAGAAAAATATATGAAGGATACATAAAGAAACAGACAAAAGAGAGCAACTTATTTTGCTCGCGCAAAAATAGGTATCCAAAGAACATGTAAAGCATCATAATAAGTGTTTGAAACATTAAAAAAGAGAAGAAGCTGAATAAGATACTATGACATATAGAAGGCACGGCCCAATAGTGGTCAGTATGGCATGAAACAAGCCTATAAGCTCAACATCTTGTTTTGGTTGACCAGCACTGAAAGTAATTAAACAGGAAGAAAACCTGACCTGACCAACTCCAGCAACAAGGAATCTTCCAGATCTTGCAAACGCTAGGGAATTAACGTACCCATCCTATATCCAAGCACAGAAAAGTAGGCATGTATTGAAAAATACAAATTGTAGAGTTTATGTGTTCAAGTGACCTCAAAACTGAAAAAGTGCTACTCTAACAGTAAGAAATTTCATTGCCTAGCACTATTGTCATTCTGGGAAGTATATATATATATAACAAACAATCATCTAGTACTTTTAGAACCAAACGAATATAACAAATATAAATGAAAACAATCTACAATCTATCTAAAGCAGAACGGCCAATGTTGGACAGCCAGAGCTAATGAGGGTAGAGCCTCAGATAAGTTCTATAACTATAAGCATTATGAACTATAGATATCCAAGCAACGGAGTTTAACCATATACTCATTAATCTGAAGAGTTTTATTCGAGAGAGGAAGCATACCAAAGGAACATCATACAAAGAACGAACTCTTTCCTGGTCTTGCAAACGTTTTGGGTCCCTTACTATTTCCCACAGACGAACCACCCCATTATTACCTCCTGATGCAGCCAGATCACTTCCTCGGCATACAGTAATTGAGTGAACCATTTTTTCTGCAGTGGGCATGCTATCTTGACCATGCGCGTTGTTAATAGTGTACAAATATTCCTTCCGATGTGTGTTCCAAAGAATAATGCTTCCCTGAAATGTTCCAGATAAGAAATCCTCATTATCTTGTTTCAGATGAAGTGTCAAGACTGCTAAGGAAACAGCCCGAAGAAGGCCCGGATTTAAAATCTATGAACTCCTCCCTATTCAACTACACATTGAAAAAGGGAATATAATTTATCTGCAGAAAGTAGAAACAAACAAACGACAACTTGTACCTACAAGATACTCATATATCAATAATATCCATAGATCACATTAAAAGGGCTAAAAGGCAGACTCACTTTATACAAGCGAACAGTTTTTTGTCCAAAAGTCATCAAACGGTGTCCAGGTAGCCATTCTAATCCCCATAAATTCTCGCAAGTATTAAATGTCTTTTTGCTCCGGAGTTTTCTTGTATCCCATATTATGAATTTTCCCTTAGAGGACCCAGAACATAAGTCTGAGGTATTTTCTCTAAAGGACAACGATGATATAGTCTGGTTATCACCTTGAAAAAGCTCCTGCTTAATAACAGCACAAAAATAAAAAACATGAACAAAAAAAAATCAAAAAAAAATATAGGTGCATGAATATGAATGTAAAGCACAACATTTATTTATTTCTTTTGCTATAGAACATGTATTCTAAATGTATCCACCTCAAAACATGACTCTCTCTCTCTCTCTCTCTGACAACACACATAATTCAAATAAAAGTTACCCTATGCTTAATTAGTGCATATATATGTAATAAAAGAAGCGTAATGATATGAACATTTCTTAAAAATATTTACCCCAATATGCCTTCGTGTACGTATGTCCCATAAATAGACATAACTATCTTTGCCTCCAGCCGCTAAAAGAACAGCTTTAGCATCAACCGCTACGGCCAGAACCGCTTCTTTTTTTGGATCGGATTTGGGATTTCTACTTGGCAATGTATACTGCGACGTTCTGTTTTGGTTTACATCCCATTGTCTAATGGTTCCATCTTTGGAAGCTGAGATTACTTTCTTGTCATCATCAGTTATAGCTACCGCAGTGACAGACTTAGAATGTTTCACCGGCAACTCTACAAATTTACAATCTTCATTTTTTTGAACTCTACAATGTATGAGATAAAATCAAGAAATTAATATCTAAAGATGCATGTGCATGTATTAGGTGTGAAAAAACATTAATAACCTCACCTCCTCCCAATAGCTTCCCAACTAGGCTCCACGTTATTATGTAATATATTAGAAAACTGATTTGCAAGAGATGAAACTATGGTTTCTTTAGGAACAAGGTCTTGAGGTTGACTGTAATCCTCTAGCTTTTTCCTTTCTCTTCCAGTGAACAAACCCATGATATCTTGGCGATATATCCATTTATCTTGTGCTTGTTCTTGTTCTTGTTTTTGGATGAGATGATGAGCAACTCTGTAGTTTAGCTTTCTTTTTCTCACTAAAAGGCAGGGGCTGGTCTTCTTCTAGCTTCTTTTTCCCACGGTCTGACATTTTCTCCGGTTTTCCAAAAAAAAAAGGTGACTGTCGAGAATGAATTTTTCAAAATATTTGATTTTACTTGTTTGTCCCTGGTAACTTGTAAGAAATTAATTTGCCAAAATTAAAGAACGTGTATTCCTTCTCTCTTCATCTAATCATCTTCTTGTGCGGTAGTAAAATTTCATTTCACTTGATTGCTGCCATAGTGCCATACCAATAAAAGATACTGTCCTGATTTAGTGATTTGGATTTTGGAGTAGGTGATAATGTGATATTAGAGTGATTTTTTACTCCCAGAATTGGTTCCTCCAAGCGCTCCAAGAGAATTTTCATTTTTTCCACAAAAAGAGAGAAATTACGACCGTCACAAAATCCTCAAAATTCCTAGTTTTACTAGTTTGTCTCTCATAAAGAAAAAAAAAATAAAAAAATAATAAAAAATAGAATAAACTAACAAACTGTGTATTTCTTTTTCATCTTATTCCCACAAAAACAGATTAATAACAATAATATCATCTTTTTGTTAGCTTGTTATTAATGCATCCATCCGGAAACTAGACACACAACCACTACACTACACAATTCTTATGTTATGATTTTCAAAAATTATATATATCACAAAATATGTAAAAAGGTGCAAAAAAAAAAAAAAAAATAAAAAAAAAAAAAAATAAAAAATAATGAGCTTTTTTGTTACGGCAATATCTATATGCCTCATGTAAAAATTCACCTAGGGCCTCCACAATCTCAGAGCCGGTCCTGCTACCAACATGGATATAGCAGCTCAAAGCACCAAGCCACCAATGGGTAACTCCTAGTTGGTACAAAATGCTTATATACCAAGCAATAGGAATATACATCTTAGGTGTGGCTCAGACGCTCAGTGCAAGGCTCCCAGCAATAGCCTCACTTAATACGCTTTTTCCCAAGCTTATACACCCTTCCACCTTGTAGGTTGATCCCATAATATGCGCAATTAAGGTTCTAGACTTGCTACTATTTATTCACCCAAAGAAAAAAAAAATAGAAACTTGCATGACCGCTCAGGTGACTGAAATGTACTCTCATCGATATCTTTCTTGTAGACGCAATGTAATATCATAATAGCAGTAAATTGGGAATGAATTAAGAGAGTAGAAAATCTACAGTGCGCATGAGAGAGAGAGTGGTGTAGTCAATCGAGGCCACTCATCACGGCAAATGGTGCGTGTATATTGCATCACAAAGTACTGTGCAAGGGCACAAATGTACCGGAGTAGCAGGCATACTCTAGAACTGCTATTAAGAGATTATACTGAAATGCTAACACACAAGATGTCAAAAAGATGTAGGTTTCACTTTACGAAAGGAAAACAGAAGCATTAAAGTTCTGTCGTTGTTGAAACATAAGTTCCAATACACTCAGTCTACACTGCATACAATTTTCTACAGAATCGTTAAGTGTTGAAATTGGACGGTTCAATCATATGGGTGATTGGGTGAATATGAAAGTGGGCATTAGATGCTACTGAAGTTATCAAAGCTGTGAAAGCGCAGAACTTCAATTCGACCTATATTCGATTAAGCTCTAAAAGGACTATTACCAATTCTCTCCATTTTGCTGGTTACAGTGACACCACATGACCACAGGAAGAAAAAAAAAACAAAAAAAAAACCACCATCCAACGGGCGACAGTTTCGCATGAAAAAGGAAAACCCCCAAAGGCCCAAATAGCATCTCCGTGAACTCCAACATTTGCACCAATGGAAAATCTAGCCTTTGATGCCGGCTAATTAAGTGTCTTTTGTCTTTCGCTGCGGTCTGCACGCTCAAACCTGACACAAGTGCAAATGTCAGTGGACACAAATTAATTGCATATACCAATTGTCCACAGTTATAGATGCAAGCAAAGGGGGGAAGGAACAAATAGGACAAGAGCTGTTCATAATATACGACATAACTACATTTTTTACATTTTTTTCCACTGTTGCTAATAAAATAATTTATTGGATATAAAGATGCGAAAGGAGTGGATCGGTTAAACAGGCATAAGTGCATAACTAAGAAATCCATCTAGATGAAAGCTTCTAGCAAAGTTCCCAGGAGTCCACCCGCCTGCCACTGCATTGGCATAGGGAGAACTGCTTTTGGGGAGAAAAAAAGTTGGGAGGTTTATTTTGATCGTGTCATTCCTAAATAGAGCTGTGGTGGAGCCTGTACAATTTTTTTTTTTTTAAGACTACTACTTAGCACCTAAAAATTTGGCAAAAACAATCCTTGAATAAAAAACAACATCAACTGATTTTCATAAATATCATTATAGTATTGAACCCAATCCTTGAATCAAGTTCCCATATAATGGTACTGACTACTTAGTAAGAACGTCATCTTCTGTTAATAGAAAATATTAAACTGCGCTTCTGATAATTTGAGTTCAGATAGCAATGTTCCTCTAACAAGATTTACACAATAATAAAAACAATCCAGTTAACCAGCTCAGACATTTAGGATCGAACTGCTAAATAAACTGAAAGGGAATACGTGTGCACTTGCAGTGCCTAGCAGATATACTTTGTCCAGACTTATCAGCAAGTTATGTGCGTAGTCATATAGATAACAATAATAGATAACAATAAATGAAACTTGTAGATATTCAAGGAAATGAAGAAGATAATGACAACAAGTGAACAGATACTCGGAGGGAATCGACATCCATCAAGGATTATTCATGCATGGGCTGTTCAGTGCTTGCCCACGTTATTAGCATGTGATAACAAAACGAGAACAATTATAAGAATAAAATGAAATAAATAAAAGAAAAGAAAAGGTGGACGAGTTTTTACCTCAACAAGTACTCTTCCTTGTTTTGCAGCTTCTTTTGCTCTGTAATTCTGCTACTCTTTTGCAAAAGATCTTGCTTTCTTTTGATAAATTGTACAGAAGTCATCGTCGTCTGAAAGGAAGGTGGGAATAAAATCGTCTTCATCGTCTTCAGCATCTTGATTTGTTCTACTCATGCTAGCTGCAATATTGACAGACTGTATTAGAGAGAAAGAAAATACACACACTTGTACTACTATCCACCACTACTGCACAAACATGAGGTGAACCGATATTGTTAGTTATTCAATAATGGCAAGACCACCAAAATCCTCCATACCTTCGTCAGATACATAATCCATCCCTCTTTTCAAACATTCCACTTTAGATTCCTATTTATCGCATAAGAGGCAGTAAGAGAATGATCATCAATTAGAGTAAATCAATAGTACTAGTATGCTTAAGAAAGATCAATGATCGTACCGCTATCTCTGCCTGATCGTGTCGAAGACAGCCACCATATCGTAGCTTCGGTTCAATTAGTTTTATCTGTAATGAAATGCAAAGGTGCCATTACCAAGAGGAAATACATGAAGTGAATCACGTAATAAAATCATGTGTGGGAAAGATATATAACCATCCTGAGAAGTTCAACTTCTTCAGCTGTTCTCTCTCTTTGAGTGTCTCCCTTCTTTCTAGGGGTTGGCCTTTCCCTGTAAAGAAAAAATAAACTTGAGTTTGTAAAACTTGATAAATAGAGGTAGTACACATATCTAGATTTAAACAAAAAAAAAACAAAATGTTGGAAAATTAGAATCAGAAAAAACTTACTTAAGCAAACACTTCTTCATGGATTAAAATCAAAACCCTAGAATCACAGAAGTAAAAAAATAATAATAAAAAAAAAAATTGCGAAGAGAGAGGAAATTATTTTGAAAGAATTTTACAGAGAAGATTTTGGGAACAAGAAATTGGTCCCAAGGCCCAATTTTGGAGAAAATGAAGTCTAGAGGACACGGTTTTTTGTGAGTAACTCACAAGGACAAATTTTGGGGAAAAGTAACTCACGAACCCACTATTTCAAAATTAGTAATCCTCGAGGACAAAATAAGTTGGCCCCGCCTTTTTATATTTTTTAAAATGCCAGTTATACCTTTCCGTGAAAATAACCCTCAAGGACAAATGACCCGGATTTAAAATAAATATTTTCCAATTTTACCCTTTCTGTCATTTTACTATGAACAATGAGTGTTTATACCTTCTGCTGGTGTATGAACAATGATTGTTCATATCCAAATAGGTGAATGTACCTTATACAATATATTGATGTACTATGAACATTACTAACAAAAAAAAAAAATATTGAATGTTCATACCAAAAGGACTATGAACATTCAATGTTCATACCCAAAGACTATAAACATTGAATGTTCATACCCAAAGGACCAAGGACTATGAACATCGAATGTTCATATAATCATATCCAATGACTATGAATATTGAATGTTCACTATGAACATCGAATGTTCATATCCCAGGACTATGAACATTGAATGTTCATACCCAAAGACTATGAACAATCAATGTTCATACCTACCAATTGAAAAAAATTTAAAAGTAGTCATGAACAATGATTGTTCATGTTTGATGTATGAACAGTGATTTTTCATACTCCCAAATAGGTATGAACTATCCATGTTCATAACTGGATCAATGTTCATACCTATTGGATCATTGTTCATAGCTCCAATAGGTATGAACACTCATTGTTTATAGCTAATGTTTGTAATTGGGAGTATGAACAAATGAACAATGAGTGTTCACACCTGCTTAAAGGTATGAACAATGATTGTTCATACTAAATACACCAGGTCGTTTCGCCTAGGCCGGGCCGTTAATTATTTCGCGTCAGGGGTATACTTGACATTCCATCTACCCGATCCGTTTTTTATTTCCCGTCAAGGGTATACTTGACCTTTCATCTACCCGGTCCTTGTGAGTTACGAAAAAAAAATGTGTCCTTGAGAGTTACGTTTTCGGCAGTTTTGTCCTTGAGAGTCACTCCCTGTTTTGGGAACTGTGGGATAATTGGTTTCTTTAAAGTCAGTAAATCAGCCATGGGGATTTTGTCCATGCTGCTTATAATTTAGAATGAAAGAAGGATGGTTAGTTGTCCACTTTCTTTTTTCTCTAGATGAAGATGCAACCTTGAAGAGCATTCCCAAGACCATTAAAAATTCATACCTTGTTTCCATAATATTCTTCCTCATTCGTTTCTGCATCCGAAGTCATTCTCGGTGAGCACTTTGCTTAGTCTTACGCACAAGAACACTGGGAAAATACATCTGTCATATTTAAAAATGAATGCACATTAGCAATTTACTCATAAAGCAACCGTAACTAAGAGAAACCAAGTAAAGTAGCATACCAAATGTTCGTCAATCAGCTTAAGTGCTTTCCTATAATTTCTTGGTAACTGAACTAGCATCCGATATTTATTTGGCACGCGAGCTCTTTTTTTATTTTTCACTTTTAAGTATAAGAAGCCTGCACAAAAAACAAAATGTATATTATATCAACTAGCAAGAACCTCTCTAAATGGAAGATCAATAGCTGAGAACCTAGAGCACACACCACAGGCTGGACCAAATTACACAAAAAGTGTGTCAACTATATAATATAATAACAGTCCAACTCCCTGAGATTTGCTAATATCGTAGCCAGGAAGGAGAAAAAAAACCCAACCCAACAACAACTCAGAGGATTAGTATAATCTATTGACATCATGCCCATCTAAAGATTTTTCCTTATGGACATCAGAAGGGAGCCCTCCAAAAAGTGTTCAGAATGACATTAAAAGAAGCTTAATTTACACCCCATGAATATTGGTTACCCATCTTGGTACCCTGACAGACACTAATTTAGGTCTGCAATTTGGAAGCACTAATAATTTCTTCGTTGCCGTTACTAATTATATGAGTTTAGGTGAAAAGATCAAAAAAATTCAAAATAAAATAAGAGAATATTGTTATTACCATCGCTGTAGTGCAGTGTAACGTAGTCATCGGGGCATGAGGAGAGTCGTTTGGAGATCCCAGTTTTTACGTTGTCGTTCTTCTTCATCCTCGAATTCGTCTCCTTAATATTTTTGTACCCTTTCGGTATTTGTATGTGTGTTTAAGGTACGAGGTCGCCGGGTACATATACTCTTTTAAAGATCAGGCAGAAGAGGGCTCCAAAATTGTTTCTCCAACTGTCCAACAAACTCCAATTGTGTAAGTCATAAGTGTACCATTGAGTGTAGAATTCAGAATGTTTATTGGAAAAAGGAGAGTAGAGTTTAGAATTGTACATGCGTACAGTTTATCGGAATCATTTTATGGCATTTGTTTTCATTTTTTTTTTTCTCTCAATGTGTTTTTCACAGTTCAAGACTTCACGATTATACAACACTCAGGTAGAGAAGTCACATAGGTCCAATCTGTTGACTTAATCAACATTATTATATGGGATTATAGATTATAGATAGACAGATGATGATAATGAGAAGGCCAAACACTACATGATTATAGCTTTGCTGCACTTTTTTTTTTGGCACAGACAAAGAAACATAACAGTCTTCAGTAAGATTTTTTATTGTTTGAGATATCCAAAAGTTACACGTTTTTGCTGTTATGTAATAACTTTGTCGATATTATACAAGAGATGTTTACGATATGGTATGCCCAACAAAAAATGTGTCTAAAGTTGTTTCATGTGTGATTGGCGGTGGTAGCTCTAGTGCTAGCTACTAGAGAATCGGGAATCGTCTATAAACCAGTGAAAAAGCCTAGAAATCGTCTACAATTAGCCTAGAGAATTGGGAATCTTTCTATGTGCAGAGAGATCCCATCTACGATTTGGTGAGTTTTATTTATTTATTTTGCGTTATTCTATTTAGGTTGCATTATATATTTATTTTGCTTAATTATGTTGCAGCATGACATTTTGAGAGAAACTGGAAATATGATACGACGCGGTATGGATGCGGGTGTCAGTGCAATTCCTAAGGATGTGATGACATATTTCCAGATGGCATACCAGATGACTCAGACACAATTTATTCCTCATGGAGATTGGGGTATGATGAAGTTGTAAAATTTGAAACAACTTTATTTATTTGATGAAATTGTAAAATTTCAAACAATGCATGTGACTGGTTTTGTTATAGAATTCGTTGTTTTGATTTATGTTGTGGATGTTTGATTATGTTGGAAATGATTTACGAGTGTTTGAGTTTCTAAGTGCAGGATGTTTATGAGTTTATTCGTTACATAAAAACACTTGATTTTTTTTTTGTTCCAAAAGGCCCAGGCACGCCAAATTAAATGAAGTTGTTTTATAAGGCGCAATCTTGCCAATTGAAATTGTTTTGTAAGGCCCAGTCATGCCAATTGAAGTTGTTTCATAAGGCACAGTTAAGCCAACCAAAATTGTTCTATAAGGCACAATGATGGCAAATTTGCCATTTAAACCTTTTTTTTAGTACCAAACAGCCTACACTAGCCTATTGGATAAAAAACATGTGGCAGACATCTACAAAACATAATCATTTTGGTCCCAAAAGTCCGATTTGCGCCTTAGTTGATGGTTTCATAAGGCACAATTTAGCCACTTTTTTTTTTAAGCAAGCAACCATAATTTGATCAAAATAGCACTAATTTGCCGAATAGAAACATTTAGTTTCCAACGTGTGCCTTATAAGGTGGGTTCATAAGGTCCAATATGGCCTTGTGAGTCGGTTTGATCGATAAAAGAGGTTGCAACAGGTTAACGTTAACTTGATGTAGTTAGGGGGGTGCCCAACAGAAGACATGTTTTTTAGGTCAATGACAAACTTGTCATAATTTTTTTTTTTTCGGGGTCTTCCCAACACAAAATAGAAAGTGACCGTAACGAGTACCTTAACATTTGTTTTTAAAGGAGTCTGGCTACTCAATAACCGGGTACTGGGATCAAACCCCAACAACCGCTCTGTATTTGATGACACATACATGTCTCCACTTAACGACCTGATAACTTCCCCGTTTCTCTACTTACATTTCCCATTTTTCTATTTTTTGTTTTTTGGTAATTACCAAAAAAAAAATCATTTTTTTCTATTTATTTCTTTCCAAAAACCAAATACACCACTAAATAAAATTTACTAAACTTAGAGTACGTTTGGAAACCTTGAGAATTCTTATCTTAACCGAAATTGGTGGGTTTTCTTATTCTCATGTGTGTTTGGTTGCACATAACTGATGAGAATTAGAATTCTAACAAGACTTGGATTCTCACCCTAAAACTATGTTAATTGGGATTCTCACGATAGTTAAGGCTAGTTAATTTCTTAGATATAGTTAACAAAGAAGTGCATCTTTAGAGAAAAAAAAATTGCAATATAGTGGTCCTAAAATATGGAAGAGTCTTAAAGAACCCTTATTTAATTAAATGACACGTGTACATGTTTTTGAAGGGACTAAGATAATTCTTATGGACAACCAAACGATCCTATTTCTCACATTATCATTTAGAGAATTCTAATTCTCATTCGTTCCCAAATGTACCCTTACTCGTCTTCTTCTTTTGTCTAGTGTTGTCAACTTGCCATTGCCATGTCCCGATGTCCATCAAGAATAAGCTCTTGCTCCAATTGCTTTTCCTTCTAATAAATAAAATTCAATCAATTCATATTAAGCACTAACAAATTGATAAAATTTTACAAGATTATGACTTTGAAGTGTTTTAGAAGTACATGCATGAAGGCATGAGTATGGGGATAATAATGAAGAAGGGTTCTCTTTGGGTTGAAAAACAATGGTTCATTTCTTCTATTGGGATTAATAATAAAGTTTTCATTTTGATGATTATTCTTTTCTATGATTACAAATAGAAATCCTATAAAAAGGTTGTTAGACTTGTTCTTTTCCTTGTAAACCACAATTATAGAGCAGAAATAAGATGATTGAAGGTTTAATTTATATCAATATAATAACAACTCAAAATTATCAAATTTCATATTGATGAAAACTTTTTAGCTTTGGAACAAAACAAGTTTATAATATTTACATCTCTTTTTGCTTCTTTGTGTTTTTTCTAATTGAATTCTGGGTGTGGGGGTGTTCAACATGTTTGCACGATCGGTTTGATAGTTTTTAGGAGAGGAAGAGCGCCTTTTGTTTCCCTGGGTTTTCTACTTTTCTATTGTTGGGCGAACCCCAATTTGTGTTGGGCGGACTCCCACAAAAAAAACAATTATTACAAGTGTGCCATTGGTTTCAAAAAAAAAAAAAAAAAAAAAACAATTATTACAAGTATGTCATTGGTCTCCAAAAAATTGAATTCGAAACCCCAAACTTAAACAATCCGGCTAGGTCGTTTGGACTAAGTCCCAAACGGTGTGGCCAAGTCGTTTGGACTAAGTCCCAACGACTTAGCCACACCGCTTGGGACTTAAATCCAAACGACCCCAAAATTACACCGTCAAGAGCCCAAAAAACAGAACTTTGAATTTTTTTTCAAAGTTCAAATCCCAAACGACATGGGCACATCGTTTTGGACTAAGTCCAAATGGTGTGGCCATATCGTTGGAGACTTAGTCCAAATGGTGTGGCCATATCGTTGGGGATTTTTCTAAGTCCAAACGGTGTGACCATTTTTTTCTAAGTCCAAATCCCAAACGACATGGCCACATCGTTTTGGACTCAGTCCAGACGGTGTGGCCATATCGTTTGGGATTTGAACTTTGAAAAAAAATTCAAAGTTATGTTTTTTGGGCTCTTGACCGGTGTGGCCGGGTCGTTTGGACTAAGTCTCAAACGGTGTGGCCAAGTCGTTTGGGACTTAGTCCAAACAACCTAGCCGAGTCGTTTAAGTTTGGGGTTTCGAATTCAATTTTTTGGGGACCAATGACATACTTGTAATAATTATTATTTTTTTAGATTTTTTGAAACCAATAGCACACTTGTAATAATCGTTTTTTTTTGGGAGTCCGCCCAACACAAATTGGGGTCCGTCAGTAACAAATACCATAAATAATAACAGGAAGTTAACTTTTTGTTTAGGCTAAATCTATGGTGCGCCAGATGTATCGGATATGCGGGATTCTTGTCCACTCATTCTGCAAACTGGCAACTGATAGAATAAGTGTACAAAAAAGGGTAAAAAGGGTATATCACTTTCAATAAAAATAAAAATAGCCGTATGCCCGTATTAGATTTTTTTTATTGTACGACTCCACTAGTAACCAGTTTCGTCTCCCTAGAATTTTTCTCCCTCTAAAAGCGAAACATGGTGATTAAATAGAGAGTTCTCATAATCAACTTGTAGCAATTGGAGTGTTTACTAGTCGGAAATTATTATTCTTCATCATCTTATTATAAGTATAGGAAATGTCGCTAGTGAATGCCGAGATCTTGTTCTTGATCCCATTGCTTGCTATGAGGGAGTAGTATTCACATCCAATTAATACCACACACGTGTCCAGCTTAATTATAAATATCACACTGACCTCATGTCCGCAGCTCGCTTCATAGCGACTCACATCATTAGCTTGCACACCCGATCTAAGGTATTCGTCCTCTGAGCTCACTCCAGAGTAGCTCAACTCGCACACCCTCACGCAGAACATTCCACCTAGTGACATCATCCATTATCCAGATGTAATCATTATCAGAGCCATACTGACACAACCCAACCACTCCCCATCATTGCGGACTTCCTACCCCCACCAATCCTATA
Source organism: Coptis chinensis (assembly GCF_015680905.1). Classification (NCBI taxonomy): domain Eukaryota; kingdom Viridiplantae; phylum Streptophyta; class Magnoliopsida; order Ranunculales; family Ranunculaceae; genus Coptis; species Coptis chinensis. The sequence continues at coordinate 95,133,845 of NC_141461.1, forward strand.
CGCATCCCTGATCTCGACCACACATCTGTACTCGTCAGTACACGTGTAGCGCAGATCTTCACGCTCAACAGCTATAAATACCCCCCGCTGGAACTACGTCAGACCTGATTCTTCTCTCCCCCCAGAATCAAGAGAAGATACGTAGGCAGTTCGCTCATCAACGAACTCGGTCTTACCCACATTCAATCCCATTCTCCTTCTCCCCTTGTATGTAAAGGTGAACCAAAACGCTCCTTTACATTGGTGCTGTCTGTGGTCTTGATTCCTTGAGAACCACTTCATAAATCCTACCACCAAAAAGAAAAATTTTCAAGCCCACGAAGCATGGAAAGCCTCGAAGCTCAAGTCCAGAGTTTAGTCGGTCAACTAGGCATAATGAACGGGCACATTACCCTACTCCGGCGGGAAAAGTCTCCAAATTAAGATTTTTTTGTTCTAATTTCTTTTGGATATTAGTTCGATCTAGTGCAGGTCAATCAAGCTCCAATGCACACTGGGGGCTAGCCACAACCATCTCCGGACTGTGGCTCATTGTTGCCATCTAAACAAGTTCAATTATGTTATTATGATCCATGCATCTCCAAAATTACTACTGTTAGTTCGTACTAACTCTTTGGTGCTAGCTCGCATTTTTACAGGTCAATGAAGCTCCAAAACTGGGGCTAACTATAGTCACGCCAATTCAAGGCTAGCTATTGACGACGATCTCCAAAGCAGGATGCCCACAGACTCACTCGGGTCACAACACCCAGCTGAATATAACGCTCACTCGAGCTCAAACACTACATAGCATCACCACTTCTCTCCTGTTGACAAGACCCCAGAGGTTGTCTGTCTTCGCTCCTATTATCAAGACCCCAGAGGTCGTCTCCGCTCCTATTGTCAATACCCCAGAGGTTGCCTCCGCTCTTGTTATCAAGACCCCAAAGGTCGCCCCAGCTCCTGTTATCAAGACCACAGAGGTTGCCCCAGCTCCTGTTGGCAAGACCCCAGCTAAGGTCGCACCAACTCCTGTTGCCAAGATCTCCATTCCTCCGGTCGAGAAACAATCACCCGAGACCAGCTCCGCTGAGGTCGCTTCATCTTCTACAGCAGTTCAGCATGAGGAAACCACTCACAGCTCATTCTCTATAGAACAAAACACTCTCAAGAGTTCAAACGTGCTCAAGCATAAAACGCTCTCTTGAGCTCATAGGCTCCATAGCCTCTCCAATTCTCACTAGTTGAGGACCTATACTTCTAGAATCAACTCAGTGAGAACACTCTCCATGAGCCATACGTTTTCTTAAGCTAACACGCTTTTAGCGGGCAACACGATCTCCAGGAGCAACACGCTTTCTTAAGCTAACACGCTCTCCGCGAGCAGCACGCTCTCTAGAGCTTACAGGCTCTATAACTTCTCCAAGTCTCGCTAGTTGAGGGCCTATATTTCTAGGATCAACTCAGTAAGAACGCTCTCAGTGAGCAGTACGCTTTCATAAGCTAACACGCTCTCCGTGAGCAGCACGCTCTCTGGAGCTTACAGGCTCCATAGCCTCTCCAAGTCTCGCTAGTTGAGGACCTATATTTCTAGGATCAACTCAGTGAGAACGCTCTCAGTGAGCAATACACTTTCATAAGCTAACAAGCCCTCAGCGGGCAACACGATCTCCATGAGCAACACACTTTCTTAAGCTAATACGCTCTCTGCGAGCAACACGCTCTCTTGAGCTCATAGGCTCCATAGCCTCTCCAATTCTCACTACTTGAGGACCTATACTTTTAGGATCAACTCAGTGAGAACGCTCTCCGTGAGCCATATGCTTTCTTAAGCTAATACGCTCTCCACGAGCAGCACGCTCTCTTGAGCTCATAGGCTCCATAGCCTTTCCAATTCTCACTAGTTGAGGACCTATACTTTTAGGATCAACTTAGTGAGAACGCTCTCTGTGAGCCATACGCTTTCTTAAGCTAACACGCTCTCCGTGAGCAATACGCTTTCTTCAGCTAACAGGTCCCTTGACCTACGCTCTCTTGAGCTACCAGACTCCATAGCCTCTCCAATTCTTGCTAGTTGATGACCTACACTTCTAGGATCAACTCAGCGAGAACGCTCTCCGCGAGCAGCACGCTTTTTTACGCTAACAGGTCCCTTGACCTATGCTCTCTTGGGGCCTACCAAACGGTCACTCGATCTAAAACAAGGAGCAACTTAGCGATGGAGCGGCCACTCAGTCTACTGAAGCACCACCCGACCTACCACACGATCATTCGGCTTACAGAAACGCCACCCGACCTACCAAACGGTCACTCTATCTAAACCAAGGAGTAACTCAACGTTGGAGCGACCACTCAATCTACTGAAATGTCACCCGACCTACCAAACGGTCAATCAGATAACATCTCCCCGATGAGCTCAAGACAGCTCACTTCATAGTGAACCAACAGTCTCTCCGTGAGATCACCTAGCCGTTCCGAGCAGGTTGCCCAAATACTTATTCACGAACTGCCACCATCAGAGAAGGCAAACGATAACCAAGAAGACTAGAAAAACAGACTCTATTCTCCACCTGCTGGGGCTGGATCGACTCCCTCCGCGAGACTCCCAGATCTACTCCATCTTCCTCCACGCTCTCCAGAAGAGACTACTCTATTTGCCCTAGGCTCCACGCCTCGCACGCTATCTTCTCCACTCTCCCCAACCACACCAAATCATCCCTACATGAACTACGTTTGACTTGATTCAGGTTCCCTCCCAGAGAGAGCTTGATACGTAGGCAGTTTGTCCAGAACAAACTCAGTCGAAACCCATCACAAATTCTGTAAAACGAGGCAGTTACTATTTTCGTTCACAATTACTCGCTTCCTCACATGTGCTAAACACGTGCTATTGTTCTCTCTTAGCAGATTGCTCTATTATACAAAGAGACCTACTGAGAGGGGGCTGTGTGAGGGAGTAGTATTCACATCCAATGAATACCACACACGTGTCCAACACAATTATAAATATCGCACCGACCTCATGTCCGCAGCTCACTTCATAGCGACTCACATCATCAGCTCGCACACCCGATCTAAGGTATTCGTCCTCCGAGCTCGCTCCAGAGTAGCTCAACTCGCACACCCTCACGCAGAACGTTCCACCTAGTGACATCATCCATTATCTAGATGCAATAATTACTAGAGCCGTACTAACACAACCCAACCACTCCCCATTATTGCGGACTTCCTACCACCACCAATCTTACACGCATCCCTGATCTCGACCACACATCTGTACTCGTCAGTACACATGTAGCGCAAATCTTCACGCTCAACAGCTATAAATACCTTCCGCTGGAACTACGTCAGACCTGATTCTTCTCTCCTCCCAGAATCAAGAGAAGATACGTAGGCAGTTCACTCATCAACGAACTCGGTCTTACCCACATTCAATCCTATTCTCCTTCTCCCCTTGTATGTAAAGGTGAACCAAAACGCTCATTTACACTTGCACAGGTGAATGAGCATGCCAAGCTCTCTATGCTTAGAAATGCCACTAGACTTTATCAAATTTTTGCAGGGGGAAACCACAGCCTCCTTTCGAACAGGTTGGATATCCACATAATATATACGTAGTGGCATAGATTCTAGTAGATATTTTACTGTGGTGTAACTTATTTGTAATTACCTTTGGGTAGACAAAGCCGGCCTGCATTCCCTACTCTTGAGCAGCTTATTCATTTAAGTGACGAGGAAGTACAGATGCCTGTTGGGCACTATCTTATTTGTCTGATGGTACGAATGACAAAATCCTCGGCTTGTTAAGCTCTTGCTATGAGTGTTGGATTTCATTCAAGTTCTATTAAAAATATATCAACTGATGAATTATATGCTTTCTTCTACATATCTTTGATTGAAATTTGAACATCTATTGTATTCTTTCTTTCTCACTCATCCATCGCCTTTAGTGCTAATCCCTGCCCTTCGAACAGTTGGAAATATTGTTACTGGAGATGATATGCAGACTTAGGTAATACATATTGTGAAATTTTCCCATTAATATTGATTCTATCTTTCATGGTCACTCTATTTTTTCATTAGAGTTATGTTGGAATTTGATCCCCTCCCTAAGAATCAGCTTGATATGTTCCGACATGGTTTTATAGTCAAATATGTTTAATCTTATTTACAGTCATTGTCAATCTGTGTTTGTCTTCTCTACAAAATGAGCCCGCACCTGTTTTTTTTAAAACGTCTTAGTGATGTGACTCTGAACCCCCTAGAGGGGAAACAAGTTTATAACCAGTTTTTACTTAGTTAGGGAAGAGATATGATGTAACTCTATAAGTAAGAAAAAGTTTGCAAGGACATTAATATATTTTTAACTTTGTTGAATCTTTACTTTGTTTTGTCTTTGATGATTTTCTTCTACTTTTTATAGGCTATAATCAACTTTCAAGCGCTTCCTTGCCTGTTAACAAATAGTCACAAGAAGAGTATCAAGAAAGAAGTTTGCTGGACCATTTTAAATATTATTGCTGGAAATAAGGATAAGATACATGTACGGAATATATTCTCCTTTCACTATTCTATTATTACCATATTTAGTCTGCTACTGTGAATTGGGATATTTTTTTTTATCCTGATATTGTATGCTGGTTCAAGGACTTGGTGGGTGTGCTTCCACAACCGAAATCCTTTGAAATAAGATTTAATTTGAGTTTAAAACTTTGCTGCCACTTGAAGACTGCAGAATTTTATAAGAGTTTACATTTTCTTTGTAGGGATTTTGGTTGTATAATTAGCACAACAAATCTTTGAATCAGGCTAAGTTTAGGTTAAAACCTAATTAGGAATGTTACCTGAATTTTTAAAGTGAAGAAACACAGCTGTTGCTTTTATACCTTCATTTGGTTGTGAAAGAAATGAAATGTGATGTGAACAAGGCCGGCAAAGGCTCTCCTGGCTTGGCGGTGCATGTGCTTTTAACTGCATAGAATATAAAACTTATTTTAAAAATATTCCTTTATTATTTCATTTAATCCATTCTTAACGTTAATATATGTTGTTATTCTACAGGCTGTAATTGTTGCAATTATTATTTGCCCCTTAGTTCATTTGCTCCAAACTGCTGAGTTTGATATTAAGAAAGAGGCTGCTTGGGAATTATCAAATGCTACTTATGGTGGCGATCCTAATCAAATCAAGTATATACATCTCAATTTTACATCTCCCTGCCTTTTTCTCAAGTGGTATATTCTTAGTCCATTTGGTTACTAAATATTGCTTGATAATAGGTACCTGGTGGTGATGTTGATTTAGAGAGGAGAGAGAATGAGAAGATTCATTTACAATTTTTGCCTTTTCGTCAGGTTAGTTGATTTCATCTTATTTAAATTGGTGTGGTCAATGTGAAATTTTGGAATTAATTTGTTTGATTTATTTTGAACAAATGAGTGTATACATAACAAAAAAAAAATGAATATGGTAGAAATTATATTGGACAATACAGACTATTATCAATTGTGCCTATTCAATGTGTTTTGGACTAGTGGGTTGAAACTTTATTCATAATACTTGTAGGCAGTGTTCTAAAAATCGGCCTAGGTGACCGGCTGCAGGTCTCTAGGCGCTATACGGTGCCCAACCAACTCGCCCAGGCCCAAATTGGTTCCAAAAACTTTTGCAGAAATGAGCAATAAAAGCTATTATTATCGTTTAATTATCTTTCGGTAGAGCTCCCACCAAAGATTTAACTGTTTTAGGTAGGGATATGTAATAGGTTATTATTACAGGGGTCATCTTCTTTGAACTAGGTTTACTATCTCTTCAGTTGATTGTTGTTTGGATAATCAATACGAAATTACGTACCAATGTAATCTCTAAGACTCTAACTCATATATATACCATAACCTACAATTTAAAGATTCTCCTCGATACACCAATACACCATCTAAGTTTAGCTTAAATTGTCGTTAGGTTAGAGGCAACTAGGAGCACCTTTTTTAGCCTAGGTGCTCTACTAGCTCTTCAAATATTACTCAAGCTGTGACACATAACTCGGTGTTTAAGCAAGTTGTAGGAATGCCCCTTAACTACAAAAAACTCAGTTGAAGATTTAATTCGAATAACTGAATCCTTACGGTGACATAGCACCACCTTTTAATGAAAGACAACTTCTTCTCATAGTTGTTTAGTGAATAGACTTCGTTATTTATTTCTAGACATATAGCCTCATTGAAATTGGTGAAGTATTGCATGATCCTAAACCAATTCATTAGTCATTTCCATACTTCACTAGCAAATTTGCACTCCCACTAGAGGTTCCATATTGCTGGAAACAAGGCCATCTCAGCTCAATGCTAATATGACATCTTTGCTTTTAGCAATTAGGATTTCTTGTCGTCACTAAGTTTAGATGTCCATGTTGTAGTAGCACATTTATTATGGATGTGCTCAGTTACGGACCTAGGATTTACATCGAAGGAATTCAAGTTGATAAGCAAATAGAACAATGATAATAGTAATTTTTGCTCATTTTGCAGAAGATAATTAAAAATGCTAAATCTTCGGTGCGCGAACTGTATTGAAAGTAGTGGTGCACGCTATTCCTAGCCACACAATGAGAGGGGTAGAACTAGAAGAACCAGAAGAATGTTTTTTTAAAAGATTACGAAAAGAACAATGGGTTTTGAAGGTTTGCTAAGAGGATATTGATTTCTAGAAAATGTATAATTTTCTCTCATTAGCTATATGCAGTGTTAGTTCCACACTTCCATTCATAAATATCTGTTTCATATACTATCGATCTATGTCACCTAATACCGGACAGGAGAAAGCACTGCAGGAGGAATTATTTTAGAAGAGGTGGTGGTGGGCACATTATCGTGGTGATGGGAACAACCATTATGGGCATGGAAATAATAGGCGTGAGTATGATCGTGTTGCTAATCATGATTCAAACACTACTCATCGGGGTTATAATGGTAGTAGAGATTGACACATGCAGCAGACGGTTCCTCAAAGAAATTTTGTGAGACCTATGCCCCCTAGTACTGCCCCATTTGTTAGCTCTCAGCCTGTTCGGCCTTTTGTCAATCCCTTGGGCTTCCCTCAAGTAGTTTTCCCCTCAGGTGTGTGTGTGTGCGCACGAGGGGGGGGTGTTATAATTTTTTTTTTTTTTTTACTTCAGGTGAATACAATAACTGTTTGCAATTACATATAGTCTATATCCAGGAAGGGCTTCATGAGTGGGAGGGAGACTTTGAAATTTGTATTCAAGATGCACATGTTCATTTAGTTTTATTAAAATTCTCTTGTAAAATGATCTGTTCATAACGTGTACGACCAAGGTGCTTCCTCATTCTCTGTTAATAGATTGCATGCAGTGTTGCTAACTGTAGAGCAGTTTTCAGTGTAATCACTACATACATCTTCTCCATGTCAGAGACTACTGACGACTTTGTTCAAAATCTTTTTCGTCCAATTATTGAGTTGTTTTAGTGCACAATAGAGCTCCTAACAACCTTTTAAGTAATGTTGTAGTGTTGTAAATCAATAAGACGTTACCGTCTCTATTATATGCATATACATATGACTGAGGACCTACCTCAAAGCCATATTTTGATCATATTGCAATGACTTACTGTTTGATCATATTGGTAGAGATCATCATATTAGTTTATTAGGCATTACTTAAATTGAATCAATTCTTTATGGTAATAGATGTATCTGTTGTGACTTGTGACAGACTCACTCAGTCACTTCACCTATATTTCAGAACAAGTCTTAATGATATATACCTTGGTTTCTAGCTATTAGTTCTCGTGTCATTCAAGGTATAATATGGTTGCCAATATGCTTGGGATATTTTACAGGTACAAACAGATCATATATGTATGCTTCCCGAAATGATAATTTTGTTTCTAGTGTACCAATTGCCAAGCCTTATGTGTGGCTTTGCATTCATATATGTATGCTTCCCAAAATCTTAGCTACTAAAAGTTAGTAATAAAGTTACCCGACCATCGTTTTTCTTTCTTTTTTGGACTTTATCTCTTGCATCATATAGATTGACGTATGTTCTCAATAGGTAAGTTATTTGTTGCATTTTACATGCTGATTAACTTTCTGGTTGTTGAATTCTGTTGTTTTGAGAGCGATTACTAGTTTAGCTCTCAACATAACAGAGCTACCAGTGTCAGATGACAAGGGATCTCCTCTGAAATGGGAGTAGGTCTCCGGCAAGAGAAACCACAAAGAGTTTACACGTTTGGGAATATAAGGTGTTTGACTTCGGTCTTTAAAGGACTAATTCAGTTTTAGTCCTAAAGGTATCTACCATGGTTTTTCAAATATAGTTCCTAAACCACTCAATACTTTATATAATATCATTTCCTTGATGGAAATATTTTTTTGTAAGACATTCAATTCTTATTCCTTATAGAATTCTCTTGAACCCAGGTTATTAGTTCAATGTTCAATGTTTTGCTACTTCCACAGCTCTCTCTCTCTCTCTCTCTCTCTCTCTCTCTTAGCAATGTTGTTTTTTTGTGTAACCATGGTCATTTCCAATAAGCTTATTTGGTCAAACATTTAGGTATGTACTTATATTGAAAGAGAGCCATTCCAAATTCTTGCTCAACTTTGATGGGTTGCTTTTCTACTTCGAGTACATAACTGCTGGAGCTGATTGAAGGCTAGAAAATTCATTGTGGCTTTCTTGCTGTAAGTACGCATTCTAAAAAGGTTGTTATGTGATTGGTTATTTGGTGAAGTGCATAACTTTACTAGTAGGAATTGGTTAAGTACTTAAGTTGTCTTTGAAGAATCAAGAGACAAGAGATCGATGACTTATAATTTCATATAATATGATCTTAATCCATTCATGCTAATATAGCTTATACTATGTGGACTGACAATTAGTTAATTTGTTTTTGAATTGGCAGGCTTCATCAAGTCAAAAGAAATCCCAATGATACTGGATGTAACCAGGTGCCTTTAAAGGCAGATATTTTATTATTGAGTATTACGCCCATTATGTTCTTTCACTGATAAAAGTTTGTTTGATGTTTTTTTAATTGTTTGCTTTTCAGAATGAGAAATGGTGGTGACTTTAGCAAAATTACAGTATAGTGTTCTCATCAATGTTCAAGATGTGAAGGTTTTTCCAGTGGTACAGCCTGTCTTTGAGCAAGGCTGGTTCATCATTTTGAATATCATCATATTATGAGGATGTATGCTGCTCCTTTAGATCTATTGCTTGAATTTGATGTTGAATCATGAAGGTTGCCTCTTAAATGAATTGAAAATAGCTTGACAGTGTTCAGTTTGTTGGCATTGATGTATTTGAAGGGTTGATAAATTATTGTTGTGGGCTGTTTCAACACTGTTCTTATAGTGATTGCATTGTGTAGGTGTGTTGAATCCTAGGTGAGTGTTTGTTAGATGCAAACAAATCTTTATATGCTCTTTGAATGTATACTTTTCTTTTAGAAAAACATTTATTATTGTACTTGCCATTATATTAATTGGTATGTGTTCTCATTTTTATTTAAGTATCTAGTTGGATTTTCTGTTACTTACAAAAGTTATTGTCACTTTGTTTCTTGTAGCTTGGGTTGATGTTGGATAACTTCCAAATTTGATCGATTATGGGAAGTCGGACCAAGGAAATAAGCTCTATATGTAATTAGATGTAGAAGTTAATGTACTTTTTATTAGGATATATATGGCACAAGGTAAAGGTTGAATATCCAGTACAGCTATAGATGTAGAGGTGTATGGGAATTGCATTTTTTATTTTTTATTATTATATTTTTTTATTTTTTAAAAATCATAAACTTGTTATGACGTTTGTAGTATAAATGTCATAAAGCGAGCTATATCATGACGTTTTTTGTCATTAAATCTTGACATGTTTACAAGAAATTGTCATAAACAAAGTCCATTTATGACGTTTTTAAATTAATTTTAGAGATTGAAAAAGTATTTTTCTCGACACTTCAACTGGAATTGTCATGGACTTTATGACGGTTATGGTATACTTTTTCAACCAGGAAGTGTCATTATATGTATTTCATAACAGCTATCATTAAATGTATTTTTTTTTTAGTAGTGTGGGTTTTGAATTTTAGTTCTCAAGTATTTCTTTGTTACCATCCTCGACCTTTTGTGGTCTCACTATTGAAGTCGTGGCATGTGAGTATGGTTAAAATCAGACCTGAATGTTAGTATGGTTGAGTTTGTTGCTAGTGAAATAATTGGGTTTGTCTTTTATTTCTCTTCCAGTATTTGTATGAACTTCAATTTTATTAGTGTTTTCAGAATGCCCTAGGCTCATCGAGAATTTTAAGCTTTCATATATTTGCTACACTTTTGGATTTAAAATTGACATTTGCAAATATTCATGTAATATTAGTATGAATGTCCTTTAAAGTTTTGGAGCCTGAAGCTTTTCTACATCTTTTACTGCACTAACCTCTCTTTAGTTTTTATTAATCTGTGAATTCCAGATTTCCAAGACTACCTTGAGTAAGATGATACATAAACGATGAAGTCGTTCAATGCAGATCTTTTACCTTCACATGTTAATAGTTAAATACACGGGGAATCTGTTTGTATATGATTTAAATGAAGAAGAAATAAAATGTATCAATTTGAATTGTGTTTTATGAAAGGATTTTGGTATGTGATTAGACATAATATGTTTTTCGTATCGTGTACATTAAGATTGGAACATGTTGCACCATACATGTAGCCTTTAGTGTTGTTTGTATATGTAATAACTTCTTCTGGGAGAGCGATGTTATCTTCTTTTATGTAATGTATTGTAAACTCTTATTGTTTCTTTGCTTTTGTTGGATTGATTGGAAAATGATTGGATTTGGTTGAAAATGCATTATGACAGGTCTCACATTCTTAAAAACGTTAAAAATACAAATGAGGTTATGTCGAAATTTTGAAATGAATGATTTGTGTTGAGATGTTGTAGTATTCATTTTAATATGATTTGTATTGAGGTACTTTTCAAGTAGGGTTATCTTACTTGTCTCGTTCAATAATAACTCTTTACTTCCACTGATTCTTTGTTCCTCGTAAAAATCTTGTCCAATTATAACCCTTGCATGAAACCGAGTTTAACAATTGAATAAGGCGAGTCATCAATGAAATGGAATTATCCTATGCCCTTATAGTTATGGTGTCTAATCGAAGATTCACCGAGTAATCTTTTAAACACCTGGGTACAAAAAATGTAAATACATGTATTTACTATTTACAAATGTTACAAATTCATCCCCCAATCACAAGATAATCACAATATGACACGTGTAATGACAACAATATTCACCCCCATGATAGAAGTTGCATACTCATGATTTGATAGATAATTAAGGATCAAAATCAAGCTAAGTAGCATAGTTATGGTTCTCCTATTTATAGGTGATTGCTTAGGCATAATTACTGACTGAGGATAGCAACACCAGTTCAGTGTATGTAATGTGATTTATTTGGTTACACCAACCCAAAAAACTCCTCATTTTTCCAATCGACAGAAAAAAAAAATGGTGAGCTCTACCGCAGTGGATTTGGAGAACGTGCCATCAGTAGATACAAACAGTGGCGAAGCTAGGGGGTCCTAGGGTGATAGGGTTATATACTAAAAGCATTACTTTTGTATTAACTCTAATTCTTTATATTTTGAATGAGAATCATATGGGCAAATGTTATGCATATTATATATAATATTAGTTATATGCATGTGTCTAATGCTTTATGTTGTAGATGATATGGTGTATGGTGTGACACACAGAAGATCATATCATCAGTACCTTATAAAGTATAAGTAAATGTTCACAACCTAAATGGATTTGGACAAACCATTGGTATGGTTGTAGTATAATCTGGTATTAGTCTATCTTGACTATAGGATTACACTAATACACTTTGTGTGTATTAAATAGGACCAAGTGAGGTTGTTTCTCCTTATACTGACTATATAAGAGAACAAACACCTCTGTTATTATGGATGTTTGTCCTCTTAATCCGGATATGATAACGGGCACTTACGTGTATTGTACATTGTTTTAAATAATCAATGAGTGAGATTCATTTGTGAATCAACAAACTCGATGGATTGGGTAATGACATTGTATGTAAGGTGTGCTGTTGATTATAGAAGGAATCTGTGACCCGCAGGTAGTCGGGTTGATGATGTCCCCTTGAGGAGCTCATAAAGATTGTCATGCAAACCCTGCAGGTGGATGTAATCCGACATGACAATGAGGTTGAGTGGTACTACTCAAGGACATAAGAAGTTGATTAATGTAGTTGTCAGTAACTTGACTTAATCAACGGACATTCGATATCTTAAACATGGGGAGATCAACAAGCATATAATATGGAGCCCATAAACGTAACACGTAATTTGGGATTAGGGCGGTAGTGCAACAATGGCCTTTAGTGGAATAAGCCATTTGTTGACAGACTTGGGCCGTGTGTTCTGGGCGAACATGGAAAGCCCAAGCCCGTCAGGAGGCCCAACCCTAATTTATCCTCATGGTCCCTGTTGTAGCCTATAAATAGAAACCCTTCTCTCCTGGCCGAAATTCACTATTCATTGTATTGAAAAGAGAGGCAAGAAAAGATAGATCTGAACTCGTTTATGATCTTGAGAGAAAGAAGGGGGTTGGTAGATCGTTGCCACACAACGTCCAATCTATTGAAAGGAATACAACATAAGATCAAGAGGTTGATTTCATAGCTATTGGATTCTCAGAGTTATCTTAGCCGATTCTAAAGGTATGAATTTTCTATCCAAAATCGTGGGAACCATTAATTCCGCTACGCATGGTTTTCACGGTTTGTAGAAATTTACATTCTGAAATAACGGTTCCTACACAGGGTACACCCTGGCTCACCCTCAAATTTTGGAAAAAAAAAGAAAAACTACAATATATATATGAATATTGATTTGTTACCTAACCTACACCTACACATACATCATCGTACATAACATACCAAAAACGAAAAAGAAAACCTCGTCAGTCTCATATCTTCTCATGGATTGTTCTTTATATCTATTTTTCATTCATAGAACAATACTTTTGGTACGAGTTTTATAAACATTTATTATAATTCTTTGGTAGGAAAAATAAAAAGGAAAAAAAATGAGGAAAAAAACAACACTCACGTCCCAATATTTCATAATATATTTTCATTGGTACGTTATCTAAACATTTTATTCCTTGATATTTTTACATATTTATATTGGTTGTAATGAATTATATCAGTTAATCGAATCCATGATAATTTATTGTGTTGAATGTGTTTCTACACTAATTTTGATTGTTTATTGTAATGAAATTAGTTTTGAATCTACTTTAAAACATTGATTGAAATTTTGGAATAGAACAAAAACAATTAAAGCAAACGTGTAAGTGAAGGCAAAAATAAATACACTAAAGTCTACTATTTTACAATATTTTTGCCATATTGAGTGGTGACAATTTCTTTTTTTCCATTGCCTCGGCTATTATTCTTATGACAGACCTAAAAATTCTTTGCTTTTGTAAATTGTACAGTTTTGAAGTGGTTTCCTAGCTAAAGCATATATACGGAATATTTTCTATTTTTAAGTTTTTAATTTTCTAAAGCTAAATTAAATATTAATTGTAATTTCGAAGATTTAAAAAGAAGGACAAATTAAGTGTGTTAGTGTGTATTTTTTGTTAGTTGTGTTGAAGTGGCTAACCCTCACCAATATTCCTAACTCCGCCACTAGATACAAATATACAATGAGATTTTTTTCATCGGTTCAACTGTCAATCCAAACCCGATAAGCGTCTCATTCTCATCGGTATACATTTTGTTTTGATTGTTTTTGCTGAATCTTGAGCGAGATTAATGGGTATTTTATTTTGGGGCTTTGAACATTATAATTTTTTTTATTTATATTATACCCCTAATTGATTGATTTGACTATAATTTTGACTGTTAAAGCTGCACTTTGTCTGTGTTTGTAGCTTAGAATTTGGACGTGAGTTTCAAACTTTCAAAGGTTGGGTTTTGCAACATTATTAAAAACCTTTACTGCCTTTTAAGGCTTTATAAAGTGAGTAGGATTGATTTATAATTCCTGTAGCTGCTGAACTAGAGGAAAGTAATGCACTGGTTCTTGCAATAGTTCCACCAGGTTATGTTGGGGCTTAAAAATTGTACAAACTCAACTCAAAGAAGATCTCTATGCCTAATTATTCAGATTATGTAATTCCAAAAGTCATCTCTTGTTTAATTTGAACAAGTTCTTCTCTATATTATTCTATCATGACATTTAAATTATAAGAAAGTATGTTCTATATGTTAGTAAACTTCAACTAGGCCACACATCAATTTGCATTGAAATTATTCATGTTGGACTCTTGCAGTGATGACGTTTAACAAACTTTTTGGCAAGATACCTGTTGAACTAGGGCAACAACAAAACATTGATACAATGTAAGTTTCCGCATTATTTTTCATCTACAAGTTCAGAATATTGTTTTTATGATAATATATTATTATGCTTAGTTCTCCTTAAACTTGTTCAACATGTTGAGAAATAACAATATGCTTGGCAGAATTCCTGTCCAACTGAATTGGGTTGAATGTCAAATAATAAGTGGGCTTTATTTATAGGGTGCCAACCTAGAAGGGATTCTTAGTTCCATGTAAATGTCCACTCACCCTCCTGGTTTATTGCTTTTCTTTTACCACTATGCATGGAAATTTTACTACACCAAGTACTATGATATATTTTGTAATCACTTAATACATTTTGCAAGCTTAATTTTTAAATTTATTTTGGTTGGTCAAGTTTATTGTGAAGTGAAAAAGGTTGGGGGCAAATCCTTATCGATTCAAACATTTCTTACATTAGTTTAAATGCTTCCACTATATAGATTTTTTTTTTTTTCAAAATCAAGGGTCCCCTCCCCTAATTGATCAAGGCTTTGTTATCAATCAAAAAAATTTAGGGGAAAACCCGTAGTCCCTTATTGATTCAAACATTTCTTACACTAGTTTAACTACTTCTATTATATATTGATAATTTGTTTCAAATTCTAGGGTCTCCCCCCACGGATCCATCACTAGCTATGAAAACTTGTTTAAGATATGTGCTGGTACCACCTTACTCTTTTATTATTTTGTTTGATGATTTTTCTTCATTTGATATTTTTTTTAGCACTTGCAGTGGATGTATGTAGTTGTTGACAGTATATACTGATATCTACATTCATGGAAGTTAACATATCCATGTGCTAGTGTAGTTTATTATGATAATCCAATTCCTTAGAAGCACGTATATGTCCTACCTTTGAAGAAGTGTTATAAACCACTAATAAAACACAACCTTCCAGTAGTAAACCCATAAATTTATAGGATTTGAATATGAATTCTGGTGGTCACATAGATATAAGTTGTCTTGTATTGGGGTCACAGTCTCACAGACTTAATTAAGAAATATCTTTTAGCATTCAATGTTTCTTTGGTGCATAAATGTTTGCTTTCCCTAGAAGATGTAGATGCACCACTTAAGTTATTTATGGCGATGATAATGAGACTGTTCTTGAGATCTGAGCAGTATACGATCCATTCTAGAATTCAAAGTCAGAGTTTAGTTTCTTGATGAAAGAGTTAAGTTGATATTCAAACTTATGATGGTGTTAACATACACATTTATTCGACATTAATGCAAGGTGTGATTCATTGGACTGCACAACTTTCTCTAGGAGGTGTTCCTCTTAAGGTGGAAGTTAGACTGTTTGACAAGTTGTTCATCTCCAATGTTAGTAATCATTTATGTTCCTTGTGTTGTTTTGCCAACTCAGTAGAGAGGTTAACAGAGCCAAATATCCATGGTTAAGGTATACACAATATAAACTATAGGCTTCATAATTTCTCTCTTTCTGGTCTATTCTAATGTATATATGATATAAGTGAGGTGCTTTTCTTGTTGAGACCCTTTAGATGGTTGCTTTTCTCGTATTCTATTCTGTGACAGCTTCCCCTAGAAGTCTTCTAGATGGGACTAGTATATGTTGGGGCAGTTGGGCTTGTGTTTTTTTTTTTGAAAAGATGCTCTGGGGTTAGGCTTGTGAATTTGTTGATGCTACTCAAAACTTTTTCCGTATTATTATTTTTATTTATTATTATTATTATTATTATTATTATTATTATTTAATTATTATTTTTTTGGGGGTACTTTATTGGGTTTATATTCAACTTTAACTAATTATGTTGGTTTGATTTAAAGGGAATAATTGTGAGTTTGTTTGGATAGTAAGAGAAGCTCATAAAGCTTTAGAAGCAAGGATAATATCAAATGTTTATATACTTTCTTATACACTCATGATATACTCTAGGTGTTCAACGGTAAGCCAAATGTATTCAATTTAGCTTCAATTTGCTGCCTAAGAAAAGAGAAAAGTAATTATAGACAAGAAAATTCAAGTTTCGTCGAGTTCTTACGATGGAAAAAGGGCCATGATTTTACTGAAACACAAACTTCTAAAAAGCATTGTGCTACGACGCACAAAGAAAGGGAGGGCTGTAGAAGCTAATTTAGGAGAAAATGAAGTGTATGAGAGTTTCTTCTCATCACTTTCTATTTATTCTAATATAAGAGGAACCCTAGAAGGGCAATAAGGTAATTACAGGATTAACAAAAGGAAATAACAATACTATCTCTGCTTACACTCCCTCTCAAGCTGGACCATGAATATCACACATGCCCAGTTTGGATAAAACATCATAAAATAGTTTACTACTAACTGCCTTTGTGAGAAAATCTGCAAGCTGCTGAGACGTCGGAACATATAAAGCAGAAATCTGTCCAGAAGTCACCTTCTCACGTAGAAAGTACCGATCTTCCCCAAATTGTCTGGTACGATCATGTTGCACAGGATTAGCCAAAATGTTAAGAGCAGATTGGTTGTCACAATAAAGTGGCATATGAAGAGAGACATGTAGATAGAGATCTCGTAGAAGACGCTTGAGCCATATCAGCTCACACATACCTTGGGCCATTGCCCGATACTCTAATTCGGCACTAGACCTAGAAACATCTTGTTTCTTACTCCGCCATGTAACCAAATTACCACCAATAGTGGTACAATACCTAGAAGTAGATCGACGATCAGATCTACAACCTGCATAGTCATCATCAGTCCACACCTCAACCCAAGAATGACCATTATCTCGAAACAAGATGCCACGTTCAGGACAACCCTTGAGATAACGGAGCACATGAATAGCAGCCTGAAGATGAGGAAGACGCGGCTGGTGCATAAATTGACTGATAACGCTAACCGCATATGTAATATCAGGACGAGTAGGAGAAAGATAAAGGAGCTTCCCAAAAAGCCGCTGATACTGACCAATATCGTCCAATAACTCCCCATCGTAGTCGGCTAGGTGATGGTTCTGTTCAATAGGTGTCTCAGCAGGACGACAAGCAAGTTGCCTTGAAGTAGAGAGAATATCAAGAATATACTCTCTATGAGATAAAAATACCAAAACTAGATAGTGCAACCTCAATCCCGAGGAAGTAATGCAAGGGACCAAGATCTTTCACCTGAAAGCAGGTACTGAGATAGGATTTCAGGTCACTAATACCTTGAACATCATCGCCAGTAATAACAATGTCGTCCACATAAACAAGCAACACAACAAGTTGCGTACCAGAATGTCGAAGAAACAGGGTGATGTGGTCAGCTTGACTCTGAACATATCTATATGCAGTCATGGCTGCAGCAAATGTATCAGCCCAAGTACGAGGAGACTGCTTAAGTCCATAGATAGACTTCTTTAACCGACACACTACCCTGAAGCAGAAGAAGAAGAATGAAAACCAGGTGGTGGAGACATATAAACCTCTTCTTGTAAAGTCCCATTAAGAAATGCATTTTTCACATCTATTTGAAAAAGGGTCCAGGACTTGGATGCAGCAAGAGAAAAGATAACTCGGATTGTATTCATCTTGGCCACAGGAGCAAATGTCTCTTGATAATCAACCCCATGAATCTGGGCATACCCCTTAGCAACCAACCGAGCTTTGTACCTACTAATTGTTCCATCTGGATTTTGTTTCACTGTGAAAACCTGCACTACGCCCAGGTGGAAGAGAAACCAATGCCCAAGTATGATTAACCTCCAAGGCATGTAATTCCTCCAACATCGCAGCCTTCCAATGAGGTTGGGCCAATGCCTCTGCCACTGTACGTGGTATGTCAACCAAAGAGAGAGATGCCAGAAAAGATCTGTAACTAGGAGACAAACGATGATCTGAAGTAAAATCAGTGATAGAATAAGCCAATGTATTACAATATCTAGAAGGCAACCCTGCAATGCGCTTCTCTTTCCGAACAGCAATAGGTGGAGTATCAATTCTATCACTAACGGGTAAATCAACATCAATATGAACTAGTACAGTAGGAGTAGGAGATCGAGGGCTGATAAGAGCCCAAAACTGTAGTTTTAACCCTGTAACAGTCATACTTTTAGAGCAATTATGTGAGTAATAATTAAGAGTTAACACTGATTACATGTTTTTATGCATTTTAGGCTTCAAAGTCCATTATGTGCAGAAATGTGCCACTTTAGCGAGATAAAGGAGCAAAGGTCGGTTACTAAGGAGTTCCGTGAGTAAAGGCCAAGATTCAAGAAGACAAAGCCTTCCTAAAGCCCGGTCAAAAGCTGAAAAGTCGACGCGGGGAGAAACAACACACAAAGTCAGCAGAACTTCAGAAGGCCATATCTTTGGACTCAAACCTCGGAATGGGGCCTATCTTATGTCAAAACGACCGGCTCGGAAAGAGCTTTTTAATGGTCTAAGCCTTGATCCAATCAGAGGAGTAAAAGTAGATGAAAAGTCTGTTGAAGCAAACTGCAGCTGAAGAGGCCTTTTTGGACTGAAAGAATTGGGTTTTGGGCCTGATTCTCTGGCCCAAAATATGGCTCCAAGCCCATGCACGATTTTTGGATCTGAAAGTATAAAAACCAAAGCTTAACTCTTTGTTAAAGGGCAGATAGTTAAGGTAGCTAGTTAGACCTAAAACTATATAGAATTCTAGATCTAGTTTTCAGTAGAATAATTAAGTTTAAGTTCCATTTTCAATTCTTGTTTTAGATTAAGTCTTTGAATCATTGTTCTTGATTGATTAGATAAATAAAATAGTTAGTTTGTTAATTTCGATTCTTGTCATTTATATTTGTGTTAGATCTGATTTCATTTATTACTTGTTATTCAATTCTTAGTTATTAATTAGATTTTAATTATTGTTTAATTTAGATTAGTAAATTTCAATTCTTTATATTATGTTTAGTTTTAATTTAATCGAAATGATTAAGGTAATGATTCTCGGCTAAACCTCCATTAGAGGGGGTTGAGAAGCCTTGATGAAAGCTTGATTCCGATTATCGTAGAGTCGTCGTAATTTCCTTTCCACTCTAGAAGTGATTAGTTCACCATGAGGATGGGTTTAATCGTTCACATGCTAGTTATGAATTGGTAGAAATGCCATATGTAATTAGGGATTAGGAAGAACCAATTGTTCTGCGAAGCAGTTCAAATTCGGATTACGACGATTCGTCGTTAATTGGATTAAGTTGAGTTAGGGTGGAATCAATCCCCCTCTAACTCCTTATCATCGAATCAACGTAGCATTCCCATAGTTGTTCTAAAAGTCGACTAGTTGCATCTTGTGGGTAGTTGCATCGTAGTCTAGTTGCCACTTCGTAAATCTCTCATTAGACTTTAGAGTTAAGAATACTTATACGTAGAGAATACAGCATGCGGAAAGACTAGGAGTGGAACGAATCACTCTACTCCACTATATCTCATAGGATTGAGAGTAGAATCTTTGATAAATAATAGGCACGTAAAATAGTTTAGTTTACTTAAAACTATTCAATTTTATGGTTTATCAAATGGCGCCGCTGCCGTCTTAGTTTCACTTTCGTATTGTTTTCATAGTGTAAGTACTTTTCTTAAAGTCCCATTTCACCCACCCACCCTTGTTTGATTCATACTGTGGTTTTCCGATTCAGCGTTGAAAAGTTCCGGAAAAAACTACACCGAAGCCGACCACGCCAGGAGCGCACTCGCTACCATAAGCTCGAACACCGAAAGCGACCCCCCCCCGTGGAGCGACCATCCCTAAAACACTGTAATTTGAAGATTACATGAAGCGCGACCGCTCTATGCTAGATTTTTCGAAATTCTACGCTTTGATTCAACTTTGATTTTTCAAGTTTTTCGTTTCTAACTTGTTATATACACCGAACACGCCAAAACAAGACGTTATTCATAAGCCGGGCAAGGACGCAATCAGGTATTCCTTTCTTCCACACCTCGCATCTCTTGTTAGAGGTTTATACTAGTATATCGTAATTGTTTGGAGTGTTGATGTGTTTAGCTAAGTTTGGTTTTAGCCTTGTATGAGATTAAGGTCCGGCCGAACAAAACACCGAACGTAATTACACAACAACGCCAACAAACAAGTCTATCTAGTATACCACCCACTACACCTCTAGCTACTATTTCACACACATCACCGACACAATGCCCGATTTAAGAAGAGACTCCTCTCTCGACTTCTACAAAGCCTTGAGCGATAGCCCCAAATCTTGCATCGTTCTAGCGGACCCGGTGGGGATTTCCGAATCCCCCAAATATTTTAATTTGTTACCCGCTTTTCATGGATTAGACCATGAAAAACCTCATCACATTACATCGTAGGATTGAACAAGTCCTAACAACATTCCACCATCCTACGGTTGGTGCGGAAACAAATTAAACTAAGGGTATTCTCTTTCACCTTAGCCGATAAGGCTGCGTCTTGGTTAACGCCAAAGCGCCTAATTCGTGGACTCGTGGGCTAAACTTGTTCAAATTGTTTATGGAACATTTTTACCCACCCCTAAAGACGGATGAGATGCTTTCTAAGATTCATTTCTTTTCGACAAAATCCTCATGAAACATTTTCGAGGCTTGGAATCGCTTCACCGATCTCCTTATAGAGTGTCCACATCATAACTTAGCGAAAAGACACGTTAGTTCGTGCCTTTTCAAAGGACTTCTACACCACCATAAAGAAGTCCTAGACATAATGAATGGGGGTAGTTTCTTAAGCAAAGGAGCCTCGGAGGCTTATAAATTTTAGAGGATCAAACTAAGCGCGAAATAACAACCGGGGGGGTGACGATATCCACCGCTCGCTAGTTCTTCTAATACGCTAAGGCGGCCGTATGTTTGAAATTAAACACGATCCCGAGCTTAAAACTCTAATCGAATCACTCACTAAAAAGGTAGAGGCCATTTCGGTTCAACAAAAGCCTATCCCCGTCATGAATGTAAATTCAAATCCATGTAGTTTCATTGAGCCCCACGAAAGCATCCCGACTTCCACGGCCCTATAGCCTATGAACAGGGCTTGTTCCATTAATAGTGAACCTAACGCCCCTTGGAGACAAAATCCCAACTTCAGTTGGAGAAATAACCAACACGTCCCACCTCCAGGGTACAATAATCAATATGTTAGGCCAACGCACAATTTTAACCAAGTTCCACCACGACAAGGACAGGGTCAGGGTAATTTTAATAATTATAACAACCAAGTGCAACCTCGACAAGGTCAAGCACAAAGTCAAGGTAGTTATAATAATTATAATGCTAATAGAGGTATCGTTCCGG
Organism: Coptis chinensis; assembly: GCF_015680905.1. NCBI lineage: Eukaryota > Viridiplantae > Streptophyta > Magnoliopsida > Ranunculales > Ranunculaceae > Coptis > Coptis chinensis. The sequence continues at coordinate 95,155,539 of NC_141461.1, forward strand.
TAAATAATAACTATCAAAATCCACCCATAAATAATTCACGTGAAATAGTTCCAAAACACCACCACCCGTGACTACTACACCCACACAACCGGATCGTCTTGACACCTTCATACAAGTAAGCCAAAAACTTTTCCAAACCATGGCTCAATCTAACCAATAGCTTCTACAATCCGTTAATAATTTAACCCAACAGTTGGCTCAAGATAAAGCCTAACCCAAAGGTGTGTTGCCAAGTCACGCAATACCTAATCCTAAAACAACAAACACAGCCTTTAAGATAATCGATAATACTAGTAATGAATATGAAAATATAGGTGAGCTAAATGCCATCACCACTCTCCGTTCTGGCAGAGTGGTTGATAACAAAGTAACTATGCCTATAGGTACCCCACCAGTAGCCCCTACACCTGCTATTTTACTAGATACCGGAAATCGAAACTCAAGAGCCTACCACCGTAGAGGTACCCGCCATACAACACAACCTAAGAAACATAAAGCCACGGTTAAACATCCAGTGATACCATTGCTAAATATAGACGTAAAACCACCGCTTCCACAAAAATTAGCCGTGTTAACTAGGGATACTAATTATGAGGAGATTAGGGACGCTTTCAAGAATCTAACTATAAACCTTCCCTTCCTCCTCGCTATTAAAAAGCTACCACACCATGCTAAGTTTCTTAAGGAGTTGTGTACTACTAGGCGTAAGACCAATATACCAAAAGACACCTTTTAATAGAACAATTCCCAACTCTATCCAACATAATGGAATTGTTAAGTACAAGGACCCCGGTCGCCCCATCGCATAATGCACTTTAGGAGATTCCTATACGACGATCGCTATTATTAGACTTGGGGGCTAGTGTTAACTTACTCCCCGCTTTTATTTGTATAGACAAATAGGTCTAGACGAGATGCAACCCACTAAAATGACGCTTGCAATTAGCTCGATCGGTCTATTAAGTATCCTAAGGGTGTCGCCGAAAATGTTCCGTAAAAATTCAGATTTCTACTATCCGGCTGATTTTGTCATCCTCGATACGTAAGTCGCTAACCACTCGTCCCCATCATCTTCTTAGTATTTTTTCCGGCAACCGCCAATGCGCCATTAATTGCCAGCGATGGTTCAATGTCCATGTCTTTTGGCCATCCCATCGTTGAAGTCAATGTTTTTAAACAAAGACACACGCATTACCCGATTCGCCTATGGATGGAGAGGTTAGCATGATCGAGAGCTTTGCTCGAGATTATTTCAACAACACGTTCCCTGATAATCATATGCCCAAATTTCTTTCCTTTGGAAGTTCAGACTCCAACATTTCCATCCCTACACTAGTCGATACACATATTACGGATGAGGATGAGATAGATGACTTTCTCAAAGATGTAGAGGACTATCATAGTAACGAGGATATAACCAATCTAGATGAGCAATTCGATGAGTTCCTTAGAGTAGGTCATGATTCACCCTATCAAGAACTACTTCCCACAACATCCACCTCGACTTCCCTCCTTCCACCCTTTCAAAGGAATCTCGAGTTTGCACTCGATCCTTTTATTTCTTCTGTGCTTCATAATTTTTTAAATCCACCTAGTAAACAAATACTTTAGAAGAACAAAGCATTTGACACCTTCATTTTCAGACTTGAAACAGTCCCTACACACACTATGAATGAGTTTTGTGCTAAACCCACATCCTCAGCATTTACATGCTTTCCTTCTAGAACTTATCCATATCCACCATATTCTCCACAACCATTCACTTTTCCACACTTATTTACTAGAACACCCACTAATTCAAAAATGAAAAAGAAGGTGCATGCTAGGTTACGTAATAGGGTTATCCGACTTTGCTTTCATTTCACTAGGTTGCGTCATAGGAAATCTTGGTGCTTGATTGTGTTTGGATATGTTTTCTGTGATATTTATTTATGGATAGATCCACAACTATTTCGGTTGTTGATATATGATAAACTGCATGTTCATACATATGTTTAGATAAAGTCTCGAGTATCTGACTATAAACGACTCAACTTTTGTGTTTGGGGCATTCCTTTCATTTCCAGATATTGGTGAGTGCACCATTAAGATAACCGGGCCCTCCCTACGGAGTGTGTGGCTATAAGTACCGGATCCTAAGTCCACGTTTAACATAATTCACGTTTTCCACTCTTGCATGTTTTTTCGGATTTTTGAGTCATGTTTCTCTATGGGGTGAATTATGTCTTTCTTGTTTATTGTTTTTCTGTTTAAAAGTAAAGGTATATATATATATATTAAAAAAATAAACATAGAAATCTAGGAAGTCTCGGAAATCTGACTTTAAAAGACCCACTGCTAAAAAACAAATTTTCTAAGCTTTGTTGTAAAAATTTGTTTGGGGGTGGGGTGTTCGTATTTCCGTCCTAGAATGTTTATGTCCTATTACAGTTGCTTAGGCCATTTAATTGTATTACGATCCGGGTTGACATAATCTTGAATTTAGAGATCAGTCGTTCGCATAACGTACGTCATGCACGCACTTCGAGGCGTTTTCCACTATCTTATATGTCATCCACGGTCAGAATAGAGTGTTTTATGGATCATTGGATTGGAAATTATCTCCTGATCATTTCCATATCTCATTCGCAAAAATCGGACCGGTAACGAAGCGGCAATTTTGATTTGAAGTTTCACGAAAAAATCACAAATTTCGAATTGGGCTTGGGCCCAACCCGCGCCCACCGACAGCGCACCCGCGCCCTTACCTTTGCCCAACAGTCGCGTTCATCTTCTCAAAACCGCCATTAACGCCCACCAAAGCTCCAAAAACCTAAAAAATAAAATAAAAACAAAACCAAATTAACGCACGCCCACAGTTCAAATCTACTTCAAATTTAATCTAAAAGCTTTCCACCACCACCTTCACCAAATTAAATAACCAAAAACCACTGAAAATTTCAAATTTTGAACTGCCGCGCCACTACCACTGTTTGGTTCAGTCAGTCGACTCAAATTCCAACACCACATCCTTTTTAAACCCCCACTACATTCCAAGCTCTAAAATGGCTCAACAACGTCGAATCTTGCTGGAGCAAACATTTACTGGCGACCACTTCGCCGCTTTTACGATGATGAAAATGATCAAGAGAGATCGAAATAGCTTGTGGTACTTCGACCGAAGCCTTTTACCACGAAGACTTAGTCCCACGGTTTTACAACACGAAGGAGGTGGAAGGGACTAGAATTTTTGTTATGGTGGCTAACGGAGGAAGGAAGTGACTATCGGGTTGTTGGTCGAGATTCTAGGCATTCTCGCCTAGAATCCATCCGATGTCACGTTGCGTGAGTCCCAATATAATGGGGTAGAGCCATTGATGAACGCGGATAGCATCGAAGGAACTACAATGCGAGATCGCATTGTGTTCGCCAGCATCCCTAAGAACCAACCACCGGCCGCAGCTTCGATGGATTGGTCTGAATGTCCTGGGGAAGGAGAAGCGTCGGCGACATCGGTCCGAATCAGCCTCCACATTTTATGGATACTCCGGAGAGCGGAAGTACGAAGTTCTCAGATCTTGGAGTTTTGCTTAGCATGATTAGGGGAGTAGGGAAGTCTGCTGCACCTCTCCCCGTGTTGATAACCAAGATCATCTTGAAGTTGAGAGCGTTCCAAAGGCCTCGATAGGTCTTACATCACCCTACACCAAAATCCTCGCATCTATAAGGAGTGTGTCCAACGAGTTTGAGGTTGCCTAAGGATAGGGTAGAGGACGAGGAGGATGGTGGAAACGAGAATGCCGAGGAGGTTGGGGAAACGAGAATGCCTCGAGGATGAGGGAGGAGTTGACTTGTTTTGATCGCGATGCCTTGAGAGGTGCCGGTCAAACGCTAACGCATGGTCGTGATTCATCGTGGCATGCGTTCACTCAACTCTATCTGTGAAGACCTCCGTACTCGACAGGCAACTATCCATCATAACTTCGAGATCCGTACCCAGAGAGATGATGAGAGGTGGGAACAGATGAGGGCCGAGCTAGAAGCTCAGCGTCAGTTCCGGGCCGACATGCTTGCACGATTCTGATAAGAGCCCAAAACTGTAGTTTTAACCCCTTAATAATCATACTGTTAGACCAATTATGTGAATAATAAGTAAGAGTTAATACTGATTACGTGTTTTATGCATTTCAGGCTTCAAAGTCCATTATGTGCGTAAATGTGCCATTTTAGCGAGATAAAGGAGCAAAAGTCGTGAGAACTTCGAATGCCATATCTTTGGACTCGGACCTCGAATTGGGCCTACCTTATGTCAAAACGACCGGCTCGGAAAGAGCTTTGCAATGGTCCAAGCCTTGACCCAATAAGAGGAGCAGAAGTGGACGAAAAGTCTGTGGAAGCCAACTGCAGCTGAAGAGGCCTTTTTGGACTGAAAGAATTGGGTTTTGGGCCTGATTCTCTGGCCCAAACCATGGCTCCAAGCCCATGCACGATTTTTGGATCTGGATGTATAAAAACAAAAGCTTAGCTCTTTGTTAATGGTAGCTAGTTAGACCTAAATTAATATATAGAATTCTAGATCTAGTTTTAATTAATTAATTAAGTTTTAGTTCCATTTAAATTCTTGTTTTAGATTAAGTCTTTGAATCATTGTTCTTGATTGATTAGATAAATAAAAATAGTTATTTTATCAATTTCGAATTGTGTATCTCAATCTATTAGATCTAGTTTTAATTATTGTTGGTTACCATTTCTTAGTTGTTAATTAGATTTCATTATTGTTTAATTAAGTAAATTTCAATGCTTTATATTATGTTTAGTTTTAATCTAAATCGAAATGATTGCGGAATGATTCAAGGCTAAACCTCCATTAGAGGGGGTTGTGAAGCCTTGATGAAAGCTTGATTCCGATTATCGTAGAGTCGTCATAATTTCTATTCCACTCTAGAAATGATTAGTTCACCATGAGAATGGGTTTAATTGTTCACACGCTAGTTATGAATTGGTAGAAATGCCATGTGTAATTAGGGATTAGGAATAACCAATTGTTCTGCGAAGCAGTTCAATTCGGATTACGACGATTTGTCGTTAGTGGATTAAGTTGAGTTAAGGTGGAATCAATCCCCCTCTAACTCCTTATCATAGAATCAACGTAGCATTTCCGTAGTTTACTCAAATCACTAGTTGCATCTTGTGGGTAGTTGCATCGTAGTATAATTCCCTTCGTAAAGCTCTCATAGACTTAAAAACGACTAGTTAGATTAGAAAACAATCCATGCTAGAGCACTAGGAGTGGAATGAACTATCTACTCCACTATATCTCATAGGATTGAGAGTAGAAATACTTTGATAATTAGACACGCAAAAAGTTTAGTTTAGTTTACTTACGTTGTGAATTCATCGTTCATTTCGTAGGTAAACTATTCATTTTGATATCTATCAAATGGCGCCGCTGCCATCTTAGTTGCACTTTAGCATTGTTTTCATAATAGAATTAGTTATTTTTTAAGTCCCATTTCACCCACCCACCCTTGTTTGATTCATACTGTGGTTGCCGTTTCAGTTTTGGAAAAATTCCGCGAAAAATACACCGAAATACCGTCCCAAAGAGAAGAGCGACCCCTAAGTTACTGGATTTTCGTTTACAAAAATCGAAGCCAGCATCAAAGAGAGCGCGACCAGCTAAGTTACTTGGAAGTTGATCAATACACCGAAGCTACATAGATAGATAGAATAAGCGCCTTACCTAAAATTTCCGGATTTCCACAGGGTGATTCAAACTTCGAGTTGTCAAGTTCTTCAGTGTTCTAATCTCTTAAATACACTGAACACGCGTACACAAGACGCTATTCATAAGCGAAGCAAGGACGCTATCAGGTATTCCTTTCTTCCATACCTCGCATCTCCTGTTAGAGGTTTATACTAGTATATCAGAATTGTTTGGAGTGTTGCATGTGTAGTTAAGCTCGACTTAGTCTTGCATGAGATTAAGGTCTGGCCGAACAAAAACACCGAACGTAAATACACAACAACATCAACAATCAAGTCTATCTAGTATACCACACACTACACCTCTAGACACTATTTCACACACACCACCTGATATAATGGGGGAAGAAAGAGAGACTCCTCTCTCGGACTTCTACAAAGCCTTGAGCGATAGCCCCAAATCTTGCATCGTTCTAGCAGACCCAAATGGGATTTCGAATCCCTCCAAATATTTTTAATTTGTTACCCGTTTTCATGGGTTAGACCATGAAAAACCTTATCGGCATTACGTAGGATTGAACAAGTCCTAACAACATTCCACCATCCTACGGTTGGTACGGAACAAATTAAATTAAGGGGTATTCCCTTTTCACCTTAGCCGATAAGGCGGCGCCTTGGTTAACTGCCCTAATTAATTTCAGGACTCATGGGCTAAACTTGTTCAAATTTGTTTATGGAACATTTTACCCACCCCTAAAGACGGATGAGATGCTTTCCAAGATTCATTTCTTTTGACAAAATCCTCATTAAACATTTTCAGAGGCTTGGAATCGTTTCACCGATCTGCTTATAGAGTGTCCACATCATAACTTAGCGAAAGACACGTTAGTTCGTGCCTTTTTCAAAGGACTTCTACACCACCATAAAGAAGTCCTAGACATAATGAATGGGGTAGTTTCTTAAACAAAGGAGCCTCGAGGCTTATAAATTTTTAGAGGATCAAACTAAGCGAAATAACAACTGGGGGGGTAGTGACGATTACTCCCGCTCCGCTAGTTCTTCTTCTACAGTTAAGGCTACTAGTATGTTTGAGGTTAAATCAGATCCTGAGCTTAAAACTCTAATTGAATCCCTCACTAAAAAGGTAGATGCCATTTCTGTACAACAAAAGCCTATTCCCGTCATGAATGTAAATTCAAATCCATGTAGTTTCTGTTGGAGCCCTGAGCATCCCGATTCACACTGTCCTATAGCCTATGAACAGACTTGTTCCATTAATAGTGAACCTAACGCCCCTTGGAGACAAAATCCCAACTTCGGTTGGAGAAATAACCAAAACGTCACACCTCAAGGGTACAATAATCAATATGTTAGGCCTACGCAAAGCTTTAACCAAGCCCCACTACGACAAGGACAGGGTCAGGGTAATTTTAATAATTATAACAACCAAGTGCAACCTCGACAAGGTCAAGCACAAGGTCAAGGTAATTATAATAATTATAATGCTAATAGAGGTATCGTTCCGGTAAATAATAACTATCAAAATCCACCCATAAATAATTCACGGGAAATAGTTCCAGTCACACCACCTGTGACTACTACACCCACACAACCGGATCGGCTCGACACCTTCATACAAGTGAGCCAAAAACTTTTCCAAACCATGGCTCAATCTAACCAACAGCTTCTACAATCCGTTAATAATTTAACCCAACAGTTGGCTCAAGATAAAGCCCAACCCAAAGGTGTGTTTCCAGGTAACGCAATACCTAATCCTAAAACAACAAACACAGCCTTTGAGGTAACCAATAATACTAGTAATGAATATGAAAATGTAGGTGAGATAAATGCAATCACCACTCTTCGTTCTGGCAGAGTGGTTGATAACAAAGTAACTATGCCTATAGTTACCCCACCAGTAGCCCCTACACCTACTATATTACTAGATACCGAAATAGAAACTGAAGAGCCTACCACCGTAGAGAGGTACCGCCATAACACAACCTAAGAAACAGAAAGCCACGGTTAAACATCCAGGTGATACCATTGCTAAATATAGACAGAAACCACCGTTTCCACAAAAATTAGCCGTGTTAACTAGAGATACAAATTACGAGGAGATTAGGGATGTTTTCAAGAATCTAACTATAAACCTTCCTTTCCTCGAAGCTATAAAAAAGCTACCACACCATGCTAAGTTTCTTAAGGAATTGTGGTACTAATAGGTAAGACAAATATACCAAAAGACGCTTTTTTAACGTAACAATTCCCAACCTTATCCAACATAATGGAATTGTTAAGTACAAGGACCCCGGTCGCCCCATCAGATAATGCACCTTAGAGATTCCTATACGACGATCGTTATTAGACACGGGGGCTAGTGTTAACTTACTCCCATTTTATTTGTATAGACAAATAGGTCTAGACAAGATGCAACCCACTAAAATGACGTTGCAATTAGTAGATCGGTCTATTAAGTATCCTAAGGGGTGTAGTCGAAAATGTGCCGGTAAAAGTTCGTGGATTTCTACTATCCTACTGATTTTGTAGTCCTCGATACGTAAGTCGCTAACGACTCTGGCCGATCATTTTAGGGCGCCCTTTCCCCGGCAACCGCCAACGCTCTCATTAATTGCCGTGGATGGTTCAATGTCCATGTCTTTTGGCCATCTTACTGTTGAAGTCAATGTTTTTAAAACAAGGACACAGTTACCCGATTCGTCTATGGATGGAGAGGTTAGCATGATCGAGAGCTTTGCTCGAGATTATTTCAACAACACGTTCCCTGATAATCATATGCCAAACATTCTTTCCTTTGGAAAGTCAGACTCCAACATTTCCATTCCTACACTAGTCAATACACATATTATTGATGAGGACGGGATAGATGACTTTCTCAAAGATGTAGATGACTACCATAGTAATGTGGATATGACCAATCTAGATGAGGAATTTGATGAGTTTCTTCGAATAGGTGCCAATTCACCCTATCAAGAACTAACTTGCACAACATCCACCTCGATTCCCCTCCTTCCACCCTTTCAAAGGAATCTCGAGTTTGCACTCGATCCTTTTGTTTCTCCTGTGCTTCATAAATTTTTAAACCCTCCTAGCAAACAGATACTTCAGAAGGACAAACTATTTGACACCTTCATTTTCAGAATTGAGACAGTCCCTACACACACAATGAATGAGTTCGATGCTAAAACCACATCCTCATTGCGTACAGGCTGTCTTTCTAAAACTTATCCATATCCACCATATTCTCCACAACCATTAACTTTTCCACACTTATTTACTAGAACACCCACTCATTCAAAAATGAAAAAGAAGGTGCATGATAGGTTACACAATAGGGTTATCCGACTTCGTTTGGATTCCACTAGGCTGTGTCGTAGGAAATCTTGGTGCTTCATTGTGTTTGGATATGTTTTCTGTGATATTTATTTATGGAATGATCCACAACTATTTCAGTTGTTGATATATGATCAACTGCATGTTCATACATATGTTTTAGATAAAGTCTTGAGTATCTGACTATAAACGACTCAAATTTCTGTGTTTGGTGCATTTCCTTTCACTCCAATATATTGGTGAGTGCACCATTAAGGTAACCGGGCCCTCCCTATGGAGTGTGTGGCTGTAAGTACCGGATCCTAAGTCCACGGTTCACATAGTTCACGTTTTCCACTCTTGCATGTTTTTCTCGGATTTTTGAGTCATGTTTCTCTATGGTGTGAATTATGTCTTTATTGCTTATTGTTTTTCCTTCTAAAAATAAAATAAAAAAAATAAAAAATAAAAAATAAAAATAAACATAGTAATCTAGGAAGTCTCGGGAATCTGACTTTAAAAGACCATCGATAAAACAAATTTTTTAAGCTTCGTTGTAAAAATTTGTTTGGGGTGTGGGGTGTTAGTTTTCGCATTAAAATGTTTTTATGTCCCATTAGAGTTGCTTAGGCCGTTTTATTGTATTACGATTCGGATTGACATAATCTATTAATTTAGATTTCATTCGTTCGCATAACTTACGTCATGCACGCACTTCGAGGCGTTTTCCACTATCACGTATGTCATCCGAAGTCGGAATAGAGTGTTTTATGGATCATTGGATAGGAAATTCTCTCCTGATCATTTCCATATCTCATTCGCAAAAATCGGACCGGTAACGAAGCGGGAATTTTGATTTGAAATTCGCGAAAAAAAAATCGAAAAATCGAAAATTTCGATTTTGGGCTTGGCAACCAGCCACCAGCCCATGGAGAGCGCTGCCTTTTACCTTCTCACGAACAGTTCATCGTTTTTTTCATTATCCACCGCCATTAACAAAGCTTAAACCTAAAACAAAAATCAAAATAAAAAGAAAACTAAAAACAACCCACGCCCAAAATCAAATCCCAACCCCAATCGACTTCAAACACCAATCAAAACAAACTCCACCAATTTAACCCAAGGAAAACCACCACCAAAAATCAAAAAATTGGTGCCGCCACCACTCCACCACCACCATTTCGTTCTTTCAGTCGGTCAAGTTAAACCACCACCACCACATCATATTTAAGCCCTCACCCATTCCAAACACTAGATAGCTCAACAACGCCGAATTATCCCGAGACAAGTTTTCATCGCCGACCATTTCGCCGCTTTTTTACGGTGACGAAAATGGCTAGTAGAGACTGGAGTAGTTCCAGGGTACTCGACCGAAGACTTCTACCACGAAAGACTTGGTCCGACGGTTCTACAACACCGGGAGTTGAGGGGAGTAGGATTTTGTGTTGGTGAAGAAGAAGAGGAGGGAGTTGACTACGGATCGTTTGGCGAGATTCTAGGCATTGCCTAGAATCCATCTGATGCCACTTTTACACGGATCCTCGGTTTGACGGGTAGAGCCTTTGATGGGCGCATCGCCATCAATGGGAGCTACAATCCAAACTCCCATTGTGTTCGCCAAAGCTTCCCTCAGGGACCAACCAACCGGCTACGATTGGATTGGTCCGAATGTCCTAGGCAAGGACAAGGTCGGTGACGGCCCCGACCTGCCTCCATCGCCCTATGGGTACTCCGGAGCGTAGCATGATGATTTCGTCCCGGAGTTTTGCTTGAAAGCACGATTAGGGGTTCGGAAGGTCTTTGGCACCTCTTCCCCGTGGCTTATTACTAAGATCATGCCAAGATGAAAGCAACTCCGGCATCCGAGAGGATTTACATTACCCCGCACCGTAACCCGCGATCTATAGGGGAGTGTGTCCAACAAGTCTGGGAATTGCCCGAGGATAGGGAAATGCGGAGGAGGTAGAGGAGGCCGGTGAGGATGATTCGGAGGAGGATGAGGAGGACGCCACTTGCTTTGATATGGATGCCTTCCAGGGTGTTGATTCGATCTTTGAACGCATGGCTATGCTTCATAGGGGCATCGCGTTCACTCAACACTCTCTCGCAGGCAAACCTCCCGACTCGACAGCGCCACCATTCATCACAACTTCGAGCTCCGCACCCGGAGGAGGATGAGAGATGGGACCAGGTGAGGGCTGAGATGGAAGCCCAAATGCCGGTTAGAGTGGATATGCTTGCACGCTTCCCACCTCATACTGGACTCTCCTCCTCGAGGACACAGCTCTTACGGGCATGAGCGTCGTCGACGAAGGACGATCTAATCGCTTTGGACCTTCGGAGCCCGTGAGCCACCACTAGAGATCAGGCCCTCCCACCACCGGCGAGGTGTTTAGAGAGGATGAGAAGTGATAGTCGTAGTTATTCTTGTTTTATAAGTTGTTGTTTTATTTATTTCTATTGTTTTTATTGTAATGTAACTTTTATTTTCGTAATTTGAATTTTGTAGTGAAAAGGACCTCCGAATGAAAATTTTAATATAAGGGGTTATTTTCAGGATGTGTGCTTGTTTCATATTGATCCCACCTTCCCAACTTGTTTGGGGGTGGTTTTATCAATTCAAGCTTTATTTTTTTAAAAAAAAAACCCCTAGTGTTAGAATTTACTGCGGAGTAAGGTGAAAATATGGCCGTTTAGGCATATCTATGTTTGAGAAGCATTGTAGGATGAAATCTAGATTAAATAGGTACATTCAATCATAAAATCCAAATAAGAGATACTGGGTTTGAATTAGAATCCAGGATATGAGTTGTTTCCGTTTTCGTTTGGAAATTTTAGGATTCCTTAAACTGCCCGTAATTAGTTTTGGCAACTTTCCGATCCATTCTAGCAACTTTAAACCTATATAAACTTGATACAATCTATCCTCACAACTCACACTACACCTAAACTCCATCACCCACCCTTCAAACCCGCGATTCCCACGTTTCGTCTCCATTTTCACAAAATCGCAAACTCGGAGCGCGCCGCCCTAGTTGAGTTGCTTCAGCGCCTCTACACTTCGACAGAAAAATTTGCTTTCAGGCGCGCTTCAAGTCAAAGCGCGACCAGCTAAGTTACTGGAATTCAAAAATACAAAAAGCCAGCGCCAGCTAGTTGTTGCGCCAGCGCTCGACTTCTCCGGACCAAAAATTCCAGTTTTTCGCGGCGTTGTGCCGGTTGTTTTGCAGCTGTTCCGAACGTAGTTTTGAGATGACATCTCCTATAATAATACCGAACAGTCTTTTCGAAGATTTGTTCCAAAGCACTACTTACGGTGCTTGGTTTCATGAGGTGATCACATCGTTGGTCGGGAACCTCTTATGGTAAAACCGGCTAAACTTTATTCTCCAAAGACTTGCATCTTATTTTTATAATAACTGCATTTTCTTTGAGAGACCGGATGGAGAACAAGTGTTCTCCATCAACATTGACGATGAACCAATGGAAATTACCATGTTCTTGCTAGCATTTGTTCTTGGACTTGCTATGCCCGCTGAGATACAAGACCCATGGTGCTATTGGGTCGATAATATGCATGTCTACACTTATGAGTCTTTGCACGAGGCTTATGGGGCAGGCATTTTCCGTATTGAGGACCAAGGGGACTATAACGTTGCCCTTGGTAGCCTGTCCATGAACATAGGAACTGTTATGTTTTGGATTATGCTAAACATTTTAGGGGAATGGCGTTTTTCTTCTGTGAATGACGCCACTTGCAGCGTTTTCCTTGCTTTAGCCAATGGACGCCGGTTCTATGACCTTCCCGGACTTTGATGTCTAGTTTAGCACGAGCCCATACCATGAGGCATAAGTACCTTCTTATGCCCGTTCTAATTTCACGTATTATGCTATGTTTCTTTCCCGCTTTTTGTACACGCTTTTCGGATTGGATTAGGGTAGACGCGGTCGCGACCCACCAATAGTATTATTCGATCTTTCCGTTACAATGACTTGGCACGGGTGGCGGATACAACCTCACCCAAGTTGCACCCTACACCCCATCGGACCAAATGGCACTTAATAGGTTAGCAACCATAGATGATAAATGGCGTGAAGTCCGGCAAATTATCATAGCATGGCAGATCGCGAGGAGGAGCCTCACTTCTTTATAGAAGTAGAGGATGACGAAGATGACGAATAACAATGGGAGTGGAGGTAAGTTTTAGTTTCAGTTAGTGTCTGCTTATGTCCCAAGCAATTTAATTATGTTAACCCCATAATGGGTGGAACTCTTATAGAGTTGCGTCGATTTTTATTCCCTATATTAGATGCGTTCTAACCTTGTTTTGCGGATATTTCTGAATTTCCGCGCCGCTTGAATGGTATTTTTCCTACCCTCTTTATTTACAATGCTTTGAGGACAAAGCATGCTTTTGTTTGGGGGCATAAAAACACGTGTAATTAAGACATCCGCTAGGATATAAATATATATAATATGCATTTGTTTTCTAGTTAAAATTTCAAAAAAATTTAAAAATATAAATAAATAAGTTATGCTATACACTTAGGAATATTGGTATTGTTTCTTTCTCCATGCTCTTAACAATCTAGAAGTCTCACATAGCATTGCATCGAATAATTGTTAGAAACTTAGGTTAATATGTAGGTAATAATCTTTGCATCTATCGATAAATTTATTACATGAGTATCTATGATTGTTAGCAAGAAAGTTTAAAAAATCTAGGCTAGAGTACTTATTCTACAAATCCTGTGAGAATATAGCCTAAAAGCCTTATATGAGCTAAAACATTTGAGAAATGACACAAGGGAGAAGTAAAATCCGGATAGAGAAATCACACGTCCCACTTGCTTGATCACTATGCCATATCCTAAAAGCGAGAATTTAGGCCCTTTTTGGATCGATATAGCCGAGAATTCAAACCTATGAATTATTTTCCGCTAGTCGCCTAATCGAGCCTTTCATTAGCCCTTCCATAAACCACAATTCCTTTACCACCTGTTACAAAAACAAAATAAAAATAAATCAACCTACCCAATTTAGAATAAGTCTGAGAATAGAATGATGAAGAAAGAAGAAGAGAAAAACCTATGTAAAAAAAAAAAAAAAAAAGTTAGTTGCTTCAGAAAATAAAGAAAAGAAGTTTCCATCCAATGAAAAGAAAAAAAAAAAAATATATATATATATATATATATATATATATATATATATATATATATATAGAAATAAAATAAAAACTCCAAAAAATAGAATAAAAAGAGTCAAAAGCCAAAAAAAAAAAAAAAAAAAAGAAAAAAAAAATATGGCTAAGGATGGAAACAAAGTGTAGAAGCAAAAGTAAATAACAAGGTTTTCTCTAGTTACATAATATGAAGACTCTATTATCTCGGACTTGTCCTTTTGAATATCCATTTCCTTCCTTCTTAAACCATCTCCTAATCCCGTAACACCTAATAAAGACATCTAGCTCAATTAGGAATAGGTTAGTGTGATAGTAAGTGGCGATGATGTGTTTGATCGACCCGGCTTCCTTTTGTTGTCATTGAGATTGTAAGGTAAAGTGTACCAACTGTACATAATCGGAGTAAATGCTTAAACTTCAAAGGGAAAAATCAGTGTTGTTTCTTGACTATTATTGTGAGAACCTACTTAAGGGCGCTTATTCCGAAGTTTTTAAAAGCGGACCTGCTAAACATTTGATAGTACTACTCATTGTATATATGTTTATTGTAGATGATTGATTATTATGCATATATTAACTTAGGTTTTTGACCGGGTTATTCTTATGTAATTGCTAGAGATGTATAGATAGTTGAGCATGAATAAGGAAACAATAGTTTTATTTTTCTTAGTCGTTTGTAGTATAGATGAAGTTTGTGAGTACCTTCACTGGAAAACTCTCCGCGAGGCTATAACTTCGTCCACTAGGGAATTCCTAGTGGTTTAAGGCCTTGTTGCATATGGTCAATGCAATCGCACTCAGTGAAACGAGAGTAGTTAGAACTCCATTTTTGGTCACTTATTCTAATTTCTCATATTTGCTTGAGGACAAGCAAAATGCTGTCCCACCTCACGGGGATTCTCCTTCTGAGGACACACCATCGAGGCACGAGCGTCGTCGCCGAAAGACAAATAGTGCTGGCCCATCGGGAGCTCAAGAGCTATCTCCGGAGCGTGTGCCCTCCGCTACCAGTACCGGAGGGATTAGGGATAGTATCGTTTGATGTTTCTATTTTTATTTGTAGTTTCATTATTGCCATTTATTTTAATGTAAGTTTTATTTCCGTAATTTGAATTTTGTAGTGAAATGTACTTCGAATGAAAATTTTAATATAATGTGGTTATTTTCATTATGCGTGGTTGTTTAATATTGATCCCACCTTCCCAAATTGTTTGGGGGTGGTTTTATCTATTCCAAAGATGATTTTTATATGACCCTCGCCTTTAGAATTTATTATGAGTCAAGGTAAAAATATGGCCGTTTAGGCATATCTATGAATAAGTATCATGGTAGGATGAAATCTCGATTAAATAGGTAGATTCTATCATTAATTCAACCTAAAAGATACTAGGTTTGTTTTAGAATCAAGAAAATGAGTTGTTTCCGTTTTCGGGTTTGGAAATTTTGGTATTTCCGGAAACTGCCGTAAAAACCTTTTGGCAACTTCCCGATCTGGTTTAGCAACTTAAAACCTATATAAACTTCATACATTCTACACTCACAACTCACACTACACCTAACCTCCATCACTCACCTTTCACTCCCACGATTCCCGTTTAGCCTCATTTTCCGAAGTTTGAAGACCTCCGGCGCTTTCGGCTGCAATTTTTTTCAGATTTTTGTCGAGGGCACTTTCGTGCCCAAGGTGGCGACGACCAGCAAAACACTGGAATTCAAATCTTCGAGCGCCTTCGCATACCGACTTCCGTGGACCAGAAAAATTCCAGGTTTTCTGCGGGTAGTTTCGGATCATTCGCAGCTATTCAGGCGTAATTTTTTTGATGACATCTCCTACATTGATACCGAACAGTCTTTCAAGATTTGTTCCAAAGTACTACTTATGGTGCTTGGTTTCGAGGCGATCACATCGTTAGTTTGGGAGCCGCTTATGGTAAGACTGATGCACTTTATTCTCCAACACTAGCATCTTATTTTTACGATAACTGCATTTTCTTTGAAAGACCAGATGGAGAACAAGTGTTCTCCATCAACATTGATAATGAACCAATGGAAATTACCAGGTTCTTGCTAGCAT
This sequence comes from Coptis chinensis, assembly GCF_015680905.1. Classification (NCBI taxonomy): domain Eukaryota; kingdom Viridiplantae; phylum Streptophyta; class Magnoliopsida; order Ranunculales; family Ranunculaceae; genus Coptis; species Coptis chinensis. The sequence goes on from NC_141461.1 coordinate 95,171,814, forward strand.
TTGTTCTTGGACTTGCTATGCCCGCTGAAATACAAGACCCATGGTGCTATTGGGTAGATAATATGTATGTCTACACTTATGAGTTTTTGCATGAGTCCTATGGGGCAGGCATTTTCCGTATCGAGGACCAAAGGGACTATAACGTCGCCTTTGGTAGCCTGTCCATGAACATAGGAACTGTTATGTTTTGGATCATGCTAAACATTTTAGGTGAATGACATTTTTCTTCTGTGAATGATGCCACTTGCAGCGTCTTCCTTGCTTTAGCCACGGGACGTATGTGTCATGACCTTCCCCGAACCTTGATGTCTAGTTTAGCTCGATCCCATAGCATGAGGCATAAGTACCTTCTTATGCCTGTTCTGATTTCCCGTATTATGCTATGTTTCTTTCCTATTTTTGTACACGCGTTTCACGGATTGGATTACGGCCGACAATCGCATGCGACCCACCAATAGTATTATTCGATCTTTCCGTCTGCAATGACTTGGTAAGGGTGGAGGATACAACCTCATCAGGTTGCACCCTACACCCGTCGGACCAAGTGACTCTTAATAGGTTAGCAATAATAGATGATAAATGGCGGGAAGCCCGCAAATTATCATGGCATGGCAGATGCCAGCGGAACCTCACTTCTTTATGGAAAAAGAGGATGAGGAAGATGATGAGTAATCGCGGAGATGAGGTAAAGTTTCATTCTAGTTAGTGTCGCTTATGTCCCAAGCAATTTCATTCTTGTTAACCCCATAATGGGTAGAACTCGTATAGAGTTGCGTCAGTTTTTATTTCCTATATTAGTACGTTCTAACTTTATTTTGCAGATGTTCCTGAATTTCATGCGATTCAATGGTATTTTTCCTACCCTCTTTATTTAAAATGCTTTGAGGACAAAGCATGCTTCTTGTTTGGGGGGGGCATAGAAACACGTGTAATTAAGGCATCGGTTAGGATATAGATAGGTATAATATGCACTTGTTTTCTAGTTAAAATTTCAAAAAATTCAAAAATATAAATAAATAAGTTATGCTATACACTTAGGAATATTGGTATTCTTTTCTTTCTCTATGCTCTTAACAATCTAGAAGTCTCACTTAGCTTTTGCATCAGAATAATTTTTAGAAACTTAGGTTAATATGTAGGTAATAATCTTTGCATCTATTTATAAATATATTACATGAGTATCGATGATTGTTAGCGATGATAAGTTTAAAATCTAGGCTAGAGTACTTATTCTACAAATCCTGTGAGAATATAGCCTAAAGCCTTATATGAGCGAAACAATTGAGAAATGACACAAGGGAGAAGTAAAATCCGGATAGAGAAATCACACGTCCACTTGCTTGATCACTATGTCATATCCTAAGCGAGAATTTAGGCCCTCTTTGGATCGATATAGCCAGAAATTCAACCCTATGAATTATTTTCCGCTAGTCGCCCCTCTGAGCCTTTCTTTAGCCTTCCATAAACCAAAATTCTTTTACCCTGTTACAAAAACAAAACAAAATTAAAAAAATATAAATAAATAAAAATCAACCTACCCAATCTAGAATAAGTTTGAGAATAGAATGAGGAAGAAAGAAGAAGAGAAAAAAACCTGTGTAAACAAAAGTTAGTTAATTGCTTCAGAAAATAAAGAAAAGAAGTTTCCATCCAAAGAAAAGAAAAATAAAAATAGAAATAAAATAAAAACTCCAAAAATAGAATAAAAGGGAGTCAAAAGCCAAAGAAAAGAAAAAGAAAAAAATATGGCTAAGGATGAAAACAAAGTATAGAAGCAAAAGAAAATAACAAGGTTTTCTCTAAGTTACATAATATGAAGAATCTATTATCTCAGACTTGTCCCTTTTGAATATCCATTTCTTTCCTTCTTAAACCATCTCCTAATCCCCGCAACACCTAATAAAGACCTCTAGCTCAATTAGGAATAGGTTAGTGTGATAGTAAGTGGCAGATGTGTTTGATCGACTCAGAACTTCCTTGTTGTCATTGAGATTGTAAGGTAAAGTGTGCCCACCACTGCTTGGAGTAAATAAAACTTGAGTGGAAAAATCGAGTGTTGTATCTTGACTATTATTGTGAGAACCTACTTAAGGACGCTATCCCGAGTTTCAGAAACGAACCTGCTAGGCATCTCATAGTATTACTCATTATATATATGTTTATTGTAGATGATTAATTATTATGTATATATTAGCTTAGGTTTCGACTTGATTACTCTATATGCATTGCTAGTGAGAGGTATAGTTAATTTAGAGCATGAATAAGGAAACAATAGTTTTATTTCTTAGTCGTTGTAGTATATAGATGAAGTTTGTGAGTACCTTCATCGGAAAACTCTCACAAGGCTATAACTTCGTCCCACTAGGGAATTCCTAGTGGTTTAAGGCCTTGTTGCGTATATGGTCAATGCAATCGCTCAATAAACGAGTAGTTAGAACTCCATTTTGGTCACTTATTCTAATTTCTCATCTTTGCTTGAGGACAAGCAAAATGCTGTTTGGGGGTGGTTTGATAAGAGCCCAAAACTGTAGTTTTAACCCTGTAATAGTCATACTTTTAGACCAATTATGTGAGTAATAATTAAGAGTTAACACTGATTACATGTTTTTATGCATTTCAGGCTTCAAAGTCCATTATGTGCAGAAATGTGCCACTTTAGCGAGATAAAAGAACAAAGGTCGGTTACTAAGGAGTTCCGTGATTAAAGGCCAAGATTCAAGAAGACAAAGCCTTCCTAAAGCCCGGTCAAAAGCTGAAAAGTCGACGCGGGCAGAAACAACACACAAAGTCAGCAGAACTTCCGAAGGCCATATCTTTGGACTCAGACCTCGGAATGGGGCCTACCTTATGTCAAAACGACCGGCTCGGAAAGAGCTTTCTAATGGTCTAAGATTTGATCCAATCAGAGGAGTAGAAGTGGACGAAAAGTCTGTTGAAGCCAACTGCAGCTGAAGAGGCCTTTTTGGACTGAAAGAATTGGGTTTTGGGCCTGATTCTCTGGCCCAAAACATGGCTCCAAGCCCATGCACGATTTTTGGATCTGAAAGTATAAAAACCAAAGCTTAACTCTTTGTTAAAGGGTAGATAATTAAGGTAGCTAGTTAGACCTAAAACTATATAGAATTCTAGATCTAGTTTTCAGTAGAATAATTAAGTTTAAGTTCCATTTTCAATTCTTGTTTTAGATTAAGTCTTTGAATCATTGTTCTTGATTGATTAGATAAATAAAATAGTTAGTTTGTTAATTTTGATTCTTGTCATTTATATTTGTGTTAGATCTGATTTCATTTATTACTTGTTATTCAATTCTTAGTTATTAATTAGATTTTAATTATTGTTTAATTTAGATTAGTAAATTTCAATTCTTTATATTATGTTTAATTTTAATTTAATCGGAAATGATTGCGTAATGATTCTCGGCTAAACCTCCATTAGAGGGGGTTGAGAAGCCTTGATGAAAGCTTGATTCGATTATCGTTAGAAAATCGTCGTAATTTCCTTTCCACTCTAGAAGCGATTAGTTCACCATGAGAATGGGTTTAATCGTTCACATGCTAGTTATGAATTGGTAGAAATGCCATGTGTAATTAGGGATTAGGAAGAACCAATTGTTCTGTTGCGGCGATTCAAATTCGGATTACTTACGATTAAATGTCGTTAATAGGATTAAGTCGAGTTAAGGTGGAATCAATCCCCCTCTAACTCCTTATCATCGAATCAACGTAGCATTCCCATAGTTGTTCTAAAAGTCGACTAGTTGCATCTTGTGGGTAGTTGCATCGTAGTCTAGTTGCCACTTCGTAAATCTCTCATTAGACTTTAGAGTTAAGAATACTTATACGTAGAGAACACAGCATGCGGAAGGACTAGGAGTGGAACGAATCACTCTACTCCACTATATCTCATAGGATTGAGAGTAGAATCTTTGATAAATAATAGGCACGTAAAATAGTTTAGTTTACTTAAAACTATTCAATTTTATGGTTTATCAAGGGCTCAATACTTGGTAAAGGTGAATCAGTGGCAAGTGGTGAACCTGGAGAGGCAGAAAGTGCTTGGCAGTCTGGGGGGGGGAAGTTGGCGCCCTGGGTATCGTCTAGTATAGACCTATAAAGGAGGTGGAACCAAAGGTGAAACTAGAGGAGAGACCAGAGGCTTTGGCTGAACGCTCAGTGAAAGTGGTAAGGAAATAGGACACAGATAAATCCATGATAGGAAAATGATGAACTGGAAAACACTCCCCCTGAGATAGAACATCGCCTGAAAAGAACGGAGCGTGTTTGAAGAAGGTAACATCCATGGAGGTGAAACATCGACGCGATAAGGGGTGATAACACCGATAGCCCTTCTGAGTATGAGAGTAACCCAATAGCACACATTTCAAGGCACGATGATCTAGTTTAGAGATAGACCTAGTGACTTGGACGAAACAGACACACCCATAGACACGAGGTGGTACCTAAAAAGTAGGACGATCAGGATGAATAATAGAATACGGGGTGCGAAAGCCGAGAGCTCGAGATGGAGATCAGTTAATGAGGTACACTGCTGTAAGGATAGCATCAGACCAGAAACACGAAGGAACATTCATACCAATAGACATAGCACGAGCAAGATCAAGAATATGACGATTTTTCCTCTCTTACTTGCCATTTTGCTGTGGAGTCTTAGTGTTAGAGGTTTGATGCAAAATACCATTGGCATCGTAGAATTTTTGAAGACAATGAGACATAAATTCTCCACCCTGATCGGAACGAAAGACTTTAATTGTTGTACCAAATTGAGTACGAACCATTGCTATAAAAGTCTAAAAAATAGAGGAGACCTCATCCTTGGATTTCATTAAATAAACCCAAGTACACCTAGAGAAGTCGTCAATAAATAACACAAAATAACGAAATCCTAAAATAGAATTGATCGGGGCAAGACCCCAAACATCCGAGTGCACAATATCAAACAAAGACGAAGTTTTATTATTGCTTAACGGATAAGGGCTACAATGATGTTTAGCCAGTTCACATGTCACACAAGATAGACTTGACATGGACACTTTGGAAAAAAAAGACGGAAACAAATAACGTAGATACTCAAAAGACATATGACCTAAGCGGTGATGCCAACGTAACACCCGCTTGACATTTTCAGTACGAGACTAAGACTTTAACTAGAGGGCATGAGGAGAGACAGAATAAACAGGTCCATCCAGCACATATAAGCCACCCTCTTCACGTCTACTGCCAATCACCTTTTGCGACACGAGATCCTGAAAAACACAGTAAGATGGATAAAAAGTTACACTGCAGTTTATATCTCTAGTGAGTTTACTGACAGAAATAAGATTGGTGGTCAACTTTGGGACATGAAGAACATCAGGTAACGAAAAGGAATCAGTTGGGAACAAAAACTTGTCCAACAGATGAACAACAGTATACTCAAACTCAGGATTGAGTCCAACAAGAAACTGAAATACTCTATTATTCTCCACAATCTTTGCATAAATCTCTGCTGCAGTGGAGATGGAACTGTTTCACTCAGTGCACTAGTTGGCCATTCAATGAAGCTATCATAATGAGATAATTCTTCCCAACCAGATCGAAGTCTCGCATAATACGCCCCCAAATATTGGGTACCTTGTTTGAATTTTCCAATCTCATTAGAAAGTTGGAAACTCCTTGCATTATTCTGTCTCTGAGAGTATACCTTACGAAGAGATTCCCAATTAAGATGTGCAGTGTTTGTAAATAAATAGCCAACATAAATTATTGGTTGCATTGAATTAATCAACCAAGTCCGCACCATAGAATCGTCTAAGAACCACATAGCATACTTCGAATAAGTTTCTATAGGTGTTTTCTCTGTGCCCAGAAGAAAGCCTATCTTTCTATGACCGCCAACAAACAGTTTTACAGACTGTTCCCATCGAACATAGTTCAAGCCATCTAGTAGATGTGAGGTAATTTTGAGATTCGGATTATCATGAACAGAGTGGAAGGACTGAACATCTTCACTCGTTCCAACGGAAGAAACAATCGAGATACTAGACACATCGTCAGTAGCCATCTCAATAAATTAAATTACCTCAACAATAATAAACAGATCTAAGATTCAGATCAACATCTATCGCATCTCACAACTGGAAAACAAGAAACAAACAAAAAAGAAAGTGCGGAAGCTTAGGTTGCGATCAGAACATCATTACCAGAGAGATATGAGACACAGTTGTACATATTTGAGAAAAACGAAACCAGAGAACGCGGCGGCGGCGTAAATTAGATCAAAAAAGCAATCACAACCTCAGATAATTTGGCTCCGATACCATGTAGAAACTAATTTAGGAGAAAATGAAGTGTATGAGAGTTTCTTCTCATCACTTTTTATTTATTCTAATATAAGAGGAATCCTAGAAGGGCAATAAGGTAATTACAGGATTAACAAAAGGAAATAACAATACTATTCCTGCTTACAAGGGCATCTGATCTTGCTCTTCCGCCTAGAATAGTGAGTTTTTTTAAGAAATTTTTTTATCTTTTAATCCAACATTAGTCTCTGAGGTGTAAAGATCTATTAGCAAGCTATTCCTAATATCGAGCTTTGGCACATACAGCTGCTGAACTTTACTAGATATGTCTCCTTCTTCAAGATCTCAGAATTCCTCTATCTGTTCCTCCTTCAATATTTTGTGATAACATTAGTGCAATCTCCTTAGCCAATAATCCTGTTTTTCATGCTCGTACCAAACATGTGGAGATTGACTATCATTATATTCGTGAACTTGTCACCAGAAAACTCATTGACGTTCAATATCTCAGCACCAAAGATCAAATAGCAGATATTTTTACAAAAGCTTTATCTACTGCAAGGTTCAAGTTACTCTCTCACAAGCTTTCAGTTCAATGTTCTCCCTTCAGCTTGAAGGGGGGTATAAGGGAGAAGTGATTCTCGGTCAATAAGTCAATAGAAGGTTCTGAAGATCCAGCTCAGCACAGTACACATCAGCACAATTAGTTACTACTGAACCTATTTTATTTTCCGTATTTTAATTTCCTCAATATATACTCAAAGATTGTAAGAACAAGTCATTACAATAAAATGTTTTTCTTTCTTCCGAAAATTCAAAAATGGTTGCTGTTTGCGGATATATTGAAGCTGGCACCTTGATGAATAATTATGCGCACATCTTTGATCTCCTGACCCGGTTACGATAGGTAGATGACCTATCAATAATATTGGGTCAAATATATTTAGGTATTTGTTACTTACAGACCCCAATTTGTGTTGGGTAGACTCTCACAAAAAAAAACTATTATTACAAGTGTGCCATTGGTCTCAAAAAATCTAAAAAAAACAATTATTACAAGTATGCCATTGGTCCCAAAAAAGTTGAATTCGAAAACCCCAAACTTAAACGACTGGTAGGTCGTTCGGACTAAGTCCCAAACGACTTTGCCACACCGTTTGGGACTTAGTCCAAACGACCCAGCCACACCGGTCAAGAGCCCAAAATACAGAACTTTAAATTTTTTTCAAAGTTCAAATCCCAAACGACATGACCACACCGTCTAGACTGAGTCCGAAACAATGTGGCCATGTCGTTTGGGATTTGGACTTACAAAAAAATGGCCACATCGTTTGGACTTAGAAAAATTTTGAACTTGTATGAAGACTATGAACCCACTTTCTCAAAATTTTGATAAATATTCCTAAAAAGGTTGAATAATATCAACAACGGAGATAGACGATTTTTAGTTCTCACTAGTTCTCGTCGAAATTTTATGGACAGTTCACCTTAATTTGTTACATTGAAACTTGAAAGAGGTCACTAGAAAGAGGTTATTCAAAAATCTCAAAATGGAAAATCTTCAACGGTTAGAGACTGTAGAAGTGCATAGAACATCAAAACTGGTTGATCAACATGTTAACATGTACACGAATCTTCAGTCATAAGCTAATATCAACTGGTTTGGAAGCTGGAAAAACCAGTGTAAGTTCGCCTCCATTTTGTTGTATTGCCCATTGCTTTGGCAACAATCAGTCAATCACGTAGTACTTACATAACAAAGCTACAGCTATACAATTGTATTTGTTGATGGCCGTACGTGAGTCGCACATTCCCATTTCTAATATTTTCATCCAGATTTCAGATGGTAGAGTTTCCACTAATTGTCCCTTGACTTGATTTCTCTGTCCTGAAAAACTGAAACCTATGAGAGCATGGAACAAGATAAAAATAATACTGAACAAAACTTGTACTAGCTTCGCCTCATCAATATTCTGCCTTCTATCTCCATCTACTATTTTCCATCCAAATCTCATCTTGATTACTCATTTTTCTTGAAAATTCGAAACACTAGAAGCTAGAGCACCAAAATACAAGAGGGTGAAAAGGAATGAGTAAAACAATACAGTTTGGATATGCAACAAATAAAGGTGACATCTGTACCTATTCGCCCAGTTACAGGGACAGGGTGGTCCACTTGCCCAAAAACTTGGCAGCAAGAAAACGGCTGCAGAGTCAGTTGGAAGCCTGCCTTGAAATGTCATGAACTCACGATATGTGCACCATCTTCCAACCAACACACAGCCAAACCTAACATCAACTGTTCTATGTAAATATTCTGCAATATAAACTTGAACTTATACCAAGTAGAGCCTTCATAATAATGCAAGCTCTAATATGAAGCATCAAACATCATAAGATTTACATACCAATCTCTGTATGTTAAACTTGTCTCCTATCCGGTGACAAATAGATTCCATTTGACAGTAGAAAAAGATATCAGCGGAGAGTAAAGCAATCATCCTCAAGTTATACTATGATAGTCTAACTAGACTAGGCAGAATCCAAATCAAACACATATATATATTTCTTTCTTTCGCTAATACATCAACTACATACAACATTAACGGTCAGACAACACATACGCAAACCGACAGACATTAAACAAATAAAAAACCTGTAATTTTAAACTTAAAACACCGACAGACATACAAAAAGGGATCAAAAGTTAAAGACCTGATTCACGGCGTACATGGAAAATATAGGTCAAACACTTACTCATTGAACCGCTTGTGTAGAATAAATTTTCATAATTACAAAATGTGAGAAAGGAGTTATTTCCCCTATGCATGTTCTCTCTCGAACATCCACAGTTTCTTATACATCTACTACCCATTCAACATAATCCTTACAACATTATTTCTGCTGAGGAAATATATTCCTTACAACATAGATTCCAGTCTTTCCAGTTTTAGCAAACCTCCGAAAGACTATTAGAATAATTAGATATGTATGGTTTTCACCATTTATAAAAATAGAGATATGCTTAAGGAGTTATGTCTCATACTTGTTAAGTTTACAAAAAAACGGACAACCAAGCGATTGGACACAAGGCTTCGCCATTAGTGATGTTTGACTTGTTTTTAGGGGATTTTCAATTGGTTAAAATGTTTAAATATACGCTATATTTTTAGAACTTTATCAGAGCTTTTAGTGAGAGGTCTTAATCATTGTAAACCATGCAGGATTAAGGTCTAGCGACCAATGCGCAAAATATTTACAATCACCAGATCATCATACACAATTTAATCCAAGACAAGTCAGCCATATACACAGAAGTGAATTGAGGCATAGCTCCTAGCACTCATATTTTGCAGTTAACAAGAAGATTAGAGAAGTTGGCAACAGACCCTATCTGCAAAGAGATTCTGCTTGTTGCTGTTTCTGAATAAGGCCAGCTGAAATTCTTCCTGATCACGAGAATGGGACAAGTGATGAGCAATCAATCCTGGACTAATCTGGGAAACTCATAAAAAGCTAAAAGAATGGACCTTGCAAATAAGCCCATCATCGATTATTGAGCTGCTCAGTTTCTTAAAAAGTTCATACAGTGCAGAGCCTCTACTTCACTGATGGTAACTGCCACAACAAAAAAATGAAAATAAAATAAATAATAAAAAAAAAAAGGCCCAGATTCTACATGTCCATCCCACAAGTTCATAGCTCAATATAGTATAACCTGCGCAACTTATGTGCTGTAGTGAAACATGTCTACTAAAATATGTGCTAAAGTCAATCCAACAAGACATGTCAGGTGAGCGATGTGAGGCTCAAAAAATTTAGATATGGAACAACAATACAGACATATAGTTCATCACTTGATACTTCCAAATGTATAAAGCTTATGCATCAAAGTCACATTCAAGCGATTACTTGAAATCAGAGAACCCAATGTCGTAATTTAATTTTAATATGACCATATAGTACAAGGACGTAAGGAGGAAAGGAAAGTGTTTCATCATCTAAGTTGTCAGGAGTGGAGACGCAAGGTGTTAAATTTCTCAACACATTGGGAGCCATGGGAACGCCTTTGACAGGGACCAACTATTTTCATTAAAAATTGCCTCCTTCGCCATCAGGGTGCCGCCTTTGACAACAGAGTTCATGATTGAAATTTTGAAATGAGATACACATACAAATAACTAAAATATACTCACAAGGGTATTCGAACTGTAGGCTCCTCGTAACCAGGCGATCGTTTAATTTTCTTTAAGTAATAGCAGCCCATAAAACAAGCACAAGTCAAAGACCAAATTTTATGACAAGCAGGCGGCTTCTATCCTACTAGCAGTTTTGAAATTTTCTACCAGTCAAACCGATTAAATTAGAGTCAGTGCTGGAGCCAAGAGCAACAATACTCGAAGATTCTTGAATTGGGCTTCAGTTTGAAATGTCTAAGGGGAAAATATGCCGGTGACCTATATTCAATCATGCCAACATAAATAGAGAACCTAAAGCCTCTATGCTTGAGAAGACGTTATATAACAGTTCGGAGGAACACCGATACCAAGTATGTATAGGACAACTATTATGGTATTATGTGATATTTTTTCTTAAGGAAAAAGAAATAAATCAAATTAAGCACACTTCAACAGATCCCACTAACTGGAGGGGAGTATACTGGTAGGACCAATTAGCACCTAACACCGTTCCGTAGGTGTAGCTTTGGAAGTTAGGGAAACAGAATATAAGAAATTTCTATGAGATTATCTACAGTTAAAGTATCTCTACTGTAACACATATGGCAATTTCTGTTGATTTTGTTAAAACAATATGGAAAAACAGAATACCCAAAAAAGAGTGTGAACCCATTTTACTACTAGAGAGGAAGCTATAAACAAGAGCAATACACATTTTTTAACTACCATTTTTCTTTTTCTTTTTTAAGTGGTAAAAATAGAGATATTATGTACATAATCAAAAGGAATACAAAGTATAGGATAAGATATCCTTTACTAGAAGATTACACGTTCATAATTTATCCTATCAGAACTTGTGTTCATAAGATACAGCACCTTAGTGACTGAAGTTACTAGTAGCAGTACCTACTTCGTTGAAGCTAGGTCAAGGTCTCACAGTTTAATAATCTTAACCAAATTAGACTGATCGAAAAATGTAGACACAACCATTGACAGGTATAAGATTGCAGGGTAACAAAAGTTAAAAAATATGAGATCTATACCTCACACCAATCCAAGCAGTCAATAGCCTTATCACTTCGTGTCTCCTCTCTAGTTCATCACTTGATCTTAAGAAACAAGTCAGTACGCTTCCAACTGCTGCTCCAACAACTTCCATACCTGTCATTACAACACATTGGTTGTTAATTAAAGTGATGAGACATGATAGAGCTATTCCAGTAGGATATATGTAAAATAAATAACATTAAGTAAATAGAGAATATCTGAATATGTATAATCTCACTTGCTTAGGCAGTTGTTTGTTCTCTAATAACAAGAACCAAAGGAAAACGTTCAAGTACGAACTGGATATCTGCACATTTAAAATCATGTAAAAGTGGAGAAGTAGCAGTTAAAAATACAAATCAGTTTTAAGAGATAGTCATCATTTGACTTTATCAGTAGAATTGGTTAGCTCAGATTTCAAATAAGTGATGGATCAAGAGTTTAAGTTTGCAAAACATGGTTATGTTGTTAACCTTTAACAATGAATGACGATTAAAAAACAAGAGTAATAATCAAGTGTATAATAACAACAATAAACAAGGAAGAATAAATTTGTAATGAACTGACCTTATAATATAATAATTGATCGAGTGATGTTAAGCTGAGTACTAGTCCAAAATCGACCAAGCTAAGCAGACCACCACAAAGAAGTTATGACAATGGTGATAAGAAAGAGAGAATGTGGGAGCCACAAATATCATATTTTACAGTGTATTATTACTAGGTCTCTTCTCTTTCCCTCATGTCTTCTTCCTTTGTGCATGGTGGTGGGTCATCATTTGAATGTTATGCTTGGTACTTTGCTAAGATCGTAAGATGCTTCCTGGACTGTTGTTGACTTGCTTCCTACGTAACTTCATTTGAATTTTTGATCATCCGATTTTCTGTTTTTGCCGGCATAAAAAATGCAAATTTCATTACAAATGTGATCAGTGTGAATTCTTTATGAATGGTGTAAATATTGTACAAAGTCTGGTCCGGAATTAACATCGGTTTAATTGTAAACGAAGTAGTAAAAAAATAAATGAATGAGAACACAACTTGCTAGTTAAAATCAAAATTTTGAAGCCTGAATAGGTAACTGACTAATCTGTACAGTATTCATGATTCAGTGTATTACAAAAAGTTGTTTATCTTTTATCAAAACAGCCCAAAACAATGGCATTCACCTCTCAATAATGACCTATTTTCTCACCACGGGTGCCTTTGTAACAGAAATGTACAAGCACCCAAGTATATGCAATAAGCCTTTTATATCCGATCAGCAAAGGTTTCAGTCGCTCAACCAGCTGAAGCATCTGATCAGCCGAATAACTTCACTTTCACAATAGGCCTCTTGAGAATTGCAAAGCAATGTCAATGTCACATAAAAGCACCACCTTTCACTGATAACTTCAATTTTAGTTTATCCTTAAATTCTTCCTAAAGCCGCTTGGACAGATTGGAGAAGTTTCCTTCCTCTGGGATGGTCAACTGGTTACACGATCTACATGGAAATTCATCTCACTAATGTAAATCCCCTTTTGACTCTGTTAGCAAGGATAACTCAAAATCACGCTCCCGCTCCATTTCGAAAAATGGCAGGTTCCCCAGACTCTCCTCCTCCAAAAGATGCCTTACAGGTGTTTCTGCAGGATATTGGTCTCCACTGATCTCTTTCTTATCCAGGAGGACCTGCAAAGGGATCATTTTCAGTAATTTAAAGTTGGCAGACATCAGTGCAAAACAATGTCAACAAGATAGATGCTTCAGGTCCTGTCTATGCCCAAGAAATAAATTAGAACTTTAGAAGGTATAGACCAAACCAATTCAATAACTGGCCTGAACTTAAAAACTTTATTCATCTGAATATTTGTTTAATTCTTATCGTATACCATAGATTAACTATACCTACTATACCTTTATTTTTCTGGAGTTTAACTACCGTTGGCACAAACATTCCCAGTTTCTCAACAGCATACGACCCACAGGCTAGAGCATCAAGGTTACAACAATAACAAGATATTTTGCTTTTATTATTCTTAGTTTCAATTGTTTGAGGGGAGAAAAGGAGATTCCAAGGAATTAATGAATTTCCGTTAGTGCAGCCGCAATACGGCCTATAGTTTCCTTGCAAATAATTGTACCAAGCGGTGGTGACAATAACTAATAATTGTACCAAGCATTAGGGGGCAAACACCCATATCCTTGCTGAAATAGTGAAATCCCCAACTACACCCTCAACCTCGACAAGGAGATCTGAATCTGCTTCCGCCATAGTTGGGAACTCCGTCTTATACTCTTATCCAATGATTTTCCATTGCTCAAAACTTGCACCTTAAACTTTTCATGGATTGCATGCCCCACACCAGGTTCGTTTACCAACAAGTCTTACACTTTTCTGCTTCTTGATCCACGGATCCAAGCTGTTGCAGTCCGACGCTATCAACTTTGATGTCCTCCTCCAATCCTCCAGAGTCTTTGTGAGACAAGGCTCTTCATTTCTACAACCGCACGCATTCCCAGCACCAATGCAGAAATGGTGTTTTTTTGTCCTACCATATACCACCACCTTTAATTGTCTGTGATGATAATAACCGTGCAGCCATTTGATGCATATTTGTCCTTCCATCGCCTTTTGAATCTGCGTCAGTAAATGTCTGTAGCAAGACAGCAATGATATATAACAAACAGATATAAGGTAAGTGTACAATTCCAGAGAGAGCAGATGACCTTACCCACGATTGTTTCGACAACATCCTCAGTGAGGGCCAGATCAGAGTCGATCAAAAGAGCCAACACCATCTCCTCTAACTGAAACATGCAACAAAAGTTACATACAAACTGGTTTAAGAATCATATTCTTACACATTGAAATGTTGTATGCCTTGTATAATTTGGTCTGAACGTCTGATGTCTTCTTATATTCAGTCATGTGGTACGCCCTTTGGGACTCATTATGAATGACCCTTTGTTGCACATACAAAATTGAAAAGTATTGGTCGAAGACTGCTCATCATTTCATTATAAGTTGAGACATTTGTTCAATCACGGACTTTTCTAAGCATATAAATTCGGTCTTGAACACCCGAAATGAAATGCTTAAAATTTTCAATTGATTATTTACCAATCAGTCAGAATTATAATGTATGGCTCCCCAAAGTCAGTGGGATCAAAACTGTGTTAAACATAGTCGATAACATGATATGATATTTACTAGATTTTAAGATCACATATTCCCATCTCTAGTTCAATATTCTGCATGATAACATGTGTCTTGTGTACTATAACATGCTTCTTGATAAGTCAAGCACATACATACGTAATAAATGGAGAGAACCTGAATGATACATATGCTAAATCACCTCCTCTCACGTTCAATTAAGCCAGTCTGCGTTAGATCATATAGTCGAAATACTACTACACAAAGAATTTACCAAAGTGTGATCAACAAATTAAAGGATACAGTGGAAAGGTGGGCAGTTTTTTGAGTAACTGATTACCAGTAGAATCTAGTACGTCAATATGAGATCATGAATATAAGTGTAAGTAATGAGAATCAATTCTTACATGCAACTTTCTCCTCCAGTGGAGCGTTGGATGAAAGATGCCCAATGACCTAATATATTCTCCGGATTCAATAACACCATTGCGCTTCACATCAAACAAATCCAAAACCTGTAATTTAAAACTTAAAACAACAACAGATATACAAAAAGGGAATTGAAAGTTAAAGACCTGATTCACGGTGTACATGGAAAATATATGTCAAACACTTGTTCATTGAATCGCTTGGGTATAATAAATTTTCATAATTACAAAATGTGAGAAAGGAGTTATTTACCCTATGGATCGAATATCCACAGTTTCTTATACGTCTACTACCATTCAACATAATCCTTACAACATTATTTCTGCTGAGGAAATTTATTCCTTACAGCATAGATTCCACTCTTTCCAGTTTTAGCAAACGTCCGAAACACTATTAGAATAATTAGATATGTATGGTTTTCACCATTTATAAAAATAGAGATATGCTTAAGGAGTTATGTCTCACACTTGTTAAGTTTACTAAGAAAAGGACAACCGCACGATTGGACGCAAGGCTTCGTCGTTAGTAATGTTTGACTTGTTTTTAGGGGATTTTCAATTGGTTAAAATGTTTAAATTTACTCTATATTTTTGGAACTTTATCAGAGCTTTTAGTGAGAGGTCTTAATCTTTGTAAACAATGACAGGATTAAGGTCTAGCAACGGATGCGCAAAATATTTATAATCACCAGATCATCATCCTACACAATTTAATCCAAGACAAGTCAACCATACATACAGAAATTCCAATCAATTGAAATTCAAAATCTTCAAAAATTCCAATCAATTGAAACCAAAACAAGACTAGAATTTCTGAATCTCCACGAAAAATCAACACAAATTCGAATATATTTGTGGATAAATTGAACAACAAATTATTTAAAAATCTTTAAAAACGGCAACAAATCAAAGAAAATCCTAAAAAGAAATAAAGTTTATGATGAAAAGCTTGAAACTACGGATGAACGTGACACATACCTTGATCGAAAGGGTTTTCAGTGTAGAAGCAGATTATCGAAGCAGAAAGGAAAACCGATTGAAGCCAAAAAGCGAAGATTTTCGAGAAAAATATCATTTCAATCCCTCCTTCGAAAGAGATGTTCAGGACGTGGATAATCTCCCCACTCGAGTGGATAATCTCCCCACTCGAGTGAATCCCACCACTCTCTGCTTCCTTCGATATATTTGAGAGAAGGTGGGGCTGACTGATGTTCTCGGTTGAACAGAGGGAGCCTTTTCAATTCAGGACAATTGCGTACTCCAACAATTTGAAGAGAGTCACAAACCATCACGCCCTTCCAAATGCTCTTCAGTTTCGGTAGATTGCCGAGTGCCAATGTCTTCAACCTTGGGAGTGCGACAGTATAATCAGTTTCTTCTACAATTAGTTCCTCCAATTCCGCACAATTCCACACTCTGATCTTTTCCAGGTATTGAAAGTGTTGTAATAACCTAGTTGAAATAAACAGGCGGTCCAGTTCGACACTGAAAATATAAACAAGCTGCCAAGAGTTGCTGTACATGAATAGCTGACTCCAATTGCTCTTCAGTTTTGGTAATCCTTCTAAATACAGATTATGTAACCTCGGGAGTACTGGAATGGCACCACTCTCATCTCCATCGGCTACCACTAGCTCCTCCAATTGCTCACAATCCCCCACGGTGATCTCTTCAAGGTTAAGAAGTTGTTGAAGCAACCTAGACGAGAATAAAACTTTGATATTATCACAACTCCAGATCCTTAACCTCTTCAAACAAGGAAAAGCTCCGTGTGCGATACCTATGTTCTCGACCCGTTGTAGGAAGGGCAACTCTGATAACCTTGAGATTTCATGGAAATGTTGAACTCTAAGAGATTGAATGCTTTTCGAAAGTCGGAGGGCATTGCAAAGAATACCCTTTGAGTTGGACAAACATAGAATTCTCTCCTCGTGCTGACATCTGGGATAATAATAGTCGCTTTCCATTTGAATAAAATACTTTTTTAACTTTTCAAAGTTTGTAAATTCAGCATAGGAAATAAAGTCCGACAGCTCGTGAAATATGATTGTAAGATTCTCCAAGTGTGTCAAGCTTGAGAGTTCCTGCATGAAATCTCCCACTCTTTCTAGCGCATACACATATTCCGGTTCTATTCCCCTCAATTTTAACTCTTCAAGTAAAGAAAACTTGGATATGAATCCCGAGGGGATCATTTCTTTCAATTTAGAATTGCCGCTGAGATCAAGGCTTCTGAGGTTGGCCAACATTTCCATCCCATGAGGCAGTTCTTCTATGTCCGAATCTGTGAGCTTCAACACTCTCAGTGACTGAAGCTTGGATAGAGAAGGCACTCTAACTAATTCCTCACAAGAACTTAAGAGTAAACCACGAAGATTCACCAAATCAGAAAGTGAATCTGGTAATGACTCAATAAGAGTCCCAGATAAATCGAGAACTGTCAGACTCTTCATGTGCATAAAAAAATCAGGCTCTACGTGTTTCAGTCTAGATGGATAACTCTGAGCAAAGATCAATGTCAAGAGTTTTGGGCATTTCGGAATAATTGGAATATTTTCTATTTCAGTATCCATAAACGAAACCCTCTCAAGATCTTCCGACCAATCATCTTCATGCGGTATTTCGGTTGATGAAAGCCCAGTTCTGACCATGAATTTAGGTTTTGATTTCGTGGTGTAAAGAGCCATATCCCTAATCAAATCATGCATTTTAACAAGGTCCCTATAACCACGACCTTCTGAAGAAACTTCTTCTAGCATGCAACAACGCTTTAGTATATTCAGAATAACACGGCCACGAAGCATTTCATCTTCTTTGCTGGATCCCTCCACTAACCCTTCCATAACCCAATACTCAATCAACTCACTAGTGTTGATTTCATCATCTTCAGGATACAATGCACAATATAAGAAACACTTCTGGTGGTTTTCCCTTAATTGATCGTAGCTGAATTTTAGACGCTGAATGACTTTATCCTCCATGGCCATGTTCAAACTTGTAGATTCTTGCAGATCTGATAATGCAACTCGCCACTCATCAACATCTTTTCTTCTCAGAGATCGACCAATTGTGTTGATTGCAAGGGGCAAACCACAACATTCTGCAACAATTGCTTTTGCAATCTCTTTCACTTCCGGAACAAGCTCCTCACCAACATTTGCCAAGAACAGTTCCCACGCTTCGTCCTCAGAAAGCTGATCAACTTTCACATCTTTCTGGCACAGCATCCCTTCGCACACTTCCTTTGACCTGGTAGTCAATACTATCTTGCACCCATTGTCTTTTGTAGGTTCGGGAACTCCAAGATCTTGTAAATCAAATGCCTGCCACATGTCGTCTAGGATAAGCACAAATTTTCCCTTTCTACGCAATGCACTTAGCAACATTGACGACCGTATAGCTTCATCTTGTTCAGCAGAAAGATCCAATGCGACTCTCTTTGCAATCTGATTTTGAAGTTTTTGAACATCAACATCTTTGGATACTGATGACCCACAAAACATTTTCAAAAACGCGTTGCGAGTTCTTAATGATTGTCTTCATAATGGTGGTTTTTCCCATGCCACCCATGCCGTGAACACCAATTTTCTCAAACTCATCACCTACTATACATTCACAAACCATCTTGAGGATCTTATCAGCAGTACTACCAATCAGTCGTGTAGTCGGCATCTCCATTCCCCAAAACGTTAAAGACTCTTCTGAGAAATGATTAGCTTTATTTAAGAGATCATCTATATCTTCAACGCATTTCAAAATTTGTTTTTGCAACTTCAGTCGTGAACAACAATTAGGCGTACAAAAAAATCCAGCTGGGCATATTTTTGCGACTTTGGCTTCTCTGTCCACGTCATCTGCCATATATATAATAGTGTCGGCATTATCCCACCAATTTTGTGCGTCCTGCGTGCGCATCTTTCCATGTCTCTTTGCGATTTGCAGAATTTCTTTCACCTTGTTTACTCTGGCAATCAGTTCTCCTTTTTTGTTTCTCAGTGTCTGAGTTTGTTCACTCAGACTTTTAACACCCAACGACTGATTAAACGCACGAGTCAGTACGCTTTGAACATCTGCTCCAACTACTGCTGCAGGAACTTCCATACCTGTCATTACAACACATTGGTTGTTAATTAAAGTGATGAGACATGATAGAGCTACTCCAGTAGGATATATGTAAAATACATAACATTAAGTAAATAGAGAATATGTATAATCTCACTTGTTTGGGCAGTTGGCTGTTCTCTGAACCTCTAATAACAAGAACGAAAGGAAAACGTTCAAGTACGAACTGGATATCTGCACGTTTAAAATCATGTAAAGGTGGAGAATCAGCAGCTAAAAATACAAATCAGTTTTAAGAGATAGTCATCATTGGACGTTATCAGTAGAATTGGTTAGCTCAGATTTCAAATAAGTGATGGATCAAGGGTTTAAGGTTGCAAAACATGGTTATGTTGTTAACTTTTAACAATGAATGACGATTAAAAAACAAGAGTAATAATCAAGTGTATAATACCAACTAACAAGGAAGAAGAAAATTTGTAATAAACTGACCTTATATATATAATATAATTGATCGAGTGATGTTAAGCTGAGTACTAGTCCAACATCGACAAAGAAGTTATGGAAAACTCTCTCAGCTGTTTGTGATGAAATGAAAAAAACCAACAACTCTGTTTCTTTCAAGTCTTAGTCCAAAGTCATGGGACTGACAAATGTATTATTCATGGTTATGGAACATTTAACAATGAATGACGATTAAAAAAAAGTAGATTAAACATACAAATGGAACGTAGGATAATATTTTTTACAGATTAAAAAAAGATTAATAACAACAACAAACAAGGAAGAAAAAATTTGTAATGAACTGACCTTATAATATAATAATTGATCGACCAAGCTAAGCAGACCACCACAGAGAAGTTACCACAATGGTGATAAGAAAGAGAGAATGTGGGAGCCACAAATATCATATTTTACAGTGTATTATTACTAGGTCTCTTCTCTTTCCCTCATGTCTTCTTCCTTTGCATGGTGGTGGGTCATCATTTGAATGTTATGCTTGGTACTTTGCTAAGATCGTAAGATGCTTCCTGGACTGTTGTTGACTTGCTTCCTGTAACTTCATTTGAATTTTTGATCATCCGATTTTCTGTTTTTGCCGGCATAAAAAATGCAAATTTCATTACAAATGTGATCAGTGTGAATTCTTTATGAATGGTGTAAATATTGTACAAAGTCTGGTCCGGAATTAACATCGGTTTAATTGTAAACGAAGTAGTAAAAAAATAAATGAATGAGAACACAACTTGCTAGTTAAAATCAAAATTTTGAAGCCTGAATAGGTAACTGACTAATCTGTACAGTATTCATAATTCAGTGTATTACAAAAAGTTGTTTATCTTTTATCAAAACAGCCCAAAACAATGGCATTCACCTCTCAATAATGACCTATTTTCTCACCACGGGTGCCTTTGTAACAGAAATGTACAAGCACCCAAGATCATAGGTTCTGGGGCCAATATATTTCGGAAATGCGATCAAACTAAGATTAGATTGACAACAGTGAAAATGAGCGTTAATGAAAGATGAGCTGCTAATTAACTTGTACGGTTGTACTACAGTTTGCATTCATACCACAATCAACCAAATTGTTATTCTTGCCGCAGGTAGACAAATCTTCCCACTTATCTGTCGATCATCAATTCCTCTTCTATTTAGTTTTGTAGGTTTGTGGGAGGCATGTAGTTTTGGATTTGATACAACAAGCGAAAGTGGACGGAAACTTGAATGGAAGAACATCAATTAATCTAGCCAGTTCCAAAATTTACAATCTAATCTCTACAAAAGCTAAAATCTATATCTCCAAAAGAAAACAATCAAACTCAACTACCACGGAAAAAAGAGGGTGCTAATTGTAAGGCCCTTAGCATTTACATAAATAAATATAAGAGGAATAATTGGAATTCGAAAAGGAAACAACCAGGGAATTTTATATAGCTTTCGTTTGGTTACATTCCTAATTGGTTTAGGAAACTGGCCAGGGAATGAAGGGCGTACGTGCAGAAAATCTTTGAAGTGCGGTATTGGTTACCGGTTAGGAAATCCTACTTACAAAACTGTCAATGAGGCAATGAAGAGCACACTGCCACCTGGCCCTCGTTCAAGCATTAGGGGGCAAACACCCATATCCTTGCTGAAATAGTGAAATCCCCAACTACACCCTCAACCTCGACAAGGAGATCTGAATCTGCTTCCGCCATAGTTGGGAACTCCGTCTTATACTCTTATCCAATGATTTTCCATTGCTCAAAACTTGCACCTTAAACTTTTCATGGATTGCATGCCCCACACCAGGTTCGTTTACCAACAAGTCTTACACTTTTCTGCTTCTTGTTCCACGGATCCAAGCTGTTGCAGTCCGACGCTATCAACTTTGATGTCCTCCTCCAATCCTCCAGAGTCTTTGTGAGACAAGGCTCTTCATTTCTACAACCGCGCACATTCCCAGCACCAATGCAGAAATGGTGTTTTTTTGTCCTACCATATACCACCACGGCCATTAATTGTCTGAGATGATAATAACCGTGCAGCCATTTGATGCATATTTGTCCTTCCATCACCTTTTGAATCTGCGTCAGTAAATGTCTGTAGCAAGTCAGCAATGAGAATATATAACAAACAAATATAAGGTAAGTGTACAATTCCAGAGAGAGAAGATGACCTTATCCACGATTGTTTCGACAACATCCTCAGTGAGGGTCAGATCAGACTCAATCAAAAGAGCCAACACCATCTCCTTTAACTGAAACCTGCAACAAAAGTTACATACAAACTGGTTTAAGAATCAGATTCTTACACATTGAAATGTTGTATGCCTTGAATAATTTGGTCTGAATGTCTGATGTCTTATATTCAGTCATGTGGTACGCCCTTTGGGACTCATTATGAATGACCCTTTGTTGCACATACAAAATTGAAAAGTATTGGTCGAAGACTTCTAATAATTTCATTATAAGTTGAGACATTTGTTTAATCGTGGACTTTTGTAAGCATATAAATTTGGTCTTGAACACCCACAATGAAATGCTTAAAATTTTCAATTGATTATTTACCAATCAGTCAGAATTATAATGTATGGCTCCCCAAAGTCAGTGGGATCAAAACTGTGTTAAACATAGTCGATAACATGATATGATATTTACTAGATTTTAAGATCACATATTCCCATCTCTAAATCCACATCTCTAGTTCAATATTCTGCATGATAACATGTGTCTTGTGTACTATAACATGCTTCTTGATAAGTCAAGCACATACATACGGAATAAATGGAGAGAACCTGAATGATACATATGCTAAATCACCTCCTCACGTTCAATTAAGCCAGTCTGCGTTAGATCATATAGTCAAAATACTACTACACAAAGAATTTACCAAAGTGTGATCAACAAATTAAAGGATACAGTGGAAAGGTGGGCAGTTTTTTGAGTAACTGATTACCAGTAGAATCTAGTACGTCAATATGAGATCATGAATATAAGTGTAAGTAATGAGAATCAATTCTTACATGCAACTTTCTCCTCCAAAGGAGCGTTGGATGAAAGATGCCCAATGACCTAATATATTCCCAGTTCAATAACACCATTGCGCTTCACATCAAACAAATCCAAACCCGTAATTTAAAACTTAAAACAACGACGATATATACAAAAGGGGATTGAAAGTTAAAGACCTGATTCACGGTGTACATGGAAAATATAGGTCAAACACTTGTTCATTGAATCGCTCGGGTATAATAAATTTTCATAATTACAAAATGTGAGAAAGGAGTTATTTATCCTATGTTCTGTCTCGAATATCCACAGTTTCTTATACGTCTACTACCCATTCAACATAATCCTTACAACATTATTTCTGCTGAGGAAATTTATTCCTTACAGCATAGATTCCACTCTTTCCAGTTTTAGCAAACGTCCGAAACACTATTAGAATAATTAGATATGTATGGTTTTCACCATTTATAAAAATAGAGATATGCTCAAGGAGTTATGCCTCACACTTGTTAAGTTTACTAAGAAAAGGACAACCGCATGATTGGACGCAAGGCTTCGTCGTTAGTAATGTTTGACTTGTTTTTAGGGGGTTTTCAATTGGTTAAAATGTTTAAATATACGCTATATTTTTGGAACTTTATCAGAGCTTATAGTGAGAGGTCTTAATCTTTGTAAACAATGACAGGATTAAGGTGTAGCGACGGATGCGCAAAATATTTACAATCACCAGATCATCATCCTACACAATTTAATCCAAGACAAGTCAACCATACAGACAGAAATTCCAATCAATTGAAATTCAAAATCTTCAAAAATTCCAATCAATTGAAACCAAAACAAGACTAGAATTTCTGAATCTCCACGAAAAATCAACACAAATTCGAATTTATCTGTGGATAAATTGAACAACAAATTATTTAAAAATCTTTAAAAACGGCAACAAATCAAAGAAAATCCTAAAAAGAAATAAAGTTTATGATGAAAAGCTTGAAACTACGGATGAACATGACACATACCTTGATTTTTTCAGTGTAGAAGCAGATTATCGAAGCAGAACGGAAAACCGATTGAAGCCAAAAAGCGAAGATTTTCGAGAAAAAGATAATTTCAAACCCAATTTCCAAAGAGATGTTCAGGACATGGATAATCTCCCCACTCGAGTGAATCCCACCAATCTCTTCTTCCTTTGATTTGTTTGAGAGAAGGTGGGGCTGACTGATGTTCTCGGTTGAACAGAGGGAGCCTTTTCAATTCAGGACAATTCATTACATAAACTGTTTGAAGAGAGTCACAAACCATCACGCCCTTCCAAATGCTCTTCAGTTTCGGTAGACTATTGAACCACAATCTATTCAACCTTGGGAGTGCGACAGTATAATCAATTTCACATGCTTCTTCTTCTTCTACAATTAGTTCCTCCAATTCCTTGCAAAACTCCACCCTGATCTCTTCCAGGTATTGAAAGTGTTGTAATAACCTAGTTGAAAACAGGCGGTCCAGTTTGACAAACTCAATTGTAACATCCTGCCAAGAGTTGCTGTACATGAATAGCTGACTCCAAGTGCTCTTCAGTTTTGGTAATCCATATAAATACAGATTATGTAACCTCGGGAGTACTGGAATGGCACCACTCTCATCTCCATCCGCTACCACTAGCTCCTCCAATTGTGAGCAATTCACAACTCTGATCTCTTCAAGGTTAAGAAGCTGTTGAAGCAACCTAGACGAGAATAAAACTTTGATATTACCACAACTCCAGATCTCTAACCTCTTCAAACAAGGAAAAGCTCCGTGTGCGAGACCCATGTTCTCGACCCGTTGTAGGAAGGGCAACTCTGATAAACTTGAGATTTCATTGAAATGTTTAACTTGAAGAAATTGAATGCTTTTCGGAAGTCGGAGGGCATTGCAAGGAATACCCTTTGAGTTGGACAAACATAGACTTCTCTCCTGGGGCTGACTTCTTCGGGGATAAAATAGGTCTCTTTCCATTTGAATAACATACTTTTTTAACTTTTCAAAGTTTGTAAATTCACCATAGGAAATAAAGTCCGACAGCTCGTGAAATTTAATTGTAAGATTCTCCAAGTGTGTCAAGCTTGAGAGTTCCTGCACGAAATCTCCCACTCTTTCTCGCGCATACACATATTCCGGTTCTATTCCCCTCAATTTTAACTCTTCAAGTAAGGAAAACTTGGATATGAATCCTGAAGGGATCATTTCTTTCAATTTACTATTGAAACTGAGATCAAGGCATCTGAGGTGGACCAACATTTCCATCCCATGAGGCAGTTCTTCTATGGCGGAATATGTGAGCTTCAACACTCTCAGTGACTGAAGCTTGGATAGAGAAGGCACTCTAACTAAGTACTCACAATAACTTAAGAGTAAACCACGAAGATTCACCAAATCAGAAAGTGAATCTGGTAATGACTCAATACGAGTCTCAGATAAATCGAGAACCGTCAGACTTTTCATGTGCACGAAGAATCCACTTGCAACGTGTTTCAGTGGACCATCATCATACTTCTGAGCAAAGATCAATGTCAAGAGTTTTGGGCATTTCGGAATAATTGAAATATTTTCTATTCTACTTTCCATAAACGAAACCCTCTCAAGATCTTCCGACCAATCATCTTCATGCGGTATTTACGTTGATGAAAGCCCAGCCCGACTATGAATTTAGGTTTTGATTTTGTAATGTAAAGAGCCATATCCCTGATCAAATCATGCATTTTAACAAGGTCCCTATCAACTTCGAAAGGAAAACGACCTTCTGAAGAAACTTCATCTAGCATGCAACAACCCTTTAGTTTATTCAGTATAACACGGCCACGACTCATTTCATCTTCTTTGCTCGATCCCTTGACTAACCCTTCCATAACCCAATACTCAATCAACTCACTAGTGTCGATTTCATAATCTTCAGGATACAATGCACAATATAAGAAACACTTCTGGTGGTTTTCCCTCAATTGATCGTAACTAAATTTTAGACGCTAAATGACTTTCTCCTCCATGCCCATGTTCAAACTTGTAGATTCTCGCAGATCTGATAATGCAACTCGCCACTCATCAACATCACCAACATCTTTGCTTCTCATAGCTCGCCCAATTGTCATGATTGCAAGCGGCAAACCACAACACTCCGCAACAACTTCTTCTGCAATCTCTTCCACGTCGGGAACAAGCTTCTCACCGACATTTACCAAGAACAGTTCCCATGCTTCGTCCTTAGAAAGCGGTTCAACTTTGACATCTTTACGCACAACATCCCTCTCAAGACACTTCCCTTGACCTAGTAGTCAATACTATCTTGCACCCATTGTCTTTTTGTGGGTTCGAACTCCAAGTTCCTCAGAAATCAAATGGCTCCCATATGTCGTCTAGGATAAGCACAAACTTTCCCTTTCTACGCAATGCAGTTAGCAATATTGACGACCGTCCAACTTCATCTTGTCTAGCAAAAGTTTCCAAACTTTTCTGATCCAAATTATTGACTACTCCCGCAATCTGCTCTTGAAGTTTTCGAGTATTAACATCTTTGGATACAATGACCCACAAAACACTTTCAAAGCGGCGTTGTTGTTGCAAGCGTAGTCGATCATTAATGTTCTTCATTGAAGTGGTTTTGCCGGCGCCACCCATCCCATAGACACCAATTTTCTGAAATTGATCACCTATTAACCAATCCCAAACCATCTCAAAGTTCTTCTCGCCAGCTTTTACCAATCGGTTTTGTTGTTGGGATCTCCCCTACCATCATCGGAACAAATCGCTAAAGCCTCTTCTCTCGGACTTGATCGAAGATTTAAGAGATTAGTCATCTCTTCAATCAACTTCAGCATTTGTTTTCCCAATTTCGCTCTTGAACAACAATTAGGCAACACTCCACATAGGCAACGGTTTGGTACTTCGGCTTTGGTTTGCACCACATTCACCTCGGATTTCACTCTATTGGCTTTATTTGTTGGGGTTTACACCAATACCAATCGGTTCCCACACTACACAGATAACTTGTATGAACACAATTCAACTCCGGATGAATCTCAAATATCACAAACTACCTATACTAACATGCCCAACTCGCTAAACAACTATTAACAACAGATAATAATGTAAAGTAGTAAAAGCAAACCACAACACAAAGATTTACCGTGGTTCGGCCAATGATGCCTACTTCCATAAGAGCCAGTTCTTAATAAAGTGGGAAGGAAGATTACAATCTCTCCTTTTCAAATCTCACCTTACTAGATCACTCTTATCTCTTTACTGTGGTTGTATCTCCTCAGAAGTTCTCTCTTTTGTTTTAGTCCGATTCCAATCCTTTCCGACTTGTTTTGGTTAGGTTTTCCAAAACCTTGATTTTTGGTTTTATCTCCAAAACCAAATTTCGCGGTAATCTTGAAGCAGCCCACAAAATTTATGCTCGAAGCGCTGGCGCTTCCTCCTCGAGCGAAGTCGCGGCTTTTCGACATCGAGCTGGCGCCACTTTGAGCTGGTCGCCTCTATGTTATCGAGCTCTGCTAAGGGCGCTTCTTCTTTCTCGCGCTGGCCTCCGACTTCTGACGCTGAATTTGCCCGTTTCTCGGCTCGGTTTCTCCTCATGTGAGGGATAACTCCACAATCCCCCCCCGAACAGCGGTGGGGGATACCTCCATGCAATTGCCAAATCAACAGAGGAGTGTGGCGCCATTCCGCAATAGCACAACAAACATCAAACTTACCTTTCGGTAAGACTTTGGTCATCATATCCCACCCGCTCTTGTCGGTATGGATCTTCTTGATACACAAATGCTTGTCTTCGAAAGTACTTCTCTAATCCAATGATAACGCGACGTGTATGTGCTTGGATCTAGAATGAAAACTCGGATTCTTGCTTAAGTGGATGGCGCCCGACCGTCACATAGAACTACAAACCGTTTCGCTTTTAGCCCTAGTTCGTCGAAGAACCTCTTCATCCATAGCAACTCTTTGCAACACTCGGTGGCTGCAATATACTCGCTTCGTAAGTGGAGAGGGCAACACACTTTTGCAACTTAGATTGCCAAGAAACCGCTCCCCGCAAAAAGTAACCGATAACCGGAGGTGGACTTCATCGAAGTCAACATCACCGCCATGTCCGCGATCGATTGTAGCCTTCAAGTAAGGGCTTACTTCCACCAAAGCACAAACATGATTTGGAGTGCCTTTGAGATATCTCAATATCCACTTAACACCTTCCCAATGCTCTTTACCCGATTTGATGAAATCGCTTACCACCCCAACGGCGAAAAAGCAATATCCGGTCTAGTACACACCATGGCATACATCAAGCTGCCCATCAGCGGATGCATAAGGAATCTTTTCCATCCGACTCGCTCATGCTCACCCTTAGGACACATCTCTTTGGTCATGCGGAACCGGGCACCAAGCGGACAACCGACCGGCCCTTTGATCCATGTTGAATCTCTTCAACACCTTCTCAATGTAGCTTTCTTGAGAAAGCCACAACTTCCCACTCTTTCTTTCAATCACGAGTGATCCGCGATCCCAAGTATCTGCTTTGCTTGACCCAAATCCTTCATCTCAAAGGACTTACTCAAGTCTTTCTTCACTTTTGATATCTTGTTGATGTTTGGGCCAACTATCAACATATCATCCACATACAAAGAATAAAGACTATGAAATCCCCATCCGGAAATCTCTCGAACAAACGCCTGATGATCTAAGCGGACTTCTTGTATCCTTGCTTCACCATAAAGGAGTCAAACTTTATGTACCAATCGTCTCGGTGCTTGCTTCAACCCATACAAGCTCTTTATCGCCTTGCATACTAGGTGCTCCTTGCCTTTGACCTCAAACCCTCCTCGGTTGGTCCATGTAGACATCTTCTTCAAGGTCTCCATGAAGAAAAGTTGTCTTAACATCTAGTCCTTTCAACCTCTAGGTTCATACTTATGCCCATACCCAATACCACCCGGATAGAAGTCATCTTCACTACAGGAGAAAAATCTCATCAAAGTCAATTCCTTTCCTTTGACCGAATCCCTTCACAACAAGGCGAGCTTTGTGCCTTGGGTGAGATTGTTCTCCCTCATGCTTGACTTTGTATATCCACTTATTCTTGAGAATTTTTCTCCTCGTGGGTTTCTCAACTAACTTCATAAGTGTGATTCTTATGCAAAGAATCCATCTCGTCATGCATGGCCTTCAACCACTTTTCTTTGTCTGTACCTTCAAGTGCCTCTTGATAGTACATAGGTTCTCCACCATCCGATAGTAGCAACGTGCACGCATGTGGTGGATACCGGTTGAAGCTAGTCTCTCTCACGGACCTCCTTGCCCCATCTGGCGGTGCCTTGGGAGGATGCACTTCGCTTGCTCGGTGGTGGTTCATGCATCTCATCTGCATCTTCTATACCAATAGGTTCTATCTCATCATGAGCAATAGGATTCTCATCACGAGCTTCAAACTCATGGTTCTCTGCATTCTTCTCATGCCTTCGCACGTTCCACGGTAGGAACTTCGGTTCAATCAACAAGATCATTGGTGAAAGCCTCAGAAGCTTCTCACCTCCTCAAAGTCTGCTATGGTTTGGTCTTCTAAGAACACAACATCTCGACTTCGATTACTTTCTTGTTAATCGGATCATAGAGTTTGTAACCAAACTTTTCATCTCCATAACCCGAAAAAAATGCACCGCTTGGCTTTGTCATCAAGCTTGGATCTCTCATCCTTCGAATATGCACAAATGCCCCGCACCCAAATACCCTCAAGTATCCATAATCAACATCTCTCGCCGACCATACTCTCTCGGATAATCACTATTCGGAGGTTTTGCGGCGACAGGTTGATCACATGCACGGGTCAGACGCGCGCATTGCTTCTACCCAAGAGTTTCTAGGTAGCTTAGAGTGAGATAGCATGCATCTCATCCTCTCTACAATGGTACGGTTCATTCTCTCGCTATTCCATTCTCATTGCGGTGTCTTGGGAACGGTGCGCTTTCATGACGAAATCCCATGACTCGCAATACTCTTCAAATGGCCCAATGTACTCACCCCCCATTATCCGAAATAATACATTTTAACAACTTCCCAGTCTCTCTTTCCACCATGTGGAATTTCTCAAACACGCCAAATCTTCATCCTTGTCTTCGACTATAGGCCCCATATCTTTCTTGACGATCATCAATGAATGTCAAAAGTCTGGCTCCCCCGGTGGGACTTCACTCTCATAGGACCACATAAGTCCGTATTGCACTAGCTCAAGGCGATGTCCTTTCTCGTGAGACGGAATCTTTGGAAAGACACCTGTGTTGCTTTCCTACCAAACGAACAGTACATGTATTTAAATGTGTACCTTTAATGTCCGGGCATGACCTTTTGCTTAGCAAGAACTTCCATCCCTTTTATGCCCATGTGACCGCGGTCTCTTGTGCCACGCTTCGGATGAAGCTTCTTCTTCGCGCGTTCGCTTCGCTTTACACAAACTAGCCTGTGTTTTGTAAAGAGAGCAAGTTTTCTTTCCTCACGGCTGCTATAATGGAACCTCGCTTAGTTTCCATACCCCCGCTACCAAACGAGTTTACAAAGCCATCATCATCTAATTTCCCGAAAATTAGGCTTAACCGTATGTCGGGGACATGTCTTACATCCTCGAGTGTCAAGGTGTAGCCGACATTGGTTTCTACATGAACATCTCCAATGCCTATAATCTTCGAGGCGCCATCGTTACCCATCCTTATTTCACCATATTCACCACAAAAGGGTAGTGAAGAATCCCCTCGCGGCGCGGCGTGATAGGATGCTCCTCAGATCTATCACCCACTCAGATCCCCGACATGAGGTACTAAGACAAAGACACACCACAATCGACACAATTCCCACTTAGGTCGCCGACTAGTCGCGGTAGTATCTCTCACAGTGTTTCCGTCCTCCTCGCACCATGTCTTCATGTACCACGCTTATTCTTCTCATCCCTCTTCGTTGTTCTCGCGACTCATATCCGAAGTGGCTTTTGGTGGCACAATAGTAACATTGCCTCTCCGCGCCTTAGGAGTTCTAGCTTCACCCCTAGATTTACTTACATCACCTCTAGAACGAGATGGTTTTCTCGCTTCGACCTCTCCCCGTTTCTGCGAAAGGACCTCCGAGTTAGAAGAGCTACTTCTTGCACTCCTTCTAGTCTCCTCATTCAACAAAGACGTGGTAGCCATCTCCATGGTAACAATTCCATCCTTGGTCGCTCCATGTAGAGAAACCGCTAATGTCTCCCAACTTTCGGTTAGAGCCCTAATAGAAACAAAGCCTCAACTTCGCCTCCCAAATTGATCTTCATCAAATGCATCGATTGATGATATTCTCAGACTTCATTAAGATGCTCGGACATTGAAGAACCTTCTTGGTACTTCGTGTGCGCAAACTTCTTAACGACTAGCACTTTGTTTCCACCCCGGGCTTCCTCTCATACGTGTCTTCGAAGTTTCTTCCACGATCGGTCGTCTCTTGGGCCACATGGTGAAAGACACCGCCGCCTATCCATTGTCGAATGTACCCAATAGCTTTCATGTCAAGCTTTTTCCACTCGGCCTTCATCGCCTTTTTTCGGTTTTACTCCCCTCATTCTCAATGGGAAGTGCCAAGTCCTTGCGGTATAGCAAGTCTTCCATCTTGGCTTTCCGGATGAGGTGTAGTTCTTCCTATTCGGACTCATCATACGAAGTGTTCACGAGTGGTCCATCTCTACAAGTTATTTAACCTCAAATCTTCTCTCAGGAATTTCGTCAAACACCTTCTGACCAAGATTCGGATAACACCCTAGGCTATTCTAACCTGGCTCTGATACCACTTGTTGGGGTTTACACCAATACCAATCGGTTCCCACACTACACAGATAACTTGTATGAACACAATTCAACTCCGGATGAATCTCAAATATCACAAACTACCTATACTAACATGCCCAACTCGCTAAACAACTATTAACAACAGATAATAATGTAAAGCGGTAAAAAGCAAACCACAACACAAAGATTTACCGTGGGTTCGCCAATGATGCCTACTTCTTCCACAAGAGCCGCCTCTTAATAAAGTGGGAAGGAAGATTACAATCTCTCTTTTCGGTCCTCTCACCTTACTAGATCACTCTTATCTCTTTACGAGGGTTGTATCTCTCAGAAAAGGTTCTCTCTTTTGTTTTAGTCCGGATTCCAATCCTTCCGACTTGTTTTGGTTAGGTTTTCCAAAACCTTGATTTTTGTTTTATCTCCAAAACCAAATTTCATGTATCTTGAAGCAGCCCACAAAATTTATGCTGCGCCAGCGCTCCCCCTCTCGAGCGAAGTCGCTACCAAGGCCCTGACATCGAGCTGGCTGGCGCTTCACTTTGAGCCTGGTCGCCTAAATGTTACCGAGTTTCTTGGAGGCTCTAAAGCTTCTTCTTTCCTGGCCGCTCGACTCGACTTCAAGGACACTTTGAATTTGCCGTTCTGTCCAGCTCCAGTTTCTCTCCTCATGTGAGGGATAACTCCAACATTATTCAACCAAGTTTCCACAATTTTGGTGCGTGTCTTTCCTTCCCCCTCGGCAATCAACAGTTTTGCATTGACATCGTCTACTTGGGCAATCAATTCTGTTCTTTTGTCTTTCAACGTCTGAAATTCTTCTTTCGAACTTTTCATATACTTATACTTCTCTTCCAGTGATGTGTTCATCTTGTTACACGCACAACTCAATAAGGTTCCAATAGCTGCTACGACACACTCCATTCCTGTCATTACATCGCATTAATTAGTTGTTAAAGAGTGACCAAATAATACCTGAATAAATCATAGGAAAAGCAGAACTAGTAAATGATAAACAAAATATGTGTTTTTCCAACTCTCATGCCAATTTGCATATAGCAAGTATACCCAAGAACCACATAAACTATGGAGCTGATTTTGACAGCATTACATTATAAGACGATGACCATCCATGGATGTTAATTATACATGAAGTGAAGAAGAGCACTAGTACTTGGATCTATAATAAGGTACGTAGAAGAGAATTTATATAGTATATATAGAGCTGATGACCTTATAGTTGGTAGGAACTGATGTTATAGACTGGATGGATAATAAGCTGATCTGATCAGGAACAAAGGCTCTTGTTGATCAGGAACTGATGTTATATACAAGCACACTCTTAGGCTCCACTCACTCTTGTTGAACAATGAAATTCAGGAAAGCACCCTCTTGGATCTCTCTGTATTACAAAATGAATTGAAGAAGCCAACTCTGTTTCTTGACGAAAGTGTGAAGAAAGTCACTATGATTTTCTTGATAGTGTGAAGAAAGTCACCATGCTAAGCTTGCACACACTATGATTTTCGTCCAAGTCAAAAAAAGTATCTGGATTTACCGATAGGCGTGGGAAGGAATCTATTGTTATCCACGAGGAGCATAAAGTTGGGTGTACAGTGGAGATGCTAACGGGGTAGAAATTTTAACATGGTAACTTTCAGAATTATTGAAGATTTTATGAATTGAGGTTTGAGGGTGAACAATTGCTTTTATGGCATATTTTAAGCTCAAGGCCAGAAATGCAGGTTACTCATTGAAATGTGTATAATTACATTGGTGTTTCAGAGGGAGCCTTTCAGTTTCAACTACTGCTCCAGCAATACATTCTTGTGGTTTTGTTCATCATTCAGTTCAAAATTGTACAAAGTCTGGTCCGGAATTAACATCGGTTTAATTGTAAACGAAGTAGTAAAAAAATAAATGAATGAGAACACAACTTGCTAGTTAAAATCAAAATTTTGAAGCCTGAATAGGTAACTGACTAATCTGTACAGTATTCATGATTCAGTGTATTACAAAAAGTTGTTTATCTTTTATCAAAACAGCCCAAAACAATGGCATTCACCTCTCAATAATGACCTATTTTCTCACCACGGGTGCCTTTGTAACAGAAATGTACAAGCACCCAAGTATATGCAATAAGCCTTTTATATCCGATCAGCAAAGGTTTCAGTCGCTCAACCAGCTGAAGCATCTGATCAGCCGAATAACTTCACTTTCACAATAGGCCTCTTGAGAATTGCAAAGCAATGTCAATGTCACATAAAAGCACCACCTTTCACTGATAACTTCAATTTTAGTTTATCCTTAAATTCTTCCTAAAGCCGCTTGGACAGATTGGAGAAGTTTCCTTCCTCTGGGATGGTCAACTGGTTACACGATCTACATGGAAATTCATCTCACTAATGTAAATCCCCTTTTGACTCTGTTAGCAAGGATAACTCAAAATCACGCTCCCGCTCCATTTCAAAAATGGCAGGTTCCCCAGACTCTCCTCCTCCAAAAGATGCCTTACAGGTGTTTCTGCAGGATATTGGTCTCCACTGATCTCTTTCTTATCCAGGAGGACCTGCAAAGGGATCATTTTCAGTAATTTAAAGTTGGCAGACATCAGTGCAAAACAATGTCAACAAGATAGATGCTTCAGGTCCTGTCTATGCCCAAGAAATAAATTAGAACTTTAGAAGGTATAGACCAAACCAATTCAATAACTGGCCTGAACTTAAAAACTTTATTCATCTGAATATTTGTTTAATTCTTATCGTATACCATAGATTAACTATACCTACTATACCTTTATTTTTCTGGAGTTTAACTACCGTTGGCACAAACATTCCCAGTTTCTCAACAGCATACGACCCACAGGCTAGAGCATCAAGGTTACAACAATAACAAGATATTTTGCTTTTATTATTCTTAGTTTCAATTGTTTGAGGGGAGAAAAGGAGATTCCAAGGAATTAATGAATTTCCGTTAGTGCAGCCGCAATACGGCCTATAGTTTCCTTGCAAATAATTGTACCAAGCGGTGGTGACAATAACTATGATGACGGAAATGATGGAGTTGTTGATGAAGATGAAGGCTAAAATGAAGATTACAACTTGTATAATACACAACTTAATCACCCTTGCATATGATTACTGTAAATATACACCATACTCACATATTTAGGATGCTTTATCATCCTCGAATAGTTCCCTCTTTGATATGAACATGAAAAGACCAGGGGTACACACCTTAATTGTTTTGAGAAGAGCTGCATGTTGTCTCCTCAGCAAAGAAACTGTTCTTTCGTACATGTCACGGATTAGCTCTTCAGTTCTCTGAGCAACTTCATCATCCAAATTAAAGTTGATCGGGGTTCAATAAGATCATAGTCATCATAAAGTGATCCTTCAAAGTCCAGCCTTGGTCCCACAAAGCTGACCCTTTTCCTCCAAGGAGGTGGCTCTCCATGTATGGCCATTGATTTCTCCATATTCCATCTGATGGAAGAAAATAATGATACAGTAAATAAGAAATATCTAAAAGTTACCGCATTCTTGGTCAAGGTACCAAAGAAGAAACCCCACATTGTCAAAATTTTACGAGCAAGCCAAGATGCATCCGCAAGGTAGCTAACAGAAGCTCTAGATGTGTCTCGTCCATAAATAACCTTTAGCAGCCCTACCGCCAAGTAACACCTATTACATGGGAAAACATACTGATGATCATTATTAAACACACGGAAGAGAAGACGAATCTCACAGAAATAGTAGACTAAGTAACCATACCTGAAGCCAGTGCAACAGCTGAGGTCGACGCTCAAATATATAAGACTTGTCGTCAAGACGATGAAATACAATTTGCGAGAGAGTAACTGAATGGTTGGACCTACTTAGAAATACATGACATACCAGCCAAAGAATTAATTAGCTTAACATTTTGTACTATTTGTAGTGAGTTATTGACTAATTATCTTAAATAAATGGCGAATGGACTCAGATGTACTGTGTTATATTGGCATAAGCTACTACCATTATACGGAACTCACCCTTGTATGAATAAGTTAGGTCCAGATGGAGGTAAGACAGAACCTCCATTATGAACAAAAAATAAACGTTTGATGGAATTTCAATTAAACAACGTTATAACCTGGCCACAAGGAATGATTGAGATGCGTTCACAGGATTCCACCTTAGCGTCCTCATACCGCTTCAGTAAATAAGCTGCCATTGCAGTTCCAACCTCAGTAGTTGCTCTACGACACTGCCCCTGATGACCCAACTCAATCTCTACACGCTTTGGTTCCACAGTTAAGCGGTCAACTGCAACATCTACGTCTGACTGAAGGATAGATCCATGCCCTCGCCGAACTGCCACCAATGCAGCCTCTTGGAGTAGCTGTGCCAGTTTTGCTCCTGTCCATCCTGATTAACAAAAATGTTAGTTTCTGTTTCAAAGAGGCACTTCACCACTGAAATAGATATTACTGCATTAACTGTAACCTTCTATGAAGGACAGAGTGCTGAACCAAAGCGTGAGATATATAGCTATCAAACTTAAATTTAACAATGCACCAAATTGAAGGTACACTGATCAAAGGAGATGTAAACACAACGTACAGTTATAAACCTATAGAGAATCTATTCACCTTCACAGCTTCCTAAAGAACAGACATACAGTGATTGAAGCTAATGTATTCTCGTTAAAAAGAGCTATGGCTTGTGGCATTGTCCCTCTTTGTCAAAGCTTAAGTGTAAGATCATGAATATCAGAGGAGGCATTGGGATATAATATAGGTCATAGGTTCTTTTATTTAACTTTCTTTTCTGATTGATTTATGGGACAAGTAACCACTTAGCTGGCACTATGCAGGACCAGTACAGAAAAACTTAGTTGGAGTTGGATTTCTATTTCCTTAATTATGGGCTTTGTGATCACAAAGATGGGTCAAAATTTCACGTTAAAATGTGCAGATCATTAATGAAATTTAGGTTCAAAAACAAGTTACATGAATGATTCCTTCTGATAAAAATTGATTCATATATTTGTAATAGAGAATAACTAAATTATTTAGCGTATACAATTTTCACTGAAATTCCACACTATATTCTATGACAATGTTTATTCCATTTTATTTTTTAAAACTTCAACTAAATTGAGTATCAGTGGAACTAGATTTTTGCTAATAACTTTGTCTAGCGCTAGGCATTTTATATTGTACACACCACACAAGTTCAGATCATGCTTTAACAATTAGTACTGATCAAGGACAAATCCTTTCATCTGGGAATGAACATTTCATAAGAAGCATCATGCAACCAATTGGGAACATTGCCAGATAAAACTATTTTACCTGGTAAGTTCTGCGCATAACTAGACAGGTCCACTGTGGGTGACATTTTCACTTTACGAGCATGGACTTTTAAGATGGCTAATCTTCCTTTAGCGCCAGGAGGACGGATTCTTATCTACAACGTAATTAAATCTATGACCAATGTGAGACTTAAATATATGACTAACAAGTGTTCTCTCCAGTCTTCAGCAAAGACAAATTACTCTCAAATGAAGTTCGCGTGGACAATCTAAACAAATACCACTTATATCAGTCATAGAGACAAACCTTACGATCAAATCGGCCAGGTCTGAGAAGTGCAGGATCTAACAGGTCCATACGATTGGTCGCACCTAAGAATATAACACCTTTACCAGTATCAAGTGTTCTTCAGATTTGGTAAGTATTCCAATACCAATTCACGTAACCTCAGGAGAACTGGAATGCCGGCATCACTATTATTCTGAAGAGTACTACTTGAGCTCCCTTCACCACTCTCACCTCCATCCGCTATCACTAGCTCCTATAATTGCCAACAACGCTTAACAATGATCTCTTCAAGGTTATGCAGCTGTAGAAGCAACCTAGACGACAATAAAATTTTGATAGTATTACAATTACAGATCTGCAAACTCTTCAAACAAGGAAAAGCTCCATGTGCTGGGACCTTCCAATATATCTTGCTTAGATTCTGACAGTCATCAATTTTCATAATCTTAATCCGTTGTAGGAAGATGCTCTCTTCGTCTTTCAGTACTATGAATTCGATTGAATTGCATGACTTAATGACAAATTCTCTTAGGTCCGTCAAATCATTTAAAGGCTGCAACTCTGATAACCTTGTGATTTCATAGAAATCTCTAATTCCAAGAATTTGAATGTGTTTTGGAAGTCGGAGGGCATTGCAAGGAATACCGTTAAAGTTGGACAAATACAACATTCTCTCGGACTTGCTACTTTCGGTATAATCGGTTCCTTCCATAAAAAAGATGTACTTTTTTAACCCTTCAAAGTTTCCAAATTCGCCATAGGCAATAAAGTTCGACAACTCATGAAATTCGATTTGAAGATTTTCCAATTGTGTCAAGCTTGAGAGTTCCCACACAAAATCTCACCCTCTTTCTCGCGCATACACATATTCCGGTTTTATTCCCAGCAATTGTAACTCTTGTAGTAAGGAAAACTTGGATATCAATCCCGAGGGGATCATTTCTTTCAATCCAGAATTGTAAGTGAGATCAAGACTTCTGAGGTTGACCAACATTTCCATCCCATGAGGCAGTTCTTCTATGGCCGAATTTGTGAGCTTCAACACTCTTAATGACTGAAGCTTGGATAGAGAAGGCACTCTAACTAAGCAGGGAGAACGATCTAAGAGTAAACCACGAAGATTCACCAAATCAGAGGCTGAATCTGGTAACGACTCAATATGATTCCTAGATAAATCGAGAACCACGAGACTTTTCATGTGCATAAAAAACCCACATGCAACGTGTTCCAGTTGCAGTATAGCAGGCTGTTTGTGAGCAAGGATCAATGTCAAGAGTTTAGGGCATTTGGGAATAATTGAACTATTTTCTATACCACTTTCCATAAACGAAACCCTCTCAAGATCTTCTGACCAATAATCTTCATAAGAAATGGCAAACTTTATGTTTTCTCTATTCCTTTTTTGGCAAGTGAACAATAAAAACACATGTATACAGGACTTACTACTGATCAAACCACAAAAATAGATCTAATCTATTTCCAACTAAGATGACTCAGAGTTATATCACCATACAACTAAGAACTTGTCACGCAAAAAAAATGAATCTCATCTAGCTTTAACAAGACCCTGATCCACTTGACATGTAAAATGACATGACACACAACCCCCCTCCCCGGCGCGCACACACACAACCAGCACCACCACAAACAAATCGAAAAAACAAAAAGCAAAGATAAAAAAAAAATCAATTTCAGATGCAAGTAACTACAATATTTGGAAATAACAAAAAAACTACAAAAGAAAGAAAGAAGAAGACAGTACAAACATGAGGGTATTAGAGCATACCAATACTGACGTTCATCTTCATCAAGTTTAATCCTTCTTATGTTCACTTCCGCACGCTCAAGCCCTAAAAGGTAAAGACATAGCTATTTGAAACAGAAGTAGCAAATAGAGAAAGCACCAATTTCAAATGTAATTGCCACATTTGATTAAACTACCCTGTGATTCGGCTTCCATTTCTATCTCGAGATCCTGCTCCAAACAACTTGTCGGCCAGAGGAGAGGCAAAGCTCCGTGTACCAAGTAGAGGAGCCGCTGAAGTTTGAAATTTGGATTGGGTTCCTCACATCTGGACTGTACACAAATAGTACGTTAATATTCTCCAAAAAGTATTACCAGAAATTAAAAAGTAACAGAAGCATAAAAGCAAAAGTCCACACCACCACTATATTCGCTTGCAAGCAAGCCTTGCAAATTATAATTTCCACAGCACACAGGACATGCATTCTCAATTTGCTCCTTTGTTTTTTCAGGGTACCTGTTATACTCCATACAGAAACCAGAATTTTCAAATAAGCTCATTATATAATTCTACACAAAATTATCATTTAGCCATAAAAATCAGAAAAAAGTATATGCACTTTTGAACTATAGGTGACGATTCCCGCAATAAAAAATTCTAGAAATCAGTTCAACTGGAAAAAACAAAACAATAAAATTCAATCAGTTGAAACCAAAACAAGACCTGAATTTCTGATTCTCCACTAAAAATCAATATAAGTTCGAATTTATATGTGGAACAGCATGACCTATTAATTCTTCCAGACCTTGATTTTATAATAGTAGGGAAAATTTCATTAGATCAGATTATGAAGAAGTTTAAAAGGAAAATTGAAAAGAATAAAAGCCTTAACTAACTTACTCAATCTCTTCAAAGAGATGTTCAGGACATGGATAATCCCACTCGAGTGAATCCCACCACTCTCTGCT
The DNA here is from genome assembly GCF_015680905.1 of Coptis chinensis. NCBI lineage: Eukaryota > Viridiplantae > Streptophyta > Magnoliopsida > Ranunculales > Ranunculaceae > Coptis > Coptis chinensis. The sequence continues at coordinate 95,211,591 of NC_141461.1, forward strand.
TCCATAAATTTCTTTGAGAGAAGGTGGGGCTGACTGATTTTCTCGGTTGAACAGAGGGAGCCTTTTCAATTCAGGACAATTGTCTACTTCAACTGCTTGAAGAGAGTCACAAACCATCACACCCTTCCAAATGCTCTTCAGTTTCGGTAGATTGCGGAATTCCAATGTCTTCAACCTTGGGAGTGCGACAGTATAATCAATTCCAGTACCAGTGCACCCTTCAACTGATTATTCTTCTTCTTCTACAATTAGCTCCTCCAATTCCGCACAATTCTCCACAGTGATCTCTTCCAGGCTTTGAAAGTGTTTTGTAATAACCTCATTGAAAACAGGTGGTCCGATTGATTCAAACCATAAATTGAAACAGACCGCCAAGAGTTGCTGTACATTAATAGCCGACTCCAAGTGCTCTTCAAAATAACTATCTTGTAAAGAAACTTCTTCTAGCATGCAACAACGCTTTAGTATATTCAGTGTGACATGGCCATGAAGCATTCCATCTTCTTTGCTTGATCCCTTGACTAATCCTTCCAAAACCCAATACTCAATCAACTCAATAGTGCTGATTTTATAATCTTCACGATTTAGTATAAGAAACACTTCTGGTGATTCTCCCTCAATTGATCGTAACTGAATTTCAGACGCTGAATGACCTTCTCCTCCATGGCCATGTTCAAACTTGTAGACTCCTTCAGATCTGATAATGCAACTCGCCACTCAATCTTATCCTTTCTACTCATAGCTCGGCCAATTTTGATGATTGCAAGGGGAAAACCACAACACTCTGCAACAACTTCTTTTGCAATCTCTTCCACGTCGGGAACAAGCTCCCCATCGACATTTACTAAGAACAGTTCCCATGCTTCGTCCTCAGAAAGCGGCTCAACTTTGACATTTTTCTGGCACAACATCCCTTTGCACACTTCCCTTGACCTGGTAGTCAATATTATCTTGCACCCATTGTCTTTTGTGGGTTCAGGAACGCCAAGATCCTGTAAATCAAATGTCTCCCATATGTCGTCTAGGATAAGCACAAACTTTCCCTTTCTATGCAATGCACTTAGCTTGATGAACGTCCAACTTCATCATGTTCATCAAAAAATTTCTTATCCTAATTCCCGCAATCTGCTTTTGAAGTTTTTGAGCATCAACATCTTTGGATACAGTGACCCACAAAACACTTTCGAAGCATTTCTGTTGTTGCAAGAGTCGATTATTAATGTTCTTCATTAAAGAGATTTTGCCCACGCCACCCATCCCATAGACACCAATTTTCTGAAATTCATCACCTATCAAACATTCCCAAACCATCTCCAAGTTCTTCTCCACAGTAGTTTTACCAATCAGTCTTGTTGTTGGTATCACCCTTCCTATCTCTTGAACAAAAAACACTAACGCCTCTTCTGAGAACTTACCAGCATTTAAGAGATTAGTCATCTCTTCAATCAACTTGAGCATTTGTTTTCCTAATTTCGCTCTTGAACAACAATTAGGAAACTCCTCTTAGGCAACTGATTGGTACTTGGGCTTCGGTTTGCACCACATCCACCTCAGATATAACACCATTGGCTTTATTCAACCAGTTTTCTACCAAACTGGTGCGTGTCTTTCCTTCCCCCTCCGCAATCAACAGTTTTGCTTTGACATCGTTTTTGGGCAATCAATTCTTGTTTTCTGTCTCTCAACGACTGAACTTCTTCTTTTGAACTTTTAATATACTTACACTTCTCTTCCAGTGATGTGGTCATGCTGTTACACCCACAACTCAATAAGGATCTCCATTCCTGTCATTACAACGCATTAATTAGTTGTTAAAGAGTGACGATACCATACCTGAATCAATAATACGAAAAGCAGAATGAGTAAACGATAAAAACAAAATATCCATTTTTCCAACTCTCATTACATAAACTATGGAGAAGTGGTTTTTGAGCATAATAAGGCACGTAGAAGAAAATGTATATATAATATAATAACAACTTATACATAGATTGGATGGAATAATAAGCTGATCTGATCAGGAACAAGCACACTCTAATAGGCTCCACTCATTCTTGTAGAACAATGATAAACCTGTGAGACCCATAAAGTTGGGTGTATTTAGATATGATAATGATAATGGCAATGGGCAGAATTATTGAAATTTTAGGGCCTTATCCCAAACATATTTAATTACCACTAACTAAAGCTAAGATAAACGGCACTTCCCTTTGTTTTACTCCTTTAGCTGCTTCTTATCAGAAGAAGTCCCAAACCAAGCTGGCATCACCAGTGAAGATGAATATAAGTTCATGGTTTTTGTGTTTCTTCCATTTTGCAAAGTATTTCACTCAGCTAAGCAAATCCATGCTCTTACAATGGTTGTTCGGTGTAAGGGGGCAAGGGTAGGATTCAAGGTGGGATAGCGGCAGTCCATGCCTAGGTATAGACGACGTGGACAAAGCATGAATAAGTCGCCTGGGGAATATACGTTCTTCCTAATCTGTAAAGACTAAAATGAGATGAATATTTTGCATTACCTGAAACTGGCCCTGGACATGAACTTTTAGAGAAAAGAAAGTAGTTTGCTTAGCTTGCACGCACTATGATTTAGCTGATAAAGTTGGGTGTAGTTAGAATCTTAGATATGATAATGGGTAAAATTAGCATGCTGTCATGACTTGCAGGACATACAACAACTGTCAAGTAATTTCTTTTGTTAGTAAGGAGAGTTAAGTAATTGTAACAGCTTAAGTATAGTAGGATAGGAACACGTGTAGGGTTAAGAGTAGAGCAAATCTCTTGGATCCGGTCTTGTTAAAAAGAGTAGAAGGATTGTAAGAGGCCTATGAAGGAAGAACAAGAAAAACAGGCTCTTGTTTCAGAGAAACATAGATTCCTTCTCATTAGTTATAAACTTATAATCAGTTTTATGTATTAGTTTGATAGTTTATAACAATTGGTATCGGAGCATTCGTTTCTGGCAAAGATGACGCTAGCAGACGTGGAGAAAACGGCGAGAGAAACCAAACAACAGGTGAATGAAATGCAAGGTTTGATGAACCAATTAAATGATAGGTTAATCAGGGAGATCCAATCAAGAGAAGTAACAGAAAAGAAGTTGGATACGTGATTTGAACTGGCAGATAGGAAGTTAGAGGCCAAGTTTGAACAACTATTTCAGATAATGAACAACACAAAGGCAACATAATTACCATCCAGCTCAAAGCTGCCATTGGAGACCACCACCGAAGCAGACCATTCAACCACCAACTCACCAAGAAAGAATAGATTCGATACGAACGATCAAGGTAAGTTTATCAGAACGCCTAAACTCGATTTTCCTCGTTTTGATGGATCTAACCCGAGAGCTTGGGCTAGGAAATGCACTCAGTTTTTTCAACTATACCCCATGGATGACTTGAAAAAGATTAGTGTAGCTTCGCTGTATTTTGAAGGGAGGGCCGACTCATGGTTTCTTACTTACCAAGAAGGAAAGGAACTAACAGTTTGGGCAGACCTAGTCGAAGTAATTTGTACTAGATTTGAAGTGGTAGGGCAGGAAAACTATGTGGGAAGTTTTAACAAACTCATTTAAGTAGGCAATGTGGATGAGTATTTTGAGCAGTTTAAAGAACTCCAAGCTCTCATGGTAACCAAGAACAAACAATTAACGGAGGAATATTTTATCCTTAGTTTCTTGAGTGGGTTAAAAGAGGAGTTGAAAGCTTAAGTTCAAATGTTTAAGCCGACCACCCTTAGTAATGCACTCTACTTGGCCAAGATGCAAGAAGTTGCCTTAGAAGCCCAAGGAAAGAAAACCCCAAAACCGATACAAAAAACCTTACCAACCGATTACCACCTCATATTTTCCCTTCCAAAATAAACAAACAGCCTCCACCAACTCCATTCCAACAGCTCCACCCATTGTCAAACTTGCCAATAACTCACCCATCACCAACACGACAACCACCAATTTACCACCCATCAAAAGATTAAACCCAACACAAATGAAGGTACGTCGAGATAAGGGACTCTATTATAATTGCGATGAGATCTACAAACCAGGACACAAGTGTAAAACTCAACACTTGTATATGCTAGTTGGAACAGAAGAAGACGATACCATTGATGAAGCTAAAGGAGAAGAGGATCATTTGTTGCAGCAAATCGAGATAGACATGGAAATTTCCCTCCATGCTTTGACGGGTAATGTGGGACAGAACACCATTCACATACAAGGTCTCTCAAGAAGAGACCTATTACCATACTAATTGACACTGGAAGTACACACAGTTTCTTAGACTTCGAGTAAGTGGTTAAGCACCGCGAGGGGTGTAACCTAGATCCCACAAATGGTGACATGTTGGTAAATGCGAGCTAACGGAGAAAGGACGATCAGTAAATCAATTTGCAGAAATCTAAAGTGGGAGATGCAAGGACATGTGTTTGAGGAGAATATAAGGACTCTACCTTTGGGTGGTTGCGATATGGTCCTAGGTGGAGATTGGCTCAAACAATGTGGGGATGTCATGATTAATCTACAGAAACTTCAATTATCTTTCAAACGGGAAGGTAAGAAGATTGTGTTAACTGGTGGACCTGACGTGGCTTCTTTAAAAATGATCACCGCTAAGGCCATGTCAAAGTTTTTACGAAAAAACACCCATGCTCTTGTGGGACAAATTTTTTCCATCACAGCTACTAAAATACAACCAGAAGTTCCAGTGGAAGTCACTTCCTTACTTCATGAATTTGCTGTTGTCTTCCAGGAACCCAATAGTCTTCCACCTTCCAGAACTCTAGACCACCACATCCCATTAAAACCCAACTCAGAACCCACCAACCAAAGGCCTTACAAGCAACCTTACATTCAGAAAGCTGTTCTTGAGTCTTTAATGGCTGAGATGCTCAAATCTGGTTTGATACAACCTAGTGACAACCCTTTTGCTTCCCCAGTCTTACTTGTGAAAAAGAAAGATGGCTCTTGGCGTTTTTGTGTAGATTACAGACAACCCAATGTTATGACGGTGAAAGATAAGTTTCCAATGCCTGTGATAGATGAGTTGCTTGATGAATTACATGGAGCTTGCATTTTCTCAAAGACTGATCTCTGCTCTGGTTACCATCAGATTTTGGTGCACCCAGATGATGTGTACAAGACAGCCTTTCAAACTCATAAAGGGCATTATGAATTTAAGGTAATGCCTTTTGGCCTCACTAATGCCCCAGCTACTTTTCAAGCCTTGATGAATGAGATTTTCACTCCATTTCTTAGAAAACACGTCTTAGTATTTTTCGATGATATTTTGATTTATAGTACTACATTGGAGGACCATATGATCCACTTAAGACAAGTTTTGAACACCCTCAGAGAACATCAGCTATTTGCAAAAGCTTCTAAATGCTCTTTTGCCCAATTACAACTAGAGTATTTAGGTCATCTTATCACACCCAAAGGAGTGGCAGCCGATCCTACCAAGGTTGAGGCTATGGTCAATTGGCCAAAACCTAAAAACATTAAAGCTTTATGGGGTATTTGGGACCCATGGATACTACGTAAGATATGTGAACGGGTATGGCAATATCGGTAGACTCTCAATCGACATCTTTGAAGAAGAATAGTTTTCGGTGGTCACCGGTGAAATTTAACAAGCATTTTAGGAACTTAAAAGAGCTATGATCTCTACACCTGTGCTAGCACTTCCTAACTTCAAGGAACCTTTCATTGTTGAGACAGATGCATGTGCACGAGGAATTGGGGCAGTTTTAATGCAAAATGGCCGCCCAATTGCTTTTTTCAGCAAGGCATTGGGACCCAAGGCCTTGGGATTCTCTACTTATGAGAAAGCTCTTAGCCATTGTAATGGCAATGTCAAAATGGAGGTCCTATCTCACAGGGCATCACTTCATCATTCACACGGATCAGCAAAGCATTAAATTTTCCATGGAACAAAGGATTACTACCTTACTGCAACAAAGGTGGCTCACCAAGTTGTTAGGATTTGACTATGAAATCAAGTACAAAAAGAGGAAGGAAAATACAGCAGCAGATGCCCTTTCAAGAGTGGTAGAAGAACAAGGAGAGTGTAGCCTCATTACTACATTCCAACCTCAATGGATGACAGAGGTTTCACTAAGCTATGCTCATGATCAAGCTCTACAACATATTATCTCTCAATTGTTGATCTCACCAACTAGTATTATCCATTACTCTTATGATGCAGGATTGCTTAGATACAAAGGGAAGCTTAACATTGGCAGCAATACGGACTTAAGGGCTAAGTTATTAGCTACAATTCATTCTTCTTCAGTTGGTGGACACTCGGGCATCCAAGGAACCCACCTCAGAGTGAAGACGTACTTCTACTGGCCAGGCCTTAAGAAAGATGTACTCAACTTTGTGGCCACCTGTGATGTGTGTCAGAGATGCAAAGGAGAACACATCTATCCAACAGGGCTACTTCAGCCATTACCATTGCCGGACCAAGCTTGGCAACACATCAGCATGAACTTCATTGAAGGTTTGCCAAAATCTGAAGGAAAAGAAGTTATTTTGGTACTGGTAGACAGATTCACTAAATACAGCCATTTTATTGCTCTTAGTCACCCTTTTACTGCTGCCACAGTGGCTAAGGTGTTTATGGATCATATATATAAACTACATGGGCTGCCTCAAACTATAGTTTCAGACAGAGACAAGGTATTTATCAGTTCATTTTGGCAAAGTCTTTTCAAATCTTTAAGGACCTCACTTCATCTCAGCACGGCATATCACCCACAAACCGATGGTCAAACAGAACGCACCAATGCTTGTTTGGAATCTTATCTCAGATGCATGACTGGGAACAACCCTCAACAATGGGTGAAATGGCTCTCTCTAGCGGAATGGTGGTTCAACACCAACTTCCACACAAGCCTAAAAATGTCACCTTTCACAGCTCTTTATGGATACACTCCACCCCACTTGGCGATTCCACCTACAGTCAGCACATCCATTGCAGCAATTGAGGATTATCTGAGACAGAGACAGAGACAGAGCATGGTCGAGTTGATTAAAGATGGCTTATGCAAGAGCGCATGAAATACTTTGCTGATAAAAAGAGAACTGACAGATCCTTCTTGGTAGGTGACTGGGTATACTTAAAACTACAGCCTTACCGACAAACCACAGTCTCCATTCACAGAAATCTGAAACTCTCAGCCAAGTTCTATGGCCCATTTCAAGTAGCTGACAGAGTGGGTAAGGTGGCGTCTGTGCTCAACCTCCCAAAGAAAGATCCGTATCACATCCCGTGTTTCATGTCTCTCAACTCAAAAGAAGTTAGGCTCCACCGGTTCCAACGCCTACACTTCCTTTGGTGGCGCACTCCGGGCAACTCTTAATGGAACCTGTTGCTATTCTGGCTCGCCGAATCATCCCAAGAAACAATCAAGCTGTTACCCAAGTACTCATTCAATGGTCTCACACCTCCCCAGAAGATGCCACTTGGGAAGATTGGTCGAACATTAGCACCCATTTTCCTCAATTCAATCCTTGAGGACAACGATTTTTAAAAGGGGATGGTATTGTCATGACTTGCAGGACATACAACAACTGTCAAGTAATTTTTTTTGTTAGTAAGGAGAGTTAAGTAATTGTAACAACTTAAGTATAGTAGGATGGGAACACGTGTAGGGTTAAGAGTAGAGCAAATCTCTTGGATCCGGTCTTGTTAAAAAGAGAGAAAGGATTGTAAGAGGCCTATAAAGGAAGAACAAGAAAAACAGGCTCTTGTTTCAGAGAAACAGAGATTCCTTCTCATTAGTTATAATCAGTTTTATGTATTAGTTTGATAGTTTATAACACATGCTAACCTTTAGAATTATTGAAGGTTTTAGTGTTTTACAGATTGTACGAATTGAGGATGAACAATTGCTTTTATGGTTTTAATTTACTGAAAAAGAGGCCAGTTTAGCTCGAGGCCATATATGTGGGAATCTGGATCCACGTCACTCATTGCAAAAGATATATAAATGTCGCGATAAATTTAGAGATATATACAACTACAAATATTGGTGATATTTCAATAATATTTATGATATTTTCAATATTTTATGATATTTGACGGTATTTGACGATATTTTGTTTAGTTAACAATTTTATTTAATATTTACCATTATATTTTAAATAAATGGAAATGATATATCGTTATATATCAAGAAATATCCACAATATCTACGATGTTTTAGATATATCCACAATATTTGCATATCAAACAATGTAAAATATCCCCAAAGAGAGAAATATATCTACGATATATATCAAGAAATTGAGTATCAATAAACACTCATATCCTGATATTTTATATTATGGTGCAAGTAGTTAATCCTCACCACCAAATGCTAATAGGACATGTGTTAAAGAGAAGTCCACCAATACCAAGGTGACAGTGTGACACATTGTTGGGAGTTGAGTTACAACTTACATGTCAAGAAAGACTCGCAATGATTACATAATCCATTGGGATATAACAAGTTGATGACACCAATAAAGGCACCAATGCAACCTAATAGCCACGCAAGGGGAGTTAGTTATGCTATACAAAGAGTAACTCTAGAGGACAAATTGGGGGAAAAAGTAATTCAATAGGACACCTTTTTTTTTAATCACTCACAAGGACCGGGTAGATGAAATGTCAAGTATACCCTTGACACGAAATTAAAAACGGCTCGGGTAGATGAAATGTCAAGTATACCCTTAGTACGAAATAATAAACGGTCTGGCCCAACCAAAACGACCCGGTGTATATAGTATGAACAATGATTGTTCATACATATTTGGGGTATGAACAATCATTATTCATACATTAACATGAGCGATGAACACTCATTGTTCATAAAAACAATCATTGTTGATTGTTCATACCTATTTGGGGTATGAACAATCACTGTTCATACCTCAACATAATGTATGATCAGTAAAAACACATATTGGAATATGAACAATCATTGTTTATACATCAACATGAGCTATGAATAATCATTGTTTATATCTATTTGGGGTATGAACAATCAATGTTCATACCTAAACATAATGTATGATCAATAAGAACACTTATTGGAGTATGAACATTCATTGTTCATACCCATGCATATTTTGGGTATGAACAATGATTCATTTATATATGAAGAATAATTGCTCATACCTATTTGGGGTATGAACAATCACTGTTCATACATCAACATGAGCTATGAACAAGCATACCTATTGGACTATGAACAATTATTGTTTAACACTGAACAATCATTGTTCATACCCCCTAATGATATCTTGAACAATCATTGTTCATACCTATTGGACTATGAACAATGATTGTTCAACACTGACTCATTCAATGATTGTCCACTAAGGGTATGAACAAGCATACCTATTGGACTATGAACAATCATTGTTCAACACTGAACAATCATTGTTCATACCCCTAGTGGACTATGAACAACTACTGTTCATACCTCAACAACATGAGGAATGGTCAGTAAAAACATATGTTGGACTATGAACAATCATTGTTCATACCCCCTAGTGGACTATGAACAATCATTGTTCATACCTCAACAACAATAAACTTTTTTGGACTATGAACTTTTTTTGGAACTGAATTTTAGGAACTTCTTTTGGAAGTGTCATGCAAGTTGAAAAATAATCAAATTACACACTTGATTCCCTGTTTGATTAACGTTAAAATTTTAGAAGATCTTGGTGGATTCGAACAACCATCTCCTTTGGATATATCCAAAGTGCTTGACCATTTGAGCTAAAGATCCACGCTTGTAGATGTATTGATTGTTAGATTTAGGATTTCCAGTTGAACACGAATCGGTAAAAACTCGATACAAATCACTTACAGGCATTTTATCGAACGCTTTTTGAAACTTTTTCGAAAGCTCCTATCAACAATCAAACTCTTCACTCGCTAAATTAACTAACATCAAAAGAACCACAAACACAATACGCAAATCATCAAACTCACTAAAAATCGAGTATTCTGATTCACAACTACAAAAAACCAGCTCAAATACAAAAAAAAACGAAAAAGAAAAATTACTTGATCTTCTTACTTTATTTTCTAAGGTGAGTTAGAACTAGATTTTCTTATTTTATTATACATACCCATAAATCACTTGAGATTGCCATCACAATTTTCTCTCTTTTCAATTAAATTGTTTTTGGGAAGGAGAAAAACATACGTGAGAATGAGAGAATGGGTGTTTTGATAGCTTATAAAATAGCAAATGGTAACTTTGAAGGGTAAAAATGGGATTTAAAAAAAATAAAAACGGACCAACTTATTTATTTTGTCTTTGAGGGTTATTTTAATTAAAATTTTGGGTCCGTGGGTTATTAAAACGTAGAAATTGGGTTTGTGAATGATTATAAAAAAACCATGTCATCTAGAGTTGTTTTGAAACGAAATTGGGCCGTGGGGCTAATTTCTTGTATGCTATATTAGCCTAGAACTTGAAGTGTTTTCTTACCTAAAAAGACACACAAGTCATCTCTCACAATCACTATACTCAACTCTTCTCCACCATTCGAAGACTCTATTGCTGCCAGATAGTTTGCAACACAATGACATTCTCTATAGACATGAATGAAAAGCACATTCGACATTCTACTAACCACTTCCAGACTTCTAGTATAGCAGCTTTGGTGTCCCAACATATCTATGGTAGAATCAGAAGCAACAATATTTGTCCAAGTTGTTCACATCCTCTTAATCCCATCAAAATTGCTTTCATTTCTTGGTATAGAACCGGCCTAGCTCCACCGGCATGGGTGTACGCAAGTAACACCTCACCATCACTGTCTCTGATCATTCCTCTATTTCCTCCAATACTATCCCTTGCATCTGACATGGAACCATCTGTGTTAAGTTTTATAGTACCGACTTCCAGTTTAGTCCATATGCATTGTACAGGGATACGTTGTTTATAAATTATAAGTGGCTGGTACGCCTAGCTGTTCCAGGAGCATTCTTGCACCTTGATTCAGCTTTACTCAAGCTAGCTAGTATTCCTTGAACATAGACCTTCATGTCGTTCATAAGTTTACTGCATACCACTTGCCATGGTTATATTCAGTTTTAGCCCAAAATCACTACTAAATAGTTTCGCAAAATATGTTTCAGAAAAATCATTAGCGCAAGGAGATGATTCTAATGGCAAAAGGGAGAAAAAAACGAAGGTTGTGCCGATGAGATGCGCGTACTCTGAACTGTAGTATAGTGCAGACTGCAGAGATAACTTGATATTTCCCATATCCGAAGGTTAAGTAAATTTATACAATTTAATCAAGAAAACTTTTAAAGGATAAATAGTTAAATACAGCCAGCTATGCTTAACAATTTCAAATGAAAATTATAATCTTAATTTGATTTCACATGAGAATTCTAACTTATGTTATGCCCTATAATATCATATTGTTCATAGACCATGAGGCAAACAATGACATGAATGAATGAACTCACAATGTACATGCAACGAGCTTACCATTCTCAGACTTGTTCAGCTTTAATTTGATCGTTCCCAAAGTTCAGGATCATTGTCACGAACAGTTAAAACTCGAAAGGTCTTTACATATTGGATCCGGGTTGGGCAGATCACCTAACAGGCTAACATCCACCATCTCTTATCCAAGTTTAGTTTCAATTTTAATTTCTTGATCTGCCCATTTCAGCCCATTACATGAAATCCGCTCACGAGTCACGACCAATAGGCTTGGGTTCACCTTGCTCAAATTGCAGTTCTAAGTTCTAACAAACACAACTTAACTTAATTACCTGTCTGTAGAACCTTAGCAGACGGTAGAAGGGTACATGTGCAATTGTAGTCAAAAGACAAACAAATGTCTGTGTAATTCAATAAGCTAGCAGAAGACAAACTTAGACGAAATGTCCGAACTCTGAACACAATATACTGCTAACAAATTCTCAGAGGAGAAATGGATCCAAACATATGAAAACCAAGAGTCCAAGACAGGTTTCATTGTGTCAATGCTATGTACTTGGGCTAAGCTAATGAGTGAAGACCCTAAGATTGGTTGGGAAACTAATACAAAAAAAAACTTGGCATCTATTACAAAATAAAATCACTAAAGAAATCCTATTTACCTGAATAAGAAAATAATACAAGATTTTGGTCCTGCAAAAATTGATCGAGGAAGTGCTCCGGTTACTTCTCTTCTCACACAAGTAAAAACTTCACTTCTAGAGTTCTAGTCACTTAAACTAAGATAATGCATGAAAACCCCATTTGAGCCTGCACTGAGAGGTGTGCCAGTCAGCCGTGGTTCCTGCAGCAAAGAGGAAAAATAAACAAAACAAAAAATGAGCCCTCCTATAGCGTTTGAAACTTGCATGACAGCTCAGGTGACTGAAATGTGCTCTCATCGAGTCATCGATATCTTTCTTGTAGACGCTACCAATAGAATACCATAATAAAAATAAGAAATAAATTGGTAATGAAATGAAAGATTATACTGAAATGCTAACACACAAGATGCAAGAAAGATGTCGTATGGTTCACTTTATGAAAGGATAACGGAAGAACAAACATGCAAATTCTTGTACAATCTGCACTGCATACAATTTTTCTACCATCAGTACTAGCTAAAAGACAATAAAAGTAAGTTCCGCAATTGTTTACGTACTTTGAGTCTTTAATTCCTAATAAGTAGTAAGAGTCTAAAAGAGAGGGGAAAAAAAGGAAAGTTCTCTCTTCCTCTTCCTTCTTTCACGATACGTCTTCACTCTTCACACCTTTTTCGATTACTTGTGAACTGTGGATCCTGAATTAAGTTCCGGACTCACTCTATGATCCGTTCTTGAGGTCTAGCTCTCTGGTCTTCCATTTCGCTAGTACCGGGAAGTTGTTCTCATCCGAATGCAATAAGCTATAAGCTACTCTTGATTCAGACTTCTCATAGCATAGTACTATATCGTTTGTCCTCTAGGCTTAAAAAGGTTTTGAGTAGGGTGATTTCTCAAGGACAAGGGGCGTTTACCTATGATTGGTGGTAAATCTTAGATGACATCTTACTGCTAATGAGGCTATTTGATTATAGAAAGAAGAGAGTAGAATCTGGCATTGTTTGTACATACAGAAAAAATAATAATCTTATGAGTGCACATGGTGTAGAACATGGCAGGTCTTAGTTTTGTAAATGGCCAAAAACAAGGGAGGTGATTATAACAGACACAGGCACCGTCCTTTTCGTACAGTACAGCGTGCAGCAGTGTTTGCCCATATTTTTAATTGAATAAAAGAGGATTTTCTGAAGTAAATAAAGAAAAATATATGAAGGATACATAAAGAAACAGACAAAAGAGAGCAACTTATTTTGCTCAAGCAAAAAATAGGTATCCAAAGAACATGTAAAGCATCATAATAAGTGTTTGAAACATTAAAAAGAGAAGAAGCTGAATAAGATACTATGACATATAGAAGGCACGGCCCAATAGTGGTCAGTATGGCATGAAACAAGCCTATAAGCTCAACATCTTGTTTTGGTTGACCAGCACTGAAAGTAATTAAACAGGAAGAAAACCTGACCTGACCAACTCCAGCAACAAGGAATCTTCCAGATCTTGCAAACGCTAGGGAATTAACGCACCCATCCTATATCCAAGCACAGAAAAGTAGGCATGTATTGAAAAATACAAATTGTAGAGTTTATGTGTTCAAGTGACCTCAAAACTGAAAAAGTGCTACTCTAACAGTAAGAAATTTCATTGCCTAGCACTATTGTCATTCTGGGAAGTATATATATATATAACAAACAATCATCTAGTACTTTTAGAACCAAACGAATATAACAAATATAAATGAAAACAATCTACAATCTATCTAAAGCAGAACGCCAATGTTGGACAGCCAGAGCTAATGAGGGTAGAGCCTCAGATAAGTTCTATAACTATAAGCATTATGAACTATAGATATCCAAGCAACGGAGTTTAACCATATACTCATTAATCTGAAAAGTTTTATTCGAGAGAGGAAGCATACCAAAGGAACATCATACAAAGAACGAACTCTTTCCTGGTCTTGCAAACGTTTTGGGTCCCTTACTATTTCCCACAGACGAACCACCCCATTATTACCTCCTGATGCAGCCAGATCACTTCCTCGGCATACAGTAATTGAGTGAACCATTTTTTCTGCAGTGGGCATGCTATCTTGACCATGCGCGTTGTTAATAGTGTACAAATATTCCTTCCGATGTGTGTTCCAAAGAATAATGCTTCCCTGAAATGTTCCAGATAAGAAATCCTCGTATCTTGTTTCAGATGAAGTGTCAAGACTGCTAAGGAAACAGCCTGAAGGCCCGGATTTAAAATCTATGAACTCCTCCCTATTCAACTACACATTGAAAAAGGGAATATAATTTATCTGCAGAAAGTAGAAACAAACAAACGACAACTTGTACCTACAAGATACTCATATATCAATAATATCCATAGATCACATTAAAAGGGCTAAAAAGGCAGACTCACTTTATACAAGCGAACAGTTTTTTGTCCAAAAGTCATCAAACGGTGTCCAGGTAGCCATTCTAATCCCCATAAATTCTCGCAAGTATTAAATGTCTTTTTGCTCCGGAGTTTTCTTGTATCCCATATTATGAATTTTCCCTTAGAGGACCCAGAACATAAGTCTGAGGTATTTTCTCTAAAGGACAACGATGATATAGTCTGGTTATCACCTTGAAAAAGCTCCTGCTTAATAACAGCACAAAAATAAAAAACATGAACAAAAAAAAATCAAAAAAAAATATAGGTGCATGAATATGAATGTAAAGCACAACATTTATTTATTTCTTTTGCTATAGAACATGTATTCTAAATGTATCCACCTCAAAACATGACTCTCTCTCTCTCTCTCTCTCTCAGACAACACACATAATTCAAATAAAAGTTACCCTATGCTTAATTAGTGCATATATATGTAATAAAAGAAGCGTAATGATATGAACATTTCTTAAAAATATTTACCCCAATATGCCTTAGGTAATGTAATGTGTCCCATAAATAGACATAACTATCTTTGCCTCCAGCCGCTAAAAAGAACAGCTTTAGCATCAACCGCTACGGCCAGAACCGCTTCTTTTTTTGGATCGGATTTGGGATTTCTACTTGGCAATGTATACTGCGACGTTCTGTTTTGGTTTACATCCCATTGTCTAATGGTTCCATCTTTGGAAGCTGAGATTACTTTCTTGTCATCATCAGTTATAGCTACCGCAGTGACAGACTTAGAATGTTTCACCGGCAACTCTACAAATTTACAATCTTCCTTTTTTTGAACTCTACAATGTATGAGATAAAATCAAGAAATTAATATCTAAAGATGCATGTGCATGTATTAGGTGTGAAAAAACATTAATAACCTCACCTCCTCCCAATAGCTTCCCAACTAGGCTCCACGTTATTATGTAATATATTAGAAAACTGATTTGCAAGAGATGAAACTATGGTTTCTTTAGGAACAAGGTCTTGAGGTTGACTGTAATCCTCTAGCTTTTTCCTTTCTCTTCCAGTGAACAAACCCATGATATCTTGGCGATATATCCATTTATCTTGTGCTTGTTCTTGTTCTTGTTTTGGATGAGATGATGAGCAACTCTGTAGTTTAGCTTTCTTTTTCTCACTAAAAGGCAGGGGCTGGTCTTCTTCTAGCTTCTTTTTCCCACGGTCTGACATTTTCTCCGGTTTTCCAAAAAAAAAGGTGACTGTCGAGAATGAATTTTTCAAAATATTTGATTTTACTTGTTTGTCCCTGGTAACTTGTAAGAAATTAATTTGCCAAAATTAAAGAACGTGTATTCCTTCTCTCTTCATCTAATCATCTTCTTGTGCGGTAGTAAAATTTCATTTCACTTGATTGCTGCCATAGTGCCATACCAATAAAAGATACTGTCCTGATTTAGTGATTTGGATTTTGGAGTAGGTGATAATGTGATATTAGAGTGATTTTTTACTCCCAGAATTGGTTCCTCCAAGCGCTCCAAGAGAATTTTCATTTTTTCCACAAAAAGAGAGAAATTACGACCGTCACAAAATCCTCAAAATTCCTAGTTTTACTAGTTTGTCTCTCATAAAGAAAAAAAAAAAAAAAAAAAAAAAAAAAATAGAATAAACTAACAAACTGTGTATTTCTTTTTCATCTTATTCCCACAAAAACAGATTAATAACAATAATATCATCTTTTTGTTAGCTTGTTATTAATGCATCCATCCGGAAACTAGACACACAACCACTACACTACACAATTCTTATGTTATGATTTTCAAAAATTATATATATCACAAAATATGTAAAAAGGTGCAAAAAAAAAAAAAAAAAAAAAAAAAAAAAAAATGAGCTTTTTTGTTACGGCAATATCTATATGCCTCATGTAAAAATTCACCTAGGGCCTCCACAATCTCAGAGCCGGTCCTGCTACCAACATGGATATAGCAGCTCAAAGCACCAAGCCACCAATGGGTAACTCCTAGTTGGTACAAAATGCTTATATACCAAGCAATAGGAATATACATCTTAGGTGTGGCTCAGACGCTCAGTGCAAGGCTCCCAGCAATAGCCTCACTTAATACGCTTTTTCCCAAGCTTATACACCCTTCCACCTTGTAGGTTGATCCCATAATATGCGCAATTAAGGTTCTAGACTTGCTACTATTTATTCACCCAAAGAAAAAAAAAATAGAAACTTGCATGACCGCTCAGGTGACTGAAATGTACTCTCATCGATATCTTTCTTGTAGACGCAATGTAATATCATAATAGCAGTAAATTGGGAATGAATTAAGAGAGTAGAAAATCTACAGTGCGCATGAGAGAGAGAGTGGTGGTAGTCAATCGAGGCCACTCATCACGGCAAATGGTGCGTGTATATTGCATCACAAAGTACTGTGCAAGGGCACAAATGTACCGGAGTAGCAGGCATACTCTAGAACTGCTATTAAGAGATTATACTGAAATGCTAACACACAAGATGTCAAAAAGATGTAGGTTTCACTTTACGAAAGGAAAACAGAAGCATTAACGTTCTGTCGTTGTTGAAACATAAGTTCCAATACACTCAGTCTACACTGCATACAATTTTCTACAGAATCGTTAAGTGTTGAAATTGGACGGTTCAATCATATGGGTGATTGGGTGAATATGAAAGTGGGCATTAGATGCTACTGAAGTTATCAAAGCTGTGAAAGCGCAGAACTTCAATTCGACCTATATTCGATTAAGCTCTAAAAGGACTATTACCAATTCTCTCCATTTTGCTGGTTACAGTGACACCACATGACCACAGGAAGAAAAAAAAAACAAAAAAAAAAACCACCATCCAACGGGCGACAGTTTCGCATGAAAAAGGAAAACCCCCAAAGGCCCAAATAGCATCTCCGTGAACTCCAACATTTGCACCAATGGAAAATCTAGCCTTTGATGCCGGCTAATTAAGTGTCTTTTGTCTTTAAGCTGTTCTGCACGCCAAACCTGACACAAGTGCAAATGTCAGTGGACACAAATTAATTGCATATACCAATTGTCCACGGTTATAGATGCAAGCAAAGGGAGGAAGAAACAAATAGGACAAGAGCTGTTCATAATATACGACGTAACTACATTTTTTTCCACTGTTGCTAATAAAATAATTTATTGGATATAAAGATGCGAAAGGAGTGGATCGGTTAAACAGGCATAAGTGCATAACTAAGAAATCCATCTAGATGAAAGCTTCTAGCAAAGTTCCCAGGAGTCCACCCGCCTGCCACTGCATTGGCATAGGGAGAACTGCTTTTGGGGAGAAAAAAAGTTGGGAGGTTTATTTTGATCGTGTCATTCCTAAATAGAGCTGTGGTGGAGCCTGTACAATTTTTTTTTAAAAGACTACCTTAGCACCTAAAAATTTGGCAAAAACAATCCTTGAATAAAAAACAACATCAACTGATTTTCATAAATATCATTATAGTATTGAACCCAATCCTTGAATCAAGTTCCCATATAATGGTACTGACTACTTAGTAAGAACGTCATCTTCTGTTAATAGAAAATATTAAACTGCGCTTCTGATAATTTGAGTTCAGATAGCAATGTTCCTCTAACAAGATTTACACAATAATAAAAACAATCCAGTTAACCAGCTCAGACATTTAGGATCGAACTGCTAAATAAACTGAAAGGGAATAACTTACATTACGTGTGCACTTGCAGTGCCTAGCAGATATACTTTGTCCAGACTTATCAGCAAGTTATGTGCGTAGTCATATAGATAACAATAAATGAAACTTGTAGATATTCAAGGAAATGAAGAAGATAATGACAACAAGTGAACAGATACTCGGAGGGAATCGACATCCATCAAGGATTATTCATGCATGGGCTGTTCAGTGCTTGCCCACGTTATTAGCATGTGTTAACAAAACGAGAACAATTATAAGAATAAAATGAAATAAATAAAAGAAAAGAAAAGGTGGACGAGTTTTTACCTCAACAAGTACTCTTCCTTGTTTTGCAGCTTCTTTTGCTCTGTAATTCTGCTACTCTTTTGCAAAAGATCTTGCTTTCTTTTGATAAATTGTACAGAAGTCGTCGTCGTCTGAAAGGATGGCGGGAATAAAATCGTCTTCATCGTCTTGATTTGTTCTACTCATGCTATCTGCAATATTGACAGACTGTATTAGAGAGAAAGAAAATACACACACGTGTACTACTATCCACCACTACTGCACAAACATGAGGTGAAGCGATATTGTTAGTTATTCAATAATGGCAAGACCACCAAAATCCTCCATACCTTCGTCAGATACATATTCCATCCATCTTTTCAAACATTCCACTTTAGATTCCTATTTATCGCATAAGAGGCAGTAAGAGAATGATCATCAATTAGAGTAAATCAATAGTACTAGTATGCTTAAGAAAGATCAACGATCGTACCGCTATCTCTGCCATCGTAGGAATGTGCTGATTGTGTCGAAGACAACGACCATATCGTAGCTTCGGTTCAATTAGTTTCATCTGTAATGAAATGCAAAGGTGCCATTACCAAGAGGAAATACATGAAGTGAATCACATAATAAAATCATGTGTGGGAAAGATATATAACCATCCCGAGAAGTTCAACTTCTTCAGCTGTTCTCTCTCTCTGAGTGTCTCCCTTCTTTCTAGGGGTTGGCCTTTCCCTGTAAAGAAAAATTAAACTTGAGTTTGTAAAACTTGATAAATAGAGGTAGTACACATATCTAGATTTAAACAAAAAAAAAAACAAAATGTTGGAAAATTAAAATCAGAAAAAACTTACTTAAGCAAACACTTCTTCATGGATTAAAATCAAAACCCTAGAATCACAGAAGTAAAAAAAAAAAAAAAAATTGAGAAGAGAGAGGAAATTATTTTGAAAGAATTTTACAGGGAAGATTTTGGGAACTGTGGGATAATTGGTTTCTTTAAAGTCAGTAAATCAGCCATGGGGATTTTGTCCATGCTGCTTATAATTTAGAATGAAAGAAGAATGGTTAGTTGTCCACTTTCTTTTTTCTCTAGATGAAGATGCAACCTTGAAGAGCATTCCCAAGACCATTAAAAATTCATACCTTGTTTCCATAATATTCTTCCTCATTCGTTTCTGCATCCGAGTCATTCTGGTGAGCCGCTGCTTAGTCTTACGTACAAGAACACTGGGAAAATACATCTGTCATATTTAAAAATGAATGCACATTAGCAATTTACTCGCAGCAACTGTAACTAAGAGAAACCAAGTAAAGTAGCATACCAAATGTTTGTCAATCAGCTTAAGTGCTTTCCTATAATTTCTTGGTAACTGAACTAGCATCCGATATTTATTTGGCACGCGATCTCTTTTTTTATTTTTCACTTTTAAGTATAAGAAGCCTGCACAAAAAACAAAATGTATATTATATCAACTAGCAAGAACCTATCTTAATGGAAGATCAATAGCTGAGAACCTAGAGCACACACCACAGGCTGGACCAAATTACACAAAAAGTGTGTCAACTATATAATATAATAACAGTCCAACTCCCTGAGATTTGCTAATATCGTAGCCAGGAAGGAGAAAAAAACCCAACCCAACAACAACTCAGAGGATTAGTATAATCTATTGAAATCATGCCCATCTAAAGATTTTTCCTTATGACATCAGGAGGGAGCCCTCCAAAAAGTGTTCAGAATGACATTAAAAGAAGCCCTTTACAAACATGAATAATTTAGGTCTGCAATTTGGAAGCACTAATAATTTCTTCGTTGCCGTTACTAATTATATGAGTTTAGCTGAAAAGATAAAAAAAAATTCAAAATAAAATAAGAGAATATTGTTATTACCATCGCTGTAGTGCAGTGTAACGTAGTCACCGGGGCATGAGGAGAGTCGTTTGGGGATCCCAGTTTTTACGTTGTCGTTCTTCTTCATCCTCGAATTCGTCTCCTTAATATTTGTATGTGTGTTTAAGGTACGAGGTCGCCGAAAAAGTGTATGTGAAACTGACTTGGTATATTTTTTTCCAACTGTCCAACAAACTCCAATTGTATCGGGTGCTTTATACTCATGCACATAAAGGGTGTGTAAGTCATTTTTTTTTTTCGCTACAAACATGTGATATATATATTAGAACATAAGGGGTACCATACTACAATCCAGCAAATGCTTTGGCAGTAGACTGACATCCTGAGTCTGGATAGCCCACTTTGCTAGTGCATGTGCCTCAGCCGTTATACATACGACTGATCCACCTAAACTTACAAAAAGTAAAAGGTTTACATAACTCCTCAATCATTAACTTAATTGGTTCTAGTCTCCAATAATGAGAGTTAGACTCACGAGTGTTTTGTAAATCCATCATGACTAATTTACTGTCACCCTCAAACAAAAACGAGTTCCCTCCCGTACTCCTAGCTAGCTTTGCTGCGACCTCCAGTGCCACCATTGCTGCTTCTTCAACCTCCTGAGCTGTGAATCTCCTGATGGCTGCCCCTCGTAGGTTCCCTTCATTGTCCCAAGCCAGTGCTCCAGCTGCTGCCTTTCCAGATTCTCTGCAGTATGCCGCATCACACTTTATTACAATGGTATCTAAGTCAATAATAGGAAATAATTCATTATATTCATCAATATTAGAGATAAAAGGAGTGCAGTGTGGGTTATTTTTATTCCCAACTCCCTGGTTGTCCTCATAAGCCTGCAGACATCTGTTCCAAAGTGCATAGGATCGTCTGATCAAGCTTTCTCTGCTGCTGTTTTTCCCTTCGAATTTTGTTTTGTTTCTCAAATCCCAGATCTCCTGGAGGAGGATAAGTGCCAAGACTCCCTTTTCTGCAATACCCTGATCCTCTGCCTTGCTCCATGTGATGAAAAGATCTATCCAATCTCTTATTGAGTTCTCCTCCATCTCATGTATCTTTCCTCCCAGGTTAGAGGCAAACCAAATGGATCTAATCCATTCACATTGGAAAAAAAAATGTTTAGGATCCTCCTTTCTGATCCAAAGAAAAAGGACAAAGAGAGGTCTCCTTTAAGATTCCTTGTTTCAAGCAATTCCCCTGTAGGTAGGATTCCCATGTACATCTTCCATATAAACAGCTGATTAGATGCTGGTATATGAGTTCTCCAAATAGCTTTTATAGTCATAGTGTTAAAAGAAGATGACTGCTCCAAAATTCGATGTTCCTTCAACTTGTTATAAGTCGACTTCTGACGCATGTTACCATTTCGGGTACCTATCCATCTTAGTTTGTCTTTGCTTGCATATCTTGGTCTGATTGGTACTTGCTTAATAAGATTTCCTATAGTGGGTGGGAATAGGTGATCAATCCTATTTGTATCCCACCCACTACCATCCTCAAGCATGATATTCTTGACAGTAAGGGTCTGAGTATCTATCCTTGTAGGAATCATATCACCCAGGGAACAAGATTTATTATTAATACACAACCAAGGTTGCATCATTAAAGACACATCCTCCCCTTTACCTATACTCCATATACAATGAGGTTTAATGCTTTGTGCCACTCTGTGAACCCCTTTCCAGAACCAGGAGGCATACGGTGGTGGATCCTCTTTTATGTCAATCCAATTTTTACCATACACAACAAGGAAAGTTTGAGCCCAGAGGGATTTTTTATCAGTTAGAGCTTTCCATGCCAACTTAGCTAGCATAGCTTTGTTCATGTCTTGTGTTCTTCGAAATCCAAGACCACCCAAGGCCTTAGGTTTGCATATGCTATTTCACCCAATGGTGTGTAAGTCATAAGTGTACCATTGAGTGTAGAATTCAGAATGTTTATTGGAAAAAAGAGAGTAGAGTTTAGAATTGTACATGCGTACAGTTTATCTCGAGATCATTTTATGGCATTTGTTTTAATTTTTTTTTTCTCTCAATGTGTTTTTCACAGTTCAAGACTTCACGCTTATACAATTGTGAATTTGTGTTCGACACTCAGGTAGAGAAGTCACATAGGTCCAATCTGCTGACTTAATCAACATTATTATATGGGATTATAGATTATAGATAGACAGATGATGGTAATGAGAAGGCCAAACACTACGTGATTATAGCTTTGCTACACTTTTTTTTGGCACAGGCAAAGAAAACATAACAGTCTCGTAAGATTTTTTTATTGTTTGAGATATCCAAAAGTTGCACGTTTTTGCTATTATGTAATAACTTTGTCGATATTATACAAGAGATGTTTACAATATGGTATAATTGGTTTTTACTATTTTTGATAGATTCTAGCTAATACTTGTTTCTTTTTGTTTATTTTATTTTTAATTTTTGTAGCAATGAATCGCCGAACAAAGAATGTGTCTAAAGTTGTTTCATGTGTGATTGGCGGTGGTAGCTCGAGTGCTAGCTACTAATAAATAAGCCAGTGAAAAAGCCTAGAAACCGTCAACAATTAGCCTAGAGAATCAGGAACCTTTCTATGTGCAGAGAGATCCCATCTACGACTTGGTGAGTTTTATTTATTTATTTTGCGTTATTCTATTTAGGTTGCATTATATATTTATTTTGCTTAATTATGTTGCAGCATGACGTTTTGAGAGAAACTGGAAATATGATACGACGCAGTATGGATGCGGGTGTTAATGCAATTCCTAAGGATGCGATGACATATTTTCAGATGGCGTACCATATGACTCAGACACAATTTATTTCTCGTGGAGATTGGGGTGATGTTTTATGAAGAAGTTGTAAAATTTGAAACAACTTTATTTATTTGATGAAATTGTAAAATTTCAAACAATGTATGTGACTGGTTTTGTTATGGAATTCGTTGTGTTGATTTATGTTGTGGATGTTTGATTATGTTGGAAATGATTTACGAGTGTTTGATTTACGAGTGTTTGAGTTTATGAGTGCAGGATGTTTATGAGTTTATTCGTTACACAAAAACACTTGATTTTTTTTTTGTTCCAAAAGGCCCAGGCACGCCAAATTAAATGAAGTTGTTTTATAAGGCGCAATCCTGCCAATCGAAATTGTTTTGTAAGGCCCAGTCATGCCAATTGAAGTTGTTTCATAAGGCACAATTAAGCCAACCAAAATTGTTCTATAAGGCACAGTGATGGCAAATTTGCCATTTAAACGGTTAAACCTTTCTTTTAGTACCAAACAGCCTACACTAGCTTATTGGATAAAAAACATGTGGTAGACATCTACAAAACATAATCATTTTGGTCCCAAAAATCCGACTTGCTCCTTAGTTGATGGTTTCATAAGGCACAATTTAGCCGTTCGTTGTTGTTGTTGTTGTTTTTTTTTTTTGTTATTATCAAGCAGCCATAATTTGATCAAAATAGCACTAATTTGCCAAATAGAAACATTTAGTTTCCAAAAGGCAAACATGTGCCTTATAGGGTGGGTTCATAAGGTCCAATCTGCCCTTGTGAGTCGGTTTGATCGATAAAAGAGGTTGCAACAGGTTAACTTGATGTAGTTAGGGGGGTGCCCAACACAAAACCTATTTTTTAGGTCAATGACAAACTTGTCATAAATCTTTTTTTTTTTCGGGGTCTTCCCAACACAAAATAGAAGGTGACCGTAGCGAGTACCTTTAAC
Source organism: Coptis chinensis (assembly GCF_015680905.1). NCBI lineage: Eukaryota > Viridiplantae > Streptophyta > Magnoliopsida > Ranunculales > Ranunculaceae > Coptis > Coptis chinensis. Next base: position 95,235,682 of record NC_141461.1, read on the forward strand.
ATTTGTTTTTAAAAGAGTCCGGCTACTCAATAACCGGGTACTGGGATCAAACCCCAACAACTACTCTGTATTTGATGACACATACATGTCTCCACTTAACGACCTGATAACTTCCCCGTTTCTCTACTTACATTTCCCTTTTTTCTATTTTTTATTTTTTGGTAATTACCAAAAAAAAAATCCTTTTTTTCTATTTATTTCTTTCCAAAAACCAAATACACCACTAAATAAAATTTACTGGACTTAGAGTACGTTTGGAAACCTTGAGAATTCTTATCTTAACCGAAATTGGTGGGTTTTCTTATTCTCATGTGTGTTTGGTTGCACAGAATTAGAATTCTAACAAGACTTGGATTCTCACCCTAAAACTATGTTAATTGGGATTCTCACAATAGTTAAGGATAGTTAATTTCTAAGATATAGTTAACAAAGAAGTGCATCTTTAGAAAAAAGAGTTTGCGATATAGAGGTCCTAAAATATGAAAGAGTCTTAAAGAACCCTTATTTAATTAAATGACGCGTGTACATGTTTTTGAAGGGACTAAGAGAATTCTTATGGACAACCAAACAATCCTATTTCTCACATTATCATCGAGAATTCAATTCTCAGAGAATTCTAATTCCCATTCGTTCCCAAACGTACCCTTACTCGTCTTCTTCTTTTGTCTAGTGTTGCCAACTTGCCATTGCCATGTCCATCAGGAATAAGCTCTTGCTCCAATTGCTTTTTCTTCTAATAAATAAAATTCAATCAATTCATATTAAGCACTAACAAATTGATAAAATTTTACAAGATTATGACTTTGAAGTGTTTTAGAAGTACATGCATGAAGGCATGAGTATGGGGATAATAATGAAGAAGGGTCCTCTTTGGGTTGAAAAACAATGGTTCATTTCTTCTATTGGGATTAATAATAAAATTTTCATTTTGATGATTATTCTTTTCTATAATTACAAATGGAAATCCTATAAAAAGGTTGTTAGACTTGTTCTTTTCCCTTGTAAACCACAATTATAGAGCATAAATAAGATGATTTAAGGTTTAATTTATATCAATATAATAACAACTCAAAATTATCAAATTTCATATTGATGAAAACTTTTTAGCTTTGGAACAAAACAAGTTTATAATATTTACATCTCTTTTTGCTTCTTTGTGTTTTTTCTAATTGAATTCTGGGTGTGGGGGCGTTCAACATGTTTGCACGATCGGTTTGACAGTTTTTAGGAGAGGAAGAGCGCCTTTTGTTTCCCTGGGGGTAAAGAAAATAAAATAAATAATAATAGGAAGTTAACTTTTCGTTTAGGCTAAATCTATGGTGCGCGAGATGTATAGGATACGCGGGATTCTTGTCCACTCATTCTACAAACTGGCAACCGGTAGAATAAGTGTACAAAAAAGGGTAAAAAGGGTAAAAAGGGTATATCACTTTCAATAAAAATAAAAATAGCCGTATGCCCGTATTATATTTTTTTTATTATACGACTCCACCAGTAACCAGTTTCGTCTCCCTATAATTTTTCTCCCTCTAAAAGCGAAACATGGTGATTAAATAGAGAGTTCTCATAATCAACTTGTAACAATTGGAGTGTTTACTAGTAAGAAATTATTATTCTTCATCATCTTATCAGAAGTATAGGAAATGTCGTTGGTGAATGCCGAGATCTTGTTCTTGATCCCATTGCTTGCACAGGTGAATGAGCATGTCAGCATGCCAAGCTCTCTATGCTTAGAAATGCCACTAGACTTTATCAAATTTTTGCAGGGGGAAGCCACAACCTCCTTTCGAACAGGTTGGATATTCACATAGTATATACGTAGTGACATAGATTCTAGTAGATATTTTACTGTGGTGTAACTTATTTGTGATTACTTTTGGGCAGACAAAGCCGGCCTGCACTCCCTGCTCTTGAGCGGCTTATTCATTTAAGTGATGAGTGTAGGAACCGTTATTTCAGAATGTAAATTTCTACAAACCGTGAAAAATATGCGCAGCGGAATTAATGGGTTCTCACGATTTTGGATGGAAAACATACTTTAGATCGGCTGTGATAACTCTGAGAATCCAGAATCAGCAACTTCTTGATCTTCTATTGTATTCCTATGCACAGAGTGGACGTTGTGTGGGCAACGATCTTCCAACCTCTTCTTGTTGGAGCTATCCCTCACATGAGGAGAGAAAACAGAGCTGGAGAGAAACGGGCTTAATTCGGGCGTTGAAATGTCGAGGCCTTGCCAGGCGGGATGAAGCGCGACTTCGGCTCGAGTTCAAGTACATAGAAGCCAGCCAGCTCAAAGCGCGACTGCGCTCGGTCCCAGTGTTTAGGCGCGACTTCGGCGCTCAGGAAGCGGCGCCAGCGCCGGTGCCTAATTTCGTGGGCTTCGCTACAGTACCCGCGAAATTTGGTTTTTTGGAGATAAAAACCAAAATCAAGGTTTTGGAAAACCTAAGACTAAGAACCAGACAAAAACAAAGAGAGAGAAACCAATCTTGAAAGCTATCAAGATTGAGAGATAACCTTTACAGAGATACAACCCTGTAAAGAGATAAGAGTGATCTAGTAAGGTGAGAGACTGAAAGGAGAGATTGTAATCTTCCTTCCCACTTTAATAAGAACTGGCTCTTGTGGAAGTAGGCATCATTGGCCGAACCACGGTAAATCTTTGTTTTGTGGTTTGCTTTAACTGCTTTACATTATTATCTATTGTTAATAGTTGTTTAGCGAGTTGGGCATGTTAGTATAGGTAGTTTGTGATATTTGAGATTTATCTGGAGTTGAAGTGTGTTCATACAAGTTATCTGTGTAGTGGGGGAACCGATTGGTATTGGTATAATCCCCAACAAGTGGTATCAGAGCCTTGGTTAGAATAGCCTAGGGTGTTATCCGAATCTTGGTCAGAAGGTGTTTGACGAAATTCCTGAGAGAAGATTCGAGGTTAAATAACTTGTAGAGATGGACCATTCCGTGAACACTCGCATGATAAATTTGAATAGGAAGAACTACACCATCTGGAAAGCCAAGATGGAAGAGTTGCTATACTGCAAGGACTTGGCACTTCCCATTGAGAATGAGGGAGTAAAACCAAAAAAGACCGATGAGGTTGAGTGGAAAACGGCAATGAAAAGCGATTGGATACATTCGACGATGGATTGACGACGATTGTCTTTCACCATGTGTCCCAAAGAGACTACGACTTTTCGGTTTGTGGAAACCTTCGAAGACCTATATGAGAAAAGAAGTCGGGTGGAAACAAAGTGCTAATCGTTAAGAAGTTTGCGCACCACGAAAGTACCAAGATGGTTCTTCAATGTCCGAAAGCATCTTAATGAAGTACGAGAATATCATCAATCGATGCATTTGATGAAGATTAATTTGGGAGACGAAGTTGAAGCTTTGTTCCTATTAGGCTCTCTACCCGAAGTTGGGAGACATTAGCGGTTTCTACATGGAGCAGCCAAGGATGGAATTGTTACCATGGAGATGGCTACCATGTCTTTGTTGAATGAAGAGACTAGAAGGAGTGCAAGAAGCGCTCCTCTCACTCGAAGGTCCTTTTCACGAGAGAAACGGGGAGAGGTCGAAACAGAAAAACCATCTCGTTCTAGAGGTGATGGCGTAGTAAATCTAGGGGTGAAGCTAGAACTCCTAAAGCGAGAGGCAATGTTACTATTGTGCCACAAAGGCCACTTCGGATATGAGTCGCGAACGAAGAGGGATGAGAAGAATAACCGTGTACATGAAGACATGGTGCGGAGGAACGGAAACACAAAGAGAGATACTACCGCACTAGTCGGCGACCTGGTGGGAATTGTGTCGGTTGTGGTGTGTCTTTGTCTTAGTACCTCATGTCGATATCTGAGTGGGTGATAGATCTGAGGAGCATCCTATCACGTCACAATCGCGCCACGGGGATTCTTCACTACCTACAACCGTGGTGAATATGGTGAAGTAAGGATGGGTAACGATGGGCGTCTCAAAGATTATAGGCATTGGAGATGTTCATATAGAAACCAATGTCGGCTACACCTTAACACTTTCGGATGTAAGACATGTCCCCGACATACGGTTAAAGCCTAATTTAAATTTTGGAAATTAGATGACGACGGCTTTGTAAACTCGTTTGGTAACGGGGTATGGAAACGAAAGCGAGGGTTCCATTGTAGCAGCCGGAGGAAAGAAAACTTGCTCTCTTTACAAAACACAAGGCTAGTTTGTGTAAAGCGCGGAAGCGAATCGCGTGAAGAAGAAGCTTCATCCGAACTGTGGCACAAGAGACGTGGTCACATGGGCATAAAAGGGATGGAAGTTCTTGCTAAGAAAAAGGCCTTGCCGGACATCAAAGGTACACATTTAAATACATGTACTCACTATTTGGTAGGAAAGCAACACAGGTGTCTTTTCCAAAGATTCCGTCTCACGAAAAGGACACCCTTGAACTAGTGCACCTACGACTTATGTGGTCCTATGAGAGTGAAGTCCCACCGGGGAGCCGTCGTTCTTTGACATTCATTGATGATCGTCAAAGAAAGATATGGGCCTATAGTCGAAAGACCAAGGATGAAGTACTTGGCGTGTTTGAGAAATTCCATAGCATGGTGGAAAGAGAGAGACCGAAGTTGTTGAAGTGTATTCGCCGGATAATGGGGGTGAGTACATTGGGCCATTTGAAGAGTATTTCCGAGTCATGGGATTCATCATGAGCGCACCGTTCCCAAGACACCGCAAATGTAAATGGAATAGCGAGAGAATGAACCGTACCATTGTAGAGAGGATGAGATGCATGCTATCTCACTCTAAGCTACCTAGAAGCTCTTGGGTAGAAGCAATGCGTCATGTTACCCGTGCATGTGATCAACTTTGTCACCAAAGAAAGCCTCTGAATAGTGATTATCTAGAGAGAGTATGGTCAGGTAGAGATGTTGATTATGGATACTTAAGGGTATTTGGGTGCAGGGCATTTGTGCATATTCCGAAGGATGAAAGATCCAAGCTTGATGACAAAGCCAAGCAGTGCATTTTTCTAGGTTATGGAGATGAAAAGTTTGGTTACAAACTCTATGATCCGATTAACAAGAAGGTAATCCGAAGTCGAGATGTTGTGTTCTTAGAAGACCAAACCATAGCAGACTTTGAGGAGGGCGAGAAGCTACAGGCTTTCACCAATGATCTTGTTGATTGAGAACCGAAGTTCCCTACCGTGGAACGTCACGAGAAGGCATTGAGAATGCAGAGAACCATGAGTTTGAAGCTCATGATGAGAATCCTATTGCTTTCATGATGGGATAGAACCTATTGGTATAGAAGATGCAGATGAGATGAGATACATGAACCACCACCGAGCAAGCGAAGTGCATCCTCCGAGGCACCGGCCGGATGGGGCAAGGAGTCCGGCGAGAGAGACTAGCTTCAACTGTATCCACCACATAATGCGTGCGTGCTACTATCGGATGGTGGAGAACCTATGTACTATCAAGAGGCACTTGAAGGTACGCATAAAGAAAAGTGGTTGAAGGCCATGCATGACGAGATGGATTCTTTGCATAAGAATCACACTTATGAGTTAGTTGAGAAACCCACGGGAGAAAAAGTTCTCAAGAATAAGTGGATATACAAAGTCAAGCATGAGGAGAACAATCTCACCCAAGGCACAAAGCTCGCCTTGTTGTGAAGGGATTTGGTCAAAGGAAAGGAATTGACTTTGATGAGATTTTTCTCTCAGGTGAAGATGACTTCTATCCGGGTGGTATTGGGTATGGCCGCAAGTATGAACCTAGAGGTTGAGCAGCTAGATGTTAAGATAGCTTTTCTTCATGGAGACCGTGAAGAAGATGTCTACATGGACCAGCCAGAGGGGTTTGAGGTCAAAGGCAAGGAACACCTAGTATGCAAGCTGATAAAGAGCTTGTATGGGTTGAAGCAAGCACCGAGACAGTGGTACATAAAGTTTGACTCCTTTATGGCGAAGCAAGGATACAAGAAGTCTGCTTCCGATCATTGTGCATTTGTTCAGAGATTTCCATATGGAGATTTCATTGTGCTATTGCTGTATGTGGATGATATGTTGATAGTTGGCCCAAACATCAACAAGATATCCAAGCTGAAGAAAGACTTGAGTAAGTCCTTTGAGATGAAGGATTTGGGTCAAGCAAAGCAGATACTTGGGATCGCGGATCACTTTCGTGACGAAAAGAGTGGAAAGTTGTGGCTTTCAAGAAAGCTACATTGAGAAGTCTTGAAGAGATTCAACATGGATCAAGCGAAGCCGGTCGGTTTGTCCGCTTGGTGGCGGTTTAGCATGACCAAAGAGATGTGTCCTAAAGGTGAGCATGAGCAGAGTCGGATGGAAAAGATTCCTTATGCATCCGCAGCGATGGGCGGTTGATGTATGCCATGGTGTGTACTAGACCGGATATTGCTTTCGCCGTTGGGGTGGTAAGCGATTTACATCAAATCGGGTAAAGAGCATTGGGAAGGTGTTAAGTGGATATTGAGATATCTCAAAGGCACTTCCAAATCGTGTTTGTGTTTTGGTGGAAGTAAGCCCTTACTTGAAGGCTACACTGATACAGACATGGCAGGTGATGTTGACTCGATGAAGTCCACCTCCGGTTATCCGTTACTTTTGCAGGGGGAGCAGTTTCTTGGCAATCTAAGTTGCAAAAGTGTGTTGCCCTCTCCACTACAGAAGCCGAGTATATTGCAGCCACTGAGTGTTGCAAAGAGTTGCTATGGATGAAGAGGTTCTTCGACGAACTAGGGCTAAAAGCGAAAACAGTTTGTAGTTCTATGTGATCGAGCGCCATCCACTTGAGCAAGAATCCGAAGTTTTCATTCTAGATCCAAGCACATACACGTCGCGTTATCATTGGATTAGAGAAGTACTTTCGAAGACAAGCATTTGTGTATCGAGAAGATCCATACCGACAAGAACGGGTCGGATATGATGACCAAAGTCTTACCGAAAGGTAAGTTTGATGTTTGTTGTGCTATTATTGGAATGGCGGCACACTCCTCCTGATGATTTGGCAATTGCATGGAGGTATCCCCCTCACCGTTGGGAGGGGAGATTGTTGAGCTATCCTTCACATGAGGAGAAAAACAGTTTGGGAAAGAAACGGGCGGAATTCGGCGTTGAAATGTCGAGGCGCCAGCTGAAGCGACTTCGCGCTCGAGTTCCAATACATAGAAGCGCCAAAAAGCGCGACCAGCCGTCGGTAATCCGATGTTTAGGCGCGACTTCGCGCCGGAGCGGCGCCAGCGTGCCTAATTTCGTGGGCTTCTTTCAAGATTCGCAGCGAAATTTGGTTTTTGGAGATAAAACCAAAATCAAGGTTTTGGAAAACCTAAGACTAAGAACCGGACAAAAACAAAGAGAGAAAACCAATCTTGAAAGCTATCAAGATTGAGAGATAACCTTTCTGAGAGATACAACCACGTAAAGAGATAAAGAGTGATCTAGTAAGATGAGAGACTGAAAGGAGAGATTGTAATCTTCCTTCCCACTTTAATAAGAACTGGCTCTTGTGGAAGTAGGCATCATTGGCCGAACCACGGTAAATCTTTGTTTTGTGGTTTGCTTTAACTGCTTTACATTATTATCTGTTGTTAATAGTTGTTTAGCGAGTTGGGCATGTTAGTATAGGTAGTTTGTGATATTTGAGATTTATCTGGAGTTGAAGTGTGTTCATACAAGTTATCTGTGTAGTGGGGGAACCGATTGGTATTGGTATAATCCCCAACACTTCTTTCTCACTTGGTGTCACACCCCGAATTTCGACAGAATTCGGAAAAACATTATTTGTTCCCGACTCTTCGATCTCCGAGGTGCGACGCACTCTCTACTTCCAAAAACCCATAAACAGTTTAAATGTGCGGATAATTAAAAACCAATAAAAATTTTAACTTAAACAAAAGTCCTCTTCATTATAAAAATTCACAAATAAGATTAGGTTACAAATCTCTTTTTAATAACTCTTTAATTAAATTTACAAATGAAAATACAAAAACATTGTTTAGACTGAAAATCTATATCACCTCAAGGGAAAACAAAACATATCCTGAGATGCAACGCTAACGCAAACCACAAGCAACAACCAACCTTCTTCAACACTAAACCTGTCAAGACTTATCAACTATGTTTATTTAATGAACACACCCGATAAGCAAACATGCAAATCGGGTAAGCATTATAAAAATGTTGGTGTGAGTAGCTCTAAAATACAACGTATAATTATACATATATATATACAATCCATACGGCAGTTAGTTCCTCCACCGAGGTGCCTTAACTTTCAACGACTAATACAACATCCTTAAGTACAATAATTAAGGCAGGTAGTTTCTCCACTGAGGCGCCTTAACTTCCCACTAACCACACAACAAACTATACGTATAATAAATAAGGCATGTAGTTCCTCCATCGAGGCGCCTTAGGTTCTAACTAAACAAATAACCAACCAAGCATATTATATACGTACCGCATTTCATGCTCAATCACAGAGTGGGTCGTCTCTGCCCAAGTAATTAGTTTGACCCACCCTTCAGCAAAGCCATATACAATCATATATCTAAAGATATATCATTAACCAACATATTATCATAATTATATTAATTAAGGCTTTCTTTGCGTGTCCCTAAAATCACGTCGTATCTATGTCTTACCTAGTTTCCCTGGCTACCACAATCGCTTCCCAACGCCGAACATGTACATCCACATGCATCCCCTTACATAATGAACCACTCCGTGCGTAACTACCCTGAGCGGGATGCCGCACACCAGGTAGCCTTCACACGAAAGCCATTATGTAAGTACTGCCACTATTCGGCATAAAAATATCGCGCGTCTCGTTCTATTTTGCGAACGGAATAATCAAGCCACTATTCGGCTACGCCAGAAGGGCCATTCAGCTTTACTGAAACGCCAGAAGGGCCATTCAGATTCACTGAAACGCCCGAAGGGCCAAATCACATGAGTTGTGGTAGCTAGGTTTTAGGATTTTCGTTACGTAGTTTATTCAAGTGTCATATATTTATGACTCATAATAATTCCACTATATCACGTGCAGGTCAAATACCTTATTGCACTAAGCCACAATATTTAGAAATATCTCAATTATATCTCATAACCACTTTCATTCTTTCATGTGCCAATATATTATTGCACTACGCCACCATCCCGTGGGAAAAATCCACAAATACTCTACTACCTCCTAGTAGCATTTTACAGATAAAATAATGGAGTGTTTATACATTTATTTCTCCAAAACTATTGCATTTAATATATATATATCCCAACATATTATATAATGTCACAATTGCTTCAAATGTATCGCATAACATTTTTATAGCGTTTTAGGAATATTATATCTCCTAAAGTTTCTATCTCGTCACGTGTCAAAATATTCACAATATCAACGTCAAATCATTCTTAGATAATGACAAACAAGATTATACAAGCTTCCACAGTATTTTAGCATTTGATTTGCCCATACAATTTACAACATAAAACGTAGCACAATTAAACAGTCTACAGTCCACAATCAAATCCCAAAAATCTAAAGTCTATGAATCTAAGTCTGTATGTAGTTTAATACTCATAACAACATATATATCAAATTCTTATTATCAGAATTCCCCTCTAGTTACGTGCCAATATTATATTACACTACTCACGTCAAAACTTAATTAGATAATGACAAACAAGGTTATACAATATCCGATAACATTTTATTACCACATTTGTCCATATTCTTAAATATGTGAAAACTGGAAAAAGTCAACATTCCACAGTCATCGGTCATCGGTCAAAGTCAACGGTCAATGGTCAACGATTAAAGTCAACGATCAAAGATCAAGGTCAAAGGTCAAAGTCAATTGTCAACGGTCAAAGTCAAAGTCAACATGTTGATAAACGTAAAATGAATAGTTTTACCTACGAGATAAAGCGATAAAACTTACAAACGCAAGTAAAACTAAAACTCAATGATGCTTATTAGTATCCTATTGTTTATCAAAGATTCTCTACTCTCAATCCAATGAGATATAGTGGAGTAGAGTGATTCGTTCCACTCCTAGTCCTTCCGTATGCTTGTTCTCACGTGTAAGTACTCTACTTAAAGTCAATGAGAGATTTACGAATTACGAACTAGACTACGATGCAACTACCCACGAAATGCAACTAGTCGATTATCAGACAACTATGGGAATGCTACGGTGATTCTATGATAAGGAGTTAGAGGGGGATTGATTCCACCTTAACTCAACTTAATCCACTAGCGACGAGTCGTCCTAATCCGAATTGAACTGCTACACAGAACAATCGGTTCTTCCTAATCCCTAATTACACATGGCATTTCTACCAATTTGAAACTAGCATGTGAACAATTAAACCCATTCTCATGGTGAACTAATTATTTCTCGTGGAATAGAAATTTACGGCGACTCTACGATAAACGAATCAAGCTTTCATCAAGGCTTCTCAACCCCTCTAATGGAGTTTAGCCTTGAATCATTCATAATCATTTCCATTGAGATTAAAACTAAACATAATATAAAGCATTGAAATTTACTTAATTAAACAATAATGGAATCTAATTAATAACTAAGAATTGAATGATAACAAGAATTGAATTTAGATCTAATAAATTGTAAATGACAAAAACGAAATTGATAAAGAACACTACTTTATTGATCTAATCAAATTTAAGAGCAAGATTCAAATGTTTAATCTAATACAATAATTTAAATGGAACTAAACTTAATTAAAACAATTAAATAAAACTAGATCTAGAAGCTATTTTAATGGCTACTTTCTATTCTAAGCTACCTCTATTTTCTAACCTAACCATCTACCATTAACAAAGAATTAAGCTTTTGTTCTTATACATTCAGATCCAAAAATCGTGCATGGGCTTGGAGCCATGTTTTGGGCCAGAGAATCAGGCCCAAAACCCAATTCTTCAAATCAAAAAGCCTCTTCAGTTGCAGTTGGCTTCCACAGACTTTTCGTCCACTTCTGCTCCTCTGATTGGGTCAAGGCTTGGACCATTGCAAAGCTCTTTCCGAGCCGGTCGTTTTGACATAAGGTAGGTCCAATTCCGAGGTCTGAGTCCAAAGATACGGCTTTGGAAGTTCTTGCTGACTTTTGCTCCTTTATCTCGCTAAAGTGGTACATTTACGCACATAATGGACTTTGAAGCCCGAAATGCATAAAAACGCAGCGTCGGTGTTAACTCTTACTTATTATTCACATAATTGGTCTAACAAGATGATTATTAAGGGGTTAAAACTACAGTTTTGGGCTCTTATCAAACCACCCCCAAACAGCATTTTGCTTGTCCTCAAGCAAAGATGAGAAATTAGAATAAGTGACCAAAAATGGAGTTCTAACTACTCTCGTTTCGCTGAGTGCGATTGCATTGACCATATGCAACAAGGCCTTAAACCACTAGGAATTCCCTAGTGGACGAGTTATAGCCTCGTGAGAGTTTTCCAGTGAAGGTACTCACAAACTTCATCTATACTACAACGACTAAGAAAATAAAACTATTGTTTCCTTATTCATGCTCCAAATTATCTATACATCTCACTAGCTATGAACAAGAATAACCAAGTCAAAAACCTAAGTTAATATATGCATAATAATCTATCATCTACAATAAACATATACCTGATAGTAGTACTTATAAAATGTTTAGCGGGTTTGTTTTAAAGTAACTTCGAATAATAGCGTCCCCAAGTAGGTTCTCACAATAATAGTCAAGAGACAACACTCTGATTTTTCCACTCAAGTTTCGCTACTCCAGTGTACAGTGGGCACACTTTACCTTACAATCTCAATGACACACAGGAAGCCGGAGTCGATTAAACACATCTGCCACTTACTATCACACTAACCTATTCCTAATTGAGCTAGAGGTCTTTATTAGGTGTTACGGGGATTAGGAGATGGTTTAAGAAGGAAGGAAATGGATATTCAAGAGGACAAGTCTGAGATAATAGAGTCTTCATATTATGTAACTAGAGAAAACCTTGTTATTTTATTTTGCTTCTATACTTTGTTTCCATCCTTAGCCATATTTTTCTTTTTCTTTTCTTTGGCTTTTGACTCCCTTTTATTCTATTTTTGGAGTTTTTATTTTATTTCTATTTCTATTTTTTTTTCTCTTTCTTGGATGGAAACTTCTTTTCTTTTTTTGAAGCAACTACTAATTTTTGTTTACATAGGTTTTTCTCTTCTTCTTTCTACCTCATTCTATTCTCAGACTTATCTTAATTGGGTGGGTTGATTTATTATATATATATTTTTTATTTTGTTTTTGTTTTTGTAACAGGGTAAAGGAATTGTGGTTTATGAAAGGCTAATGAAAGGCTCAGAGGGGCGACTAGCGGAAAATAATTCATAGGTTTGAATTTCTGGCTATATCGATCCAAAGAGGGCCTAAATTCTCGCTTAGGATATGGCATAGTGATCAAGCAAGTGGACGTGTGATTTCTCTATCCGGATTTTACTTCTCCCTTGTGTCATTTCTCAAATGTTTCACTCATATAAGGCTTTTAGCTATATTCTCACAGATTTGTAGAATAAGTACTCTAGCCTAGATTTCAAACTTTCTTGCCAAACAATCATAGATACTCATGTAATATATTTATAGATAGATGCAAAGATTATTACCTACATATTAACCTAAGTTTCTAAAAATTATTCTAATGCAAAAACTACGTGAGACTTCTAGATTATTAAGAGCATAGAGGAAGAAACAATACCAATATTCCTAAGTGTATAGCATAAACTTATTTATTTATATTTTTGAATTTTTGAAATTTTAACTAGAAAACAAATGCATATTATATATATTTATATCCTAGCAGATGTCTTAATTACACGTGTTTCTATGCCCCCCCCCCAAACAAAAAGCATGCTTTGTCCTCAAAGCGTTTAAATAAAGAGGGTAGGAAAATACCATTGAAGCGCGTGAAATTCAGGAACATCTGTAAAACAAGGTTAGAACGTACTAATATAGGAAATAAAAACTGACACAACTCTATACGAGTTCTACCCATTATGGGGTTAACAGAATTAAATTGCTTGGGACATAAGCAGACACTAACAGAAACTAAAACTTACCTACACTCCCGGTGTTATTCGTCATCTTCGTCATCCTCTACTTCTATAAAGAAGTGAGGCTCCTTCGCCCCTGCCATGCTATGATAATTTGCCAGGCTTCACGCCATTTATCATCTATGTTTGCTAACCTATTAAGTGCCACTTGGTCTGATGGGGTGTAGGGTGCAACCTGGTGGGGTTGTATCCGCCACCCTTGCCAAGTCATTGCACGGAAAGATCGAATAATACTATTGGTGGGTCGCACCGTGTCTACCCTAATCCAAATCCGTGAAACGTGTACAAAAACAGGAAAGAAACATAGCATAATACGTGAAATTAGAATGGCATAAGAAGGTACTTATGCCTCATGGTATAGGCTCGTGCTAAACTAGACATCAAAGTTAAGGGAAGGTCATAGAACCGCGCCCCGTGGCTAAAGCAAGGAAAACGCTGCAAGTGGCGTCATTCACGTAAGAAAAACGCCATTCCCCTAAAATGTTTAGCATAATCCAAAACATAACAGTTCCTATGTTCATGGACCCGAAGGCTACCAAGGCGGCGTTATAGTCCCCTTGGTCCTCAATCTGAAGATGCCCGCCCCATAAGCCTCGTGCAAAAACTCATAAGTGTAGACATGCATATTATCGACCCAATAGCACCATGGGTCTTGTATCTCACCGGCATATAGCAAGTCCAAGAACAAATGCTAGCAAGAACACGGTAATTTCCATTGGTTCATCGTTAATGTTGATGGAGAACACTTGTTCTCCATCCGGTCTCTCAAAGAAAATGCAGTTATTATAAAAATAAGATGCAAGTCTTTGGAGAATAAAGTTCACCGGTCTTACCATAAGAGGTTCCCACCAACGTATGTGATCACCTCACAAACCAAGCACCGTAAAGTAGTGCTTTGGAACAAATCTTCGAAGATCTGTTCGGTATCAATGTTGGAGATGTCATCTCAAAATTACGCTTTGGAATAGCTGCGAATGATCCGGATACTACGCGAAAAAACTGGAAAATTTCTGCTCCACGCCAAGTCGTATGTGGCGCTCTCTAACTAGGCGCGAGTCGCTCGCTTTGTATTTTGGAATTCCGGTGTTTGGCGCCGAAGTCGCGCTGACTTGAAGCGCTGGGCGCCTGAAGTAAAATTTCTGTCCGGCGGAGTGTAGGCGCGAAGCCCTCCTCTTGGGCACCTGGCCCCGAAGTTCGCAGATTTCGCGAAAATGAAGTCGAAACGTGGGAATCGCGGGTGTGAAGGGTGCGTGATGGAGTTTAGGTGTAGTGTGAGTTGTGAGGATAGATTGTATCCAGTTTATATAGGTTTAAAGTTGCTAAAATGGATCGGAAAGTTGCCAAAACTACTTACGGCAGTTTCCGGAAATCCTAAAATTTCCAAACTCGAAAACGGAAACAACTCATATCCTGGATTCTAATTCAAACCCAGTATCTTTTAGGATGATTTTGTGATAGAATGTACCTATTTAATCTAGATTTCATCCTACAATGATACTTAATCATATTTCTGCCTAAACAACCATATTTTCACCTTGACTCCGCAATTAATTCTAATACAAGGGTTATACAAAAATAATGCTTGAAATGATAAAACCACCCCCAAACAAGTTGGGAAGGTGGGGTCAATATGAAACAACCATGCATAATGAAAATAAGCCCTTATATTAAAATTTCATTCGGAGTATCACTACAAAATTCAAATTACGAAAATAAAAGTTACATTACAATAAAAACAACAAAAGTAAATAAAACAACAACTACTAGTCAATCCTCACACTCTCTAAACAGCTCGCCACTGGTGGCGGAGGGCACACTCTCTAGTGGTGGCTCCTGGGCTCCAGAAGGTCCAAAGAAGTCGTCGCCCGTCGGCCGACGACGCCATGCCTCGTAGCTGTGTCCTCGAAGCGAGTCTGTATGAGGTGGGAAGCGTGCAAGCATATCCACTCTAAACCGGGCTTCTATCTTCTATCTCACCGCTCCCCATCTCTCATCCTCTCTCTGGGTGCGGAGCTCGAAATTGTGATGAATGGTCGCCTGTCGAGTCCGAAGGTCTGCACAGATAGTGTTTAGTGAACGCATGCCCCTATGAAGCACAGCCATGCGTTCCGCATCAGACCAACACCTCTGGAGGGCATCTGCATCAAAGCAGGTCAAGTCTTCCTCATCCTCGGAGGTATCCTGATGTCCCCCAGCCTCCTCTTCATTCCCAGCTCCACCATCCTCTTCCTCTTCTTCTCTATCCTCAGCCCTCCTCCAAACTTGTTGGACACACTCCCTATAGATACGCGTGTTACGGTGCAGGGTAATGTAAATCCTCTCAGACGCCGGAGTTGCTTTCATCTTCAGCATGATCTTGGTAATTAACACAGGAAGAGGTGCCAAAGACTTTCCGACCCCCTAATCATGCTTTCAGCAAAAACTCGGGATACGAATTGCATTTCGCTCCCCGAGTACCCATAAGAGGTGGAGGCAGGTCAGACCGATGTCACTGACCTTGTCCTTCCCTAGGACATTCCGACCTATCCACTGGGCTGTAGCCAGTTGGTTGGTCCTGAGGGATGCCTGGCGAACACAATGGGAGTTTGTATTGTAGCTCCCATTGATGGCGATCCACGCCCATCGAGGCTCTACCCCGTCAAAACCGGGCTCTGAAGAGTGGCATCCAGATGGATTCTAGGCGGAATGCCTAGAATCTCAGCCAACAGTCCAGTAGTCAACTCCCTCCTCTTCTTCCTTACCATCACAAAAATCCTACTCTCCTCCAACTCCCTGGTGTTGTAGAACCGTCGGACCAAGTCTTCGTGGTAGAAGGCTTCGGTCGAGTACCAGAGACTATTCCAGTCTCTACTAGCCATTTCGTCACCGTAAAACGGCGCGAAATGGTCGGCAGTGAAAACTTGCTCCGGTATAATTCGGCGTTGAGCCATCTAGTGTTTGGAATGGAGTGAGGGTTTAAATATGATGTGGTGGTGGTGGTTTAACTTGACCGACTGAAAGAACAGTGGTGGTGGTGGAGTGGTGGCGGCGCAGCACCAATTTTTGATTTTTTCGGTGGTTTTTGTTGGGTTAAATTGGTGGAGGTGGTTTGGTTTTAATTTTAGAGGAGATTTGAATTGGATCTTTGATGGTTGGCGTGAGTTATTTTGGTTTTCTTTTTAATTTTTATTTTTGTTAGGGTTTTGGAGCTTTTTTAATGGCGGTGGAAGATGAAAACGATGAACTGTTCGTGAGAAGGTAAAAAGGTCTGCGAGCGCTACCGTCGTGAAGCTGGTTGGGCCCAAGCCCAAAATCGAAATTTTTGATTTTTTTGATTTTTTTTCGCGAACTTCAAATCAAAATTCCCGCTTCGTTACCGGTCCGATTTTTGCGAATGAGATATGGAAATGATCAGGAGAGAATTTCCTATCCAATGATCCATAAAACACTCTATTCCGACTTCAGATGACATACGAGATAGTGGATAACGCCTCGAAGTGCGTGCATGACGTAAGTTATGCGAACGAATGAACTCTAAATTAATAGATTATGTCAATCCGAATCGTAATACAATAAAACGGCCTAAGCAACTGTAATGGGACAAAAACATTTAGTACGGAAACATTTAACACCCCCCCCAAACAAATTTTTTACAACGAAGCTTAGAAAATTTGTTTTTAGTAGTGGGTCTTTTAAAGTCAGATTCCCGAGACTTCCTAGATTACTATGTTTATTTTTATTTTTTATTTTGTTATTTATTTTTAGAAGGAAAAACAATAAGCAATAAAGACATAATTCACACCATAGAGAAACATGACTCAAAAATCCGAGAAAAACATGCAAGAGTGGAAAACGTGAACTATGTGAACCGTGGACTTAGGATCCGGTACTTACAGCCACACACTCCATAGGGAGGGCCCGGTTACCTTAATGGTGCACTAACCATTATATTAAAGTGTAAGGAAATGCGCCAAACACAGAAATTGAGTCGTTTATAGTCAGATACTCGAGACTTTATCTAAAACATATGTATGAACATGCAGTTGATCATATATCAACAACTGAAATAGTTGTGGATCATTCCATAAATAAATATCACAGAAAACATATCCAAACACAATCAAGCACCAAGATTTCCTCTGACGCCTAGTGGAATGAAAACGAAGTCGGATCCCCTATTGTAACCTATCATGCACCTTATTTTTCATTTTTGAATGAGTGGGTGTTCTAGTAAATAAGTGTGGAAAAGTGAATGGTTGTGGAGAATGTGGTGGATATGGATAAGTTGTAGAAAGACACCTGTATAATGATGAGGATGTGGTTTTAGCACCGAACTCATTCATTGTGTGTGTGTAGGGACTGCCTCAATTCTGAAAATGAAGGTGTCAAATAGTTTGTCCTTCCAAGTATCTCGCTTTGCTAGGAGGATTTAAAAATTATAGAGCCTGAGGAAGAAACAACAGGGATCGAGTGCAAACTCGGGGTTCCTTTGGAAGGGTGGAAGGAGGGGAATCGAGGTGGATGTTATGCAAGTTAGTTCTTGATAGGGTGAATTGTCACCTACTCGAAGAAACTCATCGAATTCCTCATCTAGATTGGTCATATCCACATTACTATGGTAGTTCTCTATATCTTTGAGAAAGTCATCTATCCCGTCCTCATCAATACTATGTGTATCGACTAGTGTAAGAATGAAAATGTTGGAGTCTGACTTTCCAAAGGAAAGAATTTTGGGCATATGATCATCAGGGAACGTGTTGTTGAAATAATCTCGAGCAAAGCTCTCGATCATGCTAACCTCTCCATCCATAGACGAATCGGGTAACTGTGTCCTTGTTTTAAAAACATTGACTTCAACAGCAAGATGGCCAAAAGACATGGACATTGAACCATCACGGCAATTAATGAGCGCGTTGGCGGTTGCCGGGAAAGGGCGCCCTAAAATGATGGACAGAGTCGTTAGTGACTTCGTCGAGGACTACAAAATCAAATGGGATAGTAGAAATCCTGAACTTTTACCAAAGACATTTTCGACTACACCCTTAGGATACTTAATAGACCGATCAGCTAGTTGCAACGCCATTTTAGTGGGTTGCATCTTGTCTAGACCTATTTGTCTATACAAATAAAATGGGAGTAAGTTAACACTAGCCCCCCCGTCTAATAACGCTGTCGTCGTATAGGAATCTCCTAAGGTGCATTGTCTGATGGGGATCGACCGGGGTCCTTGTACTTAACAATTCCATTATGTTCGATAAGGTTGGGAATTGTTCTGTTAAAAGGCGTCTTTTGGTATATTTGTCTTACGCCTAGCGATTACCGCAATTCCTTAAGAAACTTAGCATGATGTGGTAGCTTTTTAATAGCTTCGAGGAAGGGAAGGTTTATAGTTAGATTCTTGAAAACGCCCCTAATCTCCTCGTAATTTGTATCCCTAGTTAACATGGCTAATTTTTGTGGAAACGGAGGTTTCGTCTATATTTAGCAATGGTATCACCTGGATGTTTAACCGTGGCTTTCTCGTTTCTTAGGTTGTGTTGTAATCGGTACCTCTACAAATGGTAGGCTCTTCATTTCTATTTCGTATCTAGTAAAATAGTAGGTGTAGGGTTATCTTGGTGGGGTAACTATAGGCATAGTTACCTTGTTATCAACCACTCTGCGGAGAGTGGTGATGGCATTTATCTCACCTACATTTTCAAATTCATTACTAGTATTATCCGTTACCTCAAAGGTTGTTTGTTGTTTTAGGATTAGGTATTATTACACTGAAACACACCTTTGGTTTGGGCTTTATCTTGAGCCAACTGTTGGGTTAAATTATTAACGGATTGTAGAAGCTGTTGGTTAGATTGAGCCATGGTTTGGAAAAGTTTTTGGCTCACTTGTATAAAGGTGTCAAGACGATCCGGTTGTGTGGGTGTAGTGGTCACGGGTGGTGTGATTGGAACTATTTCACGTGAATTATTTATGGGTGGATTTTGATAATTATTATTGACCGGAACGATACCTCTATTAGTATTATAATTATTATAATTACCTTGACCTTGTGCTTGACCTTGTCGAGGTTGCACTTGGTTGTTATAATTATTAAAATTACCCTGACCCTGTCCTTGTCGTAGTGGAGCTTGGTTAAAGCTATGCGTTGGCCTAACATATTGATTATTGTACCATTGAGGTGTGACTTGTTGGTTATTTCTCCAACCGGAGTTGGGATTTTGTCTCCAAGGGGCGTTAGGTTCACTATTAATGGAACAAGCCTGTTCATAGGCTATAGGGCCGTGAGTCGGGATGCTCAGGACTCCAACAGAAACTACATGGGTTTGAATTTACATTCATGACGGGGATAGGCTTTTATTGTACAGAAATGGCCTCTACCTTTTTTGTGAGGGATTCAATTAGCGTTTTAAGCTCAGGATCTGATTTAACCTCAAACATACTGGTAGCTTTAACTGTGGAGGAAGAACTAGCGGAGCGGGAGTAATCGTCACTACCCCCCCAGTTGTTATTTCGCTTAGTTTGATCCTCTAAAAATTTATAAGCCTCCGAGGCTCCTTTGTTTAAGAAACTACCCCCATTCATTATGTCAAGGACTTCTTTATGGTGATGTTGAAGTCCTTTGAAAAAGGAACGAACTAACGTGTCTTTTGCTAGGTTATGGTGTGGACACTCTATAAGCAGATCGGTGAAACGATTCCAAGCCTCTGAAAATGATTCATGAGGATTTTGTCTAAAGAAATGAATCTTGGAAAGCATCTCATCCGTCTTTAGGGGTGGGTAAAATGTTCCATAAACAAATTGGTGAACAAGTTTAGCCCACGAGTCCACGCATTAGGGCTTTGGGCGCTAACCAAGACGCCTTTATCGGGCTAAGGTGAAAGGGAATACCCTTAATTTAATTTGTTCCGCACCAACCGTAGGATGGTGGAATGTTGTTAGGACTTGTTCAATCCTACGATGTCTGATAAGGTTTTTCATGGTCTAAACCATGAAAAACGGGTAACAAATTAAAAATATTTGGAGGGATTCTCAAATCCCACCGGTCTGCTAGAACGATGCAAGATTTGGGGCTATCGCCAAGGCTTTGTAGAAGTCCGAGAGGAGTCTCTTTTCTTCCCCATTATATCGGTGGTGTGTGTGAAATAGTAGCTAGAGGTGTAGTGTGTGGTATACTAGATAGACTTGTTTGTTCTTTGTTGTTGTGTATTTACGTTAGGTGTTTTGTTCGACTGCACCTTAATCTCATGCAAGACTAAGTCGAGCTTAAACATGCAACACTCCAAACAATTCGATATACTAGTATAAACCTCTAACAGAGATCGCGAGGTGTGGAAGAAAGGAATACCTGATTAAGGCCCTTGCTTAAACTTATGAATAGCGTCTTGTTTACGCTTTGTTCGGTGTATATAGCGAGTTAGAACACCGAAAAATATGAAAGATCAAAGTTTGAATCAAAACTGCCGAAATCCGAAAAATTTAACACGTATGCCAAGGGCGCTCGGAGTAATTTTCAAATTACAAGTGTTTTTTAGGGGGTCGCTCCACATGGGGGCGGTCGATTAATCGTCCAGAAGCTATGTATGGTCGCTCAAGGAGATGCGCTGCCAAGCTTAGTGTAATTTTTGCCCGGAATTTTTTTTTTCAACTCTGAAATGGACAACCACAGTATGAATCAAACAATGGTGGGTGGGTGAAATGGGACTTTAAGAACAGTACTAACACTACGAAAACAATACGAAAGTGTAACTAAGATGGCAGCGGCGCCATTTGATAAACGTAAAATGAATAGTTTTACCTACGAGATAAAGCGATAAAACTTACAAACGCAAGTAAAACTAAAACTCAATGATGCTTATTAGTATCCTATTGTTTATCAAAGATTCTCTACTCTCAATCCAATGAGATATAGTGGAGTAGAGTGATTCGTTCCACTCCTAGTCCTTCTGTATGCTTGTTCTCACATGTAAGTACTCTACTTAAAGTCAATGAGAGATTTACTTAATTACTTAACTAGACTAATGATGCAACTACCCACCTAAATGCAACTAGTCGATTATCGACAACTATGGGAATGCTACGGTGATTCTATGATAAGGAGTTAGAGGGGGATTGATTCCACCTTAACTCAACTTAATCCACTAGCGACGAGTCGTCGTAATCCGAATTGAACTGCTACACAGAACAATCGGTTCTTCCTAATCCCTAATTACACATGGCATTTCTACCAATTTGAAACTAGCATGTGAACAATTAAACCCATTCTCATGGTGAACTAATTATTTACGGGGAATAGAAATTACGGCGACTTTACGATAAACGGAATCAAGCTTTCATCAAGGCTTCTCAACCCCCTCTAATGGAGTTTAGCCTTGAATCATTCCGCAATCATTTCCATTGAGATTAAAACTAAACATAATATAAAGCATTGAAATTTACTTAATTAAACAATAATGGAATCTAATTAATAACTAAGAATTGAATGATAACAAGAATTGAATTTAGATCTAATAAATTGTAAATGACAAAAACGAAATTGATAAAGAACACTACTTTATTGATCTAATCAAATTTAAGAGCAAGATTCAAATGTTTAATCTAATACAATAATTTAAATGGAACTAAACTTAATTAAAACAATTAAATAAAACTAGATCTAGAAGCTATTTTAATGGCTACTTTCTATTCTAAGCTACCTCTATTTTCTAACCTAACCATCTACCATTAACAAAGAATTAAGCTTTTGTTCTTATACATTCAGATCCAAAAATCGTGCATGGGCTTGGAGCCATGTTTTGGGCCAGAGAATCAGGCCCAAAACCCAATTCTTTCAGTCCAAAAAGGCCTCTTCAGCTGCAGTTGGCTTTCACAGACTTTTCGTCCACTTCTGTTCCTCTGATTGGGTCAAGGCTTGGACCATTGCAAAGCTCTTTCGAGCCGTCGTTTTTGACATAAGGTAGGCCCAATTCGGGTCCGAGTCCAAAGATACGGCTTTGGAAGTTCTCACGACTTTTTTGCTCCTTTATCTCGCTAAAGTGGTACATTTATGCACATAATGGACTTTGAAGCCTGAAATGCATAAAAACGCGTAATCAGTGTTAACTCTTACTTATTATTCACATAATTGGTCTAACAGTATGATTATTAAGGGGTTAAAACTACAGTTTTGGGCTCTTATCACACGTCATGGTCAAAGTCAAAGTGTCGTTTCCATGTTCAACAGGTTCAGGGTCATAGCCATGGTTCATGGCTAAGGTCAATGTGCATGGCTCATGGGCTCATGACTAAGGTAATGGTTCGGACCCAACTGGCCAAGCCCAAACCTTAGAACCCGAAAGTCTAAACATTTAAAGACCCAATTAGATCTATTTTAAGTTATATGGACCGGCCCAAAACTAACTTGAAACTGGTCCAAAGAAAAGCAATTAGTTTTAGCCCAAACAACTTAACCTAAACTGGGCCCAAACTAAACCAAATAAACCGGCCCATCTAATAAAACTAAAAGCTTTGGCCCAAAGCCCAAGCCCCAGGCCCAAACCGGCCAACATTCATCTTCTCCATCAGCTCACCAGCTGCTCCTCTCCACTGCCAGCCACCACTAATCCCCACTCGTCCAAACCAAATCGAAAATGAAGAGGGTACAAACCCCCACCACTTTAACAAACGCGAAATCCTCAAATCATTCAATCCATATCTTCTTCAAAACTAGATCTAGAATATTTCTGGCCGCCATTAACAGCTTGTTTCAAGCTTCGACAGCCCCCCACACACTACAATCAACTATACACTAGTCTAGGTAAAAGCCCCACACTCCAATTAAACCCAAAAACAGCCCAACCACCGGCGCCATTAACGCCCTTACAAGCTTTGACAGAGCTTCGACAGTTTAAGGCACAATATCACAGTATAACAAAATACTAAAAGTTCAAATAGAGTTACTAGGCGATTTCTTGCTGTTGGACTCGCGACGCCGCCATTGACGCTCTGTCGAGCTTCAACAGTTCTATGTCGATTTCCTAGCCTCAACAGAGTTTCAACAGTTTAACCAATTTTAACAATGATAGAACGAATGATAATAACAGAATAATGAACCGAAAATAGGAGCATAAACTTTTAACAGTATACATCGATACACGAAAACTATAAATTCGGTGAAATAGAAAAAATAGCTACTCACAATAATGAACAGCTCGACGAATTCCTCCTAGTCCAAGTCGTCGCGCTCTAACGCTCTAGCCAACGAGCTTCTATCTCTGCCTCCATTTTTATTATATTTTATTCTCTAAAAACCCTATTCTCTAGAAAAAGTGATTATATACTTGGGTTTGAAACCCAAGCCCAACACAGACTCGGGCCCAGAAATCAGGCCCACGTATCCCAAATCCAATCCAGCGAATTTTAAATAAATAAATAAATTAACTAATTAATAACTAAATACGTATTTTAAATACGGGCGTTACACTTGGCCTCTCTCTCTCTCACAACCTTAGAACCGAATTGGATCTGTTTTTCTTGAGTGATGTCTAAGAGAAAAATGACGACCAGAGAAAGAGGTTTCTTTTTATAGGCTACAACAAGGACCATGAGGAGAAATTAGGGTTGGGCCTCCTAATGGGCTTGGGCTTCCCATGTTCGCCCAGAACACACAGCCCAAGTCCGTCAACAAATGGCTTATTCCACTAAAGGCCATTGTTGTAATACCGCCCTAATCCCAAATTACGTGTCAGCGTTTATGGGCTCCATATTATATGCTCGTTGATCTCCCCGTGTTTAAGATATCGAATGCCCGTTGATTAAGTCAAGTTACTGACAACTACATTAATCAACTTCTTTTGTCCTTGAGTAATACCACTCAACCTCATTGTCATGTCAGATCAGATCCACCTGCAAGGTTTACATGACAATCCTTATGGGCTCCTCAAGGGGACATCATCAGCCCGACTTCTTGCGGGACACGGATTCCTTCTATAATCAATGGCACACCTTACATACAATGTCATTACCCAATCCATCGAGTTTGTTGATTCACAAATGAATCTCACTCATTGATGATTTAAAGCAATGTATAATGCACGTAAGTGCCCGTTATTATATCCGGATTAAGAGGACAAGCATCCATAATAACAGAGGCGTTTGTTTTCTTACATAGTCAGTATAAAGAGAAACAACCTCACTTGGTCCTGTTCAATACGCACAAAGTATACTAGTGTAATCCTATAGTCAAGATAGACTAATATCAGATTATACTACAACCGTACCAATGGTTTGTCCAAATCCATCTAGGTTGTGAACGTTTACTTATACTTTATAAGATACTGATGATATGATCTTCTGTGTGTCACCACACACCATATCATCTACAACATAAAGTATTAGACACATGCATATAACTAATAACATATATAATATGCATAACATTTGCCCATATGATTCTCATTTAAAATATAAAGAGTTAGAGTTAATACAAAAGTAATGCTTTTAGTATATAACCCTATCAACGAGGAAGTACAGATGCATGTTGGGCACTATCTTATTTGTCTGATGGTACGAATGACAAAATCCTCGGATTGTTGAGCTCTTGCTGTGAGTGTTGGATTTCATTCAAGTTCTATTAAAAATATATCAACTGATGAATTATATGCTTTCTTCTACATATCTTTGATTGAAATTTGAACATCAATCAGATCTTTCTTTCTCACCATCCATCGCCTTCAAGGTGCTAATCTACGCCTTTCAATGTTGGAAATATTGTTACTGGAGATGATATGCAGATTTAGGTAATACATATTGTGAAATTTTCCCATTAATATTGATTCTATCTTTCATGGTCACTCTATTTTTTCATTAGAGTTATGTTGGAATTTGATCCCCTCCCTAAAAATCAGCTTGATCTGTTCCGACATGATTTTATAGTCAAATATGTTTAATCTTATTTACAGTCATTGTCAATCTGTGTTTGTCTTCTCTACAAAATGAGCCCGCACCTATTTTTTTTTTTAAAAGAGTCTTAGTGATGTGACTCTGAACCCCCTAGAGGGCAAACAAGTTTATAACCAGTTTTTACTTAGTTAGGGAAGAGATATGATGTAACTCTATAAGTAAGAAAAAGTTTGCAAGGACATTAATATATTTTAACTTTGTTGAATCTTTACTTTGTTTTGTCTTTGATGATTTTCTTCCTACTTTTTATAGGCTATAATCAACTTTCAAGCGCTTCGTTGCCTGTTAACAAATAATCACAAGAAGAGTATCAAGAAAGAAGCTTGCTGGACCATTTTAAATATTATTGTTGGAAATAAGGATAAGATACATGTACGGAATATATTTTCCTTTCACTATTCTATTATTACCATATTTAGTCTGCTACTATGAATTGGGATATTTTTTTTTATCCTGATATTGTATGCTGGTTCAAGGACTTGGTGGGTGTACTTCCACAACCGAAATCCTTTGAAATAAGATTAAATTTGAATTTAAAACTTTGTTGCCACTTGAAGACTGCAGAATTTTATAAGAGTGTACATTTTCTTTGTAGGGATTTTGGTCGTATAATTAGCACAACAAATCCTTGAATCAGGCTAAGTTTAGGTTAAAACCTAATTAGGAATGTTACCTGAATTTTTAAAGTGAAGAAACACAGCTGTTGCTTTTATACCTTCATTTGGTTGTGAAAGAAATGAAATGTGATGTGAACAAGGCCGGCAAAGGCTCTCCTGGCTTGGCGGTGCATGTGCTTTTAACTGCATAGAATATAAAACTTATTTTAAAAATATTCCTTTATTATTTCATTTAATCCATTCTTACATTAATATATGTTGTTATTCTACAGGCTGTAATTGCTGCAATTATTATTGGCCCCTAACTGCTGAGTTTGATATTAAGAAAGAGGCTGCTTGGGCATTATCAAATGCTACTTCTGGTGGCGATCCTAATCAAATCAAGTATATACATCTCAATTTTACATCTCCCTGCCTTTTTCTCAAGTGGTTTATTCTTAGTCCATTTGGTTACTAAATATTGCTTGATAATAGGTACCTGGTGGTGATGTTGATTTAGAGAGGAGAGAGAATGAGAAGATTCATTTACAATTTTTGCCTTTTCGTTAGGTTAGTTGATTTCATCTTATTTAAATTGGTGTGGCCAATGTGAAATTTTGGAATTAATTTGTTTGATTTATTTTCCTTTTTATTCAATTCATGTGTTATTTGAAACTTTGATGATATAATAGAATGTAACTGTGGAAGGCATAATTAACATCCCAAGTAGAATGAACATATGGAAAAGTTTGAACAAATGAGTGTATACATAACAAAAAAAAAATGAATATGGTAGAAATTATATTGGACAATACAGACTATTATCAATTGTGCCTATTCAATGTGTTTTGGACTGGTGGGTTGAGACTTTATTCGAAATACCTGTAGGCAGTGTTCTAAAAATCGGCCTAGGTGACCGGCTGCAGGTCTCTAGGCGCTATACGGTGCCCAACCAACTCGCCCATGCCCAAATCGGTTCTAAAAACTTTTGCAGAAATGAGCAATAAAAGCTATTATTATCGTTTAATTATCTTTCGGTACAGCTCCCACCAAAGATTTAACTATTTTAGGTAGGGATATGTAATAGGTTATTATTACAGGGGTCATCTTCTTTGAACTAGGTTTACTATCTCTTCAGTTGATTGTAGTTTGGATAATCAATACGAAATTACCAATGTAATCTCTAAGACTCTAACTCATATATATACCATAACCTACAATTTAAAGATTCTCCTCGATACACCAATACACCATCTAAGTTTAGCTTAAATTGTCGTTAGGTTAGAGCCAACTAGGAGCACCTTTTTTTAGCCTAGGTGCTCTACTAGCTCTTCAAATATTACTCAAGTTGTGACACATAACTCGGTGTTTAAGCAAGTTGTAGGAATGCCCCTTAACTACAAAAAACTTAATTGAAGATTTAATTCGAATAACTGAATCCTTACGGTGACATAGCACCACCTTTTAATGAAAGACAACTTCTTCTCATAGTTGTTTAGTGAATAGACTTCGTCATTTATTTGTAGACATATAGCCTCATTGAAATTGGTGAAGTATTGCATGATCCTAAACCAATTCATTAGTCATTTCCATACTTCACTAGCAAATTTGCACTCCCACTAGAGGTTCCATATTGCTGGAAACAAGGCCATCACAGCTCAATGCTAATATGACATCTTTGCTTTTAGCAATTAGGATTTCTTGTCGTCGCTAAGTTTAGACGTCCATGTTGTAGTAGCACATTTATTATGGATGTGCTCAGTTACGAACCTAGGATTTACATCGAAGGAATTCAAGTTGATAAGCAAATAGAACAATGATAATAATAATTTTTGCTCATTTTGCAGAAGATAATTAAAATGCTAAATCTTCAGTGCGCGAGCTGTATTGAAAGTAGTGGTGCACACTATTCCTAGCCACACAATGAAAGGGGTAGAACTAGAAGAACCAGAAGAATGTTTTTTTAAAAGATTACGAAAAGAACAATGGGTTTTGAAGGTTTGCTAAGAGGATATTGATTTCTAGAAAATGTATAATTTTCTCTCATTAGCTGTATGCAGTGTTAGTTCCACACTTCCATTCATAAATATCTGTTTCATATACTATCGATCTATGTCACCTAATACCGACGAGAAAAACCAAGCAGAGGAATTCTTTTAGAAGAGGTGGTGGTGGGCACATCATCGTGGTTATGGGAACAACCATTATGGGCTTGGAAATAATAGGCGTGAGCATGATCGTGTAGCTAATCATGATTCAAACACTACTCATCGGGGTTATAATGGTAGTAGAGATTGACACATGCAGCAGAGGGTTCCTCAAAGAAATTTTGTGAGACCTATGCCCCTAGTACTGCCCCATTTGTTAGCTCTCAGCCTGTTCGGCCTTTGTCAATCCCTTGGGCTTCCCTCAAGTAGTTTTTCCCTCAGGTGTGTGTGCGCACGAGGGGGGGTGGGGGAGGGGGGGTGTTATAATTTTTTTTTTACTTCAGGTGAATACAATATCTGTTTGCAATTACATCTAGTCTGTATCCAGGAAGGGCTTCATGAGTGAGAGGGAGACTTTGAAATTTGTATTCAAGATGCACATGTTCATTTAGTTTTATTAAAATTCTCTTGTAAAATGATTTGCTCATAACGTGTACCAAGGTGCTTCCTCATTCTCTGTTAATGGATTGCATGCAGTGTTGCTAAGTGTAAAGCAGTCTTCAGTGTAATCACTACATACATCTTCTCTATGTCAGAGACTACTGACGACTTTGTTCAGAATCTTTTTCGTCCAATTATTGAGTTGTTTTAGTGCACAATAGAGCTCCTAACAACCTTTTAAGTACTGTTGTAGTGTTGTAAATCAATAAGACGTTACAGTCTCTATTATATGCATATACATATGACTGAGGACCTACCTCAAAGCCATATTTTGATCATATGGCAATGACTTACTGTTTGATCATATTGGTA
Source organism: Coptis chinensis (assembly GCF_015680905.1). Taxonomy (NCBI): domain Eukaryota; kingdom Viridiplantae; phylum Streptophyta; class Magnoliopsida; order Ranunculales; family Ranunculaceae; genus Coptis; species Coptis chinensis. The sequence goes on from NC_141461.1 coordinate 95,264,277, forward strand.
GAGATCATCATATTAGTTTATTAGGCATTACTTAAATTGAATCAATTCTTTATGGTAATAGATGTATCTGTTGTGACTTGTGATGGACTCACTCACACTTCACCTATATTTCAGAACAAGTCTTAATGATATATACCTTGGTTTCTAGCAATTAGTTCTCGTGTCATTCAAGGTATAATATGGTTGCCAATATGCTTGGGATATTTTACAGGTACAAACAGATCATATATGTATGCTTCCCGAAATGATAATTTTGTTTCTAGTGTACCAATTGCCAAGCCTTATGTGTGGCTTTGCATTCATATATGTATGCTTCCCAAAATCTTAGCTGTTAAAAGTTAGTAATAAAGTTACCCGACCATCGTTTTTCTTTCTTTTTTGGACTTTATCTCTTGCATCATATAGATTGACGTATGTTCTCAATAGGTAAGTTATTTGTTGCATTTTACATGCTGATTAACTTTCTGGTTGTTGAATTCTGTTGTTTTGAGAGCGATTACTAGTTTAGCTCTCAACATAACAGAGCTACCAGTGTCAGATGAACCTCATATTGGAGTTAAGGGTGTGGGAAAAGGTAATGACAAGGGATCTCCTCTGAAATGGGAGTAGGTCTCCGGCAGGAGAAACCATAAAGAGTTTGCACGTTTGGGAATATAAGGTGTTTGACTTCGGTCTTTAAAGGACTAATTCAGTTTTAGTCCTAAAGGTATCTACCATGGTTTTTCAAATATAGTTCCTAAGCCACTCAATACTTTATATAATATCATTTCCTTGCTGGAAAGATTTTTTTGTAATACATTCAATTCTTATTCCTTATAGAATTCTCTTGAACCTAGGTTATTAGTTCAATGTTCAATGTTTTGTTACTTCCACAGGTGTCTTTCTCTCTCTCTCTCTAAGCAATGTTGATTTTTTGTGTAACCATGGTCATTTCCAATAAGCTTATTTGGTCAAACATTTAGGTATGTACTTATATTGAAAGAGAGCCATTCCAAATTCTTGCTCAACTTTGATGGGTTGCTTTTCTACTTCGAGTACATAACTGCTGGAGCTGATTGAAGGCTAGAGAATTCATTGTGGCTTTCTTGTTGTAAGTACGCATTCTAAAAAGGTTGTTATGTGATTGGTTATTTGGTGAAATGCATATCTTTACTAGTAGGAATTGGTTAAGTACTTAAGTTGTCTTTGAAGAATCAAGAGACAAGAGATCGATGACTTATAATTTCATATAATATGATCTTAATCCATTCACGCTAATATAGCTTATACTATGTGGACTGACAATTGGTTAATTTGTTTTTGAATTGGCAGGCTTCATCAAGTCAAAAGAAATCCCAATGATACTGGATGTAACCATGTGCCTTTAAAGGTAGATATTTTATTATTGAGTATTACGCCCATTATGTTCTTTCACTGATAAAAGTTTGTTTGATGTTTTTTTTATTGTTTGCTTTTCAGAATGAGAAATGGTGGTGACTTCAGCAAAATTACAGTATAGTGTTCTCATCAATGTTCAAGATGTGAAGGTTTTGCCAGTGGTACAGCCTGTCTTTGAGCAAGGTTCGTTCATCATTTTGAATATCATCATATTATGAGGATGTATGCTGCTCCTTTAGATCTATGCTTGAATTTGATGTTGAATCGTGAAGGTTGCCTCTTAAATGAATTGAAAATAGCTTGACGGTGTTCAATTTGTTGGCACTGATGTGTTTGAAGGGTTGATAAATTATTGTTGTGGGTTGTTTCAACACTGTTCTTATGGTGATTGCATTGTGTAGGTGTGTTGAATCCTAGGTGAGTGTTTGTTAGATGCAAACAAATCTTTATATGCTCTTTGAATGTATACTTTTCTTTTAGAAAAACATTTATTATTGTACTTGCCATTATATTAATTGGTATGTGTTCTCATTTTTATTTAAGTGTCCAGTTGGATGTTGGATAACTTCCAAATTTGATCGATTATGGGAAGTCGGACCAAGGAAATAAGCTCTATATGTAATTAGATGTAGAAGTTAATGTACTTTTTATTAGGATATATATGGCACAAGGTAAAGGTTGAATATCCAAAGATACCAGAAATTGTAGAGGTGTATGGGAATTGCATTTTTTATTTTTTATTATTATATTTTTTATTTTTTTAAAATCATAAACTTGTTATGACGTTTGTAGTATAAATGTCATAAAGCGAGCTATATCACGACGTTTTTTGTCATTAAATCTTGATAGGTTTACAAGAAATTGTCATAAACAAAGTCCATTTATGACGTTTTTGAATTAATTTTAGACATTGAAAAAGTACTTTTCTAGACACTTCAACTGGAATTGTCATGGACTTATGACGGTTATGGTATACTTTTTCAACCAGGAAGTGTCATTATATGTATTTCATAACAGCTGTCATTAAATGTCTTTTTTTTTAGTAGTGTGGGTTTTGAATTTTAGTTCTCAAGTATTTCTTTGTTACCATCCTCGACCTTTTGTGGTCTCACTATTGAAGCCGTGGCATGTGAGTATGGTTAAAATCAGACCTGAATGTTAGTATGGTTGAGTTTGTTGCTAGTGAAATAACTGGGGTTGTCTTTTATTTCTCTTCTGGTATTTGTATGAACTTCAATTTTATTAGTGTTTTCAGAATGCCCTAGGCTCATCGAGAATTTTAAGCTTTCATATATTTGCTACACTTTTGGATTTAAAATTGACATTTGCAAATATTCATGTAATATTAGTATGAATGTCCTTTAAAGTTTTAGAGCCTGAAGCTTTTCTACATCTTTTACTGCACTAACCTCTCTTTAGTTTTTATTAATCTGTGAATTCCAGATTTCCAAGACTACCTTGGGTAAGATGATACATAAACGATGAAGTCGTTCAATGCAGATCTTTTACCTTCACATGTTAATTAGTTAAATACGCTGGGAATCTGTTTGTATATGATTTAAATGAAGAAGAAATAAAATGTATCAATTTGAATTGTGTTTTATGAAAGGATTTTGGTATGTGATTAGACATAATATGTTTTTCGTATCGTGTACATTAAGATTGGAACATGTTGCACCATACATGTAGCCTTTAGTGTTGTTTGTATATGTAATAACGTCTTCTGGGAGAGCGATGTTATCTTCTTTTATGTAATGTATTGTAAACTCTTATTGTTTCTTTGCTTTTGTTGGATTGATTGGAAAATGATTAGATTTGGTTGAAAATGCATTATGACAGGTCTCACATTCTTAAAAACGTTAAAAATACAAATGAGGTTATGTCGAAATTTTGAAATGAATGATTTGTGTTGAGATGTTGTAGTATTCATTTTAATATGATTTGTATCGAGGTACTTTTCAAGTAGGGTTATCTTACTTGTCTCGTTCAATAATAACTCTTTACTTCCACTAATTCTTTGTTCCTCGTAAAAATCTTGTCCAATTATAACCCTTGCATGAAACCGAGTTTAACAATTGAATAGGGCGAGTCATCAATGAAATGGAATTATCCTATGCTCTTATAGTTATGGTGTCTAATCGAAGATTCACCGAGTAATCTTTTAAACACCTGGGTACAAAAAATGTAAATACATGTATTTACTATTTACAAATGTTACAAATTCATCCCCCAATCACAAGATAATCACAATATGACACGTGTAATGACAACAATATTCACCCCCATGATAGAAGTTGCATACTCATGATTTGATAGATAAGGATCAGAATCAAGCTAAGTAGCATAGTTATGGTTCTCCTATTTATAGGTGATTGCTTAGGCATAATTACTGACTGAGGATAGCAACACCAGTTCAGTGTATGTAATGTGATTTATTTGGTTACACCAACCCAAAAAAACTCCTCATTTTTCCAATCGATAGAAAAAAAAAATGGCGAGCACTACCGCAGTGGATTTGGAGAACGTGCCATCAGTAGATACAAACAGTGGCGGAGCTAGGGGGGTCCCAGGGTGATAGGGTTATATACTAAAAGCATTACTTTTGTATTAACTCTAATTCTTTATATTTTGAATGAGAATCATATGGGCAAATGTTATGCATATTATATATAATATTAGTTATATGCATGTATCTGATGCTTTATGTTGTAGATGATATGGTGTGTGGTGACACACAGAAGATCATATCATAAGTACCTTATAAAGTATAAGTAAATGTTCACAACCTAAATGGATTTGGACAAACCATTGGTATGGTTGTAGTATAATTTGGTATTAGTCTATCTTGACTATAGGATTACATTAGTACACTTTGTGTGTATTGAACAGGACCAAGTGAGGTTGTTTCTCCTTATACTGACTATATAAGAGAACAAACACCTCTGTTATTATGGATGTTTGTCCTCTTAATCCGGATATGATAACGGGCACTTACGTGCATTGTACATTGTTTTAAATTATCAATGAGTGAGATTCATTTGTGAATCAACAAACTCGATGGATTGGGTAATGACATTGTATGTAAGGTGTGCTGTTGATTATAGAAGGAATCGGACCATAAGTAGTCGGGTTGATGATGTCCCCTTGAGGAGCTCATAAAGATTGTCATGCAAACCCTGCAGGTGGATGTAATCCGACATGACAATGAGGTTGAGTGGTACTACTCAAGGACATAAGAAGTTGATTAACTTGACTTAATCAACGGACATTTGATATCTTAAACACAGGGAGATCAACAAGCATATAATATGGAGCCCATAAACGTAACACGTAATTTGGGATTAGGGCAGTAGTGCAACAATGGCCTTTAGTGGAATAAGCCATTTGTTGACAGACTTGGGCCGTGTGTTCTGGGCGAACATGGAAAGCCCAAGCCCGTCAGGAGGCCCAACCCTAATTTCTCCTCATGGTCCCTGTTGTAGCCTATAAATAGAAACCCTTCTCTCCTGGCCGAAATTCACTATTCATTGTATTGAAAAGAGAGGCAAGAAAAGATAGATCTGAATTCGTTTATGATCTTGAGTGAAAGAAGGGGGTTGGTAGATCGTTGCCACACAACGTCCAATCTATTGAAAGGAATACAATAGAAAAACTACAATATATATATATATATATATATATATATATATATATATATATATATATATATATATAGAATAATTATAAAAGAATTTATATAAATATTGATTTGTTACCTAACCTACACCTACACATACATCATCGTACATAACATACCAAAAACGAAAAAGAAAACCTCGTCAATCTCATATCTTCTCATGGATTGTTCTTTATATCTATTTTTCATTCATAGAACAATACTTTTGGTACGAGTTTTATAAACATTTATTATAATTCTTTGGTAGGAAAAATAAAAAGGAAAAAAAAGGAGGAAAAAAACAACACTCACGTCCCAATATTTCATAATATATTTTCATTGGTACGCTATCTAAACATTTTATTCCTTGATATTTTTACATATTTATATTGGTTGTAATGAATTATATCGGTTAATCGAATCCATGATAATTTATTGTGTTGAATGTGTTTCTACACTAATTTTGATTGTTTATTGTAATGAAATTAGTTTTGAATCTACTTTAAAACATTGATTGAAATTTTGGAATAGAACGAAAACAATTAAAGCAAACGTGTAAGTGAAGGCAAAAATAAATACACTAAAGTCTACTATTTTACAATATTTTTGCCATATTGAGTGGTGACAATTTCTTTTTTTCCATTGCCTCGGCTATTATTCTTATGACAGACCTAAAAATTCTTTGCTTTTGTAAATTGTACAGTTTTGAAGTGGTTTCCTAGCATATATACGGAATATTTTCTATTTTTAAGTTTTTAATTTTCTAAAGCTAAATTAAATGTTAATTGTAATTTCGAAGATTTAAAAAGAAGGACAAATTGAGTGTGTTAGTGTGTATTTTTTGTTAGTCGTGTTGAAGTGGCTAACCCTCACCAATATTCCTAGCTCCGCCACTGGATACAAATATACAATGAGATTTTTTTCATCGGTTCAATTGTCAATCCAAATCCGATAAGCGTCTCATTCTCATTGGTATACATTTTGTTTTGATTGTTTTTGCTGAATCTTGAGCGAGATTAATGGGTATTTTATTTTGGGGCTTTGAACATTATAAATTTTTTTGATTTATATTATACCCCTAATTGATTGATTTGACTATAATTTTGACTGTTAAAGCTGCACTTTGTCTGTGTTTGTAGCTTAGAATTTGGACGTGAGTTTCAAACTTTCAAAGGTTGGGTTTTGCAGCATTATTAAAAACCTTTACTGCCTTTTAAGGCTTTATAAAGTGAGTAGGATTGATTTATAATTCCTGTAGCTACTGAACTAGAGGAAAGTAATGCACTGGTTCTTGCAATAGTTCCACCAGGTTATGTTGGGGCTTAAAAATTGTACAAACTCAACTCAAAGAAGATCTCTATGCCTAAGTATTCAGATTATGTAATTCCAAAAGTCATCTCTTGTTTAATTTGAACAAGTTCTTCTCTATATTATTCTATCATGACATTTAAATTATAAGAAAGTATGTTCTGTATGTTAGTAAACTTCAACTAGGCCACACATCAATTTGCACTGAAATTATTCATGTTGGACTCTTGCACTGATGACGTTTAACAAACTTTCTGGCAAGATACCCGTTGAACTAGGGCAACAACAAAACATTGATACAATGTAAGTATCTGCATTATTTTTCATCTACAAGTTCATAATATTGTTTTTATGATAATATATTATTATGCTTAGTTCTCCTTAAACTTGTTCAACATGTTGAGAAATAACAATATGCTTGGTAGAATTCCTGTCCAATTGAATTGGGTTAAATGTCAGATAATAAGTGGGCTTTATTTATAAGGTGCCAACCTAGAAGGGATTACACCAAGTACTATGATATATTTTGTAATCACTTGATACATTTTGCAAGCTTAATTCTTAAATATTTTTTGGTTGGTCAAGTTTATTGTGAAGTGAAAAAGGTTGGGGGCAAATCCTTATCGATTCAAACATTTCTTACATTAGTTTAACTGCTTCCACTATATAGAAATAATTTTTTTTTCAAAATCAAGGGTCCCCTCCCCTAATTGGTCAAGGCTTTGTTATCAATCAAAAAAATTTAGGGGAAAACCCGTAGTCCCTTATTGATTCAAACATTTCTTACACTAGCTAGTTTAATTGCTTCTATTATATATTGATAATTTGTTTCAAATTCTAGGGTCTCCCCCCCACGGATCCATCACTAGCTATGAAAACTTGTTTAAGATATGTGCTGGTACCACCTTACTCTTTTATATTTTTGTTTGATGATTTTTCTTCATTTGATATTTTTTTTTAGCACTTGCAGTGGATGTATGTAGTTGTTGACAGTATATACTGCATATCTACATTCATGGAAGTTAACATATGCATGTGCTAGTGTAGTTTATTATGATAATCCAATTCCTTAGAAGCACGTATATGTCCTACCTTTGAAGAAGTGTTATAAATCACTAATAAAACACAACCTTCCAGTAGCAAACCCATAAATTTATAGGATTTGAATATGAATTCTGGTGGTCACATAGATATAAGTTGTCTTGTATTGGGGGTCACAGTCTCACAGACTTAATTAAGAAATATCTTTTAGCATTCAATGTTTCTTTGCTGCATAAATGTTTGCTTTCCCTAGAAGATGTAGATGCACTTAAGTTATTTATGGCGATGATAATGAGACTGTTCTTGAGATCTGAGCAGTGTACGATCCATTCTAGAATTCAAAGTCAGAGTTTAGTTTTTTTGATGAAAGAGTTAAGTTGATATTCAAACTTATGATGGTGTTAACATACACATTTATTCGACATCAATGCAAGGTGTGATTCATTGGGCTGCACAACTTTCTCTAGGAGGTGTTCCTCTTAAGGTGGAAGTTAGACTATTTGACAAGTTGTTCATCTCCAATGTTAGTAATCATTTATGTTCCTTGTGTTGTTTTGCCAACTCAGTAGAGGTGTTAACAGAGCCAAATATCCATGGTTAAGGTATACACAATATAAACTATAGGCTTCATAATTTCTATCTCTTTCTGGTCTATTCTAATGTATACATGATATAAGTGAGGTGCTTTTCTTGTTGAGACCCTTTAGATGGTTGCTTTTCTCGTATTCTATTCTGTGACGGCTTCCCTTAGAAGTCTTCTAGATGGGACTAGTATATGTTGGGGCAGTTGGGCTTGTGTTTTTTTTTTTTTGAAAAGATGCTCTGGGGTTAGGCTTGTGAATTTGTTGATGCTACTCAAAACTTTTTCCGTATTTATTTTTTTATTTATTTTTATTATTATTTTTATTATTATTTATTTTTATTATTATTATTTTATTTTATTTGGGGTGTTATACTTTATTGGGTTTATATTCAACTTTAACTAATTATGTTGGTTTGATTTAAAGGGAATAATTGTGAGTTTGTTTGGATAGTAAGAGAAGCTCATAAAGCTTTAGAAGCAAGGATAATATCAAATGTTTATATACTTTCTTATACACTCATGATATACTCTAGCTGTTCAACGGTAAGCCAAATGTATTCAATTTAGCTTCAATTTGCTGCCTAAGAAAAGAGAAAAGTAATTATAGACAAGAAAATTCAAGTTTCGTCGAGTTCTTACGATGGAAAAAGGGCCATGATTTTATTGAAACACAAACTTCTAAAAAGCATTGTGCTACGACGCACAAAGAAAGGGAGGGCTGTAGAAGCTAATTTAGGAGAAAATGAAGTGTATGAGAGTTTCTTCTCATCACTTTCTATTTATTCTAATATAAGAGGAACCCTAGAAGGGCAATAAGGTAATTACAGGATTAACAAAAGGAAATAACAATACTATCTCTGCTTACACTCCCCCTCAAGCTGGACCATGAATATCACACATTCCCAGCTTGGATAAAACATCATAAAATAGTTTACTACTAACTGCCTTTGTGAGAAAATCTGCAAGCTGCTGAGACGTCGGAACATATAAAGCAGAAATCTGTCCAGAAGTCACCTTCTCACGTAGAAAGTACCGATCTTCCCCAATATGTCTGGTACGATCATGTTGCACAGGATTAGCCAAAATGTTAAGAGCAGATTGGTTGTCACAATAAAGCGGCATAGGAAGAGAGACATGTAGATAGAGATCTCGTAGAAGACGCTTGAGCCATATCAGCTCACACATACCTTGGGCCATTGCCCGATACTCTAATTCGGCACTAGACCTAGAAACATCTTGTTTCTTACTCCGCCATGTAACCAAATTACCACCAATAGTGGTACAATACCTAGAAGTAGATCGACGGTCAGATCTACAACCTACATAGTCATCATCAGTCCACGCCTCACCCAAGAATGACCATTATCTCGAAACAAGATGCCACGTCCAGGAAGATAACGGAGCACATGAATAGCAGCCTGAAGATGAGGAAGACGCGGCTGGTGCATAAACTGACTGAGAACGCTAACCGCATATGTAATATCAGGATGAGTAGGAGAAAGATAAAGGAGCTTCCCAAGAAGCCGCTGATACTGACCAATATCGTCCAACAACTCCCCATCGTAGTCGGCTAGGTGATGGTTCTGTTCAATAGGTGTCTCAGCAGGATGACAAGCAAGTTGCCCTGAAGTAGAGAGAATATCAAGAATATACTCTCTGTGAGATAAAAATACCAAAACTAGAGAGTGCAACCTCAATCCCGAGGAAGTAATGCAAGGGACCAAGATCTTTCACCTGAAAGCAGGTACTGAGATAGGATTTCAGGTCACTAATACCCTGAACATCATCGCCGGTAATAATAATGTCGTCCACATAAACAAGCAACACAACAAGTTGCATACCAGAATGTCGAAGAAACAGGGTGTGGTCAACTTGACTCTGAACATATCCATATGCAGTCATGGCTGCAGAAAATGTATCAGCCCAAGTATGAGGAGACTGCTTAAGTCCATAGATAGACTTCTTTAACCGATACACTAACCCTGAAGCAGAAGAAGAAGAACAAAAACCAGGTGGTGGAGACATATAAACCTCTTCTTGTAAAGTCCCATTAAGAAATGCATTTTTCACATCTATTTGAAAAAGACGCCAGGACTTGGATGCAGCAAGAGAAAAGATAATTCGGATCGTATTCATCTTGGTCACAGGAGCAAATGTCTCTTGATAATCAACCCCATGAATCTGGGCATACCCCTTAGCAACCAACCAAGCTTTGTACCTACTAACTGTTCCATCTGGATTTTGTTTCACTGTGAAAACCTGCACTACGCCCAGGTGGAAGAGAAACCAATGCCCAAGTATGATTAACCTCCAAGGCATGTAATTCCTCCAACATCGCAGCCTTCCAATGAGGTTGGGCCAACGCCTCTGCCACTGTACGTGGTATGTCAACCAAAGAGAGAGATGCCAGAAAAGATCTGTAACTAGGAGACAAACGATGATCTGAAGTAAAATCAGTGATAGAATAAGCCAATGTATTACAATATCTAGAAGGCAACCCTGCAATGCGCTTCTCTTTCCGAACAGTAATAGGTGGAGTATCAATTCTATCACTAACGGGTAAATCAACATCAATATGAACTGGTACAGTAGGAGTAGGAGATCGAGGGCTCAATACCTGGTAAAGGTGAATCAGTGGCAAGTGGTGAACCCGGAGAGGCAGAAGGCGCTTGGCAATCTGGGGAAAGTTGGCGCCCTGGGTATCGTCTAGTATAGACCTGTAAAGGAGGTGGAACCAAAGGTGAAACTAGAGGAGAGACCAGAGGCTTTGGCTGAACGCTCAGCGAAAGTGGTAAGGAAATAGGACATAGATAAATCCATGGTAGGAAAATGATGAACTGGAAAACACTCCCCCTGAGATAGAACATCGCCTGAAAAGAACGGAGCGTGTTTGAAGAAGGTAACATCCATGGAGGTGAAACATCGACGCGATAAGGGGTGATAACACCGATAGCCCTTCTGAGTATGAGAGTAACCCAATAACACACATTTCAAGGCATGAGGATCTAGTTTAGAGATAGACCTAGTGACTTGGACGAAACAGACACACCCATAGACACGAGGTGGTACCTAAAAAGCAGGACGATCAAGATGAATAATAGAATACGGGGTGCGAAAGCCGAGAGCTCGAGATGAAGATCAGTTAATGAGGTACACTACTGTAAGGACAACATCAGACCAGAAACACAAAGGAACATTCATACCAATAGACATAGCACGAGCAAGATCAAGAATATGACGATTTTTCCTCTCTGACTTGCCATTTTGCTGTGGAGTCTTAGTGTTAGAGGTTTGATGCAAAATACCATTGGCATCGCAGAATTTTTGAAGACAATGAGACATAAATTCTCCACCCTGATCAGAACGAAAGACTTTAATTGTTGTACCAAACTGAGTACGAACCATTGCTATAAAAGTCTGAAAAATAGAGGAGACCTCATCCTTGGATTTTATTAAATAAACCCAAGTACACCTAGAGAAGTCGTCAATAAATAACACAAAATAACGAAATCCTAAAATAGAATTGACCAGGGCAGGACCCCAAACATCCGAGTGCACAATATCAAACAAAGACGAAGTTTTATTATTGCTTAACGGATAAGGGCTACAATGATGTTTAGCCAGTTCACATGTCACACAAGATAGACTTGACATGGACACTTTGGAAAAAAAAGACGGAAACAAATAACGTAGATACTCAAAAGACATATGACCTAAGCGATGATGCCAACGTAACACCTGCTTGACATTTTCAGTACGAGACTAAGACTTTAACTAGAGGGCATGAGGAGAGACAGAATAAACAGGTCCATCCAGCACATATAAGCCACCCTCTTCATGTCTATTGCCAATCACCTTCTGCGACACCAAATCCTGAAAAACACAATAAGATGGATAAAAAGTACACTGCAGTTTATATCTCTAGTGAGTTTACTGACAGAAATAAGATTGGTGGTCAACTTTGGGACATGAAGAACGTCAGGTAACGAAAAGGAATCAGTTGGGAACAGAAACTTGTCCAGCAGATGAACAACAGTATACTCAAACTCAGGATTGAGTCCAGCAAGAAACTGAAATACTCTATTCTTCTCCACAATCTTTGCATAAATCTCTGTTGCAGTGGAGATGGAACTGTTTCACTCGGTGCACTAGCTGGCCATTCAATGAAGCTATCATAATGAGATAATTCTTTCCAACCAGATCGAAGTCTCGCATAATACGCCCCCAAATATTGGGTACCCTGTTTGAATTTTCCAATCTCATTAGAAAGTTGGAAACTCCTTCCATTATTCTATCTCTGAGAGTATACCTTACGAAGAGATTCCCAATTAAGATGTGCAGTGTTTGTAAATAAATAGCCAACAGAAATTATTGGTTGCATTGAATTAATCAACCAAGTCCGCACCATAGAATCGTCTAAGAACCACTTAGCATACTTCGAATCAGTTTCTATAGGTGTTTTCTCTGTGCCCAGAAGAAAGCCTATCTTTCTACGACTGCCAACAAACAGTTTTACAGATTGTTCCCATCAAACATAGTTCAAGCCATCTAGTAGCTGTGAGGTAATTTTGAGATTCGGATTATCATGAACAGAGTGGAAGGACTGAACATCTTCACTCGTTCCAACGGAAAAAACAATCGAGATACTAGACACATCGTCAGTAGCCATCTCAATAAATTAAATTACCTCAACAATAATAAACAGATCTGAGATTCAGATCAACATCTATCGCATCTCGCGACTGGAAAACAAGAAACAAACAAAAAAGAAAGTGCGGAAGCTTAGGTTGCGTCCAGAACATCATTACCAGAGAGATATGAGACACAGTTGTACATATCTGAGAAAAACGAAACCAGAGAACGCGGCGGCGGCGTAAATCAGATCAAAAAAGCAATTGCAACCTCAGATAATTTGGCTCCGATACCATGCAGAAGCTAATTTAGGAGAAAATGAAGTGTACGAGAGTTTCTTCTCATCACTTTTTATTTATTCTAATATAAGAGGAATCCTAGAAGGGCAATAAGGTAATTACAGGATTAACAAAAGGAAATAACAATACTATTCCTGCTTACAAGGGCATCTGATCTTGCTCTTCCGCCTAGAATAGTGAGTTTTTTTAAGAATTTTTTTTATCTTTTAATCCAACATTAGTCTCTGAGGTGTAAAGATCTATTAGCAAGCTATTCCAAATATCGAGTTTTGGCACATACAGCTGCTGAACTTTACTGGATATGTCTTCTTCTTCAAGATCTCATAATTTCTCTATCTGTTCCTCCTTTAATATTTTGTGATAACATTAGTGCAATCTCCTTAGCCAACAATCCTGTCTTTCATGCTCGTACCAAACATGTGGAGATTGACTATCATTATATTCGTGAACTTGCCACCAGAAAACTCATTAACTCATTAACGTTCAATATCTCAGCACCAAAGATCAAATAGCAGATATTTTTACAAAAGCTTTATCTACTGCAAGGTTCAAGTTACTCTCTCACAAGCTTTCAGTTCAATGTTCTCCCTTCAGCTTGAAGGGGGTATAAGGGAGAAGTGATTCTCGGTCAATAAGTCAATAGAAGGTTCTGAAGATCCAGCTCAGCACAGTACACATCAGCACAATTAGTTACAACTGAATATGTTTTATTTTCCGTATTTTAATTTTCTCAACTAGCCATTTGGCCCGGCCTATGGCCGGACTTGCTACATAGATAGCTAATGACTCAAAAGCTTAAAGTTCACTTGAATAAATAATATATGTATATTGATAGCTAATAATCCACTACATACTTTGTTTGAAGGGTTTATATTTTTATATTTTTTTTAAGAGATTGCAATCAAAATATTATACACGGACAATACTTGTATAGATGAAAAAATTCCAATTAATACAATCTGACACAACTGAATGCAACTTATTGCAACCGTGGGTAGGCCCATAAATGATACTCTATGAAATGTCATATATTCTTCCTCTTAATTACAGTCTTTCATCAGTTTACTCTGTAGGCAGTAAACTACAACCAAGATATGGGCCATATACTACGAATCCACCATCGTTGTGAACACCCAACCTTCCTAGATGATCTGCTGCTTTGTTTACTTCTATGTGAACATTCTTATAAGTAACCTCCTCCAAGAAAAAGTAAAAATGTAACATATAAAGTATAAAGTGTTTTGTATGGGCTGCTTCTACAAAAAGATTAAGAAAAAACTTTGGTACAAATATTAACACATTTGTATGTGGGTATGTCTTTTTCATACAAAGAACATCAACTTCAACGAAGCATTTGCATATATTTAGTAACATTAAATTCAACAAAGCATTTGCATCCAATGGCACGTTCAAGATTGAAAGAAACCATAACACCAAAGTTGTGGTCTCCTCCACCAATGCCGCAACCACCACCAAGAACTTTCTGGCCGGTTTTAAGATCCAACTTTGCAATGAACTCTTTCGTTGTCTCTGCCCAATATATGAAGGTCCACTTACACATTTATCATGAGACAAAAGGCAAAAAATATAAAATAAACTCTGAAAGAAAAGAAAGTTCAAAGAAACAGTACATGCTCAGAAATAGCAGCCAAGATGTCAAGACCTTTCTCCTTGATTAGGCTTCTGCAAGTGCTCTATTTCGAGGATTGAAATCCCAAGGCAGTGTCTTTAAGTGGAGCTCCAATATGTTGAAACAATCATAACTGGGACTTTATTGTTTACCTTACTGCCTTGCTAAGGAACATGACACATAGTGGGCTAAGAGGTATGAGCCTAGCTGGGATGTCTTAGTTATCAATATAGATTTCTTAAGACCCTTTTGTTGATTGTTACTTATCTATTATTACCAATCAACAAATTGATTTGGTTATAGGTAGAGACATCTTAGCATTTTGGCCCCTAGAGACCAAATCCAATCGTTTTGACCACATGTATTTGGTAATTTATGACATTTCTCTTCAAGTCATACTTTTTTAAGAATTGGAAGGAACATATTTGGCTTACCAATTCCGCCAATTTTTACAAATCCTTCTCGAATAGTTTTTTCACTATCCTTTAGTTTATATTGAACATTGGCCAAGTAGCACTAAAATCCTTTATCGTCATTTGTACCGACCTTTCTAAATAACCAAGAAATCTGCAATTTTGAAGATAAATTTAAACCCTCCAACCATTTATATCAGATTTCAATCAATTTAAATTTAAACCCTCGATCAAGTCCTCAACCAAACAGGTATATAGTTCTCTACTATTAAGCACAATATAATTTCAACTAAATCTCTACATTTTAGATCTAAAAAGATTACTTAAAATGATAAGATACATAGCCCGCTGATATTATATGACTCAAATTAAGATGGCAAAGGAGAGGTCTAAGAGATTAACATAATAAGTCACAAATGAAAAGAGCAAGGAGATGCATAAGGAATGGGCTACAGGAAGTACTTGCCTCAGTAATAGGGAATTCCAAAGTTTGTTTGGCTGCTAACTTTATAGCAACCTTAGAACTGCATCAACCATGCTAAATTCTTTATTTCGAGAAGGTCCAATCATCCTATTGTAAGCAAGGTACCACCATGGAACATCACCCAAAAAGCAAACACAATTAGGTAAGTTAACATTTTCTTGAAAATTGGAGGTTCTTTAAATATGTATGATGAACATGAATAATTGCTAAAATGAACCAAAATTATACATAACTACTCTTAGGTTGTTTGAAATGACCATGAATTGCCTCTTCCTCAACGATAAGCACTATTGTCTTTTTATCGTGGTCCAGCATTTTACATCCTCTCCCTCTATGGTTTCCATTTTAATCAAGCAATTAATCACAGATGGTAAAACTGTAAAATATATGACTATCATTTTAATAAAAATGTGATCGACTCTGTACATTTTAGTAGCAAAAAAGTATCTCCTTTGTCCTTGATAGAGGAGACTTCAAATGATGAGGAATAGCAACCTAAGTCCTTACATATAACCAAATCCCGGTAAGATTACAATAAAAATTAGGTGTCAAAACAAAAATGTCCAAATTGCATCAACAGGTACCTACTAACCAAATTGCATCTCTGTGATTACATCAATAAGTTCTCACTTAACCAAATAAATATTGTTAGTGATAGAAATAACTTAAGCTTAAATGATTTCATAAAACATCAATCACCATATAAGATGAAACATCTAAAATGGTTTGCCCTATTAGGTGGTAAATGCTAGGATGCATTTATCTTCTAATCGCTTATTCGAGCACATCATTTTTACCCCCCACACCAAAAAAAAAAAAAAAAAAAAAGTCCTTTTTAATGGTTGTGCAATTAATCACAGGGCTTACAGTAAGAGCGGCAAAGTGGCAAAAAGCAGATCCACTGGCATTAGTACCAGCGTACTCATCATATTGGGCCTCCAGTAAACGACGTTCTGCTGCTGCCATTGCCACAAACCGAGGATCATGCAAACCAACAGGAGTTTCAGATATCAGCCACCCTCCACTGAAATAAACAAAAAAAGGGGAATGTGAACGGTGCTGCTTGGATCTACATTCAACATGTTAAATACTAAATAAGTGTCTTTCAATCTTCAAAGGATAAAATTAAATATAATAAAAAATCAGAGATAAAACTTGCCTGATATCAATGGTGGTATCATCAGGGCAATTTGATACTTCCATTGAGCTTCTTGTAGTCGCTTAATACTGTGGTTTTCTTTTCCTGGGGCAAGGACGGGCTCGTCCCTGTGAACTCTATCTTCTTTAGTCCCCAACAATGCCAACAAATTAGCAATTATTGTCCACCCCAAAATAACAACATGAGGAAGCCAGGTTAGTTTGGAGTCTATAGAAAGCTGATTGAAGACCAGGTAGGCTTCACCTACAGTCATTGTTGGATATTGGTCACAGAAAGGCAGTTGGCCTAGGTAATTGGTGCAGGGGTTACTATAGCCCTTGCTGAGCTGAAGGTTGCAAAAGGAGACATTAGCCCAGTGAATTGGGGTTACATACATGAGCCATTTCCAGTAAGGAGGTATATTTGATGGATAAATCACAAAGCCACTGAAGAGTAGTAAGATGGAGACAATGAGGCCTGCAAACAACAATTAAGTGAGAACACTGGTCCGTTATTCTTGCTTCGTGTAAGCAATGCTCCCATCCGTCAGAATATTTCACAAATGGCACCCCAAAGAAACTGCTATAAGTTGCATATTTGCTCTATAAGTTACTAACACTTAGAAAAATTATGACACTGATTGATGATATCTATCCATAAATTCACTTTTCTTCCTATCTTCTTCGGAATCTTAATTTTTTGAATCAAAACACAGCCTACATCTATAACAATAATTTATTCAATCTAGAAAAGCAAATTTGTTGAAGTGTGATTGTTACTACAGTAATGTTTTCTCCCATTATGTACGTATATTACTTTTATGTTAGACGTTTCTTAAAGTATGTGAACATCCGCATGCAAGGAATTTTAGAGTTGGGTTGAAGTGCAAGTAGCTTATATTATTCATTGGATTCAGTTTTAGTCATGATAAACAGAAAGAACTACCTGCGAAAGCATTCGCTGTTTCAGGAATAGGAGAGATAGCACTGAGGAAGAAGAGGATAGATGAACCGAAATATGCAACAAAGAAAAGTAATGTCAGGTAGTGAAAGAATAGTGCTCCATTCCCCACCATAGATAGACCAGCAAGAAAGTAGACGCAGAGAGTGTATGCCAATGCCTGAAAGACATTCTGTTAGTCTAGACTTCAATGGGGCAGTGCGTTTTGTTACCTTTACGGAACAAAAGTATATGAGATAATTACTTCTATGAAGGTCTGTGGGAGGTTCAGTTTGCAATGAGCAACTGTATATGAAGAAGCTCTGAAAAATCCTTGTTCTCTATGCTTATAGAATATTGATCTCTGTAGCATATAGAGAGGGAGTTGGACCATATTTATGAGCATTATGCTCATGGTGGATACAAAGCCCAAGGCCCTGACTGAGTTCATCTCTTGTTGCGTATATTTGCCACCGAGTTTGTAGAATAGGGTACTTGCAAATACACCTAGGAACATTGCCTGGAAAATTAACAGATCGGTTAGCATGGTTCACGTAAGTGGAGGAGAGTTGATCACATGTTTCCAACTCACTTCACACAAAATTTTAGGCTTAAAGTAACATCTTAATCCCATATATATGCTTTCGGAATAATCAGAGAGTATTGTTTTTGACCTGGAATAACCTCAGCTTAGTTAAGGCATGAAGACGGTTGGTGATTTTGATTTGTCTCCTTATGAGAGTTTTGGTAGACTTCCACCATGTCTGTACAAAAGGTCTTTGAAAATGCTCCCATTGTTTTTTGCAGTCGTCCTCCTCATATTTTTTTCTATTAGAACCAATTATCCAGGCTGGTAAGTCTGAACTTAAGAAAAAATCTGAGTCAGCAACTGGTCCAAACTCCATATTGCAGCAGAAAACAAATATGGGCAAGTTTGGTTGATTGATACACATATCAAGTTCAAAGCTCAATGAAGATAAAAAGCAATGAGAGGGGAGCATATGGATGTAGATAGGGTTGTAGGGAAAAAAATAAAGAAACACACACACACAGAGAAAAGAAAAGAAGAAGGCCTGAAGAATAATAGCCCTGAGCAAAATGAATCATATTCCTAAAAATCTTTTTGTCAGAAACAGAAACATAGCAATCTTATTCATTGTTATTCTGGTTGCTGCACTAAATTTTTTTGTTTCAAGAATGCCCGTGTCTTTGGAGCCATTCCAAAGAAAGTATTAGCGCCAGGGAGGGGTGATTTATGTGAATATGCTCATGGAGTTTTTGAGAGTTGGCTTCACCCCGCACGATAGGACACGCCTCTGCAAGGATGGTGCGGGCTGCATGCGAAGAGTGTGTTGCTTTGCACACAACCGAAGAGATTCGTCCTCTCTATGTGTCCACAGGCTCACTGTTCCTTCTCCCCATTCAGCTGCATCTTCGCTATGGAAATGGCTGCTGCCTTGAGTCTACTGCCAGCTTCCCCGTCCTCGGCTTCTGTCATGTCACCTAATCCTTTCACGCCACTGATGTCTCCGTCAGCCAGTGGCATTTCACAAAACTTCAACAGCACAGTCTTTACTTAGGGTAAGTAACAGTAGATATAGCTCCCACAGATATAGAATCACATCAGCCCTTCATTACGAAGATACTGAACAACCTTTGATCGTAACTCTGGAGGAATGCGAACAGGCCGGTAGTTTTTGTCAAGGCAGATTGCTATTGCCTTAGCTTCCAGAATGGGCTGAAAGAAACAAAGAAACAGAGTGATCCTGTGTGTCTTCAAGTCATTCAGACATGTAAGGAAAAGTTCATATATTGAAGCACCTCTTGATTTGGTAGCTTGAAAACTGCATGTTCAAAGAATATCCTAGCAGCTGAGGATCCCGAGATCCTCACCTTCACTACAAATCTATCACCACTCTGGTAGAGCACAAAACAATGTCAGAGAGACAGTTAGCATCAGTAATTACGATGCTAACAAAGATGGTATGATGTTTAAAGCATTACTCTTAAGGGTCCAAGAAACTTCAGTGACATTTCTGATAATGCCAAAGCTTCGCCATTACGGGCAATTGCATCTGCGCTGATGCCCATCCTTTCAAACAGCTCATGACGACATGATCAACATCTTGAACAAACTATCATTACGATGAGAAGGCCAAATGAGCTCAGTGACTGTTAAATTACATCTGTTGTCTGTAGTCTCTGAACTAATGATCAGTCCAGCATCAGGAATGTTAAAATTAGTCCAAAGCATTAAAATATCTGTCAAGTAGAAACTTACCATGTTGGCAATAACTTGCATAAACAGCATTGTTTACAACTCCATACTGATCTAGTTCATAATCTCTGACCTTAAGTTCAACTTCAAAAAAAAACCAATCATTCTGTAATGTAGGAAATGAAAGGTGTCACACAATGTGAGATGATCATAATTTTAAATCCAAATTTCAGAATAATAAAAATTAAATATGTGAGATGTGATTGGTTACCCTTTCCCTCCTTGACCTACAATGACCTGTCATATAAAAAAAATTAACAATTGGTAACACCAATAGAAAATTCACAAACCGGATATAATGCGTGCAAAAACAACCTGTTGGAAATATGACCAAATTTGTACCAAACTGAATTTGGAAATATCAATAGCTTCCACTTCCATGAGCATAAGTGAAAAGACAAATAGCCTTAAACTGATATGAAATCTCTCTCCATTGCTCCTCTGTAGGATCCACTCCAGTTGGATTGTGAGCACATGCATGAAGCAAAAAGAAAGAGCCATTCGGAGAATTCTTTTTACAGAAAATATAGGAGAACAAATCAAAGGAGAAATTATCAAATAGGAGAATTCTCAATAGAATGTAAAGTAGGTGGTTATTATATATGTTTTATGTACCTTAACATCATCCATCAATGCAGCAAAATCTAGCCCTTTTGTCTCAGGATTTGTAATGGAAGACCCTCTGAGGCACATTAGCATCTCTCCAAATGTTATGATGACTAAGACAATGCATCAGTTAGAATCTTGAATGGGTCACAGATAGGCCAAAGAATATCAGGTGCAATATTAAGGTCTTCAATCACATTTGGCAAGGAGTGCGCCTCTCCCTAGGTTTGCACATGATTATTCTTGAAAAATGTTTACTTACAGCTAAATTGCTATCATAAACATCTTTTGATATTTACAAACCTTTAACAATGTATATGCAGTGTAACTGTATAAGCCAAGTACGTCAAAAGAACATCAAGTTTTTCAGGCACTCACTTTGACCAGTTGGCACAGGTATATAAATTGTGACTCAGGCAGGAAGCGCTTCTTAAAATCTGCAAAAAGTCGGCAAGCACCAGTCCCAGAAAGAGCTTGCACGGCTGCAATTCGTTTGTCTTTGATAAAATCAGAATTCTCTCCATATGCTAGCTTCAATGTTTCTTCAACCATTTTCACACTAATCAGATGTAGCTAGTTCACGATAGTCAATCGATAATTCCATTTTTTTATATTATTATTGTTATAATCAAACTTGAAAAACAGAGAAACCCTTCTTATTTAGAAAAGTGTGTTAGAAATGAGGTATTATAGTTAAACAGGCACAGATGAACCTTTTAGTGTAAAACACGCCCAGGACTTTCCACTCCAGTGAATTTCCTCATTAGATCAAGTACCCATGTATCATTGTATATAAACTTTGAAATAGATTGTGCCTGCAAGATACATCGATTCACCCAATCAATCTTACAAAAATCTTCTAATATGGAATTTAGACAATGAGAAGCACAGGGGGTACAGAAAATAGTGCTGTAGTTCTGCATGATATAACTTCCAACACCGATATAGTTCAGTGCACTATCCATGATTACTTGAACAACATTTTCTGCCCCAAAATCTTGAATAACTGAATCAAACAAATCAGCAAGACACTTCGTGTTCTTGAAATATGTTGATGCATCTACAGACTTGTGGAAAAACGTCCCAGAGGGTGAAGACACTAAGAAATTTATTAATGCTCTTGATTTGTTATCCGTCCATGTATCCGCTATAATTGTGCAGCCAGTAATTTCCCAATCTTTCTCAATTTCTTTGGAGTGTTCACTGACTTCAGATTTGATCCTTTCGAGCCATGTGGTCTTAAGGGCTTCTGACGATGGAACTCTAAATCCGCTACCACACTTTGCTACTGTATCTATCATCAGCTGATAAGAAGAAGAACGTGCGATGCAAAAGTCTAACTTATTCTTGAAAAAGAACAGAGCAATACTCTTCTCTGCATCTTCACCCTCATACGAAGATGAGGTTCCCACCTGCATGCCAGAAGGAAAGGCTTTTGCCAAAGGAGATGGCTCCATACATATGAGAGCTTTATTTGTGGGCATATTTAGAAGTGGCTTCATTTCAGCAAGACGTTGTTTTTTAGCAGTAGCAGCTTCCTTACCATCCTCTTTTGACGCAATAATAGTTCTCACCCTATCAGTGACATCATCCCTTACTTTACTACATGGAAGAACACCTTTACTGGGCAACCGGGACAGGTGATGCTTCAATCTACTAATGCCCCCATTCAAAACTTTAAGACAGAACTTACATTTCACCTTGTTTCCATCTAACTTCTCACAGTATTCCCAACACACATCTTTCTCTCTAACCACTGCCACAAAAAAAGTATAAGATCAATCTTTCTGAAGTAGAACTTCTTTTTTTCTTGAATTTTCCAAACCAGAAGGCATAAGATGCTCAAAACTAAAGTTTGCACGAAATACACGTAATAGTAATCAGCTGAATCATCCTGTAGGATGATATCGAAGAGAAATTTAATCATGCAGAATCCATTGCATGCATAAATCAACCACCATTATAGTCATATGTAGGCAGAATTGTTATGGAGAGTGTTAGCATAAATAGTCACAATTCTCTGTTCTAAAAGCTGAAGTAGAAACTCAATGGGTCATGAGTTATATGTGTCTTGGGAGAGAAACTCGGCCTCTAGACCGAGAAAACTTGATCCCCTGAAATAGTGATGCGTCATACAGCCTCTCTGAGCAAAGGTTATATACTTTATACTTTCCCTACATACAGAAACTTGGTTAGTAAGCCCATAACAACCTGACAAATGCATAAAAAGGTGAAGTTGGCCAGCACATTTCATTGGTTTTGGAGTAAAGATATTCTCCGTTCATATAAAAAGTATGTGAGTCCAACATGAAAATCAAACCAAAAAGAGTACCAGTTTGTTATACTGTCAAATTAGAGACAGGTAACCCACCTCTAATTTACATTGAGGGGTAACTTATATGCATTGGTCATGACATCCATCCAAAAGCAACATTCATTCTTTTAACTACGTGTGTGCAGGGGTTTGTCATGAAGAGAGTTTGTCTATGTGTGCACAGGGGTTCGTGTCTCGTTTTTTTTTTACAATAAACTACACCTGAATAAGCAGTACAATGTTACCTTGTGGTTAGTCTCAAAGAACCTTATGACTTCTTCCCCTGCATCACATCTTTTAATTTGTCTAAAGCAAAAATGATAGTGTTGAAATCAATATCTTAAACTTTCACGCAAATCTGTTTCGACTATTACCTCCAGATATCCAAAAAGACAAAAGTGAAGTAGATTAAACAAAAAGTAACTTACCGGGGCTCTTACTTTTCAGGTTTTCTTTTGTTTAAGAATGGAGATAAGATTTAAGAATGGAGTAAGATTGGAGATAAAATTTAAGAATGGAGATAAAATTTAAGAAAGAAGTTTTTATCTACTTATCTATTTTGGGTTTTATGTATTTTGAAATTACTTAACAATTGAAATCTTCAAAAAGAAAGTAGATTTACTTTTTTTTTAAGAAAAATCACGATGTGTCGATCGAGGAAAAAAAGGGGCTGACGTGGTCACTCCTTTGGGAAGATTCTCAACTACTCAGTATTAATGGTCTTAGATATATACTCAATGATTGTAAAAACAAAAAACAAGTCATTATAATAAAATGTTTTTCTTTCTTCCGAAAATTCAAAAATGGTTGCTGTTTGCGGATATATTGAAGCTGGCACCTTGATGAATTATGCTCACATCTTTGATCTCCTGACCCGGTTACGACAGGTAGATGACCTATCAATAATATTGGGTCAAATATATTTATCTGCTGTTTGCACTTCCATATTACTGAAACATGGTGGTTAGGGATCTTTTGTTCCAAGGACTAATTTGTCTTTTCAATTATACAGGCCGTTTATCATCCATACCTTGTGATCTACTCCAATAGTGCAGGATCGAGGAATCAAAATAATACTTATATTAGTGACCAGGAGTGTGGCATTTGTCATGACCCAGCAGAAGATCCAGTGGTTAGCCGATCATATTTTAAAAATATTTATGTCAATTTACTGAGCTTTGTTGTCTGGACGTGACTTATTTTTTTTTCTCCATTAACATTTGTTTTTTTACTGCAGGTTATTTATGTCCCTCTTGTTCAAAACCAATCACTGCTGATTTCACAGCAAAGGTGAATCCAGGAGACACGGGACTAAAATTCTGCTCAAGTATTTTGAATAGAATTTCTCTCCCAGAATTCTGGGAGTTTTAGTTCTGGGAGTTTTAGTTATAGTCGATCTCCCGGCTACTCTTTGGCTGCCCAAGTACTTAATTGCTTATGGGCGAGCTAGGTGTGGTTTAAAAGGATTGTTACCGCTGTAGAGTTGAACTTGTATGAAGACTATGAACCCACTTTCTCAAAATTTTGATAAATATTCCTAAAAATGTTGAATAATATCAGCAACGGAGATAGACGATTTTTAGTTCTCACTAGTTCTCCTCGAAATTTTATGGACAGTTCACCTTAATTTGTTACATTGAAACTTGAAAGAGGTCATTAGAAAGAGGTTATTCAAAAATCTCAAAATGAAAAATCTTCAACGGTTAGAGACTGTAGAAGTGCATAGAACATCAAAACTGGTTGATCAACATGTACACGAATCTTCAGTCATAAGCTAATATCAACTGGTTTGGAAGCTGGAAAAACTAGTGTAAGTTTGCCTCCATTTTGTTGTATTGCCCATTGCTTTGGCAACAATCAGTCAATCACGTAGTACTTACATAACAAAGCTACAGCTATACAACTGTATTTGTTGATGGCCGTACGTGAGTCGCACATTCCCATTTCTAATATTTTCATCCAGATTTCAGATGGTAGAGTTCCCACTAATTGTCCCTTGACTTGATTTCTCTTTGTCCTGAAAAACTGAAACCTATGAGAGCATGGAACAAGATAAAAATAATACTGAACAAAACTTGTACTAGCTTCGCCTCATCAATATTCTGCCTTCTATCTCCATCTAATATTTTCCATCCAAATCTCATCTTGATTACTCATTTTTCTTGAAAATTCGAAACACTAGAGGCTAGAGCACCAAAATACAAGAGGGTGAAAAGGAATGAGTAAAACAATACAGTTTGGATATGCAACAAATAAAACATCTGCACCTATTCGCCCAGTTACAGGGTGGTCCACTTGTCCAAAAACTTGGCAGCAAGAGAACGGCTGCAGAGTCAGTTGGAAGCCTGCCTTGAAATGTCATGAACTCACGATATGTGCACCATCTTCCAACCAACACACAGCCAAACCTAACATCAACTGTTCTATGTAAATATTCTGCAATATAAACTTTAACTTATACCAAGTAGAGCCTTCATAATAATGCAAGCTCTAATATGAAGCATCAAACATCATAAGATTTACATACCAATCTCTGTATGTTAAACTTGTCTCCTATCCCGTGACAAATAGATTCCACTTGACAGTAGAAAAAGATATCAGCGGAGAGTAAAGCAATCATCCTCAAGTTATACTATGATAGTCTAACTAGACTAGGCAGAATCA
The DNA here is from genome assembly GCF_015680905.1 of Coptis chinensis. Classification (NCBI taxonomy): domain Eukaryota; kingdom Viridiplantae; phylum Streptophyta; class Magnoliopsida; order Ranunculales; family Ranunculaceae; genus Coptis; species Coptis chinensis. Next base: position 95,289,638 of record NC_141461.1, read on the forward strand.
AAATCAAACACATATATATATATTTCTTTCTTTCGCTAATACATCAACTACATACAACATTAACGGTCAGACAACACGTACGCAAACCGACAGACATCAAACAAATAAAAAACCTGTAATTTTAAACTTAAAACACCGACAGACATACAAAAAGGGATCAAAAGTTAAAGACCTGATTCACGGCGTACATGGAAAATATAGGTCAAACACTTGCTCATTGAACCGCTTGTGTAGAATAAATTTTCATAATTACAAAATGTGAGAAAGGAGTTATTTCCCCTATGCATGTTCTCTCTCGAACATCCACAGTTTCTTATACATCTACTACCCATTCAACATAATCCTTACAACATTATTTCTGCAGAGGAAATATATTCCTTACAACATAGATTCCAGTCTTTCCAGTTTTAGCAAACCTCCGAAAGACTTAGAATAATTAGATATGTATGGTTTTCACCATTTATAAAAATAGAGATATGCTTAAGGAGTTATGTCTCATACTTGTCAAGTTTACAAAAAAAACGGACAACCAAGCGATTGGACACAAGGCTTCGCCATTAGTGATGTTTGACTTGTTTTTAGGGGATTTTCAATTGGTTAAAATGTTTAAATATACGCTATATATTTGGAACTTTATCAAAGCTTTTAGTGAGAGGTCTTAATCATTGTAAACCATGCAGGATTAAGGTCTAGCGACCGATGCGCAAAATATTTACAATCACAAGATCATCATACACAATTTAATCCAAGACAAGTCAGCCATATAGACAGAAGTGAATTGAGGCATAGCTCCTAGCACTCATATTTTGCAGTTAACAAGAAGATTAGAGAAGCAGACAGACCCTATCTGCAAAGAGATTCTGCTTGTTGCTGTTTCTGAATAAGGCCAGCTGAAATTCTTCCTGATCACGAGAATGGGACAAGTGATGAGCAATCAATCCTGGACTAATCTGGGAAACTCAAAAAAAGCTAAAAGAATGGACCTTGCGAATAAGCCCATCATCGATTATTGAGCTGCTCAGTTTCTTAAAAAGTTCATACAGTGCAGAGCCTCTACTTCACTGATGGTAACTGCCACAGCAAAAAAATGAAAATAAAATAAATAAATATATAAAAAATAAAGGCCCAGGTTCTACATGTCAATCCCACAAGTTCATAGCTCAATATAGTATAACCTGCGCAACTTACGTGCTGTAGTGAAACATGTCTACTAAAATATGTGCTAAAGTCAATCCAACAAGACATGTCAGGTGAGCGACGTGAGGCTCAAAAAATTTAGATATGGAACAACAATACAGATATATAGTTCATCACTTGATACTTCCAAATGTATAAAGCTTATGCATCAAAGTCACATTCAAGCGGTTACTTGAAATCAGAGAACCCAATGTCGTAATTTAATTTTAATATGACCATATAGTACAAGGACGTAAGGAGGAAAGGAAAGTGTTTCATCATCTAAGTTGTCAAGGGCGGAGACGCAAGGTGTTAAATTTCTCAACACATTGGGAGCCATGGGAACGCCTTTGACAGGGACTAACTATTTTCATTAAAAATTGCCTCCTTCGCCATCAGGGTGCCGCCTTTGACAACAGAGTTCATGATTGAAATTTTGAAATGAGATACACATACAAATAACTAAAATATACTCACAAGGGGATTCGAACTGTAGGCTCCTCGTAACCAGGCGATCGTTTAACTTTCTTTGAGTAATAGCAGCCCATAAAACAAGCACAAGTCGAAGACCAAATTTTATGACAAGCAGGCGGCTTCTATCCTACTGGCAGTTTTGAAATGTTCTACCAGTCAAACCCATTAAATTAGAGTCAGTGCTTGAGCCAAGAGCAACAATACTCGAAGATTCTTGAATTGGGCTTCAGTTTGAAATGTCTGAGGGGAAAATATGCCGGTGACCTATATTCAATCATGCCAACATAAATAGAGAACCTAAAGCCTCTATGCTTGAGAAGACGTTATATAACAGTTCGGAGGAACACCAATACCAAGTATGTACAGGACAACCATCATGGTATATGTGATATTTTTTCTTAAGGAAAAGGAAATAAATCAAATTAAGCACACTTCAACAGATCCCACTAACTGGAGGGAAGTATACTGGTAGGACCAATTAGCGCCTAACACCGTTCTGTAGGTGTAACTTTGGAAGTTAGGGAAACATAATATAAGAAATTTCTATGAGATTATCTACAGTTAAAGTATCTCTATTGTAACACATATGGCAATTTCTGATGATTTTGTTTAAACAATATGGAAAAACAGAATACCCAAAAAAAGAGCATGAACCCATTTTACTACTAGAGAGGAAGCTATAAACAAGAGCAATACACATTTTTTAACTACCATTTTTCTTTTTATGTTTTAAGTGATAAAAATAGAGATATTATATACATAATCAAAAGGAATACAAAGTATAGGATAAGATATCCTTTACTATAAGATTACACGTTCATAATTTATCCTATCAGAACTTGTGTTCATAAGATACAGCACCTTAGTGACTGAAGTTACTAGTAGCAGTACCTACTTCGTTGAAGCTAGGTCAAGGTCTCACGGTTTAAATAATCTTAACCAAATTAGACTGAAAAAAGTAGACACAACCATTGACAGGTATAAGATTGCAGGGTAACAAAAGTTAAAAAATATGAGATCTATACCTCACACCAATCCAAGCAGTCAATAGCCTTATCACTTCGTGTCTCCTCAGTTTTCCTTTGGAACCTGTCTCTCTGAAATCCCTCCACATGACCATTGGTTCCCAATTAACACCAGATGTTTTTTCAAGTACATGTGTCTAACAATAATCGGTTCACCTCTCATCCAATGAATTTGAAATTGCTCAATTTCATCATTTCTCAGGTCAACAGCATTGGGGCAATACAAGTAGTTGTCCTTACTATCACTTCGGAATACAAACCTTCCCCACAAAATAATGAAGTTGCCCGCCTCACTTCAAGATTTTTAAAGACCTTCCCCACAAAAGGATGACATGAAGAACAGCCAATAGGGGAATCAACATTTGGGAAATGAGAGTTGCTAGTCAGTTTATCAGCACTCTTAAGCAAGTTACATGCCCAATTAGCTTTGAGGCTGCGTCTCAATTCAAGAATCTTGGAACCACAACCACCACTCTTTCAGAGGACAGGGAATGGAACAGTCAACAGTTGTGCTCCAGTCAGGAAACCGACCAACCACATCTGTTAATGAACCTTCTGCTGATTGAGCTCCCTCCCAGTCAGATCTTTTTCTTGAGGCCCTAGTTGCACCTTTGCCATCCGTATCTTGAGTCTTGACCATGAGCTCGTTCAACATACCGTCTCTGAGAAGAATACACTTCATTACCCCCAGGCTAGCGGCCTTCCCTTAGTTCCAGACAGCATGTGAGACAGAGATCACATGAACAATTAGGATTGGGGAAGCTTCTATGGAAATTGAAAATGGATGTATTGCAATTATCGCTGTTGAAGAAGGCAATGCGATGGGAATAAGTCACGCCATACTAATGAGGAATATTTCTAGAGAGTCAATATAGAGTAAATGGAAACATTTCTCGTAACACACAATACAGGTATCTTACTAACCTCCACAGGAAGACGATTTGGGCGCTTTGGTTTGCCAACATCAAGGCAGGACATGTACGCAGAATGAGACGGTTCAAATTTCCAATGAAGGACTAAATAACCAGACAGTGGTCTCAAGAGTTTCCTCTGAACCATCTTCCCTTTTAACTATATGCATTTTTTAATGCTAATTTCAGCAGACTAAGGATAAATGTCAAAGCAAAAGTTCTTGAAAGTCTATGCATACAATGTACTGATAGAATTGGCTAGTAAGAAAATGAATGAGCCAACATTCTTTGCAGTACCAGTCCTACACTCCTGCAGTTAGTTACATACTTAGGATGCTCCACAAAATGCTTAGATCAAACAGGATATGCATTGTGTATCACAAAACACTTACAAATATAGTACCATAAACTTGTGTAGTTTGAAGAAATGTGTCTAAAACTCGTTTCATAGATCAATAGGTAATATAGATATATACTCAACCTAAACAATACAAATTAAATCAAATCCTCGTTCAGATACATCTTCTTGTTCATACATTAAGTTGTTGCGTTCTCTGCGTCCAGTTTGACTGTTCAACAAATCACATTGCGGACACACACATAGACACCATTGATTGACAGGAACAAATAATTGGGAGTATAGAAGTCGTTCTGAGTTTTACCATCACCAAAAGAAGTTCCAATACTATCGGTGAGGATTCCCGCAATCAAAAACTCTAGAAATCAGTTCAACTGAAAAAACAAAACAACCAAATTCAAAATTCCAATCAATTGAAACCAAAACAAGACTAGAATTTCTGAATCTCCACGAAAAATCAACACAAATTCGAATTTATCTGTGGATAAATTGAACAACAAATTATTTAAAAATCTTTAAATACGGCAACAAATCAAAGAAAATCCTAAAAAGAAATAAAGTTTCTGATGACAAGCTTGAAACTACGGATGAACACATACCTTGATCGAAGGGGTTTTCAGTGTAGAAGCCGATTATCTAAGCAGAAAGGAAAACCGATTGAAGCCAAAAAGCGAGATTTTCGAGAAAAATATCATTTCAATATAACCTTCGAAAGAGATGTTCAGGACGTGGGTAATCCCACTCGAGTGAATCCCACCACTCTCTCCTTCCTTCGATATATTTGAGAGAAGGTGGGGCTGACTGATGTTCTCGGTTGAACAGAGGGAGCCTTTTCAACTCAGGACAATTGAGTACTTCAACTATTTGAAGAGAGTCACAAACCATCACACCCTTCCAAATGCTCTTCAGTTTCGGTAGATAGCTGAAGTACAATTCCTCCAACCTTGGGAGTGCGACAGTATAATCAATTTCACATGGTTCTTCTTCTTCTACAATTAATTCCTCCGATTCCGCACAATGCCACATCTTGATCTTTTCCAGGTATTGAAAGTGTTGTAATAACCTAGTTGAAAATAGGCGGTCCAGTTTGACAAACTCAATTGTAACATCCTGCCAAGAGTTGCTGTACATGAATAGCTGACTCCAAGTGCTCTTCAGTTTTGGTAATCCATCTAATTTGATGTTATCACAAAAGCCGATCTTTAACCTCTTCAAACAAGGAAAAGCTCCGTGTGCTGGGACCTTCTCATATATCTTGCTTAGATTCTGACAGAAACTGATTTCCATAATCTCAATCCCTTGTAGGAAGATGCCCTCTTCGTCTTCTGGTACTATGAATTCCATTGAATTGCATGAACGAATGCACATTTCTCTTAGGTCTGTTGAATCATTTAAGGGCAGCTCTGATAACCTTGCGATTTCATTGAAATGTACTTGAAGAAATTGAATGCGTTTCGGAAGTCGGAGGGCATTGCAAGGAATACCCTTCAACTCCTTCAAGTTGGACAAACTTAGACTTCTCTGACTTGTGGGATAGATGCCACTTTCCATGCCAATACAATACTTTTTTAACTTTTCAAAGTTTGTAAATTCACCATAGGAAATAAAGTCCGACAGCTCGTGAAATTCGATTGTAAGATTCTCCAAGTGTGTCAAGCTTGAGAGTTCCTGCACGAAATCTCCCCCTCTTTCTCGCGCATACACATATTCCGGTAAGTATTCCATACAATTGTAACTCTTGAAGTAAGGAAAACTTGGATATCAATCCTGAAGGGATCATTTCTTTCAATTTAGAATTGAAAGTGAGATCAAGGCTTCTGAGGTTGACCAACATTTCCATCCCATGAGGCAGTTCTTCTATGGCAGAACTTGTGAGCTTCAACACTCTCAGTGACTGAAGCTTGGATAGAGAAGGCACTCTAACTAATTTCTGACAATAACTTAAGAGTAAACCACGAAGATTCACCAAATCAGAAAGTGAATCTGGTAATGACTCAATCTGAGTCACAGATAAATCGAGAACCGTCAAACTATTCATGTACATAAAAAAACCAGGGGCAACGTGTTTCAGTCCACCAGATGAATACTTACGAGCAAATATCAATGTCGAGAGTTTAGGGCATTTGGGAATAATTGAAATGTCTTTTATACGACTATACATAAATGAAACCCTCTCAAGATCTTCCGACCAATCATCTTTGTGCGGTATTTCTGTTGATGAAAGCCCAATTCTGACCATGAATTTAGGTTTTGATTTTGTGATGTAAAGAGCCATATCCCTAATCAAATCATGCATTTTAACAAGGTCCCGATCATCTCTATAACCACGGCCTTCTGAAGAAACTTCTTCTAGCATGCAACAACGCTTTAGTATATTCAGTATAACATGTCCACGAAGCATTTCATCTTCTTTGCTGGATCCCCTGACTAATCCTTCCATAACCCAATACTCAATCAACTCACTAGTGCCGATTTCATAATCTTCAGGGTACAGTGCACAATATAAGAAACACTTCTGGTGATTCTCTTCGCTTAATCGATCGTAACTGAACTTCAGATGCTGAATGACCTGTTCTGTCATGTCCATGTTCAAACTTGTAGAGTTCTTCAGATCTGATAATGCAACTCGCCACTCACCAACATCTTTGCTTCTCATAGATCGACCAATTGTGATGATTGCAAGGGGCAAACCACAACACTCCGCAACAGCTTCTTTTGCAATCTCTTCCACATTGGGAACAAGCTTCTCATTGACATTTACCGAGAACAGTTCCCATGCTTCATCTTCAGAAAGTTGCTCAACTTTGACATATTTCTGGCACAACATCCGTTCGCACACTTCCCTTGACCTGGTAGTCAATATTATTTTGCACCCATTGTCTTTTGTGGGTTTAGGAACTCCAAGAGCCTGTAAATCAAATGCCACCCACATGTCGTCTAGGATAAGCACAAACTTTCCCTTTCTACGCAATGCACTTAGCAACAATGTCGACCGTATAGCTTCATCTTGTTCGGCAGAAAGATCTAATTCGACTCTCTTTGCGATCTGATTTTGAAGTTTTTGAGCATCAACATCTTTGGATACAGTGACCCACAAAACATTTTCAAAACGAATACATTGTTGCACGAGCTGGTTACTGATTGTCTTCATAATGGTGGTTTTTCCCACGCCACCCATGCCGTAGACACCAATTTTCTCATACTCATCACCTACTATACATTCACAAACCATCTTGAGGATCTTATCAGCAGTACTACCAATCAGTCGTGTAGTCGGCATCTCCATTCCCCAAAACGTTAAAGACTCTTCTGAGAAATTACTAGCCTTATTTAAGAGATCATCCATCACTTCAACGCATTTCAAAATTTTTTTTTGCAACTTCAGTCGTGAACAACAATTAGGCGTACAAAAAAATCCAGCTTGGCATATTTTTGCGACGTTGGCTTCTCTGTCCACCTCATCTGCCATATATATAATAGTGTCAGCATTATCCCACCAATTTTGTGCGTCCTGTGTGCGCATCTTTCCATGTCTCTTTGCGATTTGCAGAATTTCTTTCACCTTGTTTACTCTGGCAATCAGTTCTCCTTTTTTGTTTCTCAGTGTCTGAGTTTGTTCACTCAGACTTTTAACACCCAACGACTGATTAAACGCACGAGTCAGTACGCTTTGAACATCTGCTCCAAGTACTGCTGCAGGAACTTCCATACCTGTCATTACAACACATTGGTTGTTAATTAAAGTGATGAGACATGATAGAGCTACTCCAGTAGGATATATGTAAAATACATAACATTAAGTAAATAGAGAATATGTATAATCTCACTTGTTTGGGCAGTTGGTTGTTCTCTGAACCTCTAATTACAAGAACCAAAGGAAAACGTTCAAGTACGAACTGGATATCTGCACATTTAAAATCATGTAAAGGTGGAGAATTAGCAGCTAAAAATACAAATCAGTTTTAAGAGATAGTCATCATTGGACTTTATCAGTAGAATTGGTTAGCTCAGATTTCAAATAAGTGATGGATCAAGAGTTTAAGTTTGCAAAACATGGTTATGTTGTTAACCTTTAACAATGAATGACGATTAAAAAACAAGAGTAATAATCAAGTGTATAATAGCAACTAACAAGGAAGAAGAAAATTTGGAATAAACTGACCTTATATAAAAAAATAATTGATCGAGTGATGTTAAGGTGAGTACTAGTCCAAGATCGACCAAGCTATAGAAAACTCTCTCTGCTGTTTGTATATGACAATGGTGATGAAATGAAAAAAAACCACAAATATCTTATCTTACATAGTGTATTGGTGGTGGTGTTGACTTTGCTTCGTACGTAACTTCATTTGAATTTTTTATCATCCGATTTTCTGTCTTTGCCGACATAAAAAATAATGCAAATTTCATTACAAATACATTCAAAATTGTACAAAGTCTGGTCCGGAATTAACATAACTTGCTAATCTGTACAGTATTCATGATTCAGTGTATTACAAAAATTTGTTGATCTTTCATCAAATTCAAAACAACCCAAAACAATGGCATTCACCTCTCAATAATCTTCATGCGGTAATTCTTTTGATGAAAACCCAATTCTGACCATGAATTTAGGTTTTGATTTCGTGATGTAAATAGCCATGCCCTAATCATCATGCATTTTAACAAGGTCCCAATCATTCAAAAGATCAGACTTCGGATGGGTGTAATCACTGAATGGGAGAGCAGCAATAAACTCCGCACCATGCCTAGGCAACCAATCTTCAAATGAACTGGATGAGGGCCAATCCTTCAGCTTCAACATTTCTGGCCACTGATACGGCCTTCTAGGTAGCCTGTGTAGAATTGATGAATATTAATTTCAACCTACAACACAATAAGAAAACAAAATGTTACTGCACAACTGACAACAACCCTCTGTAGGTGTAACTTTGTTAGTTAGGGAAACAGAATATAAGAAAATTACTATGACTTTGTTAAAACACATAGCAATCTACAGTTAAAGTATCTCAACTGTAACCCACATAGCAATTTCTGTTGACATTGTTAAAACAATATGGAAAATCAGAATAACCAAAAAAGGAGTGTGAACCCAATTTAGTACTAGAGAGGAAGCTATAAAAAAGAGCAATACACATTTTTTAACTACTGTTTCTCTTTTTATTTTATTTTTATTGGTAAAATTGAGATATTGTATACATAATCAAAAGGAATACGAAGTATAGGATGAGATATCCTTTACTAGAAGACTACACATTCATAATTTATCCTATCAGAACTTGTGTTCATAAGATACATCACGTTAATGACTGAAGTTACTAGTAGCAGTACCTACTTAGTTGAAGTTAGGTCAAGGTCTCACGGTTTAATAAACTCAACCAAATTAGACAGAAAAAAGGTAGCCGCAACCATTGATAGGTATAAGATTGCAGGGTAACAAAAGTTAAGGAATATGAGATCTATACCTCACACCAATCCAAGCAGTCAATAGCCTTAACACTACGCTGTCTCCTCTTTGAGTTTTCCTTTGGAACCTGTCTCTCTGAAAGCCCCTCCACATGACCATTGGTCCCCAACTAACACCAGATGTTTTTCCACGTACATGTCTAACAATAATCGGTTCACCTCTCAACCAATGCATTTGAAAACGCTCAATTTCATCATTTCTCAGGTCAACAGCATTGGGGCAATACAAGTAGTTGTCTTTACTATCACTTCAGAACGCTGCCTGCCCCACTTCAGGATTTTTAAAGACCTTCTCCACAAAAGGAAGGCATGAAGAACAGCCAATAGGGGAATCAACATTTGGGAACGGAGAGTTCCTAGTCAGTTTCTCAGCACTCTTAAGCAAGTTACTTGTCCAATTAGCCTTAAGGCTGCGTCTCAATTCAAGAATCTTGGAACCACAACCACCACACTCTATTGGAGGACAAGGAATGGAACAGTCAATGTTTGTTCTCCAGTAAGAAAACTGACCAACCACATCTGTTAATGAACCTTCTGTTGATTGAGCTCCCTCCCAGCCAGATCTTTTTCTTGAGGCCCATCCGTATCTTGACTATGAGACTATATGCATGTTCAACATACTGCCTCTGAGAAGAATACGCTTCATTACCCCAGGCTGGTGGCCTTCCCTTAGTTCCAGACAGCATGTGAGACAGAGATCATATGAACAATCAGGATTGGGTAGCTTCTTTGGAATTTGAAAATGGATGTATTGCAATTGTTGCTGTTGAAGAAGGCAATGCGATGGGAATAAGTCACATACGTCATTCAAATGAGGAACATAAAACGCATTAGTTGTCCAATGAGTATTAGGTTATATAGATTTCCTTCCCACCCGGTTTCTTGTATTGATATTCTGTCTAATAAAATGAATCTGCTTATCATAAGAAATGGCAAACTTTATGTTTTCTCTATTCCTTTTTTGGCAAGTGAACAACAAAAACACATGTGTACAGGACTTACTACTGATCAAACCACAAAAATAGATCTAATCTATTTCCAACTAAGATGACTCAGAGTTATATCACCATACAACTAAGAACTTGTCACGCAAGAAAAATGAATCTCATCTAGCTTTAACAAGACCCTCATCCACTTGACATGTAAAATGACATGACACACAACCCCCCTCCCCGGCGCGCGCACACACAACCAGCACCACCACAAACAAATCGAAAAAACAAAAAGCAAAGATAAAAATCAAAATCAATTTCAGATGCAAGTAACTACAATATTTGGAAATAACAAAAAAACTACAAAAGAAAGAAAGAAGAAGCCAGTACAAACATGAGGGTATTAGAGCATACCAATACTGACGTTCATCTTCATCAAGTTTAATCCTTCTGATGTTCACTTCCGCACGCTCAAGCCCTAAAAGGTAAAGACATAGCTATTTGAAACAGAAGTAGCAAATAGAGAAAGCACCAATTTCAAATGTAATTGCCACATTTGATTAAATTACCCTGTGATTCGGCTTCCATTTCTATCTCGGAATCCTGCTCCAAACAACTTGTCGGCCAGAGGAGAGGCAAAGCTCCGTGTACCAAGTAGAGGAGCCGCTGAAGTTTGAAATTTGGATTGGGTTCCTCACTTCTGGACTGTACACAAATAGTACGTTAGTATTCTCCAAAAAGTATTACCAGAAATTAAAAAGTAACAGAAGCAAAAAAGTAAAAGTCCACACCACCACTATATTCGCTTGCAAGCAAGCCTTGAAAATTATAATTTCCACAGCACACAGGACATGCATTCTCAATTTGCTCCTTCGTTTTTTCAGGGTACCTGTTATACTCCATACAGAAACCAGAATTTTCAAATAAGCTCATCATATAATTCTACACAAAATTATCATTTAGCCATAAAAATCCGAAAAAAGTATATGCACTTTTGAACTGTGCAAATTCGCATTTTGAGCCACTAAAAAAAACAAAAAAAAATGGCATTTTGAAACTCTTGGTCTTCTAAGTCCTAACAAATTACATTTATGGAGTTACAGCTGTAAAGAGTAGCGTGAACACAATTTTTCATCAATGCATCAAAACAACACATTACGCAGTTATGAAACTTACAAATTAGTGAAATTACTCTAGATTGAAAATAGATTTCTAGTTAATAGATGTTAGTAATTATTTAAAGTTCAAATTAGCAGTTCTTGGTGCAAGGATGACAGTAACGTTTTGTGCAATTGGAACACAAAAGACAACAGCACGCTTGTCGTTTCGCTGACATTGGTGACACATTAGACTGCCATTGTTGAGTTTTACCCTTACCAAATGAAGTTCCAATACCATTGGTGACGATTCCCGCAATCAAAAATTCTAGAAATCAGTTCAACTGGAAAAAACAAAACAATAAAATTCAAAAATTCAATCAGTTGAAACCAAAACAAGACCTGAATTTCTGATTCTCCACTAAAAATCAATATAAGTTCGAATTTATATGTGGATCAGCATGACCTATTAATTCTTCCAGACCTTGATTTTATAATAGTAGGGAAATTTTCATTAGATCAGATTATGAAGAAGTTTAAAAGGAAAATTGAAAAGAATAAAAGCCTTAACTAACTTACTCAATCTCTTCAAAGAGAAGTTCAGGACATGGATAATCCCACTCGAGTGAATCCCACCACTCTCTGCTTCCATAAATTTCTTTAAGAGAAGGTGGGGCTGACTGATGTTCTCGGTTGAACAGAGGGAGCCTTTTCAATTCAGGACAATTGTCTACTTCAACTGCTTGAAGAGAGTCACAAACCATCACACCCTTCCAAATGCTCTTCAGTTTCGGTAGATTGCGGAATTCCAATGTCTTCAACCTTGGGAGTGCGACAGTATAATCAATTCCAGTACCAGTGCGCCCTTCAACTGATTCTTCTTCTTCTTCTACAATTAGCTCCTCCAATTCCGCACAATTCTCCACGGGGATCTCTTCCAGGTTTTGAAAGTGTTGTTGTAATAACCTCATTGAAAACAGGTGGTCCGATTGATTCAAACCATAAATTGAAACAGACCGCCCAAGAGTTGCTGTACATTAATAGCCAACTCCAAGTGCTCTTCAAAATAACTATCTTCTAAAGAAACTTCTTCTAGCATGCAACAACGCTTTAGTTTATTCAGTATAACACGGCCACAAAGCATTTCATTTTCTTTGCTGGATCCCTTGACTAACCCTTCCATAACCCAATACTCAATCAACTCACTAGTGTCGATTTCATAATCTTCATGATACAGTGCACAGTATAAGAAACACTTCTGGTGATTCTCCCTCAATTGATCGTAACTGAATTTCAGACGCTGAATGACCTTCTCCTCCATGGCCATGTTCAAACTTGTAGACTCCTTCAGATCTGATAATGCAACTTGCCACTCAATCTTATCCTTTCTACTCATAGCTCGCCCAATTGTGATGATTGCAAGGGGAAAACCATAACACTCTGCAACAACTTCTTTTGCAATCTCTTCCACGTCGGGAACAAGCTCCCCATCGACATTTACCAAGAACAGTTCCCATGCTTCGTCCTCAGAAAGCGGCTCAACTTTGACATTTTTCTGGCACAACATCCCTTCACACACTTCCCTTGACCTGGTAGTCAATATTATCTTGCACCCATTGTCTTTTGTGGGTTCAAGAATGCCAAGATCCTGTAAATCAAATGTCTCCCATATGTCGTCTAGGATAAGCACAAACTTTCCCTTAAGCTCGAGGCCATATATATGCAGGGAATCTGGATCCACATCACTCATCGCAAAAGATATACTAGTATACTGCATTGCAGTGGGGGCGTGAGCGGAGCATAGCATTTCGTTAAAAATAAATTATATTCTTTAATTGAATTAATTATAAAAATGTCACTCGTTAAATTAATTATTATTTAATTATAAATTTTTTCTTAAAAAAAATAATCATTGGACTAAAATTAAAAGAGTTTGAAAAAAATTCAAAATTTTCAGATAAAAAATTAGGCAAATCAGGTAACCAAATTCAGTTAAAAGATTGAAATACTATGTTCTATTAATATTAGCCCAACCATGTAACCCTATTACTCAAACGCTTTGAAGTTAGAAAAACAATCATAAGTTCAGAGTGCCACTTTGGTATAATTAAACCCAGCTCTACATAATGAGAAATTTTTATTTTATCATGTCCCAAAGTTCTAAATCCTTTTAACAGTCTCAGCAATTACTAATGTGGTCATTGTACTGGTAATTTAGTATGCAATTTTGTGGCTATAAATTTAATATTTTTTATCCGTAAATGGAAAAATTCAATTGGATTTCACATTATTATTTCTCTGTTTCGTTTTTCTGGACCATGTCATGAATAATCTATAATACCCGATTCCTTTCAAAATATTATATTTTATAATTGCAAAATCGAATAATCTGAACCGTTCAAAAAAAATTAAACTTGACAATGATTTTTAACTAGGTTAGAGATTTCCAAATGAGATGAATTTTTGTGTAGATGCTATCTATGATTAGTATATAATATCCACAAATTATTAGCCCTTAACTCATTTTGTAGGGGGTGTGATATAAACTATAGTATAAAAAATGTGGTAAACGGAAGCTGCTCGTATATATATATGCGTCCTCGTCTCCACAATGGTTGGTGTTGTATGGCGATCAAGACACGGCCAACAAAAGCTTGTAACATATTTCATTTTTACTTTTTAAGTTTTTACGAATAATTTCTCAAGAGTCCAGTAAATATTGGTCCGTCTTTTGAAATGCTAATATGAAGCCAAGCACAAAATATAATTACATCAATGGCCAGATATCTACGTCAAAGTTTATCAATAAACATAATATTGATTTGGATTTCTGCAATTGTTTTTACTTTTCAAGAGAGACATGCTTTTGCCAAAGGATCATTGTTTAAGAGATGATGAGAGGAAGAATGACGTACTACCATAAAAATGAAATTAACAGTTTAGTGCTGACGACTCCAACTTCCTATATTAATCAGTAATCACCATTCGGATTAACTTAGTTGAGAAAATACAGAGATGAAGCCTGAACTTCTGCTCGGTAAACTATAAATGGTGATCCAAACAAAGCAGTAAAGGATACAAATGAGAAAAGCCCGACCACAAGAATAGAATGCTGCCAAATTTGATACCTTGCAAACGTCATTGTGTTGGCAAAGATCTTAGCAAACAAAGAGCACGCATCCACTGTGGTCCTTGTGAGAGAACAATCCTTCGCAGAGAAGGAACAGCTCCAGCGGCAATTATGGCTACATGATTCTCAGCGTCCATGCTAAGGTTAAACAGAATGGCTAAGCCCGCTTCAACTGCTCTCTTACTACCCTCCTCAAGCACCTCCACCAGTGGGAGTATTCCTCCTTGATCAGCAACTGCTCTAGTGAAATCTACGATTCCTGTAGAGATTAAAGTGTTAAGTTCTACGACAGCAGACTCTTGTGCTTCCGGAGAGAAAGAGGCCCTAATCTGGTCAATCAATCTCGGTATCGTCTCAAAAAGAGTTACTTCCTTGTTAATAGGGTTCTCAGGATCTTGGGAACCAAATGAAGACTCGAGCTTAATGAGGCATGCAGCAACCCAGTCCTTATTGCGAAGCGGAATATCTGACATTAGTACTTTGCACAGATTTTGTGTCAGATTACTGGAATTTATAGAGACACAAAACTGTTCAGAATCTAGGAGATTTGTCAACAACCGGGAAGCTGCAGATATTGCCGGGACAGCTTCTAAGGAACTTAGCTCTTGGTGCTGTCTCTCTCTACCATTCTCCAAGTCTGCAAAGAATTTACTAACCATTAAATGAGTACTTACATCCACTGATCCACAATAGAATCAGGCTGCAAATAAGTAAGACAATTGGTGCATTTTGAAAGACCAAATACAATGAGTCCCTCAGGAGATATTCAAGAAATGTAAAATAAAATGCTTCCTTTTGGAGGCATAAGTCAACAAAAGTTTGATCAAGAATGATGCATTTGCGATTTACACACATCCCTTTTTCAAGGCATTCTTTCTTCAATTTCAGCTTTTCTCCAGTATCTCCTCTCTTTTTTTCCACAAATTAGTTTGGTTCATACCATTTTCATTTTCAACCTATAACTAATCAGGAAAGTTTCTAACACATTCAAGGGAAAGATAAAGGCTCCGCTTGGTATCAAGGAAATAGATGCAAATGTGGAAAGTTTTAATTTAGAAATATTTGCTCTGAAAGAATTTCCAAAACAAAATGTTCTCTAATTTAGCCGGTGCTCGGTAAGGTAAGTGAAATCAGTTGTTGAATGGGAGAAAAGATCGGGGACGAAGGGTTTTCATGTTGGGGAAAGTTTTGTCGCCATTTTTGAAATGTAAAATTAGCTCTCCATTTTAATACTTTTTAGAATTATTTCCTCAGCCCCACCCCATCACTACTCCAACCAAGCATGCGGAAAAATAAAAACGCCTGTAAAACTTTCTAAAACAAAGTTTTATCGTGTTTTCCGACTAAACAAGCGGACCCAAAGGTTAACATAAATGTGCGTAATTATTTATGTTTCTATAGAAAAGTGGCCAGGCCCTTACCATTACTACATCTGGGATGGAAAACAGCAACCAATCCGGATTCGATATCCACTGCAATAAGTTCATCCATACAAGGCTCAATGGTTGCTATGTACTCAAGGATTGAAGCAGCTTTATTTTGCAAATTTGGAGATGTCTTCGTAATCTCAATGAAGCGAGATATAACACCAGAATCCAATACATAATCCCTGAAAAGGCATGCAGCACACATATGGACTCGATATATTGTTTAAAATTCAACTTGCAGAACACATCAAAATGACATATTAATCAAATAAGCAAAACCAACAGGCTTTAGTTAAGGAGCAGCCAATCAAATTAGGTAGAATACAGCTTTGTTGAAATTTATTAGTGATCCAACTAATGTTTGACTGATCGATTGAGTAGGAATCAGTTTAATAAACTAGCTAATGCATTATGGAACTTCATATTCGTTAACATGCATCTTCTTTTCCACTCATAAAGTGGATAATATTGGGAAACAACAGATCTCAAGGAACAGGGGATAATATTGGGAAACAACAGATCTCAAGGAACAACAAAGGAAAAATACAATGCACTAGGAGATATAATGTGTTTCTGCCGACTATAGCACTGCCTCATGCAAGTTTGATTCGTTCCAAAACATCAGAGGATCAGGAGACTATCTCTCTTTCTTTTCTTTTCACAACTAAATTAACTTCATATGATAGCAGATTATTCAACCAAATGCAGAATTAGCTAAAAAGTAACAAACCTAGCAGTTGCCTTCGATCCTTCTACATCATTTGGGTTTTCACCTAATGCTTTAGCCGCACTGGCGCTTCCTGTTCCATACAAAAGCTTCGCCAATCCATTTACTGGTCCATCATAAAACTGGAAGAAACTGATATTAAACGTAAGTCAACAGTCAATTGTAGTTGTTAGTTTGAACATGTAAATGATTTGGTCTGTTGAATGAAGCCGGCCATAACATTAAAACTCCCAGTATACATTTATACCATTGATTCAAAATTTTGTAACAGCAATTGGTAATATATTGGTCAACGAGAGTTGTACATTTGTGTTTCACGCTTAACTAAATTATCAAATGTGTACACACTTTTTACTAATTTTTTTTAACGTTTTTCGAAAAACTCAGTAAATTTCACAAGCCCAATGTTTTAGTAAAATAGACTCTACTAGTTTAAAATTTTGACTTCCATAAAACCAAATTTTAGAACCTCAAATATAAATTTAGAGTCTGGATTTACAATTATGGGTGGAAGAAGATATGCAACTAACCTTCAATTTCATTTCTTTACCAGGGTCTAGAATCCGAGCAAATATATTCACAGTCTGCGTTTCCAGAAAGATTTTTGTCGGTATGGCTAAAGAAAATAGGAATGTGTAAACACAATGCGTTTATAAATAATAAAAATACCAGAAAACACCTTTTCCAACAGATTCTCTGGAATTTCTTTGCACTTCAAAGTATTAACTAGATGATACACCGCACCTTCTGCTTCAAACATCATTGCTGCATCAAGAGACAGAAGAAGACCTATAAGAAGATTGGAAAGGTCAATGAAACAATGAGCAACATTCTATCCTAGAAGTGTTCTACAAAGATAAGAAAAACTAAAATTAGAGTTGTTAGAGACATAAACCGAATAAACAGAATAAAGATGCCAACCTGATAGAAAGCCTCTCAAGAGCATGAGATGTAGCCAATTTAACATTTTCCTCGGTATGGTTCAGAAGGCGGACTAGATGTCTGACAACTCCAGTTGCCATGAATGACATCCGCATATGTTCATTGATACATGCATCAGAAATAGAAAGTGAAGCTCTTGAAATGGCTGAAATATCTTCAAGTTCAAGAATCAAAACTAAGCGAGCAACACCATCAACCCACGGCAACAGAGTACATTGCTGACTCAGGTTGGGGCTTTCTCCCTTCTTCCATTTCTATTATTCCAATACGTGCAAGAAAAGTGCTGCTGTGTAATGCCCCAACTATTGCCTTTATCTTGGCTTCCTCAAAGTCAAAGTTCTTGTCTTGGATATTTAGCCCAAGGAGCAACTCAGAAGCACCGTACCTAGACAGAGTTGATGAACCTCGTTCTAACTCGGTGCCATCAGGAAAAGAAGGCCACGAGTGTGAAACTGGCCTCAAGGACTTATATGCATCTGCCCCAATCAAGGGAACTAAAACCAGGCCCTCCTCCATGACAAGAATTCTGTAGAATTCGTCTTTAGCAAGTTCCAACAAGACATTTTTTGCTACTTTCCTTAGTACTTTGGATCCTTCGACATTAACTTTCAAAAATTTAGCCTGCAATAGTGTTCATGATGATTAGAGTTCCTCAATTTTGAAGTACTAAATCATCTATAGCACTTCTAGGAATTCAAAAGACTTAAATATATACAATGGTCCAAGTAATTTATTTTATTTTATTTTTCCTCCTAGAGAACATATAACTTTATGTATTTAGAAAAATGCTTATTTACAAACTTTTCCTTTCATCTGTAGATTTGTTTTATATTTTCAGAAACTGAAATTGTAAAGTTCCACAGATCAGAGAATCAATGTAGTTTCAGGAATGCCAAATTAAAAATGCTTCACTTATAAATAACCACCTCTATGAACAAATGTATTCTCACCAGTTTTGGTATAACATCAAATTCAACCAATATCTTGTGGTTTGACCCGCTCAAAGCCAAATTTGCTAACACCCCACCTGCAGCCTCCTTTACCTTCATTTCCTCCTCATCACCAAGGAACTTAACAAGTATTGGCAAGAGATCACCATTTGCTATTTTCACTCTAAGCTTCTCATCAACAGATAAGTTCCACAAAACACATATGCTTTGCTCCTTAACCTGCAAATACACATTATATATACATAAACATGTCTTTCAAATTTCAAAGTATGTGGAAACAAATTCTATAAAGAAAAATGTTTTAAATACGTCTGCTGTCAGAGACGAACGACTCAAAAGAGCAGTTATTTCTTCAATTGCTCCACTTTCCACTACCGAAATGCGGTACAGATTAACTGAAGAAATGGTTCGTAAAAGGCCAGCAGCAGCTTCACATGTAGAACTTGTATCTGATTTGAGAAGAGTAAGAGTGAGATTAATGCAACCACGGAATTCCATAATTGCATCAATACACTTCTTTCCCCCTAGCGAGTATTTCCACAAAGCGTCTATCGCCTGCTCCCTGTCAAGTGGGTCATTATCTAGTCCAAGCATCCGAACAAACAAAGCCACGTTACATTCTTCAGAACTAGTACCTGCTTCAATGTCCTAAAAAAATAACAATCAAAGTTAACAAACAAGGGATTGAAAATGAATTATGAAATATATTTGGAATGAAACTTACTGAAGAAGGAGAAGTAGATTGTTGGGGCGTGGTGCCGTCACTGGTAGCATTGGTGAGGAGAGAGCGAGGTTGGAAATTAGAGAAGAGATGTTGGTAAGTAGGTTTTTTGTTTGTTAATAGGGAGATAATCTTGTTGTTGAGGGAAAGTGGTTGGAATTGGTGAAAGAGTTTCAGTCTCGAGTTTAGTGGATTTATGGTGCTGGTGCTCATCATCGTCTTCACTGGGAGGGAGCCGAGTTGAGAGTGGCGAGTGAGAAGTGTGAAACGACTGTAGAGCTATGGTGGCAGTGGGGGCGTGAGCGGAGAGGGAGAGATTGGAGGGCGTGGAGAGGGAGAGATTGGAGAGATTGGAGAGCGAGAGGAATGAGTACAAGACATAAACCAACCAAATGGTTTTTTTGTCCAAATACTCACCCCCCGCTCAGCTTAGATCGTTGGCTCCGCTGACTTGATAATAAATGTCGCGATAAATTTAGAGATATATACAACTATAAATATCGGTGATATTTCGATAATATTTATAATATTTAGAGATATTTGATGATATTTTATTTAGTTAATAATTTTATTTAATATTTACTATTATATTTTAAATAAATAGAAATGATATATCGTTATATATAAAGAAATATCCACAATATCTACGATGTTTTAGATATATCCACAATATTTGCATATCAAACAATGTAAAATATTCTCAAAGAGAATAATATATCTACAATACATATCAAGAAATTGAGTATCAATAAACACTCATATCCTGATATTTTATATTATAGTACAAGTAGATAATCCTCACCACCAAATGCTACTAGGACATGTGTTAAAGAGAAGTCCACCAATACCAAGGTGACGGTGTGACACATTGTTGGGAGTTGAGTTACAACTTACATGTCAAGAAAGACTCACAATGATTACATAATCCATTGGGATATAACAAGTTGATGACACCAATAAAGGCACCAATGCAACGTAATAGCCACGCAATGGAGTTAGTTATGCTATACAGAGAGTAACTCTAGAGGACAAATCGGGGAAAAAAGTAATTCGATAGGACACCATTTTTTTTTTAATCACTCACAAGGACCGGGTAGATGAAAGGTCAAGTATACTCTTGACGCGAAATTAAAAACGGCTCGGGTAGATGAAATGTCAAGTATACCCCTAGTACAAAATAATAAACAGTCTGGCCCAACCAAAACGACCCGGTGTATATAGTATATTTGGGGTATGAACAATCACTATTCATACATTAACATGAGCGATGAACACTCATTGTTCATATAAACAATCGTTGTTGATTGTTCATACCTATTTGGGGTATGAACAATCACTGTTCATACCTCAACATAATGTATGATCAGTAAAAACACATATTGGAATATAAACAATCATTGTTTATACATCAACATAAGCTATGAACAATCATTGTTCATATCTATTTGGGGTATATATGAACAATCAATGTTCATACCTAAACATAATGTATGATCAATAAGAACACTTATTGGAGTATGAACATTCACTGTTCATTGTTCATACCCATATTTTGGGTATGAACAATGATTCGTTCATATATGAAGAATAATTGTTCATACCTATTTGGGGTATGAACAATCACTGTTCATACATCAACATGAGCTATAAACAAGCATACCTATTGGACAATGAACAATTATTGTTTAACACTGAACATTCATTGTTCATACCCCTAGTGGACACTGAACAATCATTGTTCATACCTATTGGACTATGAACAATGATTGTTCAACACTGACTCATTCAATGATTGTCCACTAAGGGTATGAACAAGCATACCTATTGGACTATGAACAATCATTGTTCAACACTGAACAATCATTGTTCATACCCCTAGTGGACACTGAACAATCATTGTTCAACACTGAACACTCATTGTTCATATCCCTAGTGGACTATGAACAATCATTGTTCAACACTGAACAATTATCATACCTATTGGACTATGAACAATCATTGTTCATACCCCTAGTGGATTATGAACAATATACCTCAACAACACGACGAATGATCAGTGAGAACACCTATTGGATCATAAACAATAATTGTTCATACCTATTGGACTATGAACAATCATTGTCAGTAAAAACACATGTTGAACTATGAACAATCATTGTTAATACCTACCTATTGGACCATGAACAATCATTGTTCATACCTCCTAGTGGACTATGAACAATCATTGTTCATACCTTAACAACAATAAACTTTTTTTGGAATTGAATTTCAGGAACTTCTTTTGGAAGTGTCATCAAAGTTGAAAAATAATCAAATTACACACTTGATTCCCTGTTTGATTAACGTTAAAATTTTAGAAGATCTTGGTGGATTCGAACCACCATCTCCTTTGGATATATCTAAAGTGCTCGACCATTTGAGCTAAAGATCCACGCTTGTAGATGTATTGATTGTTAGATTTAGGATTTCCAGTTGAACACGAATCGGTAAAAACTCGATACAAATCACTTACAAGCATTTTATCGAACGCTTTTTAAAACTTTTTTGAAAGCTCCTATCAACAATCAAACTCTTCACTCGCTAAATTAACTAACATCAAAAGAACCACAAACACAATACACAAATCATCAAACTCAATAAAAATCGTGTAATCTGATTCACAACTACAAAAAACCAGCTCAAATAAAAAAAAACGAAAAAGAAAAATTACTTGATCTTCTTACTTTATTTTCTAAGGTGAGGTAGAACTAGATCTTCTTATTTAATTGTACATACCCATAAATCACTTGAGATTGCCATCACAATTTTCTCTCTTTTCAATGAAATTGTTTTTGGGAAGGAGAAAAACATACGTGAGAATGAGAGAATGGGTGTTTTGATAGCTTATAAAATAGTGAAGAGTAACTTTGAAGGGTAAAAATGGGATTTAAAAAAAAAAAAAAAAAAAAAAAAAAAAAAAAAAAAAAAAAAAAAAAAAAAAAAAACGATCCAACTTATTTATTTTGTCTTTGAGGGTTATTTTAATTAAAATCTTGGGTTCGTGGGTTATTAAAATGTAGAAATTGAGTTTGTGAGTGATTATAAAAAAACCATGTCATCTAGAGTTGTTTTGAAACGAAATTGGGACTTGGGGCTAATTTATTGTATGCTATATTAGCCTAAAACTTGAAGTGTTTTCTTACCCAAAAAGACACACAAGTCATCTCTCACAATCACTATACTCAACTCTTCTCCACCATTCGAAGACTCTAGTGCTGCCAGATAGTTTGCAACACAATTACATTCTCTATAGACATGAATGAAAAGCACATTCGACATTCTACTAACCACTTCCAGACTTCTAGTATAGCAGCTTTGGTGTCCCAACATATCTATGGTGCAACTTCTTCGTTTTGGGGAATCTCTATGGTTCTCTTAGAATCAGAAGCAACAATATTTGTCCAAGTTGTTCACATCCTCTTAATCCCATCAAAATTGCTTTCATTTCTTGGTATAGAACCGGCCTAGCTCCACCGTCACGGGTGTACGCAAGTATCACCTCACCATCACTGTCTCTGATCATTCCTCTATTTCCTCCAATACTAGCCCTTGCATCTGACATGGAACCATCTGTGTTAAGTTTTATAGTACCGACTTCCAGTTTAGTCCATATGCATTGTACAGGGATACGTTGTTTATAAGTGGCTGGTACGCCTAGCTGTTCCAGGAGCATTCTTGCACCTTGATTCAGCTTTACTCAAGCTAGCTAGTATTCCTTGAACATAGAACTTCATGTCGTTCATAAGTTTACTGCATACCACTTGCCATGGTTATATTCAGTTTTAGCCCAAAATCACTACTAAATAGTTTCGCAAAATATGTTTCAGAAAAATCATTAGCGCAAGGAAATGATTCTAATACATAGCAAAAGGGAGAAAAAAACGAAGGTTGTGCCGATGAGTTGCGCGTACTCTGATCTGTAGTATAGTGCAGACTGCAGAGATAACTTGATATTTCCCATATCCGAAGGTTAAGTAAATTTATACAATTTAATCAAGAAAACTTTTAAAGGATAAATAGTTAAATACAGCCAGCTATGCTTAACAATTTCAAATGAAAATTATAATCTTAATTTGATTTCACATGAGAATTCTAACTTATGTTATGCCCTATAATATCATATTGTTCATAGACCATGAGGCAAACAATGACATGAATGAATGAACTCACAATGTACATGCAACGAGCTTACCATTCTCAGACTTGTTCAGCTTTAATTTGATCGTTCCCAAAGTTCAGGATCATTGTCACGAACAGTTAAAACTCGAAAGGTCTTTACATATTGGATCCGGGTTGGGCAGATCACCTAACAGGCTAACATCCACCATCTCTTATCCAAGTTTAGTTTCAATTTTAATTTCTTGATCTGCCCATTTCAGCCCATTACATGAAATCCGCTCACGAGTCACGACCAATAGGCTTGGGTTCACCTTGCTCAAATTGCAGTTCTAAGTTCTAACAAACACAACTTAACTTAATTACCTGTCTGTAGAACCTTAGCAGACGGTAGAAGGGTACATGTGCAATTGTAGTCAAAAGACAAACAAATGTCTGTGTAATTCAATAAGCTAGCAGAAGACAAACTTAGACGAAATGTCCGAACTCTGAACACAATATACTGCTAACAAATTCTCAGAGGAGAAATGGATCCAAACATATGAAAACCAAGAGTCCAAGACAGGTTTCATTGTGTCAATGCTATGTACTTGGGCTAAGCTAATGAGTGAAGACCCTAAGATTGGTTGGGAAACTAATACAAAAAACTTTGGCATCTATTACAAAATAAAATCACTAAAGAAATCCTATTTACCTGAATAAGAAAATAATACAAGATTTTGGTCCTGCAAAAATTGATCGAGGAAGTGCTCCGGTTACTTCTCTTCTCACACAAGTAAAAACTTCACTTCTAGAGTTCTAGTCACTTAAACTAAGATAATGCATGAAAACCCCATTTGAGCCTGCACTGAGAGGTGTGCCAGTCAGCCGTGGTTCCTGCAGCAAAGAGGAAAAATAAACAAAACAAAAAATGAGCCCTCCTATAGCGTTTGAAACTTGCATGACAGCTCAGGTGACTGAAATGTGCTCTCATCGAGTCATCGATATCTTTCTTGTAGACGCTACCAATAGAATACCATAATAAAAATAAGAAATAAATTGGTAATGAAATGAAAGATTATACTGAAATGCTAACACACAAGATGCAAGAAAGATGTCGTATGGTTCACTTTATGAAAGGATAACGGAAGAACAAACATGCAAATTCTTGTACAATCTGCACTGCATACAATTTTTCTACCATCAGTACTAGCTAAAAGACAATAAAAGTAAGTTCCGCAATTGTTTACGTACTTTGAGTCTTTAATTCCTAATAAGTAGTAAGAGTCTAAAAGAGAGGGAAAAAAAAGGAAAGTTCTCTCTTCCTCTTCCTTCTTTCACGATACGTCTTCACTCTTCACACCTTTTTCGATTACTTGTGAACTGTGGATCCTGAATTAAGTTCCGGACTCACTCTATGATCCGTTCTTGAGGTCTAGCTCTCTGGTCTTCCATTTCCCTAGTACCGGGAAGTTGTTCTCATCCGAATGCAATAAGCTATAAGCTACTCTTGATTCAGACTTCTCATAGCATAGTACTATATCCTTTGTCCTCTAGGCTTAAAAAGGTTTTGAGTAGGGTGATTTCTCAAGGACAAGGGGCGTTTACCTATGATTGGTGGTAAATCTTAGATGACATCTTACTGCTAATGAGGCTATTTGATTATAGAAAGAAGAGAGTAGAATCTGGCATTGTTTGTACATACAGAAAAAATAATAATCTTATGAGTGCACATGGTGTAGAACATGGCAGGTCTTAGTTTTGTAAATGGCCAAAAACAAGGGAGGTGATTATAACAGACACAGGCGCCGTCCTTTTCGTATAGTACAGCGTGCAGCAGTGTTTGCCCATATTTTTAATTGAATAAAAGAGGATTTTCTGAAGTAAATAAAGAAAAATATATGAAGGATACATAAAGAAACAGACAAAAGAGAGCAACTTATTTTGCTCGCGCAAAAATAGGTATCCAAAGAACATGTAAAGCATCATAATAAGTGTTTGAAACATTAAAAAAGAGAAGAAGCTGAATAAGATACTATGACATATAGAAGGCACGGCCCAATAGTGGTCAGTATGGCATGAAACAAGCCTATAAGCTCAACATCTTGTTTTGGTTGACCAGCACTGAAGGTAATTTTTCAGGAAGACAACCTGACCTGACCAACTCCAGCAACAAGGAATCTTCCAGATTTTGCAAACGCTAGGGAATTAACTTACCCATCCTATATCCAAGCACAGAAAAGTAGGCATGTATTGAAAAATACAAATTGTAGAGTTTATGTGTTCAAGTGACCTCAAAACTGAAAAAGTGCTACTCTAACAGTAAGAAATTTCATTGCCTAGCACTATTGTCATTCTGGGAAGTATATATATATATAACAAACAATCATCTAGTACTTTTAGAACCAAACGAATATAACAAATATAAATGAAAACAATCTACAATCTATCTAAAGCAGAACGGCCAATGTTGGACAGCCAGAGCTAATGAGGGTAGAGCCTCAGATAAGTTCTATAACTATAAGCATTATGAACTATAGATATCCAAGCAACGGAGTTTAACCATATACTCATTAATCTGAAGAGTTTTATTCGAGAGAGGAAGCATACCAAAGGAACAGCATACAAAGAACGAACTCTTTCCTGGTCTTGCAAACGTTTTGGGTCCCTTACTATTTCCCACAGACGAACCACCCCATTATTACCTCCTGATGCAGCCAGATCACTTCCTCGGCATACAGTAATTGAGTGAACCATTTTTTCTGCAGTGGGCATGCTATCTTGACCATGCGCGTTGTTAATAGTGTACAAATATTCCTTCCGATGTGTGTTCCAAAGAATAATGCTTCCCTGAAATGTTCCAGATAAGAAATCCTCGTATCTTGTTTCAGATGAAGTGTCAAGACTGCTAAGGAAACAGCCTGAAGGCCCGGATTTAAAATCTATGGACTCCTCCCTATTCAACTACACATTGAAAAAGGGAATATAATTATCTGCAGAAAGTAGAAACAAACAAACGACAACTTGTACCTACAAGATACTCATATATCAATAATATCCATAGATCACATTAAAAGGGCTAAAAGGCAGACTCACTTTATACAAGCGAACAGTTTTTTGTCCAAAAGTCATCAAACGGTGTCCAGGTAGCCATTCTAATCCCCATAAATTCTCGCAAGTATTAAATGTCTTTTTGCTCCGGAGTTTTCTTGTATCCCATATTATGAATTTTCCCTTAGAGGACCCAGAACATAAGTCTGAGGTATTTTCTCTAAAGGACAACGATGATATAGTCTGGTTATCACCTTGAAAAAGCTCCTGCTTAATAACAGCACAAAAATAAAAAACATGAACAAAAAAAAATCAAAAAAAAATATAGGTGCATGAATATGAATGTAAAGCACAACATTTATTTATTTCTTTTGCTATAGAACATGTATTCTAAATGTATCCACCTCAAAACATGACTCTCTCTCTCTCTCAGACAACACACATAATTCAAATTAAAGTTACCCTATGCTTAATTAGTGCATATATATGTAATAAAAGAAGCGTAATGATATGAACATTTCTTAAAAATATTTACCCCAATATGCCTTCGTGTACGTATGTCCCATAAATAGACATAACTATCTTTGCCTCCAGCCGCTAAAAGAACAGCTTTAGCATCAACCGCTACGGCCAGAACCGCTTCTTTTTTTGGATCGGATTTGGGATTTCTACTTGGCAATGTATACTGCGACGTTCTGTTTTGGTTTACATCCCATTGTCTAATGGTTCCATCTTTGGAAGCTGAGATTACTTTCTTGTCATCATTAGTTATAGCTACCGCAGTGACAGACTTAGAATGTTTCACCGGCAACTCTACAAATTTACAATCTTCCTTTTTTTGAACTCTACAATGTATGAGATAAAATCAAGAAATTAATATCTAAAGATGCATGTGCATGTATTAAGTGTGAAAAAACATTAATAACCTCACCTCCTCCCAATAGCTTCCCAACTAGGCTCCACGTTATTATGTAATATATTAGAAAGCTGATTTTCAAGAGATGAAACTATGGTTTCTTTAGGAACAAGGTCTTGAGGTTGACTGTAATCCTCTAGCTTTTTCCTTTCTCTTCCAGTGAACAAACCCATGATATCTTGGCGATATATCCATTTATCTTGTGCTTGTTCTTGTTCTTGTTTTGGATGAGATGATGAGCAACTCTGTAGTTTAGCTTTCTTTTTCTCACTAAATGGCAGGGGCTGGTCTTCTTCTAGCTTCTTTTTCCCACGGTCTGACATTTTCAAAATATTTGATTTTACTTGTTTGTCCCTGGTAACTTGTAAGAAATTAATTTGCCAAAATTAAAGAACGTGTATTCCTTCTCTCTTCATCTAATCATCTTCTTGTGCGGTAGTAAATTTCATTTCACTTGATTGCTGCCTTAGTGCCATACCAATAAAAGATACTGTCTTGGAGTAGGTGATATTAGAGTGATTTTTTACTCCCAGGATTGGTTCCTCTAAGTGCTCCAAGGGAATTTTCATCTTTTCCACAAAAAGAGAGAAGTTACAACCGTCACAAAATCCTCAAAATTCCCAATTTTATTAGTTTGTCTCATAATGAAAATAAAAAAAAGAAATATAAAGTGGAATAAACCAACAAACTGTGTGTATTTATTCTTCATCTTCCCACAAAAACGTGTTAATAACAATAATATCATCTTTTTGTTAGCTTGTTATTATTCCATCCTCGGTGTTTCATATTTTGATTCCTATTTTTTGTTTTGTTTCCGTTTCCTTTTTATTTCCTTTCTAATTATGACTAATTTTAAGAAATATTATTCCATCCTCGGTGTTTCATATTTTGATTCCTATTTTTTGTTTTGTTTCTGTTTCCTTTTTATTTCCTTTCTAATTATGACTAATTTTAAGAATTTTGTGCCGGTGATATTTACTAATTTGAGTAGAAATTCATTCCTACTACCCAGGGCCGGCTCACTAGGAGACCTCCAAGTTTCGAACCCTCATTACAACCACCGAAACTAGACACATAACCACTACACTACACAATTCTTATGTTACAAAAAAAAATTGAGCTTTTTTGTTACGGCAATATCTATATGCCTCATGTAAAAATTCACCTAGGGCCTCCACAATCTCAGAGCCGGTCCTGCTACCAACATGGATATAGCAGCTCAAAGCACCAAGCCACCAATGGGTAACTCCTAGTTGGTACAAAATGCTTATATACCAAGCAATAGGAATATACATCTTAGGTGTGGCTCAGACGCTCAGTGCAAGGCTCCCAGCAATAGCCTCACTTAATACGCTTTTTCCCAAGCTTATACACCCTTCCACCTTGTAGGTTGATCCCATAATATGCGCAATTAAGGTTCTAGACTTGCTACTATTTATTCACCCAAAGAAAAAAAAAATAGAAACTTGCATGACCGCTCAGGTGACTGAAATGTACTCTCATCGATATCTTTCTTGTAGACGCAATGTAATATCATAATAGCAGTAAATTGGGAATGAATTAAGAGAGTAGAAAATCTACAGTGCGCATGAGAGAGAGTGGTGTAGTCAATCGAGGCCACTCATCACGGCAAATGGTGCGTGTATATTGCATCACAAAGTACTGTGCAAGGGCACAAATGTACCGGAGTAGCAGGCATACTCTAGAACTGCTATTAAGAGATTATACTGAAATGCTAACACACAAGATGTCAAAAAGATGTAGGTTTCACTTTACGAAAGGAAAACAGAAGCATTAAAGTTCTGTCGTTGTTGAAACATAAGTTCCAATACACTCAATCTACACTGCATACAATTTTCTACAGAATCGTTAAGTGTTGAAATTGGACGGTTCAATCATATGGGTGATTGGGTGAATATGAAAGTGGGCATTAGATGCTACTGAAGTTATCAAAGCTGTGAAAGCGCAGAACTTCAATTCGACCTATATTCGATTAAGCTCTAAAAGGACTATTACCAATTCTCTCCATTTTGCTGGTTACAGTGACACCACATGACCACAGGAAGAAAAAAAAAACAAAAAAAAAACCACCATCCAACGGGCGACAGTTTCGCATGAAAAAGGAAAACCCCCAAAGGCCCAAATAGCATCTCCGTGAACTCCAACATTTGCACCAATGGAAAATCTAGCCTTTGATGCCGGCTAATTAAGTGTCTTTTGTCTTTCGCTGCG
Source organism: Coptis chinensis (assembly GCF_015680905.1). Classification (NCBI taxonomy): domain Eukaryota; kingdom Viridiplantae; phylum Streptophyta; class Magnoliopsida; order Ranunculales; family Ranunculaceae; genus Coptis; species Coptis chinensis. Next base: position 95,319,307 of record NC_141461.1, read on the forward strand.
GTCTGCACGCTCAAACCTGACACAAGTGCAAATGTCAGTGGACACAAATTAATTGCATATACCAATTGTCCACGGTTATAGATGCAAGCAAAGGGAGGAAGAAACAAATAGGACAAGAGCTGTTCATAATATACGACGTAACTACATTTTTTTCCACTGTTGCTAATAAAATAATTTATTGGATATAAAGATGCGAAAGGAGTGGATCGGTTAAACAGGCATAAGTGCATAACTAAGAAATCCATCTAGATGAAAGCTTCTAGCAAAGTTCCCAGGAGTCCACCCGCCTGCCACTGCATTGGCATAGGGAGAACTGCTTTTGGGAGAAAAAAAAGTTGGGAGGTTTATTTTGATCGTGTCATTCCTAAATAGAGCTGTGGTGGAGCCTGTACAATTTTTTTTTTTAAAGACTACCTTAGCACCTAAAAATTTGGCAAAAACAATCCTTGAATAAAAAACAACATCAACTGATTTTCATAAATATCATTATAGTATTGAACCCAATCCTTGAATCAAGTTCCCATATAATGGTACTGACACTTAGTAAGAACGCCATCTTCTGTTAATAGAAAATATTAAACTGCGCTTCTGATCATTTGAGTTCAGATAGCAATGTTCCTCTAACAAGATTTACACAATAATAAAAACAATCCAGTTAACCAGCTCAGACATTTAGGATCGAACTGCTAAATAAACTGAAAGGGAATAACTTACATTACGTGTGCACTTGCAGTGCCTAGCAGATATACTTTGTCCAGACTTATCAGCAAGTTATAATGCGTAGTCATATAGATAACAATAAATGAAACTTGTAGATATTCAAGGAAATGAAGAAGATAATGACAACAAGTGAACAGATACTCGGAGGGAATCGACATCCATCAAGGATTATTCATGCATGGGCTGTTCAGTGCTTGCCCACGTTATTAGCATGTGTTAACAAAACGAGAACAATTATAAGAATAAAATGAAATAAATAAAAGAAAAGAAAAGGTGGACGAGTTTTTACCTCAACAAGTACTCTTCCTTGTTTTGCAGCTTCTTTTGCTCTGTAATTCTGCTACTCTTTTGCAAAAGATCTTGCTTTCTTTTGATAAATTGTACAGAAGTCATCGCCGCCTGAAAGGAAGGCGGAATAAAATCGTCTTCATCGTCTTCAGCATCTTGATTTGTTCTACTCATGCTAGCTGCAATATTGACAGACCCGTAGAGAGAAAAGAAAATACACACACTTGTACTACTATCCACCACTACTGCACAAACATGAGGTGAAGCGATATTGTTAGTTATTCAATAATGGCAAGACCACCAAAATCCTCCATACCTTCGTCAGATACATAATCCATCCCTCTTTTCAAACATTCCACTTTAGATTCCTATTTATCGCATAAGAGGCAGTAAGAGAATGATCATCAATTAGAGTAAATCAATAGTACTAGTATGCTTAAGAAAGATCAATGATCGTACCGCTATCTCTGCCATCTTACGAATGAACTGATCATGTCGAAGACAGCCACCATATCGTAGCTTCGGTTCAATTAGTTTCATCTGTAATGAAATGCAAAGGTGCCATTACCAAGAGGAAATACATGAAGTGAATCACGTAATAAAATCATGTGTGGGAAAGATATATAACCATCCTGAGAAGTTCAACTTCTTCAGCTGTTCTCTCTCTTTGAGTGTCTCCCTTCTTTCTAGGGGTTGGCCTTTCCCTGTAAAGAAAAAATAAACTTGAGTTTGTAAAACTTGATAAATAGAGGTAGTACACATATTTAGATTTAAACAAAAAAAAAACAAAATGTTGGAAAATTAGAATCAGAAAAAACTTACTTAAGCAAATACTTCTTCATGGATTAAAATCAAAACCCTAGAATCACAGAAGTAAAAAAAAAAAAAAAAAAAAAAATGCGAAGAGAGAGGAAATTATTTTGAAAGAATTTTACAGGGAAGATTTTGGGAACTGTGGGATAATTGGTTTCTTTAAAGTCAGTAAATCAGCCATGGGGATTTTGTCCATGCTGCTTATAATTTAGAATGAAAGAAGAATGGTTAGTTGTCCACTTTCTTTTTTCTCTAGATGAAGATTCAACCTTGAAGAGCATTCCCAAGACCGTTAAAAATTCATACCTTGTTTCCATAATATTCTTCCTCATTCGTTTCTGCATCCGAGTCATTCTGGTGAGCCGCTGCTTAGTCTTACGTACAAGAACACTGGGAAAATACATCTGTCATATTTAAAAATGAATGCACATTAGCAATTTACTCGCAGCAACTGTAACTAAGAGAAACCAAGTAAAGTAGCATACCAAATGTTCGTCAATCAGCTTAAGTGCTTTCCTATAATTTCTTGGTAACTGAACTGGCATCCCATATTTATTTGGCACGCGAGCTCTTTTTTTATTTTTCACTTTTAAGTATAAGAAGGCTGCACAAAAAACAAAATGTATATTATATCAACTAGCAAGAACCTATCTTAATGGAAGATCAATAGCTGAGAACCTAGAGCACACACCACAGGCTGGACCAAATTACACAAAAAGTGTGTCAACTATATAATATAATAACAGTCCAACTCCCTGAGATTTGCTAATATCGTAGCCAGGAAGGAGAAAAAAACCCAACCCAACAACAACTCAGAGGATTAGTATAATCTATTGACATCATGCCCATCTAAAGATTTTTCCTTATGACATCAGGAGGGAGCCCTCCAAAAAGTGTTCAGAATGACATTAAAAGAAGCTTAATTTACACCCCATGAATAATTTAGGTCTGCAATTTGGAAGCACTAATAATTTCTTCGTTGCCGTTACTAATTATATGAGTTTAGGTGAAAAGATAAAAAAAATTCAAAATAAAATATTACCATCGCTGTAGTGCAGTGTAACGTAGTCACCGGGGCATGAGGAGAGTCGTTTGGGGATCCCAGTTTTTACGTTGTCGTTCTTCTTCATCCTCGAATTCGTCTCCTTAATATTTTTGTACCCTTTCGGTATTTGTATGTGTGTGTTTAAGGTACGAGTGGTATATGTTTTTTCTCGACTCCTGCTCCTCTATAACCGGGTACAGGGATATATACTCTTTTAAAGATCAGGCAGAAGAGGGCTTCAAAATTGTTTCTCCAACTGTCCAACAAACTCCAATTGTATCCGGCGCTTTATACTCATGCAGATAAAGGGCGTGTAGGTCATAAGTGTACCATTGAGGCATTGTAGAATTCAGAATGTTTATTGGAAAAAGAGAGTAGAGTTTAGAATTGTACATGCGTACAGTTTATCGGAATCATTTTATGGCATTTGTTTTAATTTTTTTTTCTCTCTCAATGTGTTTTTCACAGTTCAAGACTTCACGCTTATACAATCTCAATCTCACCCAACAAAAAAATGACAAACGCAATCTCAAATGCAAATGAAAAATGACAAATGTAATCATATTACCAATCTCAATCCGACTCACGATAAAACGTGGTCTGACAAATGCAACCAATGGTGACAAATGTAATCATACTACCAATCTCAATCCGACTCACGATCAAACGTGGTCTGACAAATGCAACTAATGGTCTCAACGTAAATAGTGTATTTAATCACTAAAGGGTGACAAAATGAATCTCGGTTAACATCATAACAAGTAAAAGTTGCACGTTTTTGTTATTATGTAATAACTTTGTCGATATTATACAAGAGATGTTTATGATATAGTATGATTGGTTTTTACTATTTTTGATAGATTATAGCTAATACTTGTTTCTTTTTGTTTATTTTATTTTATTTTATTTTATTTTTGTAGCAATGAGTCGCCGAACAAAGAATGTGTCTAAAGTTGTTTCATGTGTGATTGGCGGTGGTAGCTCAAGTGCTAGCTACTAATAAATAAACCAGTAAAAAAGCCTAGAAACCGTCTACAATTAGCCTAGAGAGTTGGGAACCTTTCTATGTGCAGAGAGATCCCATCTACGACTTGGTGAGTTTTATTTATTTATTTTGCGTTATTCTATTTAGGTTTGCATTATATATTTATTTTGCTTAATTATGTTGCAGCATGACGTTTTGAGAGAAACTGGAAATATGATACTACGCGGTATGGATGCGGGTGTCAGTGCAATTCCTAAGGATGCGATGACATATTTCCAGATGGCGTACCAGATGACTCAGACACAATTTATTCCTCGTGGAGATTGGGGTGATGTTTTATGATGAAGTTGTAAAATTTGAAACAACTTTATTTATTTGATGAAATTGTAAAGTTTCAAACAATGTATGTGACTGGTTTTGTTATGGAATTCCTTGTTTTGATTTATGTTGTGGATGTTTGATTATGTTGGAAATGATTTACAAGTGTTTGAGTTTTTGAGTGCAGGATGTTTATGAGTTTATTCGTTACATAAAAACAATTGATTTTTTTTTTTTTCCAAAAGGCCCAGGCACGCCAAATTAAATGAAGTTGTTTTATAAGGCGCAATCCTGCCAATCGAAATTGTTTTGTAAGGCCCAGTCATGCCAATTGAAGTTGTTTCATAAGGCACAGTTAAGCCAACCAAAATTGTTCAATAAGGCACAGTGATGGCAAATTTGCCATTTAAACTTTTTTTTTTAGTACCAAACAGCCCACACTAGCCTATTGGATAAAAAACATGTGGTAGACATCTACAAAACATAATCATTTTGGTCCCAAAAGTCCGACTTGCGCCTTAGTTGATGGTTTCACAAGGCACAATTTAGCCGTTTTGTTTTGTTGTTGTATTTTTTTTTTTTTTTTTTTTTTTTTGGAATTATCAAGCAGCCATAATTTGATCAAAATAGCACTAATTTGCTGAATAGAAACATTTAGTTTCCAAAAGGTAAACATGTGCCTTATAGGGTGGGTTCATAAGGTCCAATATGGCCTTGTGAGTCGGTTTGATCGATAAAAGAGGTTGCAACAGGTTAACTTGATGTAGTTAGGGGGGTGCCCAACACAAAACATGCTTTTTAGGTCAATGACAAACTTGTCATAAATCTTTTTTTTTTTCGGGGTCTTCCCAACACAAAATAGAAGGTGACCGTAGCGAGTACCTTTAACATTTGTTTTTAAAAGAGTCCGGCTACTCAATAACCGGGTACTGGGATCAAACCCCAACATTTGCTCTGTATTTGATGACACATACATGTCTCCACTTAACGACTTTATAACTTCCCCGTTTCTCTACCTACATTTCCCTTTTTTCTATTTTTTGTTTTTTGGTAATTACCAATTTTTTATTTTTTTTTTCTATTTATTTCTTTCCAAAAACCAAATACACCACTAAATAAAATTTACTAAACTTAGAGTACGTTTGGAAACCTTGAGAATTCTTATCTTAACCGAAATTGGTGGGTTTTCTTATTCTCATGTATGTTTGGTTGCACATAACTGATGAGAATTAGAATTCTAACAAGACTTGGATTCTCACCCTAAAACTATGTTAATTATATTGGGATTCTCACGATAGTTAAGGGTAGTTAATTTCTTAGATATAGTTAACAAAGAAGTGCACCTTTAGAAAAAAGAGTTTGTGATATAGTGGTCCTAAAATATGGAAGAGTCTTAAAGAACCCTTATTTAATTAAATGACACGTGTACATATTTTTGAAGGGACTAAGAGAATTCTTATGGACAACCAAACGATCCTATTTCTCACATTATCATTGAGAATTCAATTCTCAGAGAATTTTAATTCCCATTCGTTCCCAAACGTACCCTTACTCGTCTTTTTCTTTTGTCTAGTGTTGCCAACTTGCCATTGCCATGTCCATCAGGAATAAGCTCTTGCTCCAATTACTTTTTCTTCTAATAAATAAAATTCAATCAATTCATATTAAGCACTAACAAATTGATAAAATTTTACAAGATTATGACTTTGAAGTGTTTTAGAAGTACATGCATGAAGGCATGAGTATGGGGATAATAATGAAGAAGGGTCCTCTTTGGGTTGAAAAACAATGGTTCATTTCTTTTATTGGGATTACTAATAAAATTTTCATTTTGATGATTATTCTTTTCTATAATTACAAATGGAAATCCTATAAAAAGGTTGTTAGACTTGTTCTTTTCCCTTGTAAACCACAATTATAGAGCAGAAATAAGATGATTGAAGGTTTAATTTATATCAATATAATAACAACTCAAAATTATCAAATTTCATATTGATGAAAACTTTTTAGCTTTGGAACAAAACAAGTTTATAATATTTACATCTCTTTTTGCTTCTTTGTGCTTTTTCTAATTGAATTTTGGGTGTTGGGGTGTTCAACATGTTTGCACGATCGGTTTGACAGTTTTTAGGAGAGGAAGAGCACCTTTTGTTTCCCTGGGTTTTCTACTTTTCTATTGTCGGGTTTTATTGCTAAAGAAAATAAAATAACTCTTTTGTTTAAGGTGTTTGTTACTGCCGGACCCCATATTGTGTTGGGCAGACCCCAAAAACAAAAACAATTATTACAAATGTGTCATTGGCCCCAAAAGTTGTTTTGTGTTGGGCACCTCCCAAACCAAAGTGAATTTGACTTGTTGCAACCTTTTCAGCCCTTCTCTTCTATTCTCTTCTCTTCCACCATCAAAAACCTTAAACCCTTAAACCCTAAAGAAAAATATATCCTAACACTAACACTAAACACTAATGGAAGAACCCAACCAAATTTTAGAACATGAAGATGAAGAAGAAAATGTAATGCATCATGACCCTATTCAAGAAGAAAATGTAGAACAAGTTCCAAGTGACCCCATTCAAGAAGAAAATGTAGAACAAGTTCCAAGTGATCCCATTCAAGAAGAAAATGTAGAACAAGTTCCAAGTGACCCCATTCAAAAAGAAAATGTAGAACAAGTTCAAAGTAAAGAAAATAGAGGAATGGATGATGATGCATTTAATAAGAATAAGATAAATCTAAATTAAACGTAATTATGCATGTAGTAATTATGCATGTAGTAATTATACATGTAGTAATTATTCATGTGTACAATGATATATAGGACTGAAAGAGAAAATTCGAACACCCGAGGCTTAAACGACCTGACTAGGTCGTTCGTATTGCACACCAAACGGTCTGGTCACACCATCTGGATTGAGTCCAAAATGATGTGGCCATGTCGTTTGGGATTTGGACTTAGAAAAAAAAAACTTACCGGTGTGGTCACACCATTTGGAATAAGTCCCAAACGACTTGGCCACACCGTTTGGGACTCAGTCCAAATGGTGTGGCCATGTCGTTTGGGATTTGAACTTTGAAAAAATATGAAGTTCTGTTTTTTGGCCTCTTAACCGGTGTGGCCACACCGTTTGGACTAAATCCTAAACGACTTGGCCACACCGTTTGTGACTCAGTCCAAATGGTGTGGCCATGTCGTTTAGGATTTGAATTTTGAAAAAATATGAAGTTCTGTTTTTTGGCCTCTTGACCGATGTGGCCACACCGTTTGGACTAAGTCCCAAACAGTGTGGCCAAATCGTTTGGGATTTGAACTTGGAAAAACATAGAGTTCTATTTTTTTGCCTCTTTACCGGTGTGTCCACACCGTTTGGGACTTATTCCAAATGGTGTGGCCATGTCGTTTTAGGATTTGAACATAGAAAAACACAAACAGTGGTAAATGGTGTGTTTGTGACATTTGGTACTTAAGCCAAATATCAATTAACAATTGTTCTTCATTTAGGATCCTTCGGTGTGTTTCGAGAACTCTGGAAACTCGAATGACGTGGATGATGTTCAACCGCTTTCAATGGATACAACATAAATATTTACTACGGAAGAGGTACATAGTAGGCATTGTTTTCACTTGTTTTTATTTTCTAAATGAAATTATATTAGTTTATTGATTGTTGTTTTCTTTTATATCTTTAGGTATTTCATACACGTAATGACGTAATTGGTTGGGCAACTGCTCGGGGAAAACAATGTAATGTGGTTGTGGTAATTGGGAAGTCGCATAATGCTAACGGGAACCGAGTACCAAGGCTGGATTTAGCTTGCGAGAGTTCGGGCATGTATCGTTCACACAAAAAGGTAGAGAAGGCTAATAAGAGAAATACGGGAACCAAGAAACGTGGATGTCCATTTAAGTTAAGATGTATTTTCCAACGCGGCACTGTCGATAGTTGGAAAATTGTCATTCTTAATGGTGTTCACAACCATCCATTGGCGAAGACCCTTGAAGGACATGCATTTGCTACTCGACTGACCGTTCCACAATTCGAGTTCTTGTCAGAGATGACTCAAAATGGAGTTAAGCCTAAAGAAGTTTTGAAGTCCATCAGACATAGGTTTCCTGATAACCTATCTAGCATATGTCAAGTCTACAATGCCAGGCACAAGGTGAGGACATTGGATTTGAACGATCGCTCGCAAATGCAGAGATTGCGTGAGTTGTTAGCAGAAAACCATTATTTCAAGGAGGTGAGAAAGGATACGAATACGGATGAGATAACGGGATTGTTATGGGCCCATCCGGACGGTGTTAAAATGGCTCGGACTTTTCCAAAAGTTTTCATCATAGACGCCACCTACAAAACCAATAAGTATCGGTGGTCTTTTGTACAGTTTGTGGGGGTGACTTCAACCTGGAAGTCTTTCACGGTCTGTCAAGTGTTGCTTCAGTCTGAAATAGCGATAGACTATGAGTGGGCTTTGCGTCAATTTAACGGCTTGCTGGGTAAAGAAAGGCCATCTGTGATCGTGTCTGACAGGGACTTGGCCTTGATGAGTGCCGCTGATATTGTGTTTCCTGGCGCGCACAAGCATCTCTGTAGATGGCATATCTCTATGTGCGTCCTTCAGAAATGCAATGATTTTTTTCCCACCATAGAACTTGTAGATAAAGGCCAGTTCTCGTGGAACACTGTAGTGAAATCGATGACTGAGGATATCTTCAACCATAGAATTGCTGCTTTGGAAAAACACTATAGGGTTGAGTACTCCAATTTTGTTAGTTATCTGCGAGAGATTTGGTTGCCTTACAAGGATCGATTCATATGTTGTTGGACAAATCAACACATTCACTTTGGGCGTACAACGACCAATAAAGTTGAAGGGTCTCATGCTCAGGTGAAACGTGTTCTAGGAAACACAAATAGACATAATTTTCTAAGTATGTTTTACTTGATCCACCCGATTTTAGAGATTCAGATGTCTGAGATTAGAGGTACGTTTGAGAAGAGTTTGATTATTGTAACCCAGCACCACCACCAGATTCCTTTATTTCGTGAACTTAGAAACCTGGTCTCAAGAAAATGTTTAGACTTGCTTTATGAAGAACTAGATACCCGTGTAAGCCGTGCTGCTAAGGACTCTGAGTTCATTTGTGGGTGTTATTTGCGCACCAGTCATGGATTGCCATGTGCTCACGAAATCATTGAACTTCAAAAGCAAGAACGTTCCATATCTTTGAGTGCTATCGATCCCTTTTGGAAAACTCTGTCTGCTTTTCCAAGTGTGTCGGTGGGTGTTGGTCCCGATTGTAGACCTTCGATGGATATGTTTATGAAAATGTATAAAATGGCTTCTAAAGAAGACCAGAGGGTTATGGTTAGGAAACTTATGGAGATTGCTGTGCCATAAAGTACATGGCTAGAACCACCTCATGAGGAGGCAAAAACCAAAGGTCGGCCTAAGGGTAGCTGCAAGAGAAAACTTCTAACTGAGGATGAGAACTCTTCAAAGCGAGATTCATCTGGTTTTGAACATTCCCAACGTGAGCATGAAGAGTGGGTCTCGTTGCAACAATCGGAATGTACGCCAAACTCCAAGCCTTCTCATAAAACACCCACACCATCAAAATACGCTACTCCAAACCCACCTGCAGAGAAGTCTTCTTCGAAACCACCTTTGCCACAAAAAAAACCCACACCACGAAAGAACTCTTCTCAAAAATCACCTTTACTACCTAAAACAACCACACCACGGAATAACTTTTCTCAAAAATCACCTTTACCACCTAAAACAACCACACCACGGAATAACTCTTCTCAAAAATCACCTCAAAAGTTAGACATTGGCATCCTGAGGGGGCCGAAACATTACGATTTGGATATTCCAGAAGAACTGCACAAATATATTGTTAAAGTGGATGACCCTGTGGGTGATGGCAATTGCGGGTATAGAGCAATGTGCATTGCACTGGGAAGAAGTCAGGAAGAGTGGCCGTGGATGAGAAATGAAAGTTGAGAAAAAAACAAATCGAGGTTCGCCAAATTTCAGTCCCAAACGACTTGGCCACACCGGTCAAGAGGCAAAAAAACAGAACTTCATATTTTTCCAAATTCAAATCCGAAACGACATGGCCACACCATTTGGACTAAGTCCCAAACGGTGTGCCCAAAACGGTGTGGCTAAGTCGTTTACTAATGTTTCATGCCACTAATTTCTCCCTTCTAAATTCTAAGCTGTAACATTACAGATCAGCTCAAAGAAACACTATTGTACTTACTGGAAACTCAAAGAAACACTAGGATTTTTAAGTGTTGTGTATTGTAGAAATTCCTCTCATTATTAATCAGGCACTCACGGAGGATTTTTGTCGCCCATTTTTTAGCTTCAAAGGGATTAGTAGACTCGGAAGAGCGACTACTCGATGTATGGCTTGTTTGAGGTTGATTGGGATTATTATGCATGTTTACTTGACTCACCATGGCCTCATAACCCATGTCTTCAAAATAAATCCAACAAACTCAATCTTATTTTCTAGTTCCATCATAACCTCAGCGACAATATCATTCTTTTCCATGCCTGATAGAAAGTAAACGGAGACATGCTTAAGGTTCTTGAAAATGGAAGTGAAATCAAACTTCTCTGATTCCCAAAATTCCTTTTCTTCAAATGCAAAGGCATCCTTGAAGTCACCACTGAGCTGAAAGTTGAAATGAAAGTCATGTTAAACTGTATCATTTAATTTGAGTGGATTGCACTAAAAAGCATTAGCTAAAAAAATGTAGTAATTACCATCATTTCCACTGTAAATGCTGCGTACTTAATGTCAAAACGACCAAGATTGGCAGAGCATTTTAGCAAGTAACAAATTCCTGGGAGCTCCCATTTTGTCAATGCAGTCTCTAGTTCTAGAGATGTGCCATTAAAGGGTAAAAGTCCAAACCTTTTTTGCACCTCTCCTATAGACAAAACCTGAGTAAAAGATTGTAAATAAGAGCACAATAGAGAAAATTAGACATGTCCCTACCTGAACAAGATACTTGCATATCCTATAGAGATGCAATTCTAAGTTGCAACAGTAATAATTATTTAATTGAAACCACAAAAAACAGAAAAGATACAAATATGTGACCTGCCCATACCTGAACAAGATACTTGCATATTCTAAGTGTGGTCAAGTATACAATTATTATGAATTTTGTCTGTTAAAACAATGTCTTGAAGGTGTGGGCACACCGTTTGGACTAAGTCGTTTGGGACACCGGTCAAGAGGCTAAAAAACAGAACTTCATTTTTTTTCCAAGTTCAAATCCCAAATGACATGGCCACACTGTTTGGACTAAGTCCCAAACGGTGTGGACAAGTCGTTTGGGACTTAGTCCAAACGGTGTGGCCACACCGGTCAAGAGGCCAAAAAACAGAACTTCATTTTTTTTCCAAGTTCAAATCCCAAACGACATGGCCACACCGTTTGGACTAAATCCCAAACGGTGTGGCCATGTCGTTTGGGATTTGAACTTTGAAAATTTTGAAGTTTTGTTTTTTTGCCTCTTAACCGGTGTGGCCACACCGTTTGGACTAAGTCCCAAACGGTGTGGCCAAGTCATTTAACCTCGATTTCTTTTTTTCTTAACTTCTATATTCCAACAAAGACTCTTCCAACAATTCTAACACTTCCAAATTCAACTTCCATATTCCAACAATTCTAACACTTCCAAATTCAAAACCAAACACATAAAATGGAGAATCACATAATATCAAATAATATTTTGAAATAACATACGACAAAATCAAGTATTCATAAAGTTGGGTACAGATATTACAACATCACTCTTTACAACAAAAGCAACCTAAACAGCCCTATACTACTAGAACTCCAAGAGTTGAGATCAATGCTCAAGAATAAGCTGCTTCTTTACCTATGCTCCTTCACAATATCGTCTGCCAATGAACTTGCACCGGGTCAAATTGTATGCCTCCATGAACTCGTTCCGTGCATCGTCTGGAATCGCAGTCCCACCCAATTGCAGGCCTTGATTGAGCAAGCGAGAAATTTCATCAACGATGGGGTGCTGTCAAAATTAAAACGAAAAACTATATTAGTATATACATTTATAAAATACTAAAAAAAAAAAAAAAAAAACTAACGTTGTAAGGTATTAACTCACCAGATTATGATATGGAAGACTCTGTAGGGAGTAGTGATTAGGATGATCATGGTTTATCATTCGAATATGACTATTGTTTTCGTACCAACTCATGTATCTACTAATACACTCTCATGGATAAGACGGAATGGGTCCTCGATGTTCAAGTTGTATCAAGTGATTCTGCCATTTACTCCAGTAGGAAGACGCAATATTAAATTTCACATCGTACCCGCGTTCGGAAGTAGTTCACGTCGAGCTCTTTGGTCTTGGGGGATCTGAGGGTACAAATTGCATATGACCCAACTGATGCACAACCCTCGAAACATTGTACTGCTCGACATCATCAAGAAAGCATATAAATCCCTCGGAAAATGCTATTTCATCCACCGGGCGTGTAGCTCGGACTTTAGCATAGGGATACCATTCAACCTGTCAAATAGCATATGATCGAGGAAATTAATCATTAACCACATACTAATAATATCAATTAATAAATAAAACTATTTACAAACAAAAATGCTTACATCGGTACAAGTCATATTATCAATCACCGCTCGGGTATGCTTCAATGCAGCTGTTGTGCTAGCATAAAAAGACTGAGTAGCTGAGTACCTATGAGCACGCGACATGCTCAACTGATAGTCCTCGTTTGGGAATGGCCTGAACACCGAAGTACTCATAAATCCATGCCTAGATTAATATAGACACCCAGTTAATATTGTAATAGATAGATAAAATTGACATTAAAAAGAAAAACAAAAAAACTAATACTTGTAGGAGAGTGAAATAGCCTGAAACACCCTTCACCTTGGCACTTGTGGCAGTCCCAAGACCCCTATACAAGTAAGCCAGTAAGGCTGCACCCCACGCGTAGTTTCTGATCTAGGTAAATTTCGAAAGCAGTCTCAGATAACAAACGGAAACAGTTCCAGTCGTGTTGGTGAAGGCGGTACATCCAAAGAAAAATAACAGATAAGCTTTCACAGCAAACTGCAACTCTTTTTGGGTTGACACCTTTTTCACAACAACCCCATTTTCATCACGTAAATCTTCATCCATTACCTTCCCAGCAAACTGCTTCATCAAGAAATCCATCCTAACTTTGGAAGTGAACTTATTGGCTTTCATCTCTGCATCTATCTTGTCCATAGGTATGCCAAGACCTTTGTAGAGGAGTCTTTTTGTCTGTTCCAGGGTCAAATCAGTGTCCCCAGTCACTGATTTGCCTCTGATCGGAACTCGTAAGAGTTGGGAAACATCGTCCAACGTGATTATCATCTCGCCCCACGGCATATGAAACGTGTTGGTCTCTGGATGCCACCTCTCCACAAATGCAGAGACCAACACAGGATTCTGATGCCTGTATACACCTAAGACCATAGCACATAAGCCGGTCCTTTGAAGCTCCACGTGAAAATTAGAACAGTCTGAACACTCTCCGACGATATCCCATTGTACCAACTTGTTTAGGTGCCCATAGCACTTCAACACCCCTCGCTCCGCCTAAAACAACAAAAACTCAGTATTAATGTATGCACAAGGTTTCGTAATAAAAAATTTAAATACTAATAGACACTATATGATAATATTACCTGCCCCTCCCAAACATCGCGAGCCACGTGCACCGCATAGTCATACAACAGATGTGGCACACGAGGGCCACCTCCATAAACACCTCTCTGGAACTCCAAGTCATTGTTAGATTTTCTCATAATATTCACTAGAGGTACAGGTACAGGGACTTCAGGGACTTCCTCGTCATCCTCCTCCTCCTCCTTATCCTCCGCGTCCTCCTCCTCCTCGTCATTCTCCTCTTCTGCATCATCAACACCCTCTCGTCATCTTCTTTACTATCATCTTCTTCACTATCAACATGACTTATAACTACACTCTTCCCACGATCCATATTTACGTCATCGTCATCTACATCTACATCTAAATCTAAATCTAAATCTACATCTACATCACTCGAAACTGTCTCCTTTCTTCTCTTTTGATTTCCTAACTCTACACCACTTACAACTATATTACTGGGATCATCCGCTTTTCGATCTTCTCTACGAACTGATGCCGAGGTGGTTGTTTCCCTTCCTCTTTTTTTCTCAGGCGGGTCACCGCGACCCGAACTACTACTCCCCCCACCTAACAACTTCTTAGCACCCGTGAAAACACTTTTTGCTACATTCATTCTTTGTTCGAGGCATTGCTACAAAATACCCAAATAAATGAATAATAAGTAAATTGGAAAATAAATAAATAAATAAAAGTATTTTGATATGATAATTACTTGACCAAAATGAAGCAAGCTGTGGCTGTAGAGATTGTAAGTAAACTTCCCGTACTTGAGGGAATGAGCAAACTCAGGGGGAAGCGGCTCACTTGAAACAAATGTAACCTAGATAATCAAAACAATACTCATGATAAATTCACATCTCATGCCTCCTCACTTAATATTGATAAGGAAAACTCAGAAACAAATAGCTAGATCCTAATCATATCAAGCCTACTCAATGTAGCCTGTATGGCCGTGGCCGTTGGAACTTATTCTAGTTGCTATCCTGAGATCTTTTCTATTTTGTCAGTTAAGGTAAATAGAAAAAGGGTTAACTAGTAAGCCTTGCCTTCCAGGGGTGGGGGTGGGGGTGGGGACGTGGGCTGGGGTAGTTTACTCGTCTCCTTTATCATATTCTCTCTGCCTGTTCATGGTGTGCTCACACTTCCTCAGTGCGCGCAAGGCCGCAAGTGCCAACCAAACCAACTGGGCCCTACAACCACATTTTACTAATATACTGTTTGGTGGATAATAAGACATGAACTGCTCCTAACATATGATATGATGCATTTCTAATTTCGACAAGTCGAGATATCACAATGTTAAGTTACATTCAAAACATTTTATGCTACTTACATGAAAAACTATTTTTTACAAAAATTCTAAAAGCTTCGACGAAAATATGACAATAAGGATGAAGATAAATACTATAGCTGATAAAATGATATTTGTGAACACACTTTGGTGGCTTGGGAAGATGGGAATATTCTGGATTCCCAAGTGTCAAAACTTCTGCATATGTCACAGGAAATGCCGCTACATCTTTGTAGTATGGAACGCATTACGACATAACATGATCACTTGTAACCGTCGATAAGAACGAGATAACATGATCACTTGGAATCAAAACATAACGAGTTCACATTTTTATACGACAAAAAACTAGTGCAAGGATAACTTACCACAGCCTTTGAGCTAATGGATCCTGAAATCGAGTTCAAAAGTTGTTGGCACTTGTCAAAATTGCTAGTCAACTCATTAATCTACAAAAAAAAATAAAAAAAAAAATTACACAAACAAGATGGAAACATAATTTATCTGATATACATATTAGACACAAAACACTTACAAGCACATCAGTATGCTGATCCCTTGCTCCGTTTCACTCACATCCGCCAAATTCTCCACCAACTACAACATATTAACCTTCAAAAGATCAATTAACAGCATATAAACACAGTGGGGCATCTCAAAACTAGACAATAATCAATAAAAATAGAACTTTAACCATTGCCCCAAACACTATTTTAACAAACTAGGCAATATGAAGAAAGTAGAAGTTTGACGTACATGTAAGAGATGAAAATGTGAAGCTAAAGATTGATGTTGTTGTTGCTGCTGCTGTTGTTGTTGAAGAAGGCGTTGTTGTTGGAGAAGTTGTCCTTGCACAATTTTTTGTTTTTGGTTTTGGTAGGTTTTTTTGCGATTTTTTGTGAATTTGACGAAGGGTGGTAACTGGCTATTGCCGGTTTCTCGGTTTGTTCCGTGTTTTAGTTGGGGGGTGTATGGTTCGAAGTTGCGCCCAACACAATGGGCAGACCCCGGCCCAACTCGACCCAACTCGGGGTTTGCCCAACACAATATGGGGTTTGGCAGTAACAGGACTCTTGTTTAATCAAGGGCACGTGGTATTAGATTTTGTGCGGTTATGGGATCCCATCCCAATACCCGGTTACCGCATAACCCAAATCTTTTTAAAAACAAGAAATTGGTCCAAAGGGTCATTTTTCAAGTGAAAATCACTCTCATAACTAGCGTTTTTTTTTAATCACTCTCAAGAACAAATTTTGGGTGAAAATAACCCAGAAAACCAATTTTCAAGTGAAAATAACCTGTAAGGACAAATAGTCCGGATTTGAAATAAATATTTTATGATTTTACCATTTATATTGTTTCGGTGTTCATACCTTACGTTGTTGTATGAATAATGATTGTTCATACCCAAATAGGTGAACATACTTCATACACTATATTGATGCATCAACAATGATTGTTCATAGCTCATGTTGAGGTATAAACAATAATTGTTCATACCCCAAATATGTATGAGCAATGATTAATTGTTCATACTCAAATATGTGTTCTTACTGATTATATATTATGTTGAGGTATGAACTTATGAACATTGATTGTTCATACCCCAAATAGGTATGAACAATGATTGTTCATAGCTCATGTTGAGGTATATAAACAATGATTGTTAGTTCATACCCCAAATATGTATGAGCAATGATTGTTCATACTCCAATATGTGTTTTTACTAATCATATATTATGTTGAGGTATGAACTTATGAACAATGATTGTTCATACCCCAAATATGTATGAACAATGATTGTTCATACTTTAATATATGTTTTTACTGATCATATATTATGTTGAGGTATGAACTTATGAACAGTGATTGTTCTTCATACCCCAATATGTATGAACAATGATTGTTCATACTCCAATATGTGCTCTTACTGATCATATATTATATTGAGGTATGAACTTATGAACAGTAATTGTTCTTCATACCCCAAATATGTATGAACTATGATTGTCCATACTCTGTTCATACTCCAATATGTGTTCTTACTGATCATATATTATGTTGAGGTATGAACTTATGAACAATGGTTGTTCATACCTAATATTCACCTTTTGATACGTTAGAGATTTGAATCTCTTCTTTGACCAAAATGCGAAGACAAAGAATTTTCCTTACTCACATGATCTTCGTGTTCATATAGTTTAGAGTAGGGATTCGAACCAACCTAAATTCTAGGACCGCTTACAACTAGGTTTTACTCTTTTAGGAAACTAGTGAGTAAGTTTGGCTATGATTGTGTAAATACTAAATACTTGGTTTCTTTACTACACAAAAATTGAAAACATTAAGTTACTTAAACATGCAACTAGACACGATAAAATTTTACTAAAACGAAAGTGGAGAGTTAATTCTCCTCATGTAAAGATAACTTTTGTTATTTGATTTTAGTAAGTGTATTTTTATCTTCCTAGAACTCATAGACAAGTCCTAATAAAAGAAAACTTGATCCCTAACATATGTGACTCATCTCTAAGCTCATACATGCTAGCATGTAGAACCAAAGCAATGACTTATCTCTAAGCTCATCACTTTGATCCCTAACTAGACTCTACACCAACTATCATTTTGGGATAGGATGTAGGTCTAGCTGTTCTTCCTAAACAACTTACTAAACCAAATAACAGAGATTTTCCCTCACATGAGTATTATTAACTCCACACAAAGGGAAGGTTTAGCTCATGATCCTTGGGCTAAAAGATGAGAAGTACAAAATATAATTGTAAGAAGAGAGAGAACTAGAAGAAGAAAATATATAGATAAACTCACTTGCATGAAGAAGTGAGATTTTTTTCAAGAGGAACACAAGGTTTCCTCCATTAAAACTATTACAAGCTTTTGTTCAAAACTAAAAACTAAATAAAAACTAAGACTAAGGAACTAAAATAATACATGGTAAAGGAAAAGAAGTCAAGGGAGTAAATGGAGTGTCTACCCCCTTGTTTGTTTTCTTCCTTCCTTTTTCAATTCTTCCCCCTCATCTCACGTGAAACACCAAACCTCATTTACTTCATTTTCATCCACCACATTAAAACAAAGTGACACTTTGCCTTTTTTTCACTATTAACACTTAATATAATTAATTACATGCAAGGTGTCAACCTTGCATCAATAATTTGGCATTTTTGTCTTGACATGCTCTATGATTGATGACTCATTAAATTTTGCGGGCTCGCATAGTGGGTCCACATGCAGTCCAGTGGCGGTCCGGTCTTTTGGCAATTTTACAACTTCCCTTATCGTAGAGTTCATCATACGATTGTCTGAGCATCTCACTTGTCGCATTCGGAGTCCTGGTTCAAGAGGTAGGAGTTTCAGAAGTTTGATGCTTCTGTGCGGATTTGTTGGGCTTTACATGGCTGATTTGGAAGAATTCATATAGACGTCGTTCCCCGTGCTTTAACGCAGGTTTAACCAATATTTTCATGTTTACTGCGAATACCTGTAAAAGTACGAAAATATACTTATTTCATGATTATTAAACACATAATTAACTAAATTTATATGTCTCAATGGGGTTTCATATTACAGTTTTGGGTGCTTATCACACTACCCCCAAACAACACTTTGCTTGTCCTCAAGCAAAGAAGAGACATTAAAACAGATAAGTGGCCAAAAATGTGTAGTCCTAACTAATTCTCGTTTCACAGATTGCGGTTGCATTGACCATATGCAACAAGGCCTTAAACCACTAGGAATTCCCTAGTGGACGAGTTATAGCCTCGTGAGAGTTTTCCAGAGAAGATACTCACAAACTTCATTTATACTACAACGACTCAGTGACAAAAACTCGTTTCCTAAATTAATCTCAGATATCCATACATCTCTTTAGTAGGGAACGAGGATTGATTTCTTTGAAATTCAAGTGAATATGCATTCAATAATTAAAACATCTACATATGATCATGCATGCAGTGAACTTTTCATTGAAATGTACTAGCAGGGTCGTTTCTGGATCCTTTGGAGAGCGTACCTAAATGGGTTCTCACAGGTATGTGTTGAAACACAAATTCACGCAAAATTTTACAACTCAGGTTTCGTTAACTCCAGTGTGCAGTGGGCACACATTTCCTCACATCTCAATGATAGTCAGAAGAGCCGAGGTCGATCAATCACGTCTACTACTTATTATCACACCTTCCTACTCCTAATTGAGCTAGAGGTCTTTATTAGGTATTGTGGGGCTTAGGTGATGGTGTAGAAGAAAATGGAAATGGATAATCAAATTTTACGAATATGAGAGAATAGGGTCTTTAATATATTTATACTAGAGAAATCCTTGTTTTCTTTCCTTCTTCTAATTGAGTTTTCCAACCTTGTTCTTAAGCCTTTGGATACTGATGATTTTTTTTTAAGTGGAAATTTTATTGATACTGATAAGGAATTTTACAAATAATTAGGACATGCGTGCAACAAGCTGCGCTACAAGTCCTTTCTGAATAGCAAATCCTATTCTTCTAAAAACAAACTCATTAGAACCAGCTGTTATAACATTACTGTCCATAACTTTCTGAAGTCTCTTTAGAAGCTCAACAGCCTGTTGTTCCAAGAAACCGAAAGTGTCGAAACTAAACGGAATGAAACAATGTTGGTTAGCCGTGCAAGCTCACTACAACAGAACAGCACTTTTGTGACGGCTAGGAGGCGTCACAATTATTTTTTGTGACGCCTACAAGGCGTTGAAATTTAGGCGTCTCTATTGGTGTCGAATTATTTGTGGCGCTTTAAGGTGCCGTCACAATTGACATAATTATCGGCCTTTATGCGCCGTCACTAAATATGAATTACTAACGCCAACTAAATGTGTATTACTAACGCTACTACGCCGTCACTAAATTTGCATTTGTCGTCACTATTGAACTTTGAATTGCCCCAAAAATGGCGCTATAACTTGGTGCCAAAACAAATTAACGCCTCAATTCACCGTCGGTAATTATAAATTTGTCTTTTTTTTTTTAAAATGCTTACGGCGTCGCCCCGAAAATTATTATTTATTTAAAAATAATAATATTCTTGGCCTTGTCGGCCGTCAAGTTATTATTTTTATTTATAAAAAATATTTTCTTTTGATTTCCATCCTAATATTTATATTTTTTCCCCTGAAATCGGGCTGCATAAATACAACCACATAAACCCCAAACACATAATATAATTACGACTACAAGCAAGTATATACAAGGAAAATCTTAGTAATAACCATCACCAAAATTTGACTAAGTATATATATCACTAAATGAATAACATGTAAATTAAAAGATATAGATGTATGGATATAGCATAATCTACCAACATACTATTTCAATATAATCTCTATAGAACAACTCAAGATCACATCCTAAGAAGCAAGAGCATGGGGTCCTTGGCGATTCTCTGGCGAGTCTCTCTAAAACAAACACACCACGGACCAAGGCGGCATTCTGAGATCTTCGGTGATGTGCATTTTTCCTTCATAAAACAACTAGACCTTAGTCAATACAAGCTAAGGAACCACTAAAACAAGCTATTGACTAGTCAATATACACAATTTTCACTAACCGTGCGATCGTAACATAATATGCTCTGCCACATGCATGATTTCACAAAAAAATAAAGTTTACTAGCATTTAGATTTAAAGAGTAGAACCTTTTCAGCACTCCTAAACCTCGGCTTCCAACCACGAGAATCAAGCTTCAAGTCATCAACTACATCACAAAGTTTATCCCTCGGATCGCCCCAATAAATCTTAAACACCACAAGAATCTCTCCATTCAAGTACAAAATCAAAAAGCGGAAAAAAAAAGATCATTTAAAATGGTATGAAAGTTCTCGGGGCTAAATGGTTAAGGAATTATCGAGCTCTGCGGCCAACCAAGGCTGCGATGGTTTAGGAAGTTAATAAATATTCAACCAAAAGAAAATATATTGTACATGCAGCAAATTAGCAAGTGAATTTCCGCGAGTTCTTATTGCAAAAGAGGTTTTGAGTTCCTTGACAATTAAAATTTCCATACACATGACAAAGTTACAAGACATTCTATATGAAAACCGGGCAACGCGCACACTTCTTCTATTCGGACATAAAAATGATGCTTTGTGTTGCAAAACTATTAACATATGCTAACAACTTCAAGATGTGCAAA
The DNA here is from genome assembly GCF_015680905.1 of Coptis chinensis. Taxonomy (NCBI): domain Eukaryota; kingdom Viridiplantae; phylum Streptophyta; class Magnoliopsida; order Ranunculales; family Ranunculaceae; genus Coptis; species Coptis chinensis. Next base: position 95,340,657 of record NC_141461.1, read on the forward strand.
TACATTCCCTCTGCATCGACATTATAACCCGATTTCACGTAGTCTCGTGTGTTTAAGAGTTCGGGATGGTTTGGGATTTGTTTAGACTAGTTATAAAATTCTAATTTGAAACCTGAGTAAAACCAATTAGCAATAAAATACAATAAGAAACTTAAACACACCTGGATGAGCTTCTTGGCATTATCGAACGCCATGTTCTTCCAAAACCTCCAGAGCTTGCCTACTATAATGTTTGAGCCTTTTAGTGCATCACAAAATACCGCACAATAAAGCATAAAGTAAACTTGTTACTCCATGTAATGTCAATCATCACGGATAATGGAGCATATAGCCCTTGACTAAAGGCAGTTCAGCGACCGAATGAACCAAACAATGCGGCATAGACACAAATGCATTGTAATTATTTTTTTGAAATAGATATAATATTTAAATTGAACTAGAGAAGCTAACCATATTTGTGCAGAGTGAAGCGGCATCCACTTTGAGTCCTTTGATTTCATTCAGTCCATCTGCATAAAACCAAGTCATGATTGATTCGATTCACTTCATCCATCCGATTTAAAACGATGGAAATCACAATCGATAACATCCGCTACTAGATACTAAGTAGCTTTTAGCAATATACATTGCTAATGAATAATGAGACCAGCCAAGGGAATAACGGCGTGATGTCGAGGTAGCATCAATATATAAGAAAACATAGACAACCTGCTATAATTTTTGCTTTCCCGCGATCCCCTCGAGCTTGCAAACACTCTCTTGCAATGCAAAAAAGCTGCGCGCATAAGATCCCCACTTGCCTCATTCCACCATCTAATGTTTTCCTCGGTCTTCTAGCCTGAAATTGAAACAAATAAGTTGCTATCAACTCTCGAAAAGAATTTAGCAGCAAAAAAAAAACCCCAATGCAAACCGGTGAGCTTACGATTTGGCAAAGCCTTGTCAATTTCACTACCTCGAAATCAGCATTACAACCGCGGTGATTTTTATCCCGCACATCCACCTACATATATGTACTCTAGTCCGACTCGACTTAACTACACAAAGTATCGGCATTAGACATTTGTATCCTTTATCTGGACATATAAGCAATTTAGTATTTGAAAATATAAAACCTTCATGAATCCAACCCACATACACATACACATTGTTACTTTTCAGCTTTTTGTCTTTTCGTTTTGGTCCAAAACATTGAGGAACTATATTATCATAGCCACATACACATTGTTACTTACCATCGATGCATTAAATATCGTGCTCCATCTATGTGAAGCTTCAGGCCATGTTTTTCGCTACCTCTCCAACTTGATCGGTATACTCAATAGAGGCGATTTGAAGGCGATTTCAACAACACTAGTGTCACTTTCTGCCTTTTTGTGCGCCAAGAAAATAATTAGGATTCATCAAAGCGGAATCAGCAGTAATAGGCCTTCTCAACGGCTGATTAGGCATACTCATATCAATAATAACAACACTATTCTGCGGTGATGTTTCTCGTACACATATATACTTATCCGATTCCATCGTTACATGTGTAATTCCAATACTAGGCAACTACAAATCACATAAAAACATAATCAGCTCAACATTCAATAATTCAGATCCAACAGGAATCGGGGTTGTAGTAAGTGGGGAGTTTGACTTGCCTTTAGGCCCGCCCACTATCAACTCTTATCCTCTTACGGGAAAGAATCCGTTGTGGACATAGTAAACCTGCTACTAGGGCCCCTTAGCCCATTCTTGACTTTAGGCAATCATCGAGGGTTGATGAATTCCTTATCAAGCTAAAAGCAAGCGGAAGGTACACCTTACTCATGAACAAAAATATGCAACCTCTGGTAGAATATTTCTAGTGGACCTTATGCCAAAACCTCGAAAGATTATTAGTAAATGGTTTCATGGGTGACTAGGTCTAGTCGTCTATCCAATCTAACTAACTGCCGCTTCGTGGTAAAACCCGACAACTCATGATAAACTATCAAGAAATTATAATATACTCGAGATCAAAAGCTAGTTCTTGAAATAATACAACGGAAAATATTTCCTTCGCCTGAGACAGACTCTAGCTGAGCATCAATGAGATTCAGAGTTTCTTCAACCAGGCATGTTAAACTGTCATCGGTATCCTTATTGTGTTCTATAGAAACGACTTTTAACATCCTGCTGTCGACCTTGGCAACAAACAAATAAAAAATCTCTTAATCCTTTTCAGTTGAAATAAATAAATAATGGAATCATCTGCTCAGATTTCTCACCTAAAGCTGGAGCAGCTGGTGGTACTTCAACCTCCTGCGCTAGGCGATTCCAACCACGCCTAACTTTCCTGTCTAAGTCCATCACCTGCAAAGGAGTAATAAGCATTAATAACCCAAGTAACAATGAGAAGCGTTTAACAAGATGGAATGAAACCCACCAATCTCTTAAAAATAATGCGAGCTCGACTTTGAACTTGGGCACATGCGCATTGCTTGAACACGAACAAAGCGCCAACGAGTTGCTCTAGACCGTGGGTTGGACACTTTAGCTTCCTGCACAAGAATATGAAACTTTCATGTGATATGCTAAAGAAGAATAAAGCGGAAAGTATGAATATGAAAAATCCGATACGAATTCAGCAAAAATCATTATTTTGGTCTCAAAGAAAGAAGACTAAATCGGTTCAAGTAGTGAAACAAATCACAAATCACAAGACACATAGTTATTGTTTTATGCCGCGAGAAAATCATCCACAGTTTCATCACTAGAAATCTTCCCTCTAACCATTGACAAGTGTCAACTTTCTATATGCCATCACTAATTTTTTCTAGAATTTTCTTAAAAAATTAAATAACCTTTGATTTATTGTGACGCTAAAAACCGACCGAATACTGACGCCTAATTGCCATCACAAATTTTAAGCGCCATTTTGGGATCACAAAACCTCAAAAGCCTCTGTTACAAAAATGCAGTTATGGTGTAGTGAAAATATCTGAAAAACTTATCTCCTTGAGAATGCTTTCAAGCACAATAATCATAGACATGGTATGATCCCTCAAGCAACACCTTTGTTCATGATGGCTCAAAACTCCAAATTTATGAGTATGAGCTAATGAATATCATCGACTATGGATCATGTGCAAGAAGACACCCTCAAGTATATTAAAATGAGAAAGTTCGGAAGTTACAGGAACAAATTCTTATGATGCACCAAGAAAACTTCCGTGAACACGATCTCAAGTACAATCTACAAAGGCATAAGATTAGACACAACTTTGAAGCACAATTTACAATTTCATTATAAAGGTAGACCACAATTCAGTACTACCAACAACACATAGATTAGACAAATGCATAACTCTCGACACGCTTCGTGATTAGCCCCCAAACTAATTTCAGGTTCTTGGGTATCAAATATAAAAGCGTGATTAGAACATATGAAAAAATACTGAGCGAGGAAACAGAGAAAAAAATCCGCTTTCGAGAACTCACTCGGATAGCTTTACTAATTAACCATTAAGGCAATCTGCGTCATCGATAATAAAGCAACGTAAACTTAAACACCTACAACTAGGGGTAACATAAATAATGAATAAGGTGCCTCTAGACTGATCATTTAAAAAAAAAAATATGTTGCTAATCTAATGCCCTAAGAATTACCTTTTGTTGTTGTTGTTGTTTCCCCTTAGCTCACTCACTTGTCTCTTCTAGTGGAAGATCCTCCAATTGTGTCTTTGGAATCCAACTATAGTAGAACTACTGTTTTGATGCATAAACAAGAATGTGTGTGCAAGGAATTCCATTATTAGATCATGTCAAACCTTGCTGGAAGGGAAATCGTGTAAAATAGCGGCATGTTAACTCATTCACCAAGAAAATTATAAACCCTAGAAAACGAAATCAAGAATTGCAAACCCAAAAACCCAAATCGCGAAAAAAAAAAACTAATCTTTATAGAAACTGACCTTAAAATATCGGAAAGATGGTACCTTTGTCATAAGATGAAGATTTTGAGATGAACAAACTACCTCTTTTAGTTCATTTTCATCAAAACTTGGAAGATGAGCGGAAAACGGAGTGGAATTCAATTCATTGAGAAAAGTGGAGAAGAAGATTGAGAAAAGTGGGATGGGGTTTCTCTTGTTTGTGTTGAGAAGAAATCGCCAAAGATTGGATTTTGACGCCTTCCTTCCTTACACACTGCCAAACCGTGATCTGTATCTTTATTACAGTGATGCCTCCTTGCCGTCACTAAGTTTTCAACAAATTTCATAAATAAAGTAAAACGAATTTTTAGATTTATTGTGACGCCAAACAACAATACTGACGGCACTTTGACGTCACAAATTTTCTGACGTCTATTTGGTGTCACAAATTGGGAAAAGCCCCTGTCACAAAAAAGCTATTATGGTGTAGTGGCTTCCTCATGCTTCTCCATCTTCCCTGTCGCTGCTCTCTTAGCTGCTTCCCCCACCTCAAAGACTCTATTCCCAAGCCCTACCAACAGAGAGGCTCCAGTTACATCAACACATGCATGTCTCCCCTCAGACCAACTGTATATCAATACATCCGCAGGTCGAAGTGTAGATCTTCCCTCATTCGGATCAGTGAGAAAATTCACGGGGAGCCCTTCTTCTTCACTTGTACCCCAGCCCTCCAAAATGCATCACATAAAATATCTCTGACATGATCATGTCGGTATTTGAAACCTGGAAAATATCTACAGTGTGCTGCATGGTCCCCGAAAGCATCTACTCTACTTTTTTTTTTTTTTTTTTAGAAGGCTTAAGAACATGATTCTGTTTTTCTTTCCTAAAGCAAGTAACTGACTTTTATTTGGGACAAGTCTTTCTCTTTATTTTTCTATATTTCATCCTATTTCTCATACTCATCACTTAGGTAGGTTCTTTTATTTGATTTAATAGATGGGTAAAGAATTTTTGGTGAAAGTGAAAAGTTTGATGAAAGGTTCAGTGGAGTGACTAGCGGTAAAATTTGTAACAGGTAAGAATTTTTAGCTATGTCGATCCAAAGAAGGCCTAAATTCTCGCCTAGGGTTCGGATGGTGATCAAGTAAGTAGAAGCGTGATTTTCTCTATTCGGAAAAACTACTCCTCTGTGTCATCACACACATATCACTCATGTCGAGGCTTTTGGTTAGATTCTCACTGGATTGATAGTTTAAACTAACTAATTTGGTTCGGTTCGAAACTTCACCGCTATGTACAATCGATGATACTCAGTGCATGAATGTTCATGAAAAGATGTATAAACTATTGCATACATATTATCTTAAGTTTCTTGAAAACAAATCCTAATTCGGATACTAATGTGAGATTTCTAGACAATTTTCATCATTGAAAAGGAAACAAGACTTTGTCACTAAGTACCATTTTTAACAAGAAAATAAAAACTATCTACAGGCTACAATTTGCCTAATTTTTGCTACAGGTTAAAAGCACCCCCAAACAGAATGATGCTTAGTCCTCGAAGTATCAATAAATAAAGAGAGAAATTACCTGAGAACCGTGAGCAAAATTAGGGCTAGATTGTTGTAACAGAAAGGTTGGAGAACATAATATATTATTCAGAAAGAAACAATAAAATGTTCAATAGCACACAAAACATAGCACACGAAACAATGAAAAACAATAGCACACGAAACATAATTTTTTTAGCTAGATATATGTACAATGGCAAGCTCAAATTTACCATCCAGCAGTAGGGGTGTAATACGGGACGGGCCGGGTCAACCGCGGGTCAAATAGTGATGGGTCGGGCCGGGGCGGGTTTAGAGGATACAAATCCAGTGGTCCCCGATGGGGCGGGGCGGGGCGGGTTGAAGTGTCATGTCTTAGTACCATCACCATACTGTTAGGCCGACTTAACGATCGTTTTTGGGCGGGTCATCCGGGTCGGGTGGAAATTATCATTTTAACCCGATTTCACCCAAAAAAAAACTTTCTAATTCTGCAAGTAATATATTTCTAATTCACAACATATAGAAAAAAATGAAATCAATCAATTAAAAATAATAATAATAATAAAAAATTAAAAAAAAAATTGAACTTGAACCCAAAACCATATCTGTAAATTTGAAATGTATTTCTCGTGATTTATCATTTGTAAATTGATTATTTTCCATAACATGATAAAATAAAGATGGGAGCGATGATCTATAGTACAAAACAATAAAATATAAACTAAATGAATTTGAAATTAATATAAGGATGAATGATTCATCTTCTCCAAAAATCGAAAGTTGAATTTGAACTTTTGATATCTGTCCAATGTTCAAATTTGAATATTTGAAATTGATGTTGAACTCATAAGTTTGTGTTCATATCGATCTCCCAAATTCCTATAAAAGTTTAAAAAAATATATAAACATAATACAAAAATATTAGAGTTAGAGTCTTGAAATTGTGCGGGTCAATGGAGTTGGGTCAACGGCTTTTGACACGGTGCGGGTCGGACGGCTTGACGAGTCGGGTTTGAGCATAGAACCTATACCTATAGCCCGACCGCATAAAAACGGTGGCGGGGCGGGGCGGGTCTGCTTTCGGGTCGGTGTGGGTTTGGGTGGCGGGTGAAGACCGGATACCCTACCGGATGATGGGTCAACGGTTTTTTTTTACACTCCTATCCAGCAGGATGTGAAGGTCTGGCGTCCTCAATAAGGAAATACATTTCCTTAGCATCGCGCCAAAAGATAATAGTCTGCCCATTCTTTGTCTCAGGATTTCCTCAAATGTTTCTTCATATTTTCATCCTTCATTAACAACGAACATGCCTCGTGTACCGAAATGGACGCTTCCATTACCTAAACCTTAATGAGCGAATGATTCTGTTTTGTTGGGCACATAGAATCTACCTTGACCCAGTCATGAAAAGTAGCCGCAAACTGTGGAAATGTGTCTTCATGATTCGACAAGCGGTTATTCTGGTAAAAGTATATCTTCGACCACGAAAAGTCGCGAGCTCGTTTCAGGTTGGAGATAACACAACCTAAGATGTTAAATAATGTATGACCTTGAGCCAGTGCACTGAATACGACGCAGGCAGCCTCATTGGCAGTAGAAAAATGCCAATCTCCAATGATGTTCAGGAGTACAAACAACATTGCAGTCCCCATGTTCATGGTCATGCTTGCTAAGGAAATGGTGATGTCACGCCATGGCACATGGCCATTTCCTTCTCGTGTAATCCCAAGACCATCACCGTAAGTTTCGCGAAAAGCTTGCCACTGAAAGGAACGGTAAGAATTATGATAAATGTAATGCCATGATGCGGCCGGTTCGTGATATGGAAGATCCAAAGTTAGGGCAAGCTATTGTTCAAAAAAAATATGATGTGTGTCACCAACTAGGATTGTGAACCCGTCTAAGGAGAAACTATGCGCATGGTTGAATGCTGGTGTGTCTTCCATATTAGCATAAAAGTATGCAGCCAAACTCGGAGAATAAGTTTGGTCAGGTTGAAGAATTAGGGAAGACCACCCAATGTTTGTGATGTAGTCACGGAAAATATGGCCATAGGTATTGGAATCCATCATAGACTAAAAGGATTGCTCAGGAATGAGTTTGGGAGGTATCATGTTTGATGAAGATGCAATGTTTGATGAAGATGTCATGGTGGATGAAGTAAAGAAATGGGTAACGATAAAGGCAAACTGGATGGATAAATGAATATGTAAGAAAATAGACCCTCCTGTAATCACATGTTAAAATTATATTAGTCACAACGTAAATGATGACAATCCTAGTAAGCATTTCTTACAAAAGAAGACACAAAGATAAGAACAAAATTCATAATACGACGAAAAACGTAATAATATATACAATTATTTATTTATTAGCTTAGTAATTATTAGAAAATCATGGATTATTATGTTGATTCTGGAGACGCATATCGTGCACCAGACTATTGAGTTCTTCAATTTGTTGGCCGAGCTGCATCTGAATGTCTCCTTGGGTGGCAGAGAGTGTAGTTTGATTCTCCATTAGGAGAGCGTGATTTTGCAAGGACTGAGAATGATTTTCCAAGATTTCCTCCTGTTCAACATCATGCATTGCTTGACGTTCTTGGAATTCCTTAAAAGTTGTAATGATGATACTCTGACGAGCGTTTAGCTCCTGCATGCCTTGATGAAGAAATTGAATGCCTTCCATGGGATTAAAAATGTTTAGCATAGCATTTTCATCAAAGAAATGGTCAGGGTTTGAGCTTGGGTCGTTCTGTTCATCTGTTAGAGTATCAGGAGTCCAAAAACCAATGGAGTAGTCTGTTTGGAGTACACTAATATGTGCTCTTTGAAGTGGTGTTTCTGGAGAAATTACTAGATAACCCCAACGCAGCATAATTTGCGTGACTAAAGTAGGTAGAGGTAGAGGTGCTGACTTTCTTGTTTTCCTGGTGATCACGTTCCAGAGGTGTTGGATTAGACAAAATTCATCCCTTTGAGTTTGCAAAATCCAAAGTAGGTGAAGTTGAGACTTTGTGACTTCTGATTGGTGAGATGTACCAAGCACATTGTGTCCCAACTAGTGGAGCACAACTCGATGATTCTATTTCAAAGAGCGTTGAAGAACAACGTGATGTCTATTTCCCACTTCGCCATGAGATACGGTAGCTCTTAGTAAAGTTTCGACGGAATCAAATGATGACTCTGGAAAAAGGAACTCCTGGGTATTCATTGGGATTTGAAGTATGTCGGAGATAATTTTCCTAGTCAATTCCAATCGTCGTCCATAGGCATTGAAGTAGAATTTTCCATTCTCAGGTCCTATAAATTGATAGAACATCAAAACCAATTCTCAGGAATAACCAGCTAATGAATGATATAGAAGAGGCATCCATCCTCGACGTACAATTTCGATGTCAAAATAAGGAGAAAACCGGCCATCTTCAAAAACTTTTAGGTAGTCTTTCTCAGGCATTATTTTTCTTGGTTCATCCATTTGGTAGTATTACGGAGGGAAGGATAGTGAAGAATGCTTGAAATAGGAATGGCTGAAAAGAAGAAATTTATAGCCAATATATGAGTCTGTACCAATCTGGATTCCAAGTGTAGTTAATGACGCATGTGCTTATGAACAGCAACAATAGGGATCCATAGTAAGTCTTTTCATGTCAGATTTCCAAAAACAATTAATGAGATGTTTCAATGTTAGAAAATACGGAGGAAAGTTTTACAGGGTAGTTAGACTTACACGTAATTTCAGAAGTGATGATCATACCTCAGTAATAGAATATGGATAGAATAATTGAGCTGCGTGTGTGACAAGTGTTATGCGTACCGTGTAGCGTGCGCGATCTTCTCTGAACACCATGAGTAGTAATTTAATTATTTTGGTGAGTTTTGGATAGTGTTTTTTTTTTCAAGAATTAAAAAAAAAAAAAAAAAATACACACAAATATTTAATACGGAACTTCTCCATTTAATACGTAACCCGTACAAATGTGTGAGAATTATTTAACACACCATACTAATATACAAAATGACAGACGGAAAGAGAGATGTCGGTTATATAGATCTAGATGTTTTGGATCATGTTATGCATGAGCGACAGCAGAACAATGATAAACACTGTTATCACGAATACTGTGATAGCCCATTCGCGTTGCTCCTTTTCCTATCGCTCGATTGGATTCATTATATTTAAGAAAATGAGAATTTGTGAAGAGTGAGAGAAATGGATGAGTGAAAGTGGAAGAGGAGAGTTGGATTTATAATGGAAAATCTGACCGTTGGGTATCTGACCGTTGGGATCAGACCGTTGGGTTTTGACTCATGATTTGAGTCGGGTTTTAAGTTTTGGCCCAAGCCCAAATTATTTCTAGAAGTTCCCCTTATGTCCTGAAATGTCCCGAAATTTCAAACGTGAAATTTCGCTTTGTTTTAACTCCAACTTGAACGAACGAGATGTGAAAATGATCGGTATTAAAAATGTCATCCACTGGAATATGACAAAATCACATTCAAACCTTTTTATTTTTATTTGGGGGGGTTGAATCTTGTAAAAACAGAACACAACCCCCCATTATTTATTTATTTATTTACAAATGTACAAGTCGAGAGGAACGTGTCAACAACACCGGCAGTCCAAAAAAACAAATAAAACACCACAAACAGCTTAACTCAGGCAACTTTCATGTCGGCTCTGGGGCGAACCCAATCCAGCCAGACTGTGGCTTAACCTTTATGTTTTGGGGGCCTAGGGTTCAGGACAGTACCATCCCTGACCAATGTACAATGGTCTAATAATAATATTACCCTTAATTAGTACATATGGTATAGCCTCAAACCGCCCCGAAATACAGTCAAATAGAAAACCGCTCGGGATTGGCCTGGGTGGAATCCATTGCCCGCACAAACTAGGAAATGTTTGATGTTGCATATCACGACTCTCTTTGGGCACCCTGCTGAGTGCTAAAAAAAAAAAAAAAAAAAAAAAAATGAGTATATACATGTTGAGTCTTTTTATGTCAGATCCTCAAGACGAATGTGAGTCTTTTAACGTCAGATCCTCAAGACGAATCCCAACCTGTGGGAACAACGGGGCGACGACGAAGTTTATCCTGCTGCTGCGGTGTCAGACAATAATATACCTTATACCGGCTCATCTCGGATAATAGATCAAGACATGGACAAAAAGGTGTTTGACAATTCATACACCACCCCATCCTTCGCACACATCGCTTTCGAGCAAAAGTACTACAACCATTACCTATTCGAGATGGGTGAGATTTACACCAAATGATGAGTTGGAGTTCGCGAGGAAGAGAATAGAAAAAGGAGGAGAAGAAAGGAGTTGAAATTTTTCGTACCCATTGTTTTCCAGAAGGCACGTTTGCTCGATTATCAAAATACATTTATACTCAGTTCTGAAGTAGAGTTTTTGTGGACTAAGGTTCCGGCGCTTGCAACCACATACTCTAGGGATTTTTAGAAAAGAAAATAGAAGAGAGCCCGGCTACCCTAATGGCGTGCTTTCCCTATTTAAATCACATGGAAAGAAGTACACCAGTGAATCTATTAGTCTGTGTAGACTGGATCTTTTAGAAGAGTCTCTTCGACATCTGGAGAGCGCAACTCATGATAATGTTTCAGGCGTTGGCCATTTACTTGAAATTCGCTGTCATCATTTACGATTTTCACAGAGATAGCCCCATAAGGGGTGACAGCAGAGACAGTGAAAGGACCAGACCATCTAGTTTTTAATTTTCCTGGAAAAATGTATAATCTCGAGTTGTACAACAAAACTTTTTGACCAATTTTGAAATCTTTTCTTAATATGTGCTTGTCATGCACTATTTTCATGTTGGCTTTATAGGACTTCGAGAGATCATAGGCATCACTCCGAATTTCCTTAAGCTCATTTAACTGCAATTTTCTCTTTGCGCCTGCCGCATTAGTATTATAATTGAGGCTTTTGATGGCCCATAGAGCACGATGCTCAAGTTCAACCGGCAGATGACAAGGTTTTCCAAAAACGAGGGCGATAAGGAGACATCCCTATAGGTGTCTTAAAAGCTATTCTTCAGATGCCCACAAGGCATCGATAATCGTAGAGACCAGTCTTTTCTAGATGGATTAACAGTTTTTTCCAAAATGGATTTGATCTCTCTATTAGAGACTTCTACTTGACCACTGGTTTGAGGATGATACAGAGTTGCCACTTTGTGCGAGACTCCATATTTCTTTACTAATGATTCAAAAATTTTATTACAGAAATATTTTCCCCCACCACTAATTATAGCTTTTGGAACGCCAAATCGAGAGAAAATATTTTCTTTTACGAACAAAACAACCGTTTTATGATCATTAGCACGACATGCCAATGCCTTAATCCATTTTGACACGTAGTCAACTGCTACTAGTATGTATAGGAAGCCATGAGAATTTGGAAATGGACCCATGAAGTCGATGCCCCATACATCAAAGATTTCCACAATTAAAATGGGATTTAAGGGCATCATATTACGTTGAGTAATGCGTCCTAGCTGCTGGCATCGATTGCATGCTTTGCAATGCTCATGTGCATCTCTAAACAGTGTTGGCCAATAAAATCCACATTGTAGAACCTTGGCTGTAGTTTTCTTACCACTAAAATGACCACCACAAGATTGTTCATGGCAGAATGATAACACGTCATTGTGTTCCCAGTCGGAAATGCAACGGATTAGTTAGTTGGTTGAACAATACACGAAGAGGTAGGGATCATCCCATAAATAAAATTTCACAAAGGGAGAAGAACTTTTTTCGGTCATTCTGAGACCAAGATGAAGGGACTTCCTCGGTAACTAAGTAATTTACTATGTCGGTACCCAAGGGGGACGAAAAAATGGAGTACAAGTGTTCATCTGGAAAGGAATCACAGATAGGTTCGGTATCAGTATCAACATCACTGACAAGTCTTGATAAATGGTCTGCAACCACATTTTCACAACCTTTTTTATCTCTAATTTCTAGAGTAAACTCTTGCAAAAGGAGAATCCATCGGATCAACCTTTGTTTTGCATCTTTTAAGCTAATAGGTAACGGGCCGCGATGGTCAGTGTAGACAATTGTTGGAGAACCCACTAAGTAAAGACGAAACTTATCCAAGGCATATACAACGGCGAGAAACTCTTTCTCAGTGGTGGTATAGTTACGTTGAGCTTCATTAAGGGTTTTACTCGCATAGTAAATGACAATTGGCTTATCTTCTCGGCGTTGCCCTAGTACAGCTCCAATAGCATAGTCGCTCGTGTCACACATTAATTCAAAAGGTTTAGACCAATCAGGTGGTTGAATTATGGGAGCGGTAGTTAAGGCGGATTTTAAAGTGTCAAAAGCTTGTTTGCAATTGAAAATGAAGTCAAAAGCAGCATCTTTAAGCAGGAGATTGGTTAAAGGTCGAGCAACCTTTGAGAAATCTTGAATAAATCTCCTATAGAAACCTGCATGTCTTAAAAATGCGCGAATGTCGCGAACTATTTTTGGTGTAGGAAGTGAAGCAATTTTTTCAATCTTAGCTTTATCGACTTTGATTCCGTTCTTTGAAACGATATGTCCTAAAACTATTCCTTTTGTAACCATGAAATGACATTTTTCCCAATTAAGAACAAGGTTTTTCTCTTCACAACGTGTAAAGACCTTTTCAAGATTTGATAGACAGCTATCGAAAGAATCTCCATATAGTGAGAAGTCATCCATGAATACTTCCATAAAACGTTCAACCATATCACTGAAAATGTGAAGCATACAACGTTGGAATGTACCAGGTGCATTGCAAAGGCCAAAAGACATTCGTTTATATGCAAATGTACCAAAAGGACAGGTGAACGTGGTCTTTTCTTGATCAGCAGGGTCAATGACTATCTGGAAATAACCTGAATAACCATCAAGAAAACAGTAATATGCATGACCGGCTAAGCGTTCGAGCATCTGATCGATGAAGGGAAGTGGGAAATGATATTTACGAGTGACCGCATTAAGTTTGCGATAGTCAATGCATATTCGCCATTTCACTGGAATACGAGTGGAAATGCATTCATCTTTATCATTTTGCACAACTGTAATGCTAGATTTCTTGGGAACAACGTGTACTGGACTCACCCAAACACTATCAGAGATAGGGTAAATAATACCCGCATCGAGTAATTTTAAAACTTCCTCTCGTACCACATCTTTTATGGCAGGGTTTAGTCGACGATGCGGTTCACGCGACGTCTTAGCATTTTCTTCAAGGTGTATGTGATGGGTGCACACAGTAGGGTCAATGTCTTTAATGTCATCGAGGGACCATCCAATAGCAGAACGATGTTGTTGAATGACATTAATTAAACGAGCTTCCTGATCGTCAGTCAATTGTGAAGAAATGATAACTGGGTGACGACCATTTGGATCAAACTGTACGTATTTTAATTCCGAAGGAAGAGGTTTTAAGTCAGGGGTGGGCGGAGTGGGTATTAAAGATTCTTGAGGAAAGTCATCTTCTATGGAGTAAACAGATTGATGTTCATCCAAGTTACTAGACATCACAGTCGTAGGGTCAAATAATGGTATTGACTCTAATAACTCATTTACTTCTTGTGTATAATCATCGTCCTCAAACTCAGATTCGCTAAAGGAAAGAAATTGGTATATTTCATCTTCAGGAAAAGAGTTTGTTAAATACTCTTGCGTAATGCTGTCAACCTTGTTCACCTCACCATCAATGTTAGGCTCTGGAATTTGTTTCATCAGCTTGAACACATTCACCTCGACCGATAGATTTCCGAAGGACATGGTCATTGAACCATCCCTACAGTTAATCAGAGCATTAGCAGTTGCTAGGAACGGACGTCCTAAGATGATAGGAATGGAATCACATGCAACTTCTGTATCCAAAATAACAAAGTCTATAGGATAGTAAAAGTCTTGGACTTTTACAAGTACGTTTTCCACAATTCCTTTTAGATACTTAATGGAACGATCGGCTAACTGTAGAGTCATGGTGGTAGGTTTGAGCTCATGAAGACCTAGTTGTTTAAATAAGTAATATGAAAGTAAGTTCACACTAGCTCCTAGGTATAGTAGCGTAGTAGCTGTATATTTGTCACCTAAGGTGCATAGAACCGTTGGTATACTAGGGTCCTTGTATTTGACTATACCATTATGTTCGGTGATGGATGGAAACTGTTCGGTGAGGAACGCTTGTTGAGGAACATTAGTTCTCCATTTTGTGGTGCACATATCTTTCAGAAATTTTGCATGTTTTGGCAATAGTTTTAAGGCATCGAGAAAAGGTAAGTTGATTGTCAAATTTTGAAAAGTTTCTCGAATTTCAGCAAAATTCTCATCAGATTTATTCTTTGCCAAGCGTGCAGGAAATGGTGCCTTAGGGCGGAATTTGGCAAAGGGTTGTTTCCTAAATTCTCAGATGTTGACTTTGTTGGATCTGGTGAATCCTCCGTAGGTTCATTATTGGAAATAGATTCATTGGAACCTTCGGATTCCTTTGGTTGATCATCTGGCATACGTATTTTATTGTCTACGGTTTTTCCAGATCGTAGAGTAGTGATTGCATGAACCTCACCCTGGTTAGGAGTACTTGTATCAGGTGCATTGGTGAGTTCAAAGGCTATGTTTGCTAGTTTAGGGTTTGGAACTGCTTGTCCAGGAAACACGCCTTTCTGACTCTTTTCTTGCGCCAATTGTTGAAGTGATTGTTAGATAGACGTTAAAATTTGAGATTGTTGGTTCATGTAAGCTAAGAAAGTCTCGTTTGTCCTATCCATAACGGGTGGCATAAGTTGTGCAACAGGTAGTAGTTCTCGATTATTGTTGAGAAGTTGTTGATTATAGTTGGGATCTGGATTGGCTGGAACCAGGCTGCGGTTGGTTTGGTAGTTTGCATTGGAATTATTTTGAAATTAACCTTGTTGGTATTGTTGATTATTTCCTTGGCGATATGGAATAAAGTTGTTGGTTGGTCGAACAGGTGGATTAGCGAAACCCGAAGGAGCCCCCATCTGTTGGTTATTTTGGTGCCAAGCAAAATTCGGATGCTGTCTCCAAGGTGCATTAGGAATGTTGAATGCACATGCCTCCTCCGATTATTGAGTAGGGGAAGCATATAACATGGGACAATACGCATCAGGATGGTCAAGCCTAGGGCAAAGAACACATGAGGAGGTGTCAATGTTCATGACATGTTTTGGTAGTTGATCGTTTACTTGAACTGCAAGGGCATCTACTTTTTTAGTTAGGGATTTTATCAAATTTTTTAATTCGGGATCAGGTTTTACCTCAAAAATAGATGTAGCCTTTGTAACAGTATCCTTTGATGACCTAGACGACTCAGTGTTACCCCAGTGTGTACCTTTTTTCGCTTGTTTTTCAAGAAAAGTATAAGCTTCAGTAGCTCCTTTGTCCATGAAGCAACCGCCGTTCATTATATCAAGAGTTTCTTTTTGATGATCAGACAGACCATTAAAGAATGAACGAACAAGGACAACTTTGTCTAGTTGGTGATGAGGACATTCTAAAAGAAGATCAGTAAAACGACTACATGCTTCCGTAAAAGATTCATGAGGATTTTGACGAAAGAATTGAATTTTCTGAAACATTTCAGTTGTTTTCTTCTGAGTGTAAAATTGAAGCATGAAAGCTTGAACTAGTTTATTCCATGTGTCTATGGATTGTGGCTGTTGTCCCGCTAACCAAATTGATGCTTTCTCCGCTAAAGGGAATGGAAACAGCCGAAGTAAGAGTTGTTCCTTAGAGACGGCTGGATGGTGAAATGTTGTGGCCACTTGTTGAAGCCTACGAAAATGATTGTACGATTTTTCGTGATCCAAACCATGATACACAGGTAACAAACTAAAAACGTTTGGCGGAATTCGAAAATCACCGACAATGTCCTCAAGTTTGATACAGGAAGAAGGTCCTTCTTGTAATGCAGTATAAAAGTCCGACAGGGGCTTCTCAACTGGTGGAAGATCGTCGGCCATAACGACAAAAGTTAATGGCGACGAAGGATCTTGATGAAGGTAATTAACAAAAGAAGAATAATTTTTAGGTGAGAACTTACACAATTGCTTATCGTATTTTTTTCGATGATAGGTATGTTCAAATTCTTTAGTGGAACCAGACCGTAATCTCATGCAAGCATATAATTAGATCTAATTGACAGAAGGAGCTTATTATTACTTGAATTTTATGATTCTCTTGAAGTAGTAGAGTTTGAACAACGTCGGCCTAAGCTGCTGCTAACGTAGCAGTGAAGCTAGAAATAAGTGTGCATAAACCAACAACCAGGTCACAAGAGAGATATGAGGGAGGCTTTCCGTGCAAGCACGGTTCTAATTAAGTAACCTCAATCTTTCAAGTTTCCTAGACACCGTTGGAATATGATTAAGATTTATGGAATTAAAATTTATGCAAAGTTTTATTTATTTATTTTTTATTTTTTATTATTATTATTTTTTTAAAGATTTATGCAAGGTTGAAAGGACAAGCATGCAAATACGACCTACTCATACAATACTAGATGCAGTAGCATGTAAAGATACTCTACTCATACGTATAGCAATACGAATAGGCAAGGATGTATCATCGATAAATACTTCTATACGTACAGGCAAATATACATCAGTAATACGTATATGTACACTAATTTGTAAATAGATATTACGTAAACGTATATCTACAGTTACAGGCAAATTTGAATTACTCATACGTATTTAGATACGATAGCATGTTAAAATATTATACGTATGCGGATATATACGACTAGGCAAAGATGTAAACTAAACATGCAACTTATTATACATAAACTAAAATACGACTCTTGTAGTGCATAATAATTCGATTTCGTCAATACTCATTGAGATTGCATGTGTCATATAGAGAGCAGCTTCACCTCGTAGGGTTTAGAAACAATTTACCCAACTCAGATTTTAACCCTCGTTGGAATGTTCTCCTCTTTCATGACAAAATCGACTTATTAAACAAGACAATTTTCTAAAATGATGATTTTGGAGGGGAAAACAATGGATTTTGACCTCAAAAATGACCTCCACCGAGCTATGGTGACAGTGTGCGCGCCGTCGAGATCTTTCCGAATTGAGCTCACACGCGTGATTCAGAGAACCGTAGCCAAAGTTATGGCCAAAATACCAAAACACACCCTAATTATTATATATAACTCAAAAGTTAAATATGTCAACATGCAATTATATTCCATCCATATTTATATATATGCTAAAATTGCAACTTATATATATATATATATATATATATATATATATATATATATATATATAATAATAATAATAATAACCATGCAAAACAGTACCATGTACATGTACATATACATTTATATGCAATTCATAGTCACTTAACCGTATATAGATATTCACAGGAGTATTCACATGATTCATGCATATTTCTAATCTAATATGCAAATAATAGTCCATGCTACGACATGACTACTATATACATGTGAATCATGCAAAAATATTTAAAAATTGGAACCTGCAAGCTTCCCGCTAACCTGCCAAAGAAATGAAACAGCAACCTTAGATACTTGTGTAGTTTACTTTCCCGGTCCTAACTTTTTGTTCTTGGAAGTATCACAAAAAATCCGTTAGTGATCAGGTCTTTTGTGAGACAAAAATGACGAAATAAAACAAAAACGTAAGAAATAAGCAAAAAGGAAGGAAGGATGAGAGTGGGGGTTCCCCTTGGAGCAATTTCCAGTCTGTAGCACAAGCCCTTGGTCTTTAGAATGGCAGCGGCGCCATTTTGATATTCACCTTTTGATACGTTAGAGATTTGAATCTCTTCTTTGACCAAAATGCGAAGACAAAGAATTTTCCTTACTCACATGATCTTCGTGTTCATATAGTTTAGAGTAGGGATTCGAACCAACCTAAATTCTAGGACCGCTTACAACTAGGTTTTACTCTTTTAGGAAACTAGTGAGTAAGTTTGGCTATGATTGTATAAATACTAAATACTTGGTTTCTTTACTACACAAAAATTGAAACCATTAAGTTACTTAAACATGCAACTATACACGATAAAATTTTACTAAAACGAAAGTGGATAGTTAATTCTCCTCATGTAAAGATAACTTTTGTTATTTGATTTTAGTAAGTGTATTTTTTATCTTCCTAGAACTCATAGACAAGTCCTAATAAAAGAAAACTTGATCCCTAACATATATGACTCATCTCTAAGCTCATACATGCTAGCATGTAGAACCAAAGCAATGACTTATCTCTAAGCTCATCACTTTGATCCCTAACTAGACTCTACACCAACTATCATTTTGGGATAGGATGTAGGTCTAGTTGTTCTTCCTAAACAACTTACTAAACCAAATAACAGAGATTTTCCCTCACATGAGTATTATTAACTCCCCACAAAGAGAAGGTTTAGCTCATGATCCTTGGGCTAAAAGATGAGAAGTACAAAATATAATTGTAAGAAGAGAGAGAACTAGAAGAAGAAAATATATAGATAAACTCACTTGCATGAAGAAGTGAGATTTTTTTCAAGAGGAACACAAGGTTTCCTCCATTAAAACTATTACAAGCTTTTGCTCAAAACTAAAAACTAAATAAAAACTAAGACTAAGGAACTAAAATAATACATGGTAAAGGAAAAGAAGTCAAGGGAGTAAATGGAGTGTCTACCCCCTTGTTTGTTTTCTTCCTTCCTTTTTCAATTCTTCCCCCTCATCCCACGTGAAACACCAAACCTCATTTACTTCATTTTCATCCACCACATTAAAACAAAGTGACACCTTGCCTTTTTTTCACTATTAACACATAGTCTAATTAATTACATGCAAGGTGTCAACCTTGCATCAATAATTTGGCATTTTTGTCTTGACATGCTCCATGATTGATGACTCATCAAATCTTGCGGGCCCGCATGGTGGGTCCACGTGCAGTCCAGTGGCGGTCCGATCTTTTGGCAATTTTACAACTTTCCTTTATCGTAGAGTTCATCGCCTGATTGTCCGAAAGAAATTCACTTTCGTGATTCGAGTCCCGGTTCAAGAGGTAGGAGCTTCGAAAGTTTGATGCTTCGCAAGCAGATTTGTTGGGCTTTATACATACCGGCCGATTTGGAAGAATTAATATATATATCGCCGTTCCCCGTGCTTTAACGCAGTTTTAACCAATATTTTCATGTTTTTATCATGAATACCGCAAAAAGTACGAAAATATACTTATTTCATGATTATTAAACACATAATTAACCAAATTTATATGTCTCAATGGGGTTTTATATTACAGTTTTGGGTGCTTATCAATACCCCATATAGATATGAACAATGATTGTTCATACTCTAATAGGTGTTCATACCGACCATACATAATATTAAGGTATGAACAATGATTATTGTTCATATTCATGTTGAGGTATGAATAGTTTATACCCCAAATATGTATAAACAATGAGTGTTCATATGAATAGTGATTGTTTATACTCATGTTGAGGTATGAACAATTCATACCCCAAATAGGTATGAATAATGAGCACACATTATATTGAGGTATGAACAATGATTGTTTATATGTACTTCTTACTAGGGCAGGGAATCGGGTCGGGTTTGACCCGAATATGAATAGTTCAGGTTCGGGTCGATTTTCATATCCGTTTATTTATTCGGGTCGGGTTCAGGTTCCGGATTCGGGTTCGGATCTATGATGCATAGATATGGGTACGGTTACCGATACGGCGACACGGATACGGGGTACGATACGGGGGTTTTGAAAATCTAGGATACGGGTACAGCTATGTAAATTTATTAATATTTAAAAATAATAATAATAGCAATTTAATATAAATCATTAAATCAGATAAGAAAAGCATTGAAACATGCATTATTGGTAGCTAGATATTCAAAATAATGTAACTAACATGTATGCGTACCTGTACTTGGTTTTTTTAAGTATTCACGTTGTAATGGTGTATTGGCCTGGCCATTTGACCTTCTTTCGACTCTAACAAACTATTCTAAATATACTTAAGAAGACAAAAAGAGCTCACAAGAAACTTCAAACAATTCAAAATTTAGTTCATCATATATATTGGAATATGTAAAATAGTAATCCTTTGACAAAAAAATGAAGTACAATATATAGTTTGTTATCAACTATTGTGCATATTACTTCAATTCATGAACAAAACCAAAAAACTCACATGATTGAGACTATGAAAACACCAAAAATAGGAAGTTCTTACTCATTCTTCATCAGAATCATCAAGGTCCTCTACTTCCTTTCCTTTCCCACTAGAAGAAGCATCCCTTGAAGTTGGATTCGGTGCTTCATTTCCCATTCCATCACCACCATCAAAGCTCAATAAAATCTCATCTTCATCATCGAGTGTAAGACAATCTTTTCCAGGCTCTAAACTAAATTCATCCTCCATTGCCACATCCCAATGCTTAGATGGTCTAACTCTATTGTGTTAAGATTTCCAAATCAATACACAAATAACTTATATAAAATTATTGTAAACAAACTAAGAAACAAACTTACGTGTATTCACTTTTCCTCCTTGATAGCAAACGAATATTAGTATGCACATACACTAAATCTTTCGCCCTTCCACAATTAAGCTTGTTATGTTTGATATTGTGAATTTGTGAATACGTGCTGTAAAGTCTTGAATTCTCGTTAAGGGTATTTTCGTAAATTACATATATCAAACCTAGCGACATTTACGTATTTGGTCGGTCGGGTTTACATTTCAAACTTACATAACTTAATGAAACTTAACTCCGACTCATTAGCCACGTTAGGTAAGCAACTCATATGCGAAAATTAGACAAAAATGTCGTTTAGCTGCTTTTCCGCGTTCGAAGCTTGCACGATTTAACAGCTTACATATATGAGTGAGTTATCATTATAACATGCAGTGGGATAGGACGAAGGAAATTAAATTAAGCTTGATGAGCGAAAAAATAATAATAATAATAATAATAATTTACGACGTTAAGTCAAATTAGTTAGTGGGTAGAAGTTTAGTTATGACCTTAGGCCTAGTTTAGATATTGTGGGCTTGGGCTTTAATTAACTTAACATGTAAATGCTAAATGTAACCGTACTTAATCTTATCTTATCTTATCTTATCTTATATATAAAGCGGATACCAGATTTTCCAATTAGTTCTCGTATTTCCGGTTTTATAGTAAAGTTTTTAATGAGAAGGGTACCGGAAAGTTAGACAGCCACTTTCTTTTTGCATAATTTACTATATTTCCAGACCTATAAAACACAACGTCTTGACATTTTCAGCGAACAAGACACCGTTTTGCGGTTTCGCGAATAATACTCCGAAACTGACACACCGCTTCAGGCAAATTACCCGCAAATAAAAAAACAAACGCTTAACCAAATTTGTTCGTCTTATTATTCTAATTGTTCATCTTCTTCGCTATTTTTAATAACAAATCTCCACCGATAATGATAATATGTGAAATGGGTTTAAGGTAATTTTTGTTTCATATTCGTATTTTCGTTTTCTGTTTTTAATGAGTTAATCACTTTTCATATTGGAACCTCCCTTTCATTCCATTTTATTCTTTGCTTTAATCAAGAACGGTTGGCGAATCTGACATATCAACAAAGGATCAGCAGCAGTGCATATATTTCCGGTTTTATAGGGTAAAGTTATCTCCCTTCAAGCGAACAAAAGAAGATGCCACTCAGTTGAAGATTCTGCCAGTATCGACACCTCAAAACTCTGGGGTCTTGAAGGAAGAGCAGAATCAAGGAGAACAAGGTAAATCTTTCGCGAAGAACTCTCATGAATATTTTCTCTTCTGGCTATTTACTTTATAATTGCAAACAAACGGTATAGCAAATTTGTTTAGGTTATTATCCATGAGGTTGTTCAGGTCCCTACTACACAATAGTTAGAAAACAATAAATCAACCATGAGCATGCAGGATACTAACATGAAATTTTTTACAAGAAAGAAGGGCATTCTCGTATTTTCGTTTTCAAGGAGAACAAGGTTAATCTCTTTTCATATTGGAACTCTCCCTGAATATTTTTTTCTCTTTGCTTTTTATAATTGGTTGGCGAGGTATAGCATATCAACAAAGGATTAGGAAAAGTGCACCTCCATGAGGTATAAGTGGGATTCAGTCCCTACTCACAATAGTTAGAAAACAAAGAAGATGCCATGAGCATGAAGATACTAACATGAAATTTTGACAAGAAAGAAGGGCATTCTCAGTATTTAGAAAGAGCAGAATCAAGGAGAACAAGGTAAATCTCTATCGAAGAACTCTCATGAATATTTTCTCTCTGGCTATTTACTTTATAATTGCACTTCAGAGGTATAGCAGGGGCACGTTTAGGTTATTAGGAAAAGCACCTCCATGAGGTTGCGGATTCAGGTCCCTACTACACAATAGTTAGAAACACATAGAGCAACCATGAGCATGCAGGATACTAACATGAAATTTTGACAAGAAAGAAGGGCATTCTCAGTATTTAGAAAGATAGAGCAAAAAGATGTTTGATAGAAAGTCGGATACATTTTGATAGTATGAAACCTTTAACCGAATAGGGCAATATATATAATGGCGGATACTTGCTTTTTCAATTAGTTGTAGTATTTCGGTTTTAGGCCAAAGTTTTTAATCAAAGGGTACCGAAAAGTTGGACAGACTATTTTCTTTTTGCTCTTAAACTTAAAGGGTTAATCAAGAATGTAAAAAGCATTCCCGGACTATAAAACTCAACGTCTTGAAAACAGACACCGTTTATTTGTTTCCCAATTTTAAAAAAAAAAACGCTTAGTTAAGTTCTTCTCTGGTTTCTTATATTCCCAATTAAAACCCGTTAAGTTTGAAAGTTCAAATCAAACATTTTGCAACCAATGAACATAAATTTAAACCCTATTTTCCATTTTCAAAATCAAAGGTAATACTTTCGTTCATTTTCGTTTTCTAATATTCTTTAATCCTGTAATATAAGTCTGCAATTTTCCAACAATTATGTCTTTTTGCCTTTGATATGGTTGTAACAATTGCTACGGGGATTGTTTTCGTTCTTTTCTTTAAAATTCAAAGGTACGTTCTTCTATCCCCTTTTGATTTTTCGGTAATCTCAAGTTTTAGTTCCATGATATAATTGCGTCCAATTGGTTGGCTTAGAGGAGATGTTTGATAGTGAGATGCTTATTAGAATAAGAACTTTTTGCCGTCACAACTTACACAACTTTACTTTCAAACTTGACCCAAGTTATTCAAGCATCTTTAATTCATTTCCTTTTTGCTTTCTATTTTCAAAGTTCCCTTGCAATTGAGGGAGTCATACAAACCCATGATTTGAAGGCACAAAGTATAATGAATATTCTAACACTTTGGCATTATTATGTTAATCAAACAAAGACAAAAGGCTTCTCTGTAGGGTCTGATTGTCTTTTAATGTGCTATAAAGGATTCTAAATGTGTTTGGCATGGGTTTCCTTAAAGGTAACTCGAATCAGATCAATGCATTATATTTTGCCTTCTTCGAATGTGTTGGTTGTTTTAGTCAACATTTTTTTTTATGGAAATAATTGTTGGCTTACTGTAACTTTACCTGATTATTCCAATGTCCGTACGTCTCTTGCAGGTAGCCTCACATTTCGAGACAACAGAGTTTCAACTGCTACATTTGGGTACACATCTTTCTCTTTCTCTTATATATTTATCGACTAATATCTTGGGCTCATCTATATGTTAGTTGAAACTATAAAAAGCTTTTAAATCATTCGTATGCCCGATGTTAATCTATCAACTTTCATCTTCATTGATCAGTTATAATGATTTTATAAGAATTTCGTCAACAAAGTTATACCCTTTCAGTTTCTTCGTTTTGGTTTGGTGGTTGATTTAATGTATCTACTACTCCCTATTCCATAGGATCCCGTTAGTAATGGCAAACAAAGTTCAGGATATCATAAAAAAGGAATATGAGATTAGCTTTGTCACTCTCAAGATTGTTATCTAAGGCCAGGGCTGCAACTTCTGCATGTAGGACTTATGCAAAGTGCAAGGTACTTATCTTGGATTCTTGGCAATTTTGTTGTATTTTATTTTGTACAAATTAGATACTCATGGTTGAAAGTTTCGTGCAAGATGACCTAGAATGCATACTCTGTTGTAATGTTGGCAAAGCCAAAAAGGTACAAAATTCTGGATTAGAACTTCTGTTCGGAGGACTGTCTCATTGTTTTAAATTAGAAGGTCCCTTAATCAAATACCACCATCTTAGTGAAAATATTAATGAAAACTTTGCATCTATTGCCATAGATTTTGACTACCATCATGATCTAAATTTATATTTAGCCACTATCTGGATGTTTAAATGAGAAATCCCATTTATACTTGGTGGGCTGGTTACTTGATGTTACTTATGTCCTCTATCCAGGGTTTATAGGCTAGGTAAGAGAATGCATGCATATTTTTAGCCACATTCATTATCACATTTCAGTGTTGAGTGTTTGTGCCCATGAGTCTACGGTCACACACACATTTTCCTTTACCAGTACTTAATTGGTAGGAGATATGCATTAGATTCTGATAAGTTATTCAGCAGCGTGAAGTATTTCCTTATCAAGATTCTACAACAAGTCACATGCTCTTTACCCCTGCGCTGCTTTAATGCATTAGAGTGCATTAGACTACCAGTGACAAGCCTATACGGTTCAAGCCCTCAATCATGCATAGTTGTTTTTCGTTGGCCAAAACTAAAGGGGTCATGGGTGGTTTCATTGTTATGGTTAGTCGTGGTTTTGTAAGAAGGGTGCCTGGTATATGAATTTATTTGATTTTTTTTTCCGATTCTGTAGAAGCATCTGCTGCTCTGAAAAATGTGGAATTCAATGGATATGTTGAGAAGTCCGCAAAGAGGAAAAGGAAGTATCAGTACAAACTATAGAGGTATCATACATCGTCCATGGGGGAAATGGGCAATAGAGATCAGGGACCCCAGGAAGGGTGTCAGGGTGTGGCTTGGAGCCTTCTACACTGCTGAAGAAGCTGCAAGAGCTTTTGATGCTGAGGCACACATGATCCGTGGAAACAAAGCTAAGGTTAATTTCCCACAAGAGAATTCCCCCGCTGCTCAAACTCGCGCTGTTAAAGCAAATCCACATAAAGCACTGCCTGCTGGCAACCACACCTTGCAGAGGCCAGTGTTTAATTAGGATTTTAGTTTGATGAACTACATGAGTGATGACTCTTTTGGGTTTGTGGTCAGAGTTTATTGGTCATTTCGCTTCAATGAAATATCAAAGTGGATTCCAGTATTTTACCCCTGCTGATGGAGACACATTGTGTTCTACTTCGAAGGGAGCAACTCTCTCAGTTATTCCGAATTTGGATGGAAACCAGGAACTTGAGACTCCAAAAATAACCTATGTCCTCTCAACTGTTATAGTAAGTAATGAGCATAATGCTAACCCAAGTAAGAAACAGAATACCAATTATGAGATTGTGGTGCCAGTTGACGGAAATACTGCCAAGAATCTTTCTGAATAGCTATCCGATTTTGAGTCTCGGATGAAGTTTCTTCAAATCCCATATCTTGAGTGAAGTTGGGATGGTTCAATGGATAGCCTATTCAGTAGGGATACTACTCTGAATGGTGGGAACTCATTGGATCTTTGGAGCTTCGACGATTTCCCCCAGATGGTTGGGGGTGCCTTATGAGGAGCTATTGACTTGATTCAGGTAAATGTTTTAGAAGTTTAGTATGACATTATTATTGCTTATTCAATCATTACTTGGTAATAAATGCTGCATTTTCATTATAGATTGATTTTGTTCAATGAGTATCAATCATTACTTAGAGATTTACTTACCATTGTCGTTTCTAAAGACATCGTTCACTCTTATTTTATGCTAACTCTTAGAGAATCACTTTGAGCGATACTAGATTGATATTTGGCCAAGAAAAAATATTGGAAAAGGTGATAGCTATTGGTGTAATAGCTGTAATGAGTTTATGCCATCTCCATTTGCAAGGTAAAACTATGAAATTTTATTAAGAACCTCTTAACTTCCCTTTCAATTATTATTGATATTGACATTCAATGATAGATATCAAATTCGAGTCCGCATTGGCCATATTTGGACAAGTGGAAGAACTGGTTAAACACCCAAAGATATGAATTGGAGGGATGCTTAAATCAGTAAATCTACAATTAAACGTTTCAGTAATAACTTATTTTCCTTTGAATATATCTCATTTAGGTATATAAACTTTTCTTTAAACAGGAAAGTGATTCTCAAGTGGTTAAGAATATACTGAATGAGCTTATAGGTTCATCATTAATTTTTGAAATAAATATAGTGACATCAAGGATAAGGCCACAAATGGTTCCATAGCAACTAAAGTTTTTCCTGTAGATTACAGGCTAGAAGGAGACCTAATGCTCACTCACATTGAACAGGTAAAAAAGAAAAAGTCTAATTGATACATGTTTAGGATAGATACACAAGACATTAATTTTTATTTATTCAGTACATAATTTTTTTTCATGATTATAACACTGAGTTGCTTTACATTTTGCTTGGTTGTACTAATGACAAGATTTACATTGTCTCACTATATAACCACCTTCTCTATCTTTTCCCGTGAAGGTTGATCTGATAGATCTACATCTCGCTTATGGGACTCTCACAGCAGCGGCCAAGTCATCCATAGTCTCAGTATTATATTTACTTGATCTTTCCGTTCTTTTTTTCCTATCCTTTTTATTTATTTATTTTTCCTTTTGTTGTCTATATATAGTTTTATGTTTTGAATATCTAACGTTGATGTGTAGAAGATCATATAGGTTCAAATTCATTAATTTCAGCAAACCTTATTCTTATTCATAAGCTTCTCTCAGATTCTGTGAACTCAGAATTCTAAAAGATTAGAAATTTGTTTTGAAGAGGATATATAATTGATGTTTATTGGTTCTGATCAGGCCTTCATATCTTTGATATGTATAGTTTCAAGATCAAAGTTATTGTATATAACTAAGCCTATACTAGATGATGATGTCATTGGTTACATTAGGGGAAGATTAGCATTGTTACTTCATTGCTATTCCTGTATTACTATTATTTTTCTATTTTGTTTTAATATTTATTATTTTTCTTCGTTTTCTTTGAACATTGAACATTTGAACTCTAAACAAAGATAGTTGCTATGTTATATATGTGTTACTATGCATGCACTGATGATTCGTTATTTTTATTTAGGCAAAATTGGGTGGGATATGATCCCAAGTACCCAGTTTTGTACAGTAATAATAGATGTTGGAAGATGTAAATACATGTTTATAAGCAGAGAGCAAATACCAGCGATTACTTGAGGCTATCAAATAAGCATATAGGTTGAGATGCCCGACACTTGCAAAGAAGCATTAAGTTGCCTGTGGAATGTTTGGCTAATAAAAACCTAAGTGGCCTCTGCTATAGCATCAATATAGAAACAAATGGAGAACCAGAGAAAATATACAGTAGCGACTAGCGAAAGACCCTGAAAGGAGAAAAAACAGAAAACCCAAATATCCACCAAAGGGAAGTCACTTGAGTATATCCAGTACAACCAAAACAACTTCAAATTAATGTTCTGGCCTAAATTCTTTTACGAGGTGAGGTTTTGTCTTCAGATGAAAGAAAGAACCGAAATACACGTTTAAAGGTATATCTATCCAACAGAAAACAATATACACCTATTAGATCATTCCAATCAATGGAAAGAAACCCAAAAGACAGAATTTAGTTATGTTACGTTGTTCCCTATGGCTTATAGAACCTATCTGATACATTGAAATGAAAAGAAATATAACTGATGCATACAACTGTTTCAAAACATATATATGAGGTGTGGAAATTACAGAAAAGAACTCTAAAGTGGTGGTAATGCCATCGTTCTTGATTCCAAAGTTCCCTAGCCAGAAGCTCTTCAAATGCCAAAGCCACCAATTCATTACATGGTAACCATACAGATTAAATCGTATATTTCTTCAAAATAGACTGAGAAACTATGAAATGGCAGGAAGAGAAGCTACATATATAGAAATGCAGATCCGCAAGAATGAGTCAGTTTGAGAATTCCTAGATACTTGCATATGTGTAAAACTGTGCACACATAGATGTTGACATATTGTGAGATCACAAAGCCTTTCAGCAGCATTCACTCCTGTCTCCATTTTCCTGTTAAAGAATGAATTTGCCAAATTGTCTTTCATACTCGTGCACATGTTGACAGCAGACACAGTCCCCATTTGTCTGTGAGTTGAACATCAGCTCATATGCCTCTACTTTCAAACTATCATCAAACTGATTAGCATAGAAACTTTCAAGTACACCACCCAAAGTTGCCTCTGAACTAAGGCTACTGACGACTTGACCATCATAACTGCAGGCTGCATCTTTCTCATTTATGCTGAAGCCGGAAATTGGTCGACACGGTGGACACGGTGGAATTGCATGCTCTTGATACTAACTACCAAGATCCTATACCCGAGAGCCCAAAAGTACGTGAATGATCTGGAACCAATTGAAAAGTAGGTTTTCATTTAATTGTTCTACTTGGGTTAATTGTTATATATATATTAGAGAAAAATGTACATACTAATATGCCATCACATAGTCGTTAGTGCGTGAGTTGGTTCACTTGGTTGTAAATTTAGATGGCTAAGCCAATTTTAATACCTTCATAGTAACTTCCCAGAATAGTGAAAATCTTGATATCAGAGAATCAGTATTGCCATACTAATCTGCCTTATTTATTTTATTCTTGATTCAGATATTACCATTTGAAAATTCTACTTAAACACCTAGAACCTCGACTAAGGAAACAAATTCTAAACGGATATGGGCAGATCGGAATGTGTGGTAAATATACAACCAGCGGTGGTGATTGTTGACTCTGTGGGAGTCTGTGCTTTATGATTACTTAATTCTTTATAACTAACATGAAAAAAAAAATGTATTTATTACGTTGGCACAGGAAATTTCTTCAAACAACTTTAACGAAATCATGCAACTTTAGAGTTTAGACAAGGGTTATCTTATTATTTTGTCGTTCAAATTTGAGACTCACATATTAAATTTTTGGCATTATTATTCTAAATAAAAAAAAACTAACTGTATGACTTGCACGTGCAATGCACGTGCTCATTTACTAGTAGAAACTAAAAAGAATAACAAATAGCTATTTTCTTTACGCTTATTAGGCTTATAGAATAACACCAAGAGAGAGAAATTAATTTTATCCATTCTAGTTCACTTACCATCTTTCCACCTTAAGATTTTCTACAACCCATCTCTTGTACACTAAAGGTAATTTCCATAGTAATATCCTGGGATCTGGGATCTACCGAAACTGAAGAGCATTTGGAAGGGCGTGATGGTTTGTGACTCTCTTCAAACAGTTGAGGTACGCAATTGTCCTGAATTGAAAAGGCTCCCTCAGTTCAACCGAGAACATCAGTCAGCCCCACCTTTCTCAAACAAATTTATGGAAGCAGAAAATGGTGGGATTCACTGGAGTGGGGAGATTATTTACGTCCTGAACATCTCTTTCATGAAGTATTTCGATAATCTGCTTCTACACTGAAAACCCTTTCGATCAAGGTATGTGTCATGTTCATCCGTAGTTTCAAGCTTTTCATCAGAAACTTTATTTCTTTTTAGGATTTTCTTTGATTTGTTGCCGTTTTTAAAGATTTTCAAATAATTTGTTGTTCAATTTATCCACAGATAAATTCGAATTTGTGTTGATTTTTCGTGGAGATTCAGAAATTCTAGTCTTGTTTTGGTTTCAATTGATTGGAATTTTGAATTTGGTTGTTTTGTTTTTTCAGTTGAACTGATTTCTAGACTTTAGAGGAAATAAGTTGTAGGAGAAGGATGAATAGAACATGTTTTGAGTTTACTTAAGAATAAAAAAGTTAAAAAAGAAAAGGGAAAAAGAATACTTAACATCCAGCTTGTTGTTGATGAAAGTGGACTGGTGGCATCACCTTCTTAACGGGTATACCCAGTTATAGAGAGCCAGACTCTTTTTTCTCCCCCTATTTTTACGAGGTTGTTGTGAGACTTGTGGCACACCTAAAGTGTGTTGGTAGTTGGTACGTACGTTTAATATTTCACCCCTAAAGTTAAGTAATTAATATTTTATTCGTACACGGAACACCAATATGAAACTAAGCCTTCATCAGGGCTTTTTATATACGTATATACACACACATACATTTTTTTGTTTTCTAACTGTTTTTCTCTACCTATTTTAGAACGAAGTTGTTGTCCCACACCTTAAGCGTACGTGTTAGTGAGTACATCTTAACTCACCATGCATGGCATTGCCATTGTCTTTGAAACTCTCTGTTTTACACCTTTTTTCCTTACAGCCCTCCTACTACTCCATATCCGTCATATTTCTCACAGTTCCTAAACAATGTATCTCAAAATCTTCATTTTGCTACTTTCTTTTTCTTCTTCTTTGACAACGCAAATCGAAAGTCTTCACACAATTCCTCTTTTTCCAAGAAATTTGGCTTTGCAAATCGAAAAAAGTCTAACTTTTGATGAGTCTTTAAGACAAGTTATAGTTATACCGGGATGGGAATATGGTTATATGTCGTATTTTGTAAAGGTGAAAATTGGTAATCCGTCTCAAGAATTTTTTTTAGGCATGGACACTGGTAGTGGTTTCACGTGGGTGCAATCTGAACCTGATGAGGATTATTTTAACGAAATATACAACCCTCGTCTCTCCTCTTCTCTCCTAAACATCCCGTATAATGGCTACTGTGAATTGATCGAAAGTATAGGTGCAAGTAAAAATGTCGATGGATGGTGTGGTTACAAAATCGGCTATGGTGAGGGTGTAGTTAGTAATGGTGATGTGGTAATGGATACAATAGAAATTGGTGACATAATCATCAATAATTATGTCTTTGGTTGCGGTAAATCTTTTGAAAAGCCAAATAGAGAAAGAGAGTTAGGCTCAGGAATGCTCGGACTTGGGGGACTTGGGAAAAAAACGAGTTTATCCTTTCCGGTACAAGTTGGAGATACCTCATTCTCATACTGTCTTGGTCAATCTGAGTCTGTTCTTCGCTTAGGCTCGACAATGCCAAGTGAGGCAATTACAGTTCCTCTCAAAACCAACCCCAACCTATATAATCAAGCTAACAAATACTACATCTCTTTGACAGGAATCTCTGTTGACGGTTTAGAGCTCACTCTTCCCCAAAATATCTTTCAAATTGACAACAGAGGAAGGGGTGGGGTCATTCTTGATAGTGGATGTACAAAAACTTTGTTTGAATCAATTGTCTACCAAAAATTGCTCAAAGCATATGAATCTAAAGCGACTGAAAAAATGCTAAAGAAAGTGGAAGGGGCAAAGGGCTACTTATGTTACGATTTAAAGGATGTCTCTTTTGAAGAACTTCCCAAAATAATTTTTCATTTTGGAGATGTGGAACTGGTATCATCACCAGCATTGATGTTTCCCTACGCGGAAAATTTTCATTGTTTAATGGTGGGTGAACTTCATGAAAAAGGAGGAGTTATTGGGATACTCTCGCAATTCAAAAAGGAAGTTTACATCAATACCGATGATCATTTAGTCGGTTTTTTATCTGATGCCTGTGTTTAGGTCATTACTTATATATATATATATATATGGAATAAATGAAACTTTGAGATGTTGGTCTTCAGTAACTAGAAAGCCCGTGTCACTTTCTCTATTAGCTCATTATTTATATTACAATTAAACTGGTCTATTGCACTTTAGAGATGTAATCAAATGGTCTTTATTTGCAGCAGAAACGGTTGCAAAACTGGCTTCCCTGTAGGTGTATTGCAGCTTGTTTTACACTTTTATTTAGCTGTTACTCTCTTCCATCTTGGTCTCAGTTCCCTTGGTATCTTTGAACCTTCAATAGTACATTTAACTGCCATAGAATTAAATCCACTTGCTGGTCCTTGTTGTAGCTGCTATACCACAGCTATATTTCAAAAGTGGTTACGCCACATAATTCAAAGAGGACTTACTGGCAATTCCAGTCCACTGCAGTCATTCGCCAACAAGGCCCATTTACACCCTTAACGAAAAGATTTGGATTTTCTGAGTGGCGCAACGTGTTGTAAGCATTTAGTGTCTCACAATCTTAACCTGATTCTGTATTCGTCCTATAATTACGTGCGTCATTATTCCCAAGGACCTTATTGTTTACCCTTCATGTATTTGAACTGTTTGGTTTGTTTGCTTGATCATGATGTAGTAGCGTCTAATCGAGACTTTTAATACGGCATTGTGTGAGACCTTTTTCTAATCATACTATTCTCCATCATCATGTTATGGGCAGTCATTGAAAATTCATGTATGCTGACTCCTGAAAACGGACTCCTTACTGAGCACTACAGTTTGAAACTCTGTTAGTGATTATTTATTTGGATGGCGTTCTCTCCGAAATAATGTGGATGTAATTGTTCATCAAGTAGTGCAAATTGTTTCACTAGGGCTGTGTTTGATAGCCCCATTTGCCATGGCAAATGCAAATAAATGGCACTATTCATTTGTTTGCCACTGTTTGATGTGTTTTTTATGTCATGGCAAATTTTTTTTGGATTTGCCACAAGTTGTTATTTGCTATGATTTTGGTGCCAAAATTTACTCTAGGGGAGGTGAGTAAATTTTGCTACGAACAATTTTGTACACAAATTTGCCGTGATTTGCCACAATCAAAAATGACAAAAAAAGGCCGATAACATTTCACTCTCCCCTTTCTGGTTCGCTGTCTCTCTCTCTCTCCTTCCTCTCTCAATAATCTCTCTTATTATCTATTATTATGTAGTAGTATTTGTTTGAATTATTATCTATTATTATGTGGATCAGATGTGCCACCGGTATCTGAGATGAAAATGAATTTTCTCAAGGTGTACAGCAGACCAATTCCTAGTATATACAACACTGTTGCAGGAGCTAATTGTCCAACAGCATTTAATGAGGTACAAAAAGACATACTGTTATGATGCTGTATTTGCTCTTGGTTTTGTTACTGTGTATGATAAGCTCATGGAAGGTTACACGAGTAACGAAGATAGAGAAGCTATTTTCAAAGCATATATTCAGGCATTGAAAGAGGATCATGAGAAATACAGGTTTGTGGACCATTCTTTATCAAATTTTCCATGATGTTTTTTTGTGATTCAGGCACCACTGTATGCGTCACTCAAGATTGAATAATTAATTTTGTAGATAAGAGGTTACTATCTAGTCATTTTATATGATTGATTGACATCATTACGAGCATCTATGAGAGCTTCATGATTATAGTGGAAATCAAAACTAGGTTAAATGCTTGCACCACGGATATTTCTTATGTCTTTAATCGATTTGGAGGGACGAGCCATTTCATCGATTTGCACTCAACACTTTAAATAACAACAAGCTTATGAAATCTTACATAACACAAGATAAATTAGAACATGCTCCAAGTTTGTTTGATTTACTGCCAGAAAGAGATGAAGGATTTTGGTCAATTATGATTTCGAGTTATACCCAGACTAGAAATTTCATTGAAGCATTGGATTTACTTGAAAAGATGGTGTGGGAAGGAGTGAGGCCAAATGAATTTGTACTGGAATGTCCCCTTAAGGCGAGTTCAAAACTTGGGGATGTCTGTATTGGTAGGCAGCTCCATGGGTTGTCGATGCAAAGTGGAATTGTATTAAAGGTAAGTATTAGAGTTTCGCTTATGATAATATATTCAAAATGTGGATTCTTGGATGATGCTCGGTGGGTTTTTGATGAGATTCCGGTTTGTTTTTCAGATGCTGCTGTGCTGTGTCATGTGCTGCTGTGTTGCTGTGCTGCGCTGCTGCTGTGTTGCTGCTGTGTTGCTGTGCTGCGCAGCTGCTGTGTTACTGCTGCTGCTGGATGGCAAGTGTTGCTGCTGCTGTGTTGCTGCTGCTGGTGAGTGGTGCTACGGTGTTGCAGGTGCTAGTGGGTGGTGATAGGTGTTGCAGGTGCTAGTAGGTGGTGATAGTGATGTCCGCAGTTGGTTATGGTACCACTAGCGATGGTATTAAATATTGGTTGGTGAAGAACTCTTGGGGAACTACATGGGGTGAGAATGGATATATAAGAATGCAACGTGATATTGGCGCTGTAGAGGGTGTGTTGTGATGATGGCATCCTACCCAACTGCATAGTAAGAAATCCTTGAGAATATGGATCAAATTCCGTGGTTTGTGATTTGTACTTTATGTTTACATTGTTACTACTGTATTTAAGTAATTAAGGTGTGTCCGTGTAAAGTAATATTTATGTATGTAAATGCCTCTATTATTACGCAATGTACATTGTACTAGACCTTTTTTTTTACCGAAATGGAGATGCACGTTTATTCTGATATACACTTCGTAATGTATTTTGAATTTTTGAAGAAGATTTTGTTTTGGTCAATCTATATAAGTTAGTTTTGGCTCTCATGTTTAAGTACTGAAAGTTGTGCAGGATTATTATTGGTGAAACCATATACAAATAAAATAAATTTACAAATAAGAGTAGTTATAATTTTTAAATTTTAAATATTTTAAAAGTATAAAAAAATGAAAAAATGAAATATTTGTCGCAGCAAATTTGGACAATCAAACAGTAGCAAATCAGGACAAATGATATTTACTACTATATCATGCAACAAATTATTTGCAATTGTCACATAACAAATTTGCAGACAAATTATTTGCAATTGTCACATAACAAATTTGCAAGTGGCAAATGGTGACAAAATTTGCATTGCCACAGCTCCTATCAAACATAGCCTATATCATTTACTTTTTATGGAATGATAATTACCGATTTAACAATTTTCTCCAATGAATATAAAAATACAAATGATCCACAGAACTGAAAATAGCGTGTGCTAGAAGCCTAGAACACGTTATACAGATTTGTCTGATCTTGTTTTTAAATGAAATGAGGTAGTTGTCTTCCCTTTATTCAGGTCTGGTAAATTTGAAATGCACAATCCTGTATTGAAGTCAAGAACAAAGGTAGCAGTTTTGGACTTCGAGAGATCTTCTCCCAACTCTTTCTAATTTTTTTTTTTCCAATCTAGCTATGCAAATGCTTAACAATTAACACCCTAAAGAGGGAAGAAAGTAAAGGAGGTGAAGCCAATTAAAAGAAAAAACTTGAGAAATAATTTTAATATTTTTTGGAAGCTGCCAATCAAATAAGTTATCAGAATTCACATGAGTATTACAAACAGAATACCTTATCAATCTGAAGCACTTGCCTTTTGGAATGCTTGTTACAGACACTTTGAACTTCCCCAGCAAGGGGGGAATCAAAACAAGAGAAAAGTTAATGAACAGAAGAGAGAACCCGAGGAAACTTTAGTATGGTTTTTCTACATTTTTTATCTTCTCATGAAGGGTAACCACCAAATCATGGGCATCATCTAATAGCTTCCAGACATCCAGATGTCCAGCCATGCTATTGCATTCCCTTAAAATCTCATCCATGCTACTATACTTTTCGATAATTAGTTTTCTTCGTTGCAAAACACAAGCAGAAATCGCGTAAAGCAACAGGTCATCTGTCGGCGGAGCTCTTTGCCTAATCTTTCCCCATGCCGACTTGCTGATACCGGCTCTGACAGCTGCCTGATCTGCCCACATCACTTCCCATAAACACACTGTTTGCTCAAAGGTCAGTTCCCTTCTGAAAAGAACAACCACCATCCGGTAAACAAAGAAGCAGTCTTCTGCTTTGAGCTTCTCAAGGTGCCTATAGAGGTGGGAGTCCTTCGACTTGATGATTTTGGATACAATGTTCAGCTGCCTCCTAATCCCTATCTCATCAAGCCTGAAGTTGTGTCTCGCTTTCCTCATAAATCCCACAAAACACCAGAATGCTATATGGTCGTCTTCTATGATTGCAATAATTGGGGAGAGTAGGTCACTCATTCCCTGGCAGTATCCAATCTCAGTGTCATAAAGCGCATAGGCTTCAAGGATAGCAACCAAGCGTGCTGCATGGAAGATTCTGGATGGCTCCAAGTGATCATAGTCCTTCAACCCTACGGCCTCAGCTGAGCGCCTTGCTCTGCCGACTGACACAGCAGCCTGAGTTGGTGAGAAGACTAACCATTCTTCATTTGCCCGAACAGCATCAAGGCGGATTATCCTCTGCCAAGTGGAAAAGTCTTCAGTCGTGTGGGCTTCGTGCCCATTTTCTGTCTTGGAGGGAGATATATCCTCGGAACTGTTGGGATCAATTTCTTCACTCCCTTCCATTATGGGGAAAGTACGCATACTTTCAGCTTCTTCGACAGAGGAGTCTGAATCAGATGACTCTGTATTACACGTGGAGGCATCACAGTGGATAACTCCACTCTGATCATCCTCTCCCTCCAATGAGTTGGAGGGACAAGGATCTCTATCATGAGCTGGGTGGTTTGGGTCCTCATCATCTTGGCTCTCTCCTTCACTAGAGAGGGAGTCCCTGGCACTAACCACATCCTCTGAGCCAGGAGAGTCCATTCCTTGGACAAAAGACTCACAATTCCCATTGCAGCTCGTTCCAGTTGTACCCCTTACCTTAAAGCTCTCACCATTAAGTTTTAGGAGCCTTCTGCACTGTCTCCTCAAGTCCTCATATTCCTTTCTGTATCAAGTACATAAATTAAAAAAATACAGACCATAAGATCATACAGCATAAGACATAGAAGGTTGACACATTCTTCTATAGGAATATGTAATGTAACCTACAAAAAGAAAGAAGACATGGTTTATAAAATGATCTCGTCCCCAGATGGACAGATGTAATGGATGAATAATTGAACATATTCACAGAGAAAGGAACTTGTTCAAATACCTTTTCTTAGTTTTGATGGAATCTCTCTCTTCCTGTGTGCTGTTGAAGTCATACCTGCAAGATAATGATTTTACTTCAATACTGAGGACACCTTTGGCACAGTTTCCAGCAATCAAACCAACATTTAGAAACATAAAAATGCTCTATGATGCCCCAAACAGCAAATTGTGCACATAAATTTTAAAATAAATCAAGCGTCAACAGAAAAACGAACAACAGTGTTATTCCCCATCAGATCATCAATCTTTCTATAATGTTTAACATACCAAGAAGTACTTACAGCAGTATTATTGATGCATGTAAAATAGTGACTCCCGGAAACTAATTTTACAAAGCAAACAATAGAAGTATTCATATGGAAATTCAATTACTCATCAAATTTTGATCCCATCACATCTTTAAAAATTCATATTCACAAAATAATTAATAGTTTAACATTTAGCAATTGGTAAGTTTTTATGTTTTTTTTTCCCAACAAAACCTGAAATTCATTTTATCTTCCTTCCTTGACAAGTTATGGGTAATGTTTTGGACACGGCGACGATTTGGACACGGGCGAGATCTGAGAATTAGGGTACTGTTTTGCTTGTGTCCCGGTGTCCGTGTTAAGGAAATTATTATAATGTTTTCTTAGTCGGACGCTTAAGAAGGTAAAAGGTGTCATTCAAGCAAGGAAAAGCAGTAAGCTCTCAGTATATCTTGCAAGGAAATATGGGAGTTTTCAGTCGTAATTCATAATTCAAATGCAAATTTCATAGGGAGCTAAAAAGAGAAAGACAATTGGAGACTATCAAATGAAGAAATAATGCATCGAACATATTTTCACCATCGCAAGGTATATGTGGTTTCTGTAGTGCCATAGCCTATAGGCAAAGTTCCATTAGTTAATGACTTTATTCATGGCAAGTAAGGTGCACCTTTGGGGCTATGAGTTGACGAATCAGTTGTTCATTAACTAAGAATGATCAGAAAAGCAGACAACTATAATTTCCTTAAATGGGTAGTGGCATAGTGCAAACGAGAAGAGGATACAGATTTTAGCATGTGACATCTTATAGGTTTGAAAAACCTTGAGACAACATTCAGATGAGACTTCAAGATGCCCTGCTAGTTACATGTTGCACCGCTGTGGCATGAGAAATAAGTTCAATTTGAACCAGATCATTCATTCCTGAAGTCAAATTTGTTTGATATTTGCTTGGACAAATTGCTTGCACCTCCAAATGAATAGGTGCAAACAGATTGGCAAAGGTTAGAGGACTTAGGTAAGTGCATGGAAATGTTTGTGCAAATTGTTCTGTGATCAGATGAGGAAGATGGGATAATAAAGGTCATTAACTAATGGAAACTTTGGCTTTGAAATCACATTTGCAAAATGGATTGACCGGGGCAGATGGGAATAGTAACTAGTAAACACTGTACAGTAATACAGAGAGAGCAATGGTCAAGGACTTAAACTTATGGGTCCTCTGATTCAATTAACAACAAATCGGACCAAAACAACAGTTAAATGACAGCAGACTGATGATACAACACTTTTCTCAGATGGCACAAAACAAATCTTTATAATTTGCTTTTCTGAAATGATAATCACAAACTTAGTCACCAGATCGTGGAGCGAGAGCAAAAGCGCCTAACGTGAGAAGCTCCCGGTTTATGAGCGTCTATAGAGCGCTTATATACACTAGCAATTACACCAACTAATAAAGTACTAGGTTACATATTACTAGTAATTACCACTATTTTTCCTGGGTAATCTTAAGTTAGTTGATTATAAGTTTGATGAAATAGATAGAAATGTAAAAAAAATAACACTAAATAAGTCTAGGAGAAAGGACCAAATAAAGAATATAAGTTTTGACCAATAAATGTTGTATTTCACAGTTGTACAGAGTTGGATACAAAATAAGTTGTGCTACAAGTAGCTATTTTGGGATGGGGAGTACAGGATAGTGATCCCATCCTTCTTCTTTTGACCTTTTTTTACTTAGAACCCATGTGTTTAAATTTCATGAACTGAACACTTCTCTACATATCATTGTTTCACCTACGAGATTGCACTGCTATTCGAGATCAAATCTAGCTGGGTTGATCAAATTGTTTCCAATTGCCCAATTGGGTAAGTAAACAGTTATTTGTTCTTCCAGAATTTCATTGATCTTCAATATTTGGGTTTTAATTTATTGGAAAACTTACCTGAATGACTGATTAGATACCTAATAACTGCTTAATCACTGTAAAGCGTAGTCTGGAAAAACCAGAGCACGGTTTTGTAAAATCCACAGTGCGGATTAGAGGAGCTTTTCAACTAAAAACGCTAAACCGCATTTTAAGAGCGGGAGCTCTATACCCTACACACGGTTTGTGTGACTAAGATCCACAAACCAATAACTGCACATACTCATACTTTCTCATATCCACAACATAGCAATATTGTATGCAGCTTCAAAACCAATTTATACATTTAGTATGGGAAAGAAAAGAAAACACAAAACCTATCGAGTAGATCATAATAGATAACCAAATTTCAAGTACGCTATAGCCAATTTATAATTTCATACATGTGGTATGAAAAAGAAAAGAAAACATAAATCAATAAAGTAGACCATAAACTATGGATTATCAAATTTCATGTACGTAACTGCACATAAGTTGTAGGAATCAAAATGTCTAAGAGTGTTAAAAAATCTTACAGTCCAAGGAGGAATGGCCAAACGTCAGCTCTAATGCTTGGATCAACTCCCTGCATCAGAAACATGAGGATTTAAACTCAAACAACAGAAACCAAGTAGGACAGAGAAACATTGTAAGCTGAAAAAAATATTATTTTCCATGAAAAGTGAGAAGTGTATTTCTCAAAAGAAATTATTAACTCACCCCACTGCGTATCTTTTTGAGAAACTTGACTCCACCATCACGAAGCTTTCCATCTGGAGTGAATATGTGTTTCCACTGCCTAGGTGAAAGTGCACGTTTTCTTCTCCTACGCGACCATGGAGATTTAAGACTACTCCTGAACACAAGGTTCAAAATCAAAATCAGAACTTCCAACAAAAACAAATCATCAATACAACAGAATGATATGATAAATGAACAACACAAGCAATGATGCAGTGAATTGAAGCAAGGACGGAGACAGGGGGGAGGCAAAAACCAGTAAATTATACTACAATCGGTACCAAAATTCCTGGGCTTTTGTGATACTGCCCCTCATATACCTTTCCCCCCTAACCCAGATTCCTGACTCCGTCCCTGACTCAAAGCATCTATACTGTCTAATACATCGGAACAGCAAATTTTGAAAAACAAAATGCACAAGAAATAACAATATACGTTGGAAATTTCTGTATTGGGTTCCCCAAAAAACATATACACATCCGGATAATCCATTATTTTTGAATAATTTGGACCCTAAACGCTAGGAAATTCACAATTTTCTGATGCAAAACAGTAAAATGTTCTTGAAACAGTTTATATCACAGCAATAAACAATCTGAAGGGAAGAGGTTTCCCACGATGTAGCACAAATGTGCTTCTCCTCACTTCACTACCCTAAATGAACTGAAGCAACACATAAAGGAATTAGCAAGTACTCAAAAATTCAACAGAGAGCAGCTATACATACACACAGAGTAACAGTGCAACAATTCAAACTGCCCCAACAGCAAAATTATTCATTCATCACAAAACAGACTTAAAAATCAACACTTTATAACAATTAACCAATCAACTAAACATGGGCACAATTCAAAATCAATACCAATTACACCATAAAAAAAAAAGATCCAAATCCCAATCATTAAAAAAAAAAAAAAAAAAACTCACCTATCAGAAACTGGTGAAGTAGAAGAGGACCCAGAAGCAGAAGTAACAACAAATAAAACCGATCTCAAATGAATCCAAGAAGAAGAAGATGACACCACCGAAGAAGAAGATGATGAAGAAGATGAATTCGAAGTATGGGTTCTTCTCAACGACCTCATTTAATAATTTTATAAAAATTATATTTCAGAACAAAACCAAAAAAGAACAAAACTTTTTTTCTCTCTGTGTGTAAAAAACCAAGTGA
Source organism: Coptis chinensis (assembly GCF_015680905.1). Lineage (NCBI taxonomy): Eukaryota > Viridiplantae > Streptophyta > Magnoliopsida > Ranunculales > Ranunculaceae > Coptis > Coptis chinensis. Next base: position 95,382,100 of record NC_141461.1, read on the forward strand.
GGCCAAGGTGGAGGAGACAACACCATCACCATCACCATCACCATGGCCTTCACTGAGTAATTTACTCAAACATTTCTTCTTCTTTTGAGTCAACCAGTACAAGTAATATTTTGTTTTGAAAAGGAGGATGAGACTGTTTTTTTTTTTATTAACATTTGTGATATGATGTTGATTAGTGAAGATGATGGGTCTGTTTCTACTAATAACAAGTTATTATTATGTGGGAAAACTTGTTTCTTCTTCTTCTTCTTCTTCTTCACTACTTGTACTATTCCTACTAAACATTACCAACTGAATCTCAACTGCTTTACTCTCTTTTCTCTCTTGATTTATTTTTTTCTTCTTTCTCTCATTCTAAAGTAGGAGAGAGAGAGGTCTTAGTCTTAATATATATATATATATTTTTTTTCTTTATTTAGTTTTAGTTTTATTTTTTTGTTTGTTCAAAAATCTGATTTTTGTTTTATTTATTTATTTATTTATCTTAATCTAGAAATAGTCATCTAGAAATGATGAGAGGGAGTGAAAAGACTTTTGGGATAACACGAATCTCGAAGTCAATATATGTTTTTTTTAATGATCGGCATGTAAATTGTGTTTATTAACCCCACTTGATGACTACTGGTAATTAAGATTTTTCATCACGCGTACTGGCCCATGGGCCCAGTTTCTAAATCATTGAATTTTGGTAAACATGGAACATAATAATGATAATTAGAAACCAAATCAAGACAAAGAGTAGATTTATTACATTAAAAATGAAGAAGAAGCATAATTAGAAGAAAATCATATCAGAGATTGAGAAAGACTGAAAGAGATGTGTAGTTTATTTCTAAGACAAACGTTAGGTGCCAAATTTTCAACAAAAAAAATAGTATCAATAAGAATTTTGAACTTAGTAAACTGTTTATTGACCCTGGTATGAGTAGTTAAAATAATACAATGAAGGTCCCCGACTTTAGTTAAATATACATTGAATAGATATTTGTGTTTTGTCAATAGGAAAATATTTAATGGTATCAAATGTAAACACCACAATTTGGCATATTCTTCAAACTTGATGACATATATGGTTATAACTTTTTTCTCATTGTTATGCTGGATTGACATCAATTTCAGTACTTAACTTGTCTTCTGTATTTGAATGCTGTATGGAAGAAGTTATTAATCAGAATTGACTCGATGCATGATATAAAATGGATCAATTTGCATATGTCAAATGAAATGCTACCGCTACTGCACAACAAAATAAAAATTAAAGCTCGTGTTTTTTTTCTGAACTTGTAAGTTTAAAATCTAACAATGGTGTTAGGCCTCTGGAGCAACCCCTTCGAAAAGTTGCACCCTGCAGCTTTTAGCCTTTTACTATGAAACTATGAAATGTCACTTCACAGTTCACAGTTAACAGTTAACAGTTAACAGTTCAACTTATCTTTTCTTTTTCTTTTGCTTTTTCTGTTTTTTTTTCAGTTTGTTGGTTGTGGATTGTGGATAATCATTATAGATTCGCTCTGTAGCTCAAGAAAAAGCAAAAATCAAGTAGTCAACAACTCGTTTGGACTTTGGACGTACTCAACTTTATCATGGGTCCAGATTCCTAATAGGCAGCCACAAGACTAGGACATTCTGAACCAATGACCACCTCATGTTTAGACTTTTGCGCCGCGTAGGAACACTTAACCGACTGAAGCACCTGTGGTTAATTGAACCCTTGATATCTAGCGAAGTAGCGATTCTTTCATGAACCTACAAATGAAACAAAAATTAAATTTTAGTTATACATCAAGGTAGGTGGTTTAAGGCATGAATGTTTTAAAAATGGGTGTTACAGAATAATTATGAAGGTGTCGCTCCTAAGCCTCCTTCATTAACTTATCCACTTTGAAGAATAGAGCAAGCAACATTTCCAAACTTTATATACCATCAATTAGCTAGTCAACTAAATAAGGCGGCACGTGGTGGTATTAAACGGATAGATTTCTTATTGCATAGTAAGCATTGTTTTTGTTCATAATGTATGGATGGGGTCATGGGGAAACTTCTGCATTGACCTAACTTTGGCATAGTGTTTTTCAATTTTGGTTTTTATAATAAATATACCTTATAATTCTCCGACTTTTCTCTATACACTTAAACCTGCCAAAATACTTAGCGATTCCGTAGTTTCTAGAGTGTAATGTGGATATATATGTGAAAAAATTGAAGCAAAATGTTTGCTATCTTTTTTTTTTTTTTTTTTTCACTATCAAAAACAAAAATTTAGATTTTTCTCGTTATGCAAACATGTGGAGTATCCTAATAAAAAAATAGTAAAATGATCCAAAACCAACCGGTTGCGAGTAACCATGGACCAAATCAGGTCGTTGACACTAGGCCATAATTGCCATAAGAACATGACAAAGTCAATTTTAAAACTGAGGAAGTCGTCTATTTTTCTTTTGGAATTTATTGGTACAAACGTACAGTAATCTTGAGGAAGTCTACCAAAAAAAATTGAAAGAAGTACTGGGAAATCGACATTTGCATATATTATACTAGCTACTATGCACGTGGTACTCACGTGGGCTCTAATGAATTTTTTTTTTAAATTATAAAGGTTAAATTACTATTTTACTCCTAAAAAAATAAAAAAAAATAAAAATTACCAAATTACTCCTGAGACATACACCAAAACCCTGTTACTCAACCCCCACAATTTTCTGTATATTAAAAATATGACCCACATTTACACATAGCATCGATTTCGAAATGTGTGTTTTCCAAAGTTTGATTTTAATATTACTACTGGTATTAGTTTGCTACTAATCTAGAAATCGTTACGGCTCAAAAATCTTAAAATATAAAATTTGATATCTTTGGAGAAAGACAGCATCTTTTTGACTCCGGTCCGATGTCCATTCTCTTAGTTCAAGTCACGGCCATGCATAAAGCTACGATGCAAATCGCTCAAATCCCACTACGGTTATAAAACTAACAAAACTCTGATGTATTTTGGATATTCTGCATAGAACATGGCGTTGTTGTTTTTGCTATGGAAAGAACCGTATAGTGTACACCATAGGTTAGAACACCCACTAATTTGTTAGTATTAACTCTTGGCAAGAATTGAGACACGACTTTAGGACAGTGGACCCTTCTTTGTCGGACCACATGCAATTGCAATGCTCGGCAGATCATTTGATAAAATGTCACATGAAGCATGAGGATTCGAGCACCAATCGACCATGATGATAATATATAGTATTATGATGTTTTACCTGATTTACTTCGCAGATACTTCAATTTTCCAATAAATATGCAGTACATGACCATTGATGATAATGGTGTCCTTCGCAACAACAATGAGAGAAACTTTCTACCTTTCCTATTGCAAGGCTGCTTATGCTCTAGTGTGCCCCAAGTGCGTTGCACCATATGTGGGTTTTGAATTAACTCAATTTATTTTCGGACATTCACTTGCTGTCTTGCTGAGATGCAGAGATGATGAACTTTGAAAACCCACAGGCACAGGGAGTGGAGCAAGCAGTAACAGAACTGACTATCTGTTGACACCTCAAGCTTTAGGTGACAATGGTTGAACGTATAATTTTATTGGACATAACCGGACTGATGTTTTAGCACCTTTTTCGGCAATCAAAAGTACTCTGAAATTTGAAAATATTAACGATATCCGTCCTCTTGTTCAAAATCTGCAGATCGATTGATCTTATGCATTCCACCCGGAATCAGGTAATGCCTCTTGTGAGCCAATTCTTTATGACACAAAAAATATATGTTGTAGCGGGATCATGCTTAAAGGTGATGTTCTTAGAAGCCCATCACAACTAGATATCATGTAATTATATTTTTTAATCTACCATTTCCTCCATACCACGTGATTGTCTTATTTTTTTCTTCATTTCCCTGGGTTAAGGAAAATCAATGCATTGACTCAACACCGACCACTTCCATTCTAGACATTAGGTGAACAAACGCAAGAGCTGCTTGTAGTTCAACTCCCGCCAACAACTCTCACCCTACTATTCCCTTTACAAATATGTTTGAATATAACAACAAATTCTCCACTCTCAACTTTCATACAACTTGGTCATTCTGTAACCTTGCAAATGGCTAGCATTCAATCCAGGCGCAATGAGCGGGAAGGCGCAGAAATTGTATATGGTTCTGAAGCATGTTATCGCAGTTCAATTATGCTACTAGCAGAGTTGGGATTCCCGAAAGGAGTGCTCCCATTGCAAGACCTGGAAGAATGTGGGAGAGTAAGAGAAACTGGTTTTATCTGGATGAAACAGAAAACTCCTTTCGAACACTTTTTCTTAGCTACCAATACTCGCGTAAGTTATGCTATTGAAGTGACTGCATACATAGAGAAGTTCAAGATGAAGAAAATGACTGGCGTCAAGAGTAAACAAATGATGCTTTGGGTACCGATAACAGAGATGAGCATAGATGACCCATCTGGTAAGAAGATATATTTCAAGACCCCTCTGGGAATTGGGAGGTCTTTTCCAGTCACAGCTTTTATGACAGAAGAAGAGAAGCACAAGTATCTTGAGGAAATGCAAGCTTAAAATCAGTCTTAATTACCCTCTGATGGCTTATTCAAAGGGATTACACAATCTCCATACAGACCTATACAGAATACAGCTTATTTGTTATTTATGGATGTATTATCATATTTTTCATTACTAGTTTGCTTCTAGTAATTTAAATGAATGGTTTCAAATAAAAGACTCATACATTTGTCTCTCCATTAAATATTTGAAGGTCTGAAAAAGGGGAATGATAGTCACTGTTATGATTACAACAAACATGAATACAATTGTATAAAACTCTAGAAACTGACAGATACAGGGAGCATTTTTCTTGAAGATGGATTTTTTTTTGGAGGGGGATCGGAATTGTGTTAGAATGACAGCGCTAAAAAGTGAAAGTGCTGTCTTGCAACGGTTGCAGGGCTGCAGGCAGACCTAGACAGTTTCTTTTGTTGACAAATTACATGTAATACTTAAACTGAGTTTTGATCAACACAATTAACAGAAGCCATCATCACTACCAATAAGATATCCACTAATGCATAGTGGGGCCATTCCTAGAAGGGAGTAACAGCCACAAATAGACTTCTCAGTACAAACTAAATATAACTTATTGAAAGTAATGTATTCAACTTGATACAACTTTTCATTCCAAATATTAATATGAGATCCAATGTATACCATTAGTGATAAAATCGCATTCTCTCACTATGATGCCCTTACAACGCTCGGAAAATTTTGATTGAACTATTACTATAACAATTTTGCGAAAATGGATCTTGGTAATGGCACCTAGGTTTATATGGTACTTACGTCACGTAGTTTGTTAGCAACCTCAATTCTTTAAATATGGTGGTGACACTCTTATAGCCATATAAATAAGATTAAGTGCCAGCTGGCTCAGTCAAACAAAGTTTGTTAGGGTAGATACCACAAACCTGGGTCAATACTCAGCCAGTACCAGGGGGAGAGTTACTCAGGTGGTTGACAAACTGTATGTGGTCTTGATTTCAGCCTCAATCACCTGCCATATGCCCAATTTAGAAGAGTCGATTATTGTTAGTGCAGAACCACTTTCATCTATGCACATAACTTGTCAGCTCCCATGCATACCACCTAGTTCTTCAAATTGCACACATCTATGAACTTCTGAAGTGCATTTTGATATTGAGTTCCCTGTCAATACAGAAGAGTAGAAGAGCAAATGTTAGCAGCAACTCCAGAAAGGGAACTAGGAATCAGCTCTTAGGATAAATAGAACCCATGCATTATTTTGAAAAGAACCAACTATGAAAGTGAATTTTCTACCCCTGTGGTTAGACATAAACAAATAACTCAAGTTGATGTGTCTCTAGTCAAAGGAAAATCTTTAAAACCCATCTTGTGGAAGGACTTGAAGTCTCTACTAGGGTCAACAATGTAGACGTCAAAGCCAGTGGTTAATTGCCCTGCTTGGTATAAAGCAAAGGAATTCATGAAATAGTGTCTGACTTATATGTCTAAGAAGGATAATCATACATTCACATCTTCCCGACAAGTGGTTTAAGGGAGTCCTACTGTCTGCTGCTACAATTCTCTACTACAACATCATTGATTGCTGAACGTTCCACCAAAGTTTTGCAGCTAGTTGGTGGCTGCAATATTCTCATCATACCAAAAGAAGACCCATAAGACCTAATAAAATTTTCAAAATTTTACCTCCCAGTAAAGTTGATTACAGTCCATGCACTGCCAGAACTCTACATTCCGGTTAAACAGGCAATTGGGAATTATTTGAAAGCCCTTAGCAGCTTCAACAGCTTCTTCAGTTGTGAGGGGCTTCTGGATGAAACTCCCATTGCATTTGGTGCATCTTGACATCAGCTGAGTCTTACTTATCTTTAACTGGAATTTCTGAATCACCTGCACGATTATTCTCACTTTCATAATTCATAACAAATAATCAATATATATATATATAACCTATGCTCCATATCTCAACCAATCAAGCATAACAAATCATCCTTCACTCATTACGAGGACAAAGATGATATAAAGGAACTATAAGATGCACTTGTCCACTGTACGTGTGACTTTATTGCCACGTGACTGTAAGGAAGGAGAGGTAGTATCTTAAAAGGGACATCTCAGTACTCTTCTTATTTCTTAGAAACGATAAATACTTTGATTAAATATTTATGACTAGAATGTGCTGAAAGATATCTTAGCATACCTCAAGCAGCTGGTCATCCTTGAGAAGACTTTTGACTAGATAAATTTGATTTGCTATCAAATACTCATGCCTCAATAACTTGGCGTCTCTGGTTAAGAGAACTCTCTTCTCTTTGTATGCTTGATCTATTAACTGCCTACAAAACAAAGACAGATAAACAACTTTGTAAAACGAACCACACGATATTAGAATGATCTGTTTTTGAATAAGAGAAAAACGTTCAAATCTATTGATGGATCACCTCGTCTCAGGCTTTTTCGAATATGGTATTGCAGCGTCAATCCCAACGCACCGCAAGTGTTTCGCCAAGCCTTCCACCTATGTAGATAATCCACAAACTCATAAACACTATGACCATTTGACTTAGATGCAAACCGAATACAGAGACAGCTTACCATCACATCACACAGAAACTTCGGACATCCATCACCTCCCAAAGACGAATCCCATGGTGGAGGCCCTTGATAGTCGGCATAGCTTTCAACCTTTTTCCCATTACTAACTAAACCAACTGAGGTTTGTCTTTTACCTTTTTTCTTCGAGGTTGAAGGCTTTCTGTCCGATTCCTTCAACAATAATGTTTCACCATATTTTTGGACCAGTTTTGATAGAGAGCATTCCAAAGCAGTATTTACACTCAAATACCTGGAAATAGGCCTCAATGGAGTATGAGCTCTGTAACGAATTTCAGAAATAGTGTAGGATCTAACTAAATCTGACGCTTGTAAATACTTCCGCCTCAAAATATTATCACAAACGTCAGTGTTCACAAAAATCTCTTTCAATCCAAGAGCCACATATCGGTGAGGTAATTTGTTATTATTGCGCAATAATTTGTCTGTAATACATCAAGAAAATTCTTATCAAATGCAATTTCATTATGCATAGATGTAAATAAGTTGAGAGTTGACAATTGATGCAAGCCTGTAGAATACATTCAACTGCCTTCACGCATATACGATAAACAAAAGAATTGATCAGAAGGGAATAACTACTCACCTAATTATGATACAGATACTCAGACAGATAACTAGAATGAAACACAATGAAAAATACTTTTATGCTCCAAGCATCAAGTAATAACCTTGTTTGAGAACCTTGTCCTGAAATATATCAAATATCTCCAACAAGCACTGTGCATCTGCTGCTGCATATACTTTCTGCTCTTCTGTGAGAGGACGGAAAGACCAGTCACTACATTGGAGTTCCTAGAAGCATACATGATATATCAGACGAAATCGAAGTTGCTATTACAAAAGAAAAGGCTTTATTCTGAATATTTAATTATATCTTCCATCTTCCATCTCACATTAACCATTTACGCATTTTCTTCCATAAAGACAGAACTCCAACAAGTAATGCTACAAAATTTAACAGAAACTATATGCTCAACAGGAGATATATATATGATAAAAGGGCCCAAAAACATATGAACCAACAAGAAGCTACCTTAGAAAGAGAAAGTCCAAGCAATTCTTGACATATAGCTGCCAAGCTTTTTGTTTCCTTTGACAGCTTTCTTCTGGATTGTTTAATTTGCAGATTATGGTAAACACTTGCAATATCTATAAAGGGCTCCACCTGCTCCACATTTCATTATATGATCAATTAAGACTATTTTACATTTCTAAATGAAATGATGAGCTGAAAATTACCCGATCAAAGCCCGGGTCACAACCATGTGAACAAAATGTAGATGACAAATAAGCCAAGTCCTGTTTAAATCTAAACCCCAACTTCAAAACATTGTCAGAAACAAACATTTCTCTCAAAACCTCGTACACCAACTTCACCTCAACTGTCAACAAATCAACTAGAAAAACCACCACGTTCTCCTTCTCAACTGACTCGGTTGAGTTGACTCTGTTGAGTTGACACGCGATTTGGAGAAGTGACACGGTGGGAAATGAGGATTGGTGAGTTCGAGTTGGTTTCCATTCTGCGTCGAGTCCGATTATGGACGAGTGTTTTAGTGAGTGGACTAGGTGAGTGAACTCGGGTGAGTCCGTTTTTGCCACGTAGTGAATCGGGACGGGTTTTAGGTGTTTGGGTTTTGAGTCCATGGCAAGAAAATTGTGACGTGGACATGAAAAAATTAGTTGACGAGTTTTTAGGATGAGAGTGAGACACCAGGAAGAGGAAATCGTACCCACTTTGTAACTTCACAAGTTCACATCTATGACTATGGTATGCCCGGCCTACGCGAGACCTCGACACACCGGCACTATCCCGACAACTCCAGCGCGAAACAACTCATCCTGCCTTCAGCACAAAGCGCAAGGCCAGCCCAATTGCCCATTATCTATAAGTTAATTTATACTTATTATACGCCAAATTTGGAGGCCAACGATGATAAGTCCCCAAATCCCACAATTATTGACTTTTGGCTGATCCTATAGTATTGATTGTATTTAACAAAATTGTACAAACTTTCCAAACACTTGGATCTGCCAAGTTATATTTTGGTAAGAATGATTACCTACTATTAGATGGGGCTTTTTGGGTCCCACACTTTTCTGTTAGATAGAAAATTATGGCATGGTTCAAAATCTCATATTGGCTGAGATTTTGATATTTCGAGTAAAATGAACTCTGCAGAAGTTGCTATGGCCCTCGTGAAGTCAAAGATTGTGATCAACATGTTTCAGCAAGACAGGAGGACAGCTTGAACTTTGTTCCTAGTGTGATCTTAAAGTTATTATGAGATAATGAATTTTATTGGCAAATTTTGTAATACACTAGGAACAATCCTTGGTGCATTATGTAACATATTCTAATCAACTCCCTGTACGAAGGATGTAACATCAACGGTACAAATAATTTAACGATCCACTGTACAAAATCTGTCTTCCTCTAATCAGTTTGCCTAATACAAAAATCAATCAACTTCAAAGAGATGAAGTACAAGTGTACAACAATCAAGGGAAGCACGTAAACACCTGAAATAAAGCACAAAATCAATTCAAAGCCTGTCCAACTCTACCTTAAAAGTGGGGACAAGTATCTAAAGCAAAGATCAAATCCATGCAATGAATTCACGTTATCAAGAAAAGAGCAAAGCAAGCACTCCACCTGAACTCCTTAATATCAATATCGGTGAGGTAATTTGTGATTATTGCTCAATTAAAGTTCACTCATAATGGTTTAATGGTTTCCATAATTTGATAACCGACTCAAATCAAAACCGATAAAAAACGGTTTGGGTTTTAGTAATTTGGTTTGCTATCTACTGACTTGAAACCAAACCGAACTAATAAAATATTGATTTGGTTTCGAATTTATTCTCCACCAAACCGATATGAACTCGAACCGATAAAATTGCATTTTAATAATATTTATGATTAATTTTGTATATGTTTATAAAATTATGTAGTTGAAATTAATTAATTTAATTTAGAATTTAATAGATTTTATAGTTTTCAGTTCCATTTCGAATTCTCAATTTTTTTATTGGTTTGGTTTGAATTTTCGAGAACCCAACCCAAACCGATCCATTTACAGCCCTAATCATTTCTGCCATTACTCAGGTGCATTGCATTTGTCAGGTGAATTGAAACTGACGCCAACAACATTGCATAGAGCCTACTTACAGTAAGTACATACATGAGTACATGGTTAATGTCAAAGCACTTCCAGGTCGACACATCTCCTCTAACAGATTTCTATATAAATCACAAACACACGTGGCTAGTATTCAAAGTAATCTAATATCACATTCCACGTGTCACCAAAGCATCTAATTCCCGGCAAAAACTCCAGAACTATATATATCTGTCTCTCTTTGCCACTTTATTTTTTTTTCTCATCACTAAAAACCCGTCACTCTTTCTTGAAACATCGAGATACGTTTCTTTCTTGATTGGGTTTTCTTCTTCATCATCAATGGCAACTTTACAGATCTCTAGAATTTTTACATCAAAATCTTCATCATTAAACTTAGCTGAATTTCCATTATTACATGTAGGTGTTATTAGAACTAGTAGAAGAAATGTTAGTTTTTTAAAAGAAATGTTCACAAGTTGTTAGAGTTGAAGAAGAAGAAGAAGAATGAAAGTGGGGTGTTTTTTCAAAGAGTTCTAAGGATGGGTTTTCTACTGTGGAAGATGAAAAGGGTTTGGAAGTGGGAGTGGGGAAAAGTAATAAGGAGGAGGTTGGAAATGGCCGGGTGCATTTAAATTCTCAATCAGGTATCTTTTGTTTTATTCATTTTTTTATGTTTTGAATTTCATAGTGTGGATTTTTCTTTTTACTGTCACATTAAAAAGATTGAGAATCACTGTTAGAAATCAGTCATAGAGAAGATTACATCTTTACAAATAGATTAGTGCACAGTGAGGACTGATCAACAAAGTAATAGATTAGTGGATTTTTTTTTTATTACTGTAGTTGGACCAGAGAACAAAACAGTTGTGGGATCAAGTATTAATGAAGTAAATGGTAGAGAAGAAGAAAAAGAAGATATTGAAGGAGGAGAGAAATCTCCGACCAGAGTTACACGGAGCATTGTTTTTGCTACTTCTGAAGCAGCGCCATATTCAAAAACAGGAGGTTTGGGAGATGTTTGTGGTTCTTTGCCTATTGCGCTTGCTGCCCGTGGCCACAGGGTGATGGTAGTGTCTCCAAGATATGTGAATGGTGGTCCTTTGGATAAAAATTGTGCCGCTGCAATTGATCTCAACTGTCGCATCAAGATACCTTGCTTTGGTGGACTGCATGAGGTGTCATTCTTCCATGAATATAGGGCAGGTGTTGATTGGGTATGCAAATTTTATGTTCATCACATTTTCATTATGTTATGATTATGGGATCTAATGTATAAACCATACAAAACAGTTTAAGAGAACCTGCATGGAATTTGGTGAAGGACATTTTAGTATATGACAAGAATTAGAATATCCTCCTCCGAGCATGTTGGACTTCCCTTTAAGGAGTTTCTGTCATAAACTCATAGCTTTAGGCCTGTGAGCTTCATCAAACATTAAGCATGTTGGTCTACTTTCTTTTAGGTGTTTGTGGATCACCCTTCTTATCATAGACCTGGAAATCCCTATGGTGATATTAACGGTGCTTATGGTGATAACCAGGTAAAGATCAGAATTCTGCTTTTAGGGGACTTGAGCTTGACAGACTAGATCATTTTATTTGTTACTGACACGAACCTTGTATGTGGTTTACAGTTTCGCTTCACTTTACTTTGTCACGCAGCGTGCGAGGCACCTTTGGTACTTCCACTGGGAGGTTTTACCTATGGTGAAAAGTGTGTGTTCCTTGCTAATGACTGGCATGCAGGCCTTGTTCCAGTGTAATTGTTCTCTTCTTGTTTCCCTTAATGAATTCCATAGGTTTTAATGATCTTCTCTAATACATATATTGTGGTACAGCCTTTTGGCAGCGAAGTATCGCCCATATGGAGTTTATAAGGATGCCCGCAGTATTCTTGTCATACATAACCTTGCACATCAGGTAGACATTTTCTGCTAATTCTTGTGTTTTAAGATCTGAAGAACTTACCTTCGAGTCATGATCTGGATATTTGTACACAAGAAGAAATTGGATTGCCACTTAATGCCATAGATTTGTTTGAAACATCATCATTGAAAACATAGTGCATGATTTTAAAAATGAAAAATAAAATAAAAGAAGAAGCGGCTGTTAAGTAAGTAGTTAATTCTCCCCCTTCTGACTGTTTATTGAGTGGGAGGACAATACTTTTGGAGATGGTGACAGCGTGTATGTAAGTTCTTTTTTCTTGGTAAATTCTCGTTTGTGTAATCATATATACTTCTGAAAGTTAATAAAAAAGAACTTGAAACAGTTATCACTTTTAAAAACTATAAAAGGTACTGAGTATCTCCATGATGCCACTTTGATGTTGCATTTAGAATTTTTTAACGTATTTCTGAACTCAGTGGTTGGAAACTTCTGCTTTTGTGTTTCATTTTGGAAATAATGGTTTTTCTAAAGTTTTCCTCTGTTTCTGCTAGGGAGTGGAGGCGGGAATAACTTACAAGAATTTGGGTTTGCCACTTGAATGGTACGGTGCATTGGGGTGGGTGTTTCCCACCTGGGCAAGACTACATGCTCTGGACACAGGTGAAGCCGTAAATATTCTGAAGGGTGCCGTTGTTACAGCTGATCGGATTCTGACAGTTAGCGAGGTTATTATAACAGATACCCTTGTGCAGCCATAATTTTTTCTTGCCGTACTATGAGAAATTTTTTCGATCTACGGTGAAATGATTTACTATTGTAATTTTCGTGCCAAGCACAATATCTATAGGGTCTCACACCCAACGCTAATAGGTCTAGTACTTAGGAAAGAGATAATGAAGCACTGAAGCAGCCGTATGCTGAATATCTTTTGAATTGTTGGTTATCTCTCTTTCTCATGCATCCATTCTTCTTGTCCTGGTAATAAATGTTTTCTATTGATTGATGAATATTCATCAAACATATCAAAATTACTGTCAAGGTGTTCCTCAAAAAGAACTTGTTTAGGTCGTTACCCGACTGAATCACATATATACTTGCTGCTTCTATACAATCTGAGTTCCAGACTTCCTTCTTTAATAAGTTCCTTAAACTGCATATCTTATTATTTTGATGGTCAGATTCTAACTGTTTTATTCTTGTTGCAGGGTTACTCCTGGGAAATAACAACTCCTGAAGGTGGATATGGTCTCAATGAACTCTTATTCAGTAGAAAGAGCGTTTTAAATGGTACAAGTTTATGAAGGAGGTTCCTCGTTTGTTACGTCTTCAACTGCCTTCTGTTATAGAACTTCCGGCCTTAAGTTTATCATTGCAAACAGGTATCACAAATGGTATTGATGCTGACGAGTGGGACCCGTCCTCCGACAAACTTATTGATTTTCAATACTCTATCGATGACCTCTCTGGAAAGGTGAAAACAAGCCTATATCCGTGATCCGTCCCTCATATTATTATTGTATACTGTTTTTCTTAGATAGAACTATAGCTGGATTAACCATCTGTTTTAAAATGCAGGTTAAATGCAAAACAGCTTTGCAGAAGGAATTGGGACTTCCAGTTAGGCCTGACTGTCCAATGGTAACGTCTAATTGTCATCTTACCCATTTCTGAGATTGATATCATTTTTTTAACTGATATTTGAGGTGGACTTCGTAGATTGGGTTCGTTGGGAGACTGGATTACCAAAAGGGTACCGATCTAATTCAATCTGCAATGCCAGACCTTATGCGTGACGATGTCCAATTTGTAAGTTAATCATTTGTTTCTCTTTTTAGATTGGAAAGAACCCTACCCTACCCTAGACCCCCCCCCACCCCCCCACCCCCACCCACCCACCCAATATATATATATATATATATGATACTATTACTTATTCTGCATTGCCTCACCATTCTGTGTTTGAAAGTGTCAAGAATTGGTTTCTTACTTCCGGCAATGTTTCAGATATTTATATCTCTGAAATTGTTTGAGCTTTTCCTCGCCTAAAAAGTTTTTGAGTCTTGAACTATGCACATGGCGCACATCTCATGTTTGTCTAAATGTTATCCAGTAATCCAGGTCTATTTGTTAGGTCAAAGGTGTAAGTAGTTTTTGTCTTTCAACTAACTTCGGTTATTTTTCATTATTGCTGTAACCGATGGTGTCATTTTGCGTCATATTTAACGATTAAAGAGCTTTTTGTTTCTGCTTTATTGTTAGATGTTTTAGTTCTCGGGAAAGGTCAGGATCGTAGGTATCTTAAGTTGGAATATTCTACCAGATTTCTTGGTAAAATATGTTGTCAGGAATCGAATCACTCATCTTTTATGTTGGTCACATTTGACTAAAAATACAAAATTTGCTTAAAAGTGTAATGGATGTCATAGAAACTGTTCATGAGCAGTAACAGCCAGTAGGCGAGTAGCTACCCAGATTGTTTTTCCACATATAAAGGGAAAGGGGGGGGGGAGGGAGTATAATTATGACTTCACAATTGTCATCTCTTGTTCAATTGTACAAAGTTTCTACTGCGTCTTTCAAGATTTCTTTGAACTATTTTATCATCTCAGGTTATGCTCGGGTCAGGAGACCCAGAAACTGAAAAGTGGATGCGAGCATCCGAGTCTGCTTATAAAGAGAAGTTTCGTGGTTGGGTTGGATTTGATGTTCCTATTTCTCATAAGATAACTGCTGGGTAACTTACTCTTTTCATAGGTCGCAAACTTACAAGAATATTTAACAGCACACTTAATATTTTGTTGGAAAATGTACAGCTGCGACATACTGTTGATGCCTTCAAGATTTGAACCTTGTGGCCTAAACCAGTTGTATGCAATGAGATATGGAACTGTTCCTGTAGTTCATTGCACTGGAGGACTCAGAGTGAGTTAACTTCTTACCACAATTTCTGGACCTTAAATAGATTAGGTCATATACTTGTAAGGCTCGTTGACTATGCAACACCTTTTTCTGCAGGATACAGTCGAAAATTTCGACCCATTTGCTAATAATGGCAGTGGTCAGGGTACTGGGTACGTACTTCCATACTACAGTCTTGATCTCATCTACCATAGACTCATAATTCCTCGATAATTAAAGTTTCAGAAAGGATACCTTATTAAAGGTGCTTCAAGAAGGACACCCAATTGTAACTGTTTATATTTAAGACAGTCTGTTCCCCCCTCCCCTTCTGTAAAAGAGGCCATAATTATTGTAAACATGTTAAAAATTCGTGTACACTGGTGAACTAATGAATATTAGATTCGAACCCACTCAATCCTGAATGAGACCAACATTTTACTTTGAGGTAGAACTCTGCTCCTATCATGGTGGATTTGAACTGTTGTAGGAACTTAATCTCAGTATTTTGAGAAGAACAAAGCAATACTATTGTTTCGTCATTTTATTATTTCCTTTGGAGTTTTTTGTTCAGATACATTTTAGTAATCACATACTCTGGCTTTTTGTGGCAGGTGGACCTTTTCTCCTTTAGTCAAGGAGAGTATGTTGGGGGTAAAGTCCATTTCTTACTTAATTTCAAGAGAAGTTCCTTCAGAAATGTTCTCAATGAAGAAAAGGCTCTTGATTGTCTATTTCCTTTCTTGGAATACTATTTTCTAAAAGATTAACTAGTAGAAATGTAGAACTATATCTGAAACCATTTCTGCAGAGAAGTATAATGGTAAGAACTTTCTCGCATGCCAAATGGGTTGGTGAGATCCATGATACACCTATGATTGATACGAAGCCTTTTGTCTATTAGTGAAAGAAAAAAAGTTGCATATAAAGTTGTAAAAACTGTTTTTCTATCTGTTACAGTTGCAGTAAATGACTACTAAACGTCTAATTCCTACATAGTGAAAGCAGATGTTAAACCACCAATGTCTTTTATCGTTGAAATATATTCTGTTACCCAGTTGAAAATCAATAAGATAAATCTGAATTTTCATTAGTTTCCTGTTTTGAAATGGTTTCTTAAGGCCCTGGATATCTATTTTCACTATGATGTATGTCTTTCTGAGCGTTACACTACGACAATAGAAACTTGAGATTCTTACTGTCTAGTTGTGTTTTACAGGCACTGAGATATGCCATTGAGACATACAGGGAACACAAGACTTCTTGGGAGGGGTTGATGAAGAGGGGAATGGAGAGAGACTATTCGTGGGACAAGGCAGCATCTCAGTATGAGCAAGTCTTCGAATGGGCCTTCTTCGATCAACCTTACATAAAATGAGGTTATATACACGATACTTATGATTTCTCCACCGTCTTCGGGTCCACGTAACATAACCTGTTCATATTCATTTTAGTTGTGACTTACTTAGGCAGTATATTAATTAATTTTATTCTTATACAACTTTTTGTAAGATAATACATATGTTATTAGTTTTACAGAAAGTCATGCTTGACTAGATATCTTTCATAAGAAATTCAACCACACAACTCTGTTGTACTAAGTTGAGTTGGAATGCCTAAAATGACTTTCATAGTTTGCATTTATGGTTATGTGATTATTTTGAATCGGTAAGAGTTTATATAAGTAGGATTTCTATTTAGGTCTTCCTGGTTAGCCTTTAGATTCTTGCATCACAAATTTTTGGTTTAAGTAAGGGGCTGTACTGAAGTATAGAAAAGCTCTCAGAGAGGGGATCTGATTATTTTATAAGCTTGATCTCTTTGAAAGGGAAAAAGAAAAAGAAAAGAAAAGAAACCATCACTTAAACGGAACCCGTAAGAGTTGGTTTAGGTGAGTACCTTTTCTCATCAATTACCGTGCAGATCAGAAAATTGAAGATGAATGAGCCACACCAAATCGCTGGGGACTATATTTTTGTTAATTCCCAATAGGTGGATTTAAGCATGGAGGAAAGAAAACTTTTTAAGTAGGTGCATGTCTTTAGTGCGGAGAAACAGTGGTAGGAATGTAGTCAAATTGTTAGAATGCAGTGTGTAAATGTGAGTTTACAAAAATAAGTTTCTTTACTATGTGTATCAAGCACATGGTGAAAATGGGCCATACCATCTCTATTGGAAAAACAAAATTCTCAAAATGTAATTCACGGCTCCTACAGTTGTTGACTCCTGAAGGAGTTTTTATTTCATAATGGTTATGCGAGGCAATGTCAGAGTAGAATGGTCTAATACGTTTGGCTACAACTGAAGCAGAATGTTGCTGTTTGTTTTTCAGCACTGCTGAATGCTAAACACAAGAAGGTGCTGAATTTTCAGCATTCAGTGAATGCTTATTGTGACTCGAAACCAGTCCTAAATGCTGAAACATTGTGGAAAAACTAACAAGAACTTAAGTGCTTTATGCTGAATCGCTTATTTTCAGCCCTGTTAACAGTACTGCTGAATGAAAAATCCCTTATATATGTCATGTACTCATGTGATGAAGTTGATTAGAGAGATGCTAGTTAGACTAGCTTTAGAGGGGTATTAGGGTTCTCATCGTGTTTCAACAATTCAACCTGGTGAACAGTTTAGAAAGGATGGTATGGTTTCAGAGTCAGAGATCAGATAATATTTGCTTTTCATGGCATTGACTCCATGTAATTAATCTCTAAATTGTGTTTCCTAATTCAGTCCATCGCTTTGCCTGCTCATGGAAACTTTCTTTGAAGGCTGATAGCATTCACTATTCTTGAGACAAAGTAACATGTGATTTGCACACAACGCTTTAGGACGTATGAATGGGGCACAATGCGTCAGAGTGAAATCATATATAGGGATCACCGGTACTAACTAAAAAACAACATCAAGATGCTAAGAACATGGTATGTATATGACTAAACCTGATGTGTCAATATGAATATGGCAGTGTTTGGACAAAAATCTCTAGGTACCGAACTAGCTACAGCGAACAGTTTGTTACAAACCCCATTTTCATTGTAAAATGGATTTTGTTACAGTAAAAAGTTGTCTTTACGCATGTCCATCGCGTCTGAAGTATTGGTGAATGATACCCTTTAACCTATGCCACTCCAAAGTCCAGATGCTAAAAATGACATTAAATCCATGTGTGTGCAGTGTATGTTTTTTAAGCCATGTGTCGAAGAAGAAACGATTACATTATTCTGTCGTGAAATCATTTGATATGATCATCCATTTCTCGAAACTGCTTATCACATGGTATGAATTAGGATGTCACATATAGGTAATAGGTGCAACACTTTATATAGGTGGGAATGGCTTATCAGGTCTAGAACCTTCCCTTTATCCTGACCTCCATAAATCATGCAATCTCATTGTCGGTTATAAAACAAATCTTTACACTCATGGTCAAAGTTACAGCTCACATGAAAGTCATAAGATATTTCAATCTCACAAAAAACAACCTGGTATTGGACTTTGATTCCGAAACGATAGGCACTAACAAGTATATATAAAGCTAATATTAGAGGCATTCTGTTTTTACGTCCAAAATTCAACAAAAACACGCATTCTCCCCCTCAATACCAAAGCCATAAAACATAGCAACAGAAAATCTTCATTGGCATTTTCATTGTTGGAAGAAATTCAGAATCATTTTCAAAGAAAAAATATCAATAACATTGTTTTGACAACTTTTTTATTTGGATTCCAACATGGGATGGTCACCCCAATCAGCTACGAATGCATTTCTTGATACATTGAAGCTGGTAATATTCTTATTGATTTGCTTGTATATTTTTCCCTTTGGAATTAAGACAACGTAATATTTGTCCAAATTTTGAATATGTTGTGATGGTATAATTAGAAAATAATGTTCATTCTGAATTCATTAGCATAATATAGACGACGAAAGTATGAAATTCTGGCCGAAAGTTATATTTAGAAAGTTTTATGGAATGCCATTTGAGTTGTTTCTCTTTGACTTTATAGCATATACCACAATGTGCAGTCTCCGTACGTCTTAGTCGGGATTTATGCATATTTGCAACTTTACTACTGAAGGCAGGTGGTTTTAGATGCTTATGTTTGTTGCATTTAAGAGTGGAAATTTACTTAACATCAAATTAACTTGAAGGTTTTTATAGTATAGCTTATAGATTGAAACTCTTACAGGTTCGTACACACAGCCTAAGATGTGGTTTGTTTAGAGAGCAAACTCACTCTAGTAGGTCAGTTAGAGAGCTCGATCAGTGCTCGTGGATCAGCTTTTCTGATTACGGGTAAACTATGCTGGTTTGATTCTCTGCCCATTAGTCATATATTTGAAATTGGTACTGTGCGTATCCCCCCCAAGTTACAAAGCATAATGACACAACCAAGTGCATTAAGATCATTGTTAGTGTGGCTAGACATGTAACTTGTTATAATAGCATGCCTACAAATATTAATTGTTAATAAATGACAGTTTCTGACTTATTGAAAATTGGCAGCGCGTCCCTCATGAGAAAGGAGATAATAAATTGAGCACCCAAGAGCCTGAGAGCAATGAATTCATATCAGCATTGGCTGCAGGTATGAGTGCAAAACTTATTGTCGAGGTCTCAAGTAAAGTTTCTCCTTCCACAATAGCATTGGCAGCTGCTGCTCGACAAACTGGAGGTCGTCTCGTGTGTATCCTCCCTGAGTCTAAGAACTTAGCCGAGTCAAAACAAGTAATCAAGGAGTCTGGCCTTAAGGACATGGTTGAATTCAAGGTTGGAGATCCTACCGAGATTTTATCACATTACGAGAACATTGACTTCTCTCTTATCGACTGCAAAACTGATGACTATGCGAGGTTGCTCAAGATGTTAGATGTCAACCCCAGAAAGTCGGTGGTTGTGGCTAACAATTTGGAGGGAGAAAGAACAGGTTTAGGAGGAAACATTAGAGGGGTGAAGGGTAAGAGTGCAGTAAGGTCCATGAAGCACCCTATAGGAGATGGAATGGAGGTTACTATGATTGGAAGCCGTAAAGAGTTTGAAAAGAGAGACAGAGGAGGAGGGGCTACACCTCCAATAGAGATCAGAGGTAGAGTGAAAAGGACTGGCAAGAGCAAATGGGTAACGGAGGTTGATGAGGAGAGTGGTGAAGAGCACATCTTTAGGGTTCCTAACTCACTTTGAAGGCATGTTTGGACCCATAGTTAGCATGGTAACTGTTTGCCAAGTTTGTTTATGCCATGAGTTCAAAGTTCAAACTATAAAGGTGCTATTCTAATGAAGGAGGAGGAGGATAGAAAAATTTTACTCCAAAGCAATCATTGATAAGTTTTTGAAGGGTAGACTCAGTTTTGTAACAAAAAGGATGGTGTTGTCTACTTTTCTCTTTCTTGAGGTCCAACTATACAGTACCCCGCTGCAACATTCAGGGTTGTTCGGGAGAAAGAAACTGATTTTTGAGAGTGTAACAATTGATGTTAAATTACGTCTTTCTTAAACTGGACCATTTTTAATTTTGTTATTCAGTTCTTTTTGTGTTTGTAAAAATAAATTCAAGTTAATTGGACAAGATTTATACCTACCTTGTCAATATTTTTGTGTTTGTAAAAATAAATTCAAGTTAATTGGACAAGATTTATACCTACCTTGTCAATATTCAATAGAACTAATTGTCTTGTCTGATGCAGTTCAATGTCTCATTCTCTCATCCAAGGAATCCTCAGGATGCCAATATTGCACACATGAGCCTTCCCTCCCATAGTCCACATTTTTCCAAAAAGATGTCCACTGCCCATTCCTACGATTTTTGTCAACAGCCTAGCATTCACTTTGTTCTCTGTATTATGAGACCACAGTAATTTTTACCTATAAACACGTAAAATAGTTAAAGCATCCTGCGGTTAAGGATATTCATCCAATCAATATTTTGGGTTAACTTTGTTAGATCTAATTCCTTGAGAATCTCATTTGTTTTGCCTTGTAATTACTATAAATTCTTTACAAATAAGAGATAGAAGAAACCAAACGTAAATACATAGTTGCAAATGGATTTTAAAACATGAGTTCCAGAAGAGTGCAATAACGTTAACCTTTCTTTTCACTAGTAAGCTGGTATTGTTTGCGTGCAACAAACAAGATGGCCAATTTCAAAATGCAAACAATACCGTCTCGGTGAACTAATTCATCAACTTTTCATTGATATAGCGTATTCTCAAAGAATTATAGATTACAAAAGCTGTTAGGGCAGAAAAGTGTATGATGACATTTGAATCGTGACTGTTACATTGTTATTTTAAAATCTGATTCAATTACCTCCACAAACAACTTAAGCTGGAACCAAGGAACCTTGACAACAAATGCAAGCCACCAAAATGCCAAGAACAGCTCCAGCAAGTACCTGAGATGGAGTGTGACCGAGAAGTTCCTTAAGCTTCCTTTGACTGATGGGATGTCCTTGAAACAAGTCTGCAATGATCATATTGAGAACCTGTATAGGATGGAAACATACTCCTAATGTTATTGGTGCTAACTGCCAAGTTCAAAGCTAAACTTTAATACATGAAGCTGCAACCAGCCAGACTTGATATTTATCAGTTTAGGACATATCAATTGTTTCAAGCCCTGTCCTTGTTTAGCTAGTAATGCACACTAATTAAATACATTTCTTAAGGGGATCATATGGCATTCGGTGTCTTCATGATATCCACAACCATAATAAGGACACAGATGTGCAAATCTATGTGTGTATGGGCTCTTGACAAAGTAAGTTTGTGCCGTGCAACATTATTTAGTGGTAACATAACCTTTGATGTTTTCACCATCCCGTTTGCTGTCTCCCTAGGAATAGCTTCCAAAATAGCAGATCTTCACTGACGTCGAAATAATGAGCCCAAACTAAAACAAACTTCTGCATCAGGCTAGATATAGTTTGCCAACTTGATGTTTACCAAGCCCCATTTAATATGTTACAAATTCCAAAAAGGCAACACATAAAACTTGGACAGTTTTCAGGTACAACTAAATTGAACGCAGAAAGGCCGATCCTTTGAACCATGTTTTGCCCAATAATTAAAATAGACTGCAAACTCTCTGACAGCAGGGCACCATATAAAACTAGAAACCACTACATGAGCAGAACCTGAGTCTTAGACACACCTTGAGAGGAGAGGATACAAAGACATGTTTTTCGTCCCTAACTACTTAGGGTCAATCATGTGAATCATGTTTTGCCTAATTATTGAATGCAACAGTTATCATCATCAAGCTATGCCATGGATTCTTTCCCAATACCTCAACCTTCATCTGGTTTTTACTTCCGCCCTTTACTTTAAAACCTTTTTACCTTCACCAGGGCGCATTCTCTCATGCCAGTAACAGTCTTCATTTTATCTCGAGTTAATTCAAGTGTATGCCTCTGCAGTCTGCATGTTAGTAGCATAGGATCCCATGACAGCATGATATATTACTTATTTTTACTGATAATATAGTAGTCATATGAGCATATAGGGTGAGATATGCTATTACGGTGTGAAGTTCAAGAGCAAACAACAAATAACAAAACAACAAGTCCCAACCAAACACAAAGTCCCGAAAGGTGTGTCAATTACAACAGCACAAGCAACGATTCCCAACCAAACACAAAGTCCCGAAAGGTGTGTCCCTCCAAGTCTCCCATATCTTCAACCACAGGAAGATCGAGCCTTTGATTGAGATAATAACATCCTCTGTTGATAACGCTTTATCATTAAAATGCCTCCTGTTCCTCTCCATCCATAGACCCACATGATTGCACAAGGAAGTATGCTCCACAACTTTCAAGTTTCGACACTGCGAGTATGAACGCTCAGCACCCATGATGCATTGGTGATAAAAGATCTTTCACCGATCAGGGAGCTACCCAAACCAACCCTGACTGACGGTTAAAATATCTCCATACTTCCCAAGAGAAATGACAGTGAATGAGAGTGACATTCACCATTAGATATACACAGGGCAGATGATGATACTCTATGAACCACCAATACGTCTCTAAGGGTGAAGTATCGGTGTCCGATACGTGTCCGACGGATACACCCCGATACGCGATTTGGAGTATCCGATTTTATAATTATTTTTTTTAATTTCCGACATGCGGGGACACACCAAAATAGTAATCTCACGCATACAAGAAATTTTTGAGAGAGAAAAGAAGATGGCTTAGTTAGGTTTCAGCCCCTCCTCATATTGGCTCCATGCCCCTTCTGTGACGGCGAAATATATATATATATATATAGGGCTGGCTACGTCGACATACAGAAATGACATACGCAATCCTACTTACCTACATAATGAACTAAAAGCTGATTTTATGGGGATGTGATCTCCACAACATGGATATCATCTCCACAAAAAATCAGCTCCTTTGAACATGTTTAACCCTATCAAAAATTGAGTTCAAATTAGAAATTTATTTGACGGTTCAAAATTTTAACACTCTTTTGACAAGACTAGACACATCCGATTAGGCTGATTTTTTGTGGAGATACTATCCATGGTAGGGAGATAATATCTACCAAAAATCAGCCCTAAGAGCAATGTGCAAGTCCGCTTTTGGATTACGTATGTCAATTCCGTATGTCATTTCTGTATGTCGACGTAGCCAGCCCGAATATATATATATATATATATAATTCAAACGTGTCCATGACGTATCCATATCCTATATTTTTGAAAAATGCCGTGTCTGCGTATCCGTGTCGCATGTCGGTATCCGTGCTTCCTAGATGATACTTTTAGAATTATCTCTCTTAATCAGATTATCTATAGTGAGTATCTTATTCTATGCCGCACACCAGAAAAAGAAAGAAACTTGGCATGGGATTTTACAACTCAAAATATAGGTGCTAGGAAAGCCAGGTATATTGTTAACACGGAAAAAATCGGGATACAGGAAGTCGGGAACAAATAGCATAGTAGAAAGACTTGGAAGAGATCTCCCATCCTTGCCACTAATCCAAAATCGATAATCTCTATAATGACTCACCACAAGGTAATGTGAGTGCCAAAATTCTAACCAAGTTGTCCACTATAAACCTGCATGAGGTTGCAAATGGGAGCTTTTTAAATATAGAAATGGCCAAAGTCTCGGGTAATTCAATAACAGACATCTATCCACCAACAAAGTATCTTCCCAAAACCTAATCCAAGCACCATCACCTAGACCATATTTAACCTGACTACAAAACTCCAGTAACACTTTCCAGACTCCTTTCCACACACCACACCAATAAGAAGCTTGGTGACTATGTTGTGATACTTATGTATGTTGTGATGACATTCGCGAAATTGACTCTTAGACATCCCATGTTTGTGATATATGACCTGGGTTCGAGCTTATGAAGAAATTGGCAATCCAACTCCTAGATGTCATCAGCAGAAATATGAGTCTCTAATATATTAATAGAATTGACCACTTCACTTTCTCTAATATATTAATAGACATCCCATGAGAAGGGCAATTTAGGATACAAAGACATGTATTGCCTTGTCCTAACCATCATGAAAAAAATTTGTGATATATCAACCCCAGATTTAAGGATATGTAGTGGGGATATATCCCCTTATGTGGTGATCTTTTCCATTGGGGCATCCGCAAATATTGTGGATATATCGACACATATCCACAGATTGTGTGGGCATTTTTTTACTGTAAATTTCACGGATATTTCCCAATATATCATTGATATTTTCATTAAATGTTTTGATAGTTATAATATGAACTACTCTAGTCTTCAAAAATTCTAACTACCTTATTTGCACATATTTAAGATTGTTAGTCATTTTCTAAGTTCCAAATACAAATTCAAATATTTGAAAAGTCATACAAGTCATGTTAAAATTGCAACCTACACTGTAGTATACATAATTACTACACATAGAAGATATAAAACATAAGTACACACGGAAAAAAAAAATCTCAACCCAAACTATCATGCTGATGATAAATTGTACAAAACTCCTTAATCGCTCTTCTAAGATTTTCTTGTTTAATGTACGTTAGATCCTCCAATGAAGCCTTCATTGCCTCTTCGATCAGTCTTTGCTTCATTTCTTCCAAGTCATTTTTACAATAGGCTCTTATGTCAGTCATACTTCTCTTTCCCTCTCTATTCTTTCGTCTCTTGCAGTGCCTCCTCCTCAAGGAGATTCTCCATTTATTGGTCATTGTTGTATAGTTTCTCAAACTTCTTGTGGCACACGGTACAACCATATTTATTTACAAACATGCTATTTTCTTTTACAAGCATCTCTTAGTTTTTTTAAAATTATTTGCCCAATTGTGCGTAACAATCTGAACATTAACTTTGCCAACAAATACGTCTCAAGTGTTTCAATAAGTGGCGGTGGTCTTTCATATATTTCGAAAGGTCTACAAACAAATCAAAAGTCATGAGCCCATCACAGTAGACCATGAAACACTATCGCGTTGAACCTATCCAAGAATCGCACGTGACAGTGACACCATATGAAGACCGTTTTATTTTCATGTGATTAATGTATAATTTGCACTCCGTCTTTCCTACTTTGAATTTAACAGTTGAAGAGTCGGGGATGGGGTGACTCCCAAGAACGGCGCGATCAAACATCGGTTTGTAATAAAGATTGTTGGCCACAACATTTGCATACAAGTTTTCCCAATGCACAAATCTTGCCACAACTATTCTAAACTTTTGAGCTTTGGACTTATCGGTTGATGTCATATGGTGAAAATGGCTAATAAACGTTAAGCCTTCTCGGTGAATCAACATCAATAAACTCAGAATTTTTAACACTTTTAGAACAGGAGAAGAAAAATTTAACCCCTTTCCCTTTGTGAGAACTTGAGCTTGGAACATTGGTGTTCTCTGTATGAACGTCTTCTGATTGGAGCTCTCCTATTTGATGAGCCCCCTCATGTAACCTCTAATACTCATCTAGCGATTATTACCGATCCATCTCGAACTCGTAGTCCATTGAGTCTCGTTCCAAACAATTATATCAAATCTCCTTTCCACACATTAAACACTTTTTAGCGTTTTTGTTCCCTTCACCCAAATGTATTTTCAGCCTAATGCCACCTCCTGCACCTGCAAAAATCTTATCATAGTCTTTGCATTTGTATTGTGCTATCTTTTTGTTTCCTCGAATGTGGTTAGCATTATCCGTCTCGATATTGAATCTATTTAGCATTTCTAACCTCGTTTCACATAAAATGGAATATTATTTGCGTTATTTCGCGATATATAAATATCGAGAAATCAGATACCGATATATAAATATCACAATATGCCTGTGTTGCATGGAGTGCGTAGATGCGAGTGTCGGGTTTAGACAGATGCGGCCGGTTTAGACACGGCGAGATCTAAAAATCAAGACACGGGGACCGCGGCTAATATTTTAATTTAATATTATATTTTATTAAAATATAAATTATTTTAAATAGAAAAAATATATATAGATTTTGATAAAGCCCATTAGCCATTTAAAACAGTTTTTGTTAACTTTAGATCTTGAATATAACAATTCTAAAAAAGCCCAAGTCCACATTGCTTATTAAAAGCCCCATTAATCTTATCTAACTATCTATGGAAAAAAACAAAATAGCACGTGTTGCATGTAGGTGCGCCTATTATTTCGGTGTGTCAGGTGTCGTGGTCGTAAATCCGACACCAACATGACACAGTTCGCATTTGAATCTATTTTCGGTTTCAAAGAAAAAAAAAGATTAAGAAAAAGGAAGAAAAGAAAGAAAAATAAAAGAAATAGAATAGAATAATTGAATTCACGAAAAAGGTGGATTGATGTGAATGGACCATATTTTTCTATGGGCTGGTCGCAACCCGAATCTAAGATCTAGGGTTTGTTTGTTTTAATAAGGGATGTGGGCTTGGGCTATTTTGTTTCTTTTTCCATAGATACTTAGATAAGATTAATTGGGGTTTTTAATAAGCAATGTGGACTTGGGCTTTTTTAGAATGGTTATATTCAAGATCTAAAGTTAACAAAAACTGTTTTAAATGGCTAATGGGCTTTATCAAAATCTATATATATTTTTTCTATTTAAAATAATTTATATTTTAATAAAATATAATATTAAATTAAAATATTAGTCGTGTCCCCGTGTCTTGATTTTTAGACCTCCCAAACCTCCTCGTGCAAAAACCGTCCTAAACCCGTCTAAACCCGACACTGCATCTGCATCTATGCAACACGTAAAAATAGCCCAAGCCCACATCCCTTTATTAAAACAAACAAACCCTAGATCTTAGATGCGGGTTGCGACCGACCATAGAAAGAAGATGGTGCGTCCCACATCAATCCACCACCACTCGAGAATTCAGTCGGTCTATTTCTATTTCTCTCTTTCTTCCTTCTTTTCTTAATCTTCCTTCTTCTTAATCTTTTTTTTTTTTTGAAACCGAAAATAGATTCAAATGCGAATCATTAATGTGATTAATAGATTTCGATCACGACGATTTGACACGGACACGCCGGAATAATAGGCGTACCCATGCAACACAGCAATATGCTATTTGATATATTCCATTGTAAGTATTGGCGATATATGGTTATAAATGGTAAAGGGATTCGATATCGGGTGGAATCATGCTAACCACATCTCAGAAAATGAAAACGGGAACACAATACAAATACTAAAAGATTTTTGTAGGAGGTGGCATTACTAGGCTGAAAAAGCGCTGAAAAGTGTTTTAAAGTGTGGAAATGAGATTCGAGACATGTTCCGACCAATAGTTAGTCTGGAATTGACAAAAGATAGGAAAAAAACAAAGCTTACATAGCTTCCATGTCTCCTCCCCCCCTCATGGAGGAGACTCAGACGACTATGAGGTGACTCGGCAACAATCGCTACATGAATACGAAATACCCGAAATTACATGAGGGGGTCTTGTGGGATAGGAGAGCTCCAATCAAAGGAGGGTCATACAGAGATAACACCAATGTTCCACGCTCAAGTTCACTCCAAAACGAAAGGCTTAAATCTTTCTTCTCCCGTTCTAAGATCACTAGAAATCCCGAGCTTATTGATGTTGATTCACCGAAAAGGTCTAACGTTCATCATCCATCTGTTCACCAGATGACACCAGTCGGTAAGTTTAAAGCTCAAAAGTTTAGAATGGTTATAGATTTGTGCATTGGGAAAACTTCAAATATTGTGGCTAACAACCCTTATTACAAACCAATGTTTGATGAGGCATGTCGCACTGGGCTTGAGGTGACCCCCTCACTCAGCTCCTCAACTATTAAATTCAAAGTTGCAAAAGCAGAATACAAATTATACATTGACCACATGAAAATAAAATGGTCTTCATATGATGTCATTGTTATGTGCGATTCATGGACAAGTTCAACGAGATAGTGTTTGATGAACTTCATAGTCTACTATGATGGCCTCCTGACCTTTCGAAACACATGAAAGACCACCACCATTTACTGAAACACTTGAGATGTGTTGTTAGCATAATTAATATTGTTACGATTGTTACGAACAACGGGACATATAATTTTAAGAAAGCTGGAGAGATACTTGCAAAAGAAAATGGTATGCTTGCAAATAAGTTTTATGTTCCCCTTTTAGCTTCCTTTTGCGAATAGTTTTTTTGTATGAAACTACAAATATCACAACAATGACGCACATGTTCTTATTACAAGAAACGTATGGGTAGTAGTGGTGCGACTCGATTGAAATTGCATTTAGTTGAAGGCTTAAGGACATAAAGATGTAACTAGTTGTGACCACATGGCAAAAGAAATTTGAGAAACAATACATCAATGGACAACAAATAAAGAATCTCCTCGAGGAGAAGGAGGCGCTGCAAGAGTAAGAGGATGAAGAAGAGGGACATAAAGATGTAACTAGTTGTGACCACGTGGCAAAAGAAATTTGAGAAACAATACATCAATGGACAACAAATAAAGAATCTCCTCGAGGAGAAGGAGGCGCTGCAAGAGTAAGAGGATGAAGAAGAGGGAGGGAAAGAGAAGACCGACCAACATAAAAACCTATTGTAGAAGAGACTCTAAAAGAAAATAAGTCAAGATTGATCGATGAGGCAATGAAGGCTTTATTGGAGGATCTATCGTACATTGAACAAGAAAATCTTAGAAAAGCGATTAAAAAGTCTTGTACAATTTATCAGCAATATCGAACTAGTTGAGCTTTATCAAGTAGAGCAGGTGCTTTTTAGATGACAACCCATCTTATTCTAATAGTTTGGGTTGATATTTTCTTTGTGTGGATATATGGTTTATATGTCTATGTGTAGCTATGGTAGTAATTATATGTATGTTATACTGTAGGCTATATAATTTTAACATGGCTTGTATGACTTTTTAAATATTTGAACTTGTATTTGGAACTTAGAACATGACTTTATAACTTAATCATATATAACAATCCTAAATATATGCAAATAAGTTAGTTAGTATATTTGAACACTAGAGTGGTTCATATTAAAATTATGAGCACATTTAAAGAAAATATCAATAATATGTCATGAAATATCCACAATATTCGCATTGAAAAATGTCCACACATTCTATTGATAAGTGGGGATATTTATTGATATTTGTCGATATATCGAGCGATATTTGCGGATGCCCCAATGGAAAATATCACCACATAGGGGGATATATCCACAATACATATAAATAAATCAAGGTTGATTTATCTCCTCTCGCAACATTTTGTACTAAGCGCCATGGTATCCTTTCAAATACCTCAACCTACATCATTGTTTTTTACTTACCATCCTTACCTGAAAGCCTCTACCTTCACCAGGGTGCAGCCTCTCAGTCCAGTGGCAGTAATTCATTACACATCGTATATCTTGGGTTTATTCCAGTTTATTCCTTTCAATGTTAGTAGCATAACCACCTGTAACAGCATGCATTACTATCTGATTCTAGGTTGTGAGGGACCTTGGTGCTATATAGTTGCAACATAGCTCTCATATAATAACATATCAATGTACTTGGGAGAAAACAGTGGTTATCATCATCACATAGTTTGTTTTATCTATTGACTGGCTTAACTAAACTAGACCAGGCCTAAATCAGAATGAAACACAGAGCAAAGCAAATTAAGCAATTAACAGGCAAACAGGCATTAAAAATTCATGAAAACACAAATATAAAACAAACAGTCTAAAGAAAAACAAAGACCATTGTACCTCAGCTTGCAACCCAGCATGCCTCCTAACTCCAATTGCATCATACATAACAATAAGACTAAGCCCCAAACAAACAGGAAAAATAGAATCAGCTACACCATGACAATGTGCCACGGATGTCATCAAAGCCATACACAATGCAGAATGAGAAGATGGCATTCCACCAGAAGCAAACAATAGCCTAAAATCCAATCTCTTCTCCACACAGAAATTCAGTACAATCTTTATAGATTGTGCAATCATCCAAGCTACCATACTCAAAATAAATGTCGGGTTTGTCGCAAGTGTCACAACAAATGGACTAATTCGAAGTTTCCCAGTCGAAGTTACACTTAATAAAGCATTTCCAATCCCATTACTCTGTAAAAACTCCATGTTTTTACATGAGCAGAACCTGAGTCTTAGACATCCCTTGAGAGGAGAGGATACAAAGACACGTTTTTCTTCCCCAACTAATTAGGGTCAATCATGTGAATCATGTTTTGCCTAATTATTGAATGCAACAGTTATCATCATCAAGCTATGCCATGGTTTCTTTCCCAATACCTCAACCTTCATCTGGTTTTTACTTCCCGCCCTTTACTTTAAAACCTTTACCTTCACCAGGGCGCATTCTCACATGCCAGTAACGGTTCTTCATTTTATCTCGAGTTAATTCAAGTGTATGCCTCTGCAGTGTGCATGTTAGTAGCATAGGCTCCTGTGACAGCATGACATATTACTTATTTTTACCGATAATATAGTAGTCATATAAGCATATTGGGTGAGATATGCTATTACAATGTGAAGTTCAAGAAGCAAACAACAAATAACAAAACTACACATAATCCAAAGCAACTATAAGCCAGGCCAAGTCAATTACAACAGCACAAGCAACGATTCCCAACCAAACACAAAGTTCCGAAAGGTGTGTCCCTCCAAGTCTCCCATATCTTCAACCACAGGAAGATCGAGCTATTGATTGAGATAATAACATGCTCTGTTGATAACGCTTTATCATTAAAATGCCTCCTGTTCCTCTCCATCCATAGGCCCCACATGATTGCACAAGGAAGCATGCTCCACAGTTTTCAAATTTCAACACTCCGAGTATGAACGCTCAGCACCCATGATGCATTGGTGATAAAATATCTTTTCACCCATTGGGGAGCTACCCAAACCAACCCCAACTGACAGTTAAAATATCTCCATACTTCCCAAGAGAAACGACAGTGAATGAGAGTGACAATCACCATCAAATATACACAGGGCAGATGATGATACTTTTAGAATTATCTCTCTTAATCAGATTATCTATAGTGAGTATCTTATTCTGTGCCGCACACCAGAAAAAGAAAGAAACTTGGCATGGGATTTTACAACTCAAAATTTAGGTGCTAGGAAAGCCAGGTATACTGTTAACACGGAAAAAATTGGGATACGGGAAGTCGGGAACAAATAGCATAGTAGAAAGACTTGGAAGAGATCTCCCATCCTTGCCACTAATCCAAAATCGATAATCTCTATAATGACTCACCACAAGGGTAGTCTCCAACCTGCCCAATGCTCCCAATCCTTGCCACTAGTCCAAAGTCGATAATCTCCATCTGTCAAGGCAATGTGAGTGCCAAAATTCTAACCAAGTTGTCCACTATAAACCTGCATGAGGTCGCAAATGGGAGCTTTTTAAATATAGAAATGGCCCAGAGTCTTGGGTAATTCAATAACAATGTCTATCCACCAACAAAGTATCTTCCCAAAACCAAATCCAAGCACCATCACCTAGACCATATTTAACCTGACTACGAAACTCCAGTAATGCTTTCCAGACTCCTTTCCACACACCACACCAATAAGGAGCTTGGTGACTATGTTGTGATACATTACTGACAACTATCTTGTGATGAACTGGGTGCTACAACTACAACATTGCTCCAACTTGGCATCAGTGGAAATTGACTCTTAGACATCCCATGAGAGGAGAGGATACAAAGACATGTATTGCCTTGTCCTAACCATCATAAAAAAAATTCACGTTATATCGACCCCAGATTTAAGGATATGTAGTGTGGATATATCCCCCTATGTGGTGATCTTTTCCATTGGGGCATCCGCAAATATCGTGGATATATTGACAAATATCCACAGACTGTGTGTGGGCATTTTTTACTTTAAATATCGCAAATAATTCCCAATATATTATCGTTATTTTCATTAAATGTGGTGATTGTTATAATATGAACTACTCTAGTGTTCAAAAATTCTAACTACCTTATTTGCACATATTTAGGATTGTTAGTCATTTTCTAAGTTTCAAATACAAATTCAAATATTTGAAAAGTCATACAAGCCATGTTAAAATTGCAACCTACACTGTAGTATACATAATTACTACACATAAAAGATATAAAACATAAGTACACACGGAAAAAAAAAAATCTCAACCCCAACTATCATGCTGATGATAAATTGTACAAAACTCCTTAATCGCTCTTCTAAGGTTTTCCTGTTTAATGTACGCTGGATCCTCCAATGAAGCCTTCATTGCCTCTTCGATCAGTCTTTACTTCACTTCTTCCAAGGCACTTTTACAATAGACTCTTATGTCGGTTGTATTTCTCTTCCCTCCCTATTCTTTCTTCTGTTGCAGTGCCTCCTTCTCTTCATTTGTTGCCCATTGCTGCATAGTTTCTCAAACTTCCGCCAGTTACATCCCTATGTCCTCCAGCTAAATACAATTTCAATTGAATCACACCTTCACTACCCATACGCTTTTTGTAATAAAAGCACGTAGCCTTACTTCAATCATCGTTATAATATTTGTAGTTTCATACAAACAAACAATTCGCAAAAGGGAAAATAAACTTATTTACAAACATACCATTTTCTTTTACAATTTTCTTTTACAAGCATCTCTCCAGCTTTTTAAAATTATTTGCCCCATTGTCTGTACCAATCTGAACAACATTAACTTTGTCAACAAACACGTCTCAAATGTTTTAATAAGTGGCGGTGGACTTTCATGTGTTTCAAAAGGTCTACAAATGAATCAAAAGTTATGAGCCCATCACAGTAGACCATGAAACACTATCCCGTTGGACATGTCCAAAAATCGCACATGACAGTGACCATATGAATACCATATTATTTTCATGTGGTCAATGTATAATTTGCACTCTAATTTTGTAACTCTGAATTTAACAATTGAAAGCCAAGGGCAAAATCACCTCAAGAACAGCGCAATATGTCTCATCAACCATCGGTTTGTAATAAGGATTGTTAGCCACAACATTTGCAAATAAGTTTTCCCAGTGCACAAATCTTGCCACAACTATTCTAAACTTTTGAGCTTTGGACTTACCGGCTGATGTCATATGGTGAAAATGGTTGATAAACGTCAGGCCTCGGTGAATCAACATCAATAAGCTCAGAATTTATAGTGCCTTTAGAACGGAAGAATAAAGATTTAACCCCTTTGTCTTTGCGAGAACTTGAGTTTGAACATTGGTATTCTCTCTATATGAAAGTCTTTTGATTGGAGCCCTCCTATCCGATGAACCCCTTGGGTAACCTCTGATACTTATCTAACGATTATTGCCGGCCCATCTCGAACTCGTAGTCCATTGAGTCCCGCCATGAGGGGGGGGGGGCAACTATGTAAGTTGTGGCTTTTACATATCTTTTGTCAATTCCAGACAACTATATCAAATCTCCTTTCCACACATTAAACACTTTTCCCAAATGTATTTTCAGCCTAATGCCACCTCCTGCAAAAATCTTATCATAGTCTTTTGCATTTGCATTGCGTTCCATTTTGTTTTCTGGAATCACGGTTAACATAATCCCTCTCGATATCGAATCTATTTGGCATTTCTAACCTCGTTTCACACAAAATGGAATATTAGTTGCGATATATCGCGATATATAAATATCACAATATGCTATTTGATATATTACATTGTAAGTATTGGCGATATATAGTTAGAAATACTAAAGAGATTCGATATCGGGTGGGATCATATTAACCGTATCCTAGGAAACAAAAACATGGCCGCAATGCAAATACTGAAAGATTTTTGTAGGTGGCGGCATTACTAGGCTGAAAAAACGAAAAGTGTTTTAAAATGTGGAAATGAGATTCGAGACATGTTCCAACCAATAGTTGAGTTTGGAATTGACAAAATACTGAAAAAAACAAAGCTTACATAGCTTCCATGTCTCCTCCCCCTCCCCCTCCCCCTCCCTCTCATGGAGGAGACTCAGACGACTACGAGGTGGTTTGGCAACAATCACTAGATGAATACCAGATGTTACAGGGGGGGGTGGGGTTGTGGGATAGGAGGGCTCCAATAAGAGGAGGGTCATACAGAGATAATATCAATGTCCCAAGCTCAAGTTCACTCAAAAGCAAATTCTTCTCCCGCTTTAAGATCACCAGAAATCCCGAGCTTATTTATGTTGATTCACCAAGAAAGTCTAAACATTCATCAGCCATCTGTTCACCAGAAGACACCAGTCAATAAGTCTAAAACTCAAAAGTTCATAATAGTTCTAGATTTGTGCATTGGATAAACTTGTCTGCAAATTTTGTGGTCAACAACCTTTATTACAAACC
The DNA here is from genome assembly GCF_015680905.1 of Coptis chinensis. NCBI lineage: Eukaryota > Viridiplantae > Streptophyta > Magnoliopsida > Ranunculales > Ranunculaceae > Coptis > Coptis chinensis. The sequence goes on from NC_141461.1 coordinate 95,416,980, forward strand.
AATGTTTGATGAGGCATATCGCGCCGGGCTTGGGGTGACCCCCTCACTCAGCTCCTCAACTATTAAATCCCAAGTTGCAAAAGCAGAGTACAATTTATATATTGACCACATGAAGATAAAATGGTTTTCATATGATGTCATTGTTATGTGCGATTCATGGACAAATCCAACAGGATAGTGCTTGATGAACTTCATAATCTCCTATGATGGCCTCCTAACCTTTCGAAATACATAAAAGGCCACCACCACTTACTGAAACACTTGAGACGTGTTGTTGGCAAATTAATGTTATTCATATTGTTACAGACAACGGACATATAATTTTAAGAAAGCTGGAGAGATGCTTACAAAAGAAAATAATATGCTTGCAAATAAGTTTTATGTTCCCCTTTTAGCTTCCTTTTGCAAATAGTTTTTTTGTATGAAACTACAAATATCACAACAGTGACACACATGTTCTTATTGCAAGAAACATATGAGTAGTGGAGGTGCGACTCGATTGAAATTCTATTTAGCTAAAGACTAGAGGACATAAAGATGTAACTAGTTGTGACCACGTGTCAAAGGAAGTTTGAGAAACAATGCCTCAATAGGTAACAAATAAAGAATCTCTTCAAGAGAAGAAGGCGTTGCAAAAGTAGGAGGAGGAAGAAGAAGAAGGAGAAGAGAAATAAGACCGACATAAGAACCTATTGTAGAGGAGACCCTAAAAGAAAATGAGTTAAGACTGATCGGTTAGGCAACAAAGGCTTTATTGGAGGATCCATTGTACATTGAACAAGAAAACCTTAGAAAGGCGATTAAGGAGTCTTGTACAATTTATCAGTAATATCAAACTAGTCGAGCTTTATTGAGTAGGGCATGTGCCTTTTAGATGACAACCCATCCGATTCTAATAGTTGGGGTTGATATTTTCTTTTTTTGTGGACTTATGGTTTATATCTCTATGTGTAGCTATGGTAGTAATTATATGTATGTTCCACTGTAGTATATATAATTTTAATATGATTTGTATGACTTTTTAAATATTTGAACTTGTATTTAGAACTTAGAACATGACTTTATATGCAAATAAATTAGTTAGCATTTTTGAACACTAAAGTAGTTCATATTAAAATTATGACCACATTTTAAGAAAATATCAATGGTGGTGAAATATCCACGATATTTGCATTTAAAATGCCCACACACAATCTGTTGATAAGTGGGAATATTTGTCGATATATCGCGATATTTGCAGATGCCCCAATGGAAAATATCACCACATAGGGGATGTATCCACGATACATATAAATAAATCAGGGGTTGATTTATCTCCTCGCCCCATGGTATCCTTTCAAATACCATTGTTTTTTACTTCCCATTCTTACCTGAAAGTCTCTACCTTCACCAGGGTGCAGCCTCTCAGTCCAGTGGCAGTAATGGTCTTCATTACATATGGAATATCTTGGGTTTATTCCAGTTTATTCCTTTCAATGTTAGTAGCATAACCACTTGTAACAGCATGCATGACTATCTGATTCTATGTTGTGAGGACCTTGGTGCTATAGTTCCAACATAGCTCTCATATAATAAGTATATCAATGTATTTGGGAGAAAACAGTGGTTATCACCATCACATAGTTTGTTTTATCTATTGACGGACTTAACTAAACTAGACCAGGCTGAAATCAGAATGAAACCCAAAGCAAATCAAATTAAGCAACTAACAGGCAAACAGGCATTAAAAATTCATGAAAGCACAAATATAAAACAAACAGTCTAAAGAAAAACAAAGACCATTTGTACCTCAGCCTGCATCCCAGCATGCCTCCTAACTCCAATTGCATCATACATAACAATAAGACTAAACCCCAAACAAACAGGAAAAAGAGAATCAGCTACACCATGACAATGTGCCACGGATGTCGTCAAAGCCATACACAATGCAGAATGAGAAGATGGCATTCCACCAGAAGCAAACAATAGCCTAAAATCCCATCTCTTCTCCACACAGAAATTCAGTACAATCTTTATAGATTGTGCAATCATCCAAGCTACCATACTAGAAGCAAATGTCGGGTTTGTCGCAAGTGTCACAACAAATGGACTAATTCGAAGTTTCACAGTTGAAGTTACACTTAATAAAGCCATTCCAATCCCACCACTCTGTAAAAACTCCATGTCTTTCACACCATTGTTCAAAAGATCAAAACTTTCATCTCCCTCTACCTTTTTCAATTCACTTAACCTTCTAAAACAAGAGCCCCACTTCTGAAATGAACTTTTTAAAATAAAAACACCCACTTGGGTACTTGAAATAGCTGTTTCTTTAACATATTGAAGTAGATAAGGTACTAAAACCCACAAAGGGTTGATGGGATTTTTATTACATTGCTTCTTAGAAGGTTTATTAGGAGGTTGTTGATAAGAAAGTGAAACTGAAGAAGAAGTCTTTAAATTTTTGTTATAATGGGTAAATTTGAAGAATGAGAAAGAATGGGTATTGAAGAAATGTATTGTTGGGTTGGAATGATTGTGAGAAATGAAACTACTTGAAAGATTTAAGGGAAATGAAGACATGAGTGAAGAAGGTTGTTACTTATTTCTCTATCTGCCTCAAGCTGCATTGCAGGAAAGAATGAAGCTTGTGAAATGAGACAAAGTGATCAAGTTTTTGTGCTTGGAATAGCACTCTTTTTTCTCTCAAGGGTATATTACTATATTCTATCTATGTTGTGATCATAGCATAAATTCTGTCCTAAAAGCACAATTGTACAAACAAGCACCAAAATTACGTTTAAGGCTTTTTGTATTTTACTTGCTATTTACGATACAAATAGTCATCATTTATCTTCTTCTTTTTTTTCGATAATAGTCATCATTCATCATTGAGTATAGAGAATATGCCAAGGCTTACAAAATATCAGGATATAGGTATTTATCGATATTTAATTTTTTGATATTTATCGTAGATATATCTTCTTCTTTGGAGATATTTGATATTGTTTCACATACAAATATTGTTGATATCTAAAATATCAATAAATATCGTAGATATTGTAAATATTTCTTGATATATCATGATATATTATTTATATTTATTTGAAATATAGTGGTAAATATTAAATAAATTTGTTATATACACAAAATATCCCCAAATATCACAAATATCGTTAAAATATCACCGATATTTGCAGTCGTATATATCTCTATACATATCATGATATTTATATATCTTTCTCTAAAATCTCAATAGATATCCCCAAATATCGTGATATATAATGATATTTTGTACTATGGATGGATCTACCATACCAGTGTAAAATTCCCAAGGCACCGTTTGCGAATTTTTAATTAACAACCTCCCTAGTGTGAGAGAGACTGAGAGAGATGCACTTTTCTAAGAGCATTCCCAATGCAAGTCACTATAAGGAGAAACAGGGACTTGTCACCCTTATGAAGCCAAAAAATCTTGCCCAATGCAAAGGTGATAATGAGGGTAGCTTGTAACTCAGTGACAATGAGTGTAGCACTTGCTACGGAGATAGCTGCTGAATTATGAACTTCGGACAAGACATTTTATTTCGTCTCGCGTCTATTTTTATTTTTTTTTTTTTTTTTTTTTTTTGGACATGATGTTTTTCGTTTTTTTTTTTTTTTTCGGACGGGATGTTTCATTCCGTTCGACATTTTTTTCGATATTTTTTCATTTTTTACATTCAGACGGAATGAAATATTCCATCTGAAGTTTTAAAATCACATTTGCATTGGGCAACCCCTCGTAGCTTTTCACTAAAAAGGTAGTAAATAGGGAAATAGTCCTACGTAGAGGTGAAAACTTGTTGCTTACATTGGGAATGCACTAAGAGATAATTCCCTAATAAGGGTTCCCCGACATACTCGAACTTGGTAGCATGTGAATGTGTGATGCACTTGACTAGACTATATTGGTCAAAAGCAGTCTCATTCTCTCATGTGATCTATACTAGGTATTACCCGTGCCTACAACATCATTGGTTATGATGTGTTTATTATATTGTTTGTGGCATTAATCTTAGTACACCGTAGTTTGAAACACGAAAGACAAATAAACGTAGTGTTGATGATATTTTTTTTACAATTTAGTCTCTTATTGAAAAATACAAATGTGTATTTTCTGGTGTTGCCATAATAACGTTTAGTAGCTAAAAACTTGTATTTATGCATTATTGAGATTTGACTTTGACTTGTTACATCTATTAAACAATAGTTTTTTTTATGTTTCCATCTTATAAGTTGAACTCTCATGTCAATACATACTCACGACTGAACCATCGAATCTGTAACAACAATGTAACTGCATTTATAATAGTCTCAAGTCAAGCTGGCAGTAAAACTTTTGAAGTCTAGATTGATGCTAGTAAAATTGTCCATCGGTCTAAGCTATTTTCCCTCGCCACTTTCTCCCAAACAAATCCAATTTACCTTGTACTGGACCATATCCTCCTGCAATGTTGTGTACAATAGAAAATGAAATGCTATCTCGGGTAAATTATCCGAAGCATAAAAATAAAAAAAAAATACTATGAAAAATATGATAACAACAAAATGTAGCTTCAAAGGGACATATGGAAAACCTTCCCAATGCTAATTAAGGAAGTCTTGTTTAGTGGGCATTAAAATAGTGAAGAGACGACGACACTTAATATATATGATAGCAAATAGGATACCACTATAAGTTTGAAAAGAATCACATGTACTCAGGAAGTTATTTGTTTAAGTTTACCATTGAACCTACCATTGTAATCTCCATACACAATAATGAACTCCTCACTAAACAACTTCCATAAAATGAAGTACTCATTCCCTATCTCAAGCACATACCCCACAGTAAAACCCAGTACCAATAACATTACAAATCCAAAATTTTAATGAAGCATGTCTATGCTTTTGGCGAAGAGTCAGTAACAAAATTTACACTAATTAAAATAGACAAAATGTGCAAAAAGGGGTTAAAAGGCTTGCACTACGAAAGTTGTTCTTAAATGGTTACATTATGAAATTACCTTTCTCCTATCATCTTATATATATATAAACCGCTAACTTATACTTTTGGTTGAAACTGATTAGGATATATGCACAATGAACTATCTCTCAATTTATACACCAAAGAAGAGGCGGTAACATATGTTGAATCTTCTATGCATGGAAACTCCTTCCAACTCTTTTCCACCTCCATTGAAGTAGATCTCCATAGATTATTGTACCCCTGCAAAAGCAAGCACTGTACCCACTGATAAGTTATTAACCATACTTTATACCATCTGTTATATCATTTCAATAAGCAAGACATGCAGTACCAACCTCTTGGTTTTTGAATATTTCTCTTGCTTCACCTTCACTATGGTATCATTTATCCTTTAAGACAGCCCATGTATAATGTTCTCGAACTTTCAGGTGTATCCAATGACCCAAGAGAAAAAAAGTCAGAACAATAGAACTGAAAATCTCATTACAACACAATACCTCATTAGAAATAAGGTAAGAGATCACAAAATTTAACCTATAAGAGAATTGGAGAAAGTATCAAAGTTTAACCTATAAGAGAATTGGATAAAGTATTGAACCAAGTTCCATCATCCATGTGCAAGAAATTGTCATTATGCACATGCAATCAAGATTCTCATGCAATCCAATACCGCTCTTATGCAAGTTTCTGACATGTACTAATAGGAAGTGGAAACACTATGGCTAATTTATGATGGCTCACACCATAAAGCTTGCTTGCCAATTTCAATTGGTGGAGGATTACTGATCACAACACAAACTGGCTTGCTCACCGATCAAATATCCGAAAATTCCAAGACATTCATAGTCATAAATTCCATAAAATATTCAATCCGAACAAACATTTCAAAACGATAGTCCCTATCCATAATTGAACTCCTTATAAACAAAATTTCCCTCGATCAACATATGAACACATAATTAAACACTAGAGCCCTAAACTTTTCTTGAGAATTTGAGATTCTTGAAATGCAATTTTTAACAAAAAATGACATAAACGTTAACAACAAATTTTCAAAATGATAATCCAAATGTTTGAGAAATTTGAGATTCTTGAGTTTATTTACAAATGACCTTGCTAACAAAAAATGACCAAATGGAAAAAGCGGTAGATGGTGATTCCTTTCAACTAATTGTAGATCTTGGGAGCAAAGAAAGTGGAGGGTCTCAAATAATTTAAGGGCTCAAAAATATTAATTAGTGTTGCTTTGGCCATTCTACATAGGTTTAAGAATTTCCAATACTTGTGTTTGGTTTTCCACCATCAAAATTTTATAGCTTTTGTAGTTCGACAAAAGGTAAGCACTCTTAATCCACAGATTTGAAGTGTAATCGAGTTTGTGGTTATGAAGCACTCATCATCTTATTTGGATTATCTTTACAAAATTTCAATTTGTGTAAGTAATGGTCTCGCATTTGGAAACTTCTAACATGGATAAAAATTGTTGTTATCTTTAAAAAGAAATCTAATGGTCTAGAAATGTCGAATTTTTGCAATCATTGTTTGCCAATGTTATAAGTTTCCAAATGAGCTGAAATTTTGTAGAGATGATCTTAATGTTAAGTATCTCATATTCACAAAAAATTAGGATTGAAATCATTTTTCTAGGTGAAGTTATATATATATATATTTCTCTTTCTCTAAAAAGTAGCTACTTAAACTAGGGTGTCTTAAACATGAAGCTTTAAAATAAGTACATCAAATCCCATTTCAAGTAAAACTTCACCTACAAAATGAATTTAAACATATTTTTTTGTAGATATGATATACTCAATATTAAAATCATCTCTACAAAATTTCAGCTCATTTGAAAACATCTAACATTGGCAAAAAACAATTACAAAAATTCAACATTTCTAGACCGTTAGATTTTTTTAAAAAAAATGACAACCATTTTTATCTATGTTAGATGTTTCCAAATGAGCTGAAATTTTGGGAATATAATTATTATGGTGAGTGCTTCATAGGGGTGGGCAATGGGCCGAGTCGGGCTAGCCCGGCCCTAAACATTTAAAACCCTTCAGATACTAAGGTCGGGTCGACCTGACCCTAAAGTCAATATATCCCAATCGAGTGGTAAACCGGGTCACAAGTCTAAATCTTAGGACAAAAGCCCCCGACCCTTTACCCTAAGCTCTCTTTAAAAATGTGGCTTTGGGGGGAAAAGAAGACAAGCTATATATTTTATTCTTTTACTACATCAGTTTTAAAACTCATTTATATTACAAAAATATACAATGATTTACAAACTCAAAGTCCCACCAATCTAGTAATAATTCTGGATAAGTCCAACAATTTAAAATGCACATCCACAATCTAATGAATCTTAAGATAAATCGGTAGTTCGAATTTGTTATTCCTTGTACTCAAACCTCACTAAAATAATATTTAAGATTGAAATACATAGACAAATAATTATATTATCATTTTAAAGGAAGAAGTAATAGATATAAAGAAGAAAACATAATAGCTTTGGTTAAGGGCCAAGGGAGTTGTTAAACTGTTTCCAATATCATAAATTGTTTCCATAATAGATTCAAACAAATATAATATTATCTTTATTCTAATTTAAAAGTGATTCAAGCTTTGTATGTGGAAATGAAAATATTGGCTTTTGAACAAGTGATGGAGAAAGGTTTGAGATATATTTATTTATTTATTTATTTTATTGCTGTGTTTCTATTTCGTCTCTTACTGTCGGTGAATTTTGGTTCAATTAATTTCTTGGTTTTATACTTTTATCAACAATGACACGAAATTTAAAAAAAAAATGATAGAAACCGAAATTAAAGATAAAGCTTGAATTTATTTATAACAAATAAATTTCTATTTGAATACATGTGATTACTATGATGACCACCATGTCAATGCACATGCAAACACTCAATGGAACAACTTTTTTCTTCTTGATGAGTTGGACCAAAGGTGTTCTTTTAGGCAAGACAACGGTAGTAAACAACTATTGTGCCACCCGGAAAAAAAGAGGATAACGTTCTTGATATTGTTTGCAATTTCATAACTTGATTGAGGGTGTGGGGTTTAATTATGAGCAAGGTTGTGGATTTTTCATGCCAGTAATAGAGATTCCTTTCACGTTGGTACAAGTTGAAGTTGCAGGACCATCTGGCAAAATATACTTAAGATCGATGTTGGCAAGTACTACGTTCTCACAGGGCATACTTGAACTGCACGCCAAAGTTACTTTCAGACTTTGTAGTTCCGGTGCCTTTGATCTTCTTGAAAAGAACATCACTTATCTTCACCTATAAGGGCTGTAAATGATAAAAAAATTAGTATATGGGGTAATTATAACTTTTTTTTTTCCCATAAATTAAACATCCAAAGAGATTATGTATATTTATATGCAAATTAATTAAAAAAATAAGTTACCTTAGTTTGACAACCCTTTCCTTTCCCTGGGCAATACTCTTGATCAAGGATAATAGGGTTTTTGACATTGGTCATGATGATGTCTTCAAACTTGAGATTGCTAGCCTTGCTAGGGGGTGATCCCGACCAACTTTTGACTCTAACTCCATTATCAGTGCCTATTAATGTACAATTCTGTACGTGTACCCTATTGACATCCTCCTCATTTGGGTACTTGCCCAAACTTCCCACACTGTAATTGTACCAAATATAAATATATTTGATTTAAAAGCTTCATTCACAATATTTTAGCAAATGCGGATCATTATGTGATTATTTATGAAGAAAACGTATGTGTGTCCTGGTCCACAAGTTATTTTGGATATAGAAATATTGTTGCTGCCGAGTCCAATGGAGATGCAATCATCACCAACACCAATTGTTGAAGAAATAATTTTGATTTGTTTAGACTGGCTTATATGAATGCCATCAGTATTTGGACTTTTATTTGGGGCAGTGATTTTCATATCTTGGACAAGTATGTCGTTGCTCAATAATAAGCTCATATGAAACCCCTTACTGTTTACTAATGCAATATTGCTAATCGTATCTTCTGAAACTATGACGATTTTCAGAGACTGCAAATCACATATGGTTCATAATCAAAATTTCTTAGATTAAATAAGCTAAGTTTAATTTAAAATTAGTTTATAATGATGATATTAGCATAACAATATAACTAAAAGTGGGGGTACCAAGTACCACACTATTCCGTGGAGTACTACTTCATTGATACACGATCTTTCAATATTTTTTATATTTACTTTTATTTTATGCCATTTCACGGATAATCACATTAGTTTGTTATTTTGACTATGTTTGCCTATTATTTGATGAAAATCAGCTCCCATTGAGTGTGGTAAGATATTACGGAACGAGTGTTCCAACAATCTTGGGGTTTCGGTGTAATGATTAGATATTTAGATATATGAACGGTACTTACTACAGGGCATTGTCCTCCAGACGTATGACAACCATCATGCGCATAGGAAGCTTCTTCTTGGCCATCCAACATTCCAGTACCAGCTCCAAGGACCAGCTCCAGTGATATTAACAGAAGACAAGTCTCTAAATTCAAGCCAAATTGGCTCTTTGAAGGCACTCGGATTTGGAGGAGCTTTCAATGTTCCTCTGATTTCAACATTTGGAGACTTGTTGCAAGGCCCACAAAATGATATTGGACCTACTAAAAATTCCCCTCTAGGAACAACAAAGGTGGAACCCCCAGTGTGTTTGCATGCGTAAGTCCAGGCAGCTTGAAACGCCTGCAAATGAAATTAATATAGCTTGTGTTTTAGTGATTGACTAGTTCTTTGGCCTGTGCGTTGCACAGGCTAATCTATTTGGATTGGTAGAGTTTACATTTAAGGAAGTACATAAGAGCAACAACAGCAACAACAGATATAGAAGTGTAGTAATATGGATATGATTGTATATGAAAGTATATATTACATACTAAGCCATCTGAATTCTTGTACAGAGTAAAGAATTGGATGGTATACAGGCAACATAGATGAAGTATAGGAGTATGAGATAGATGATTGTCCCTGGAATCTTTAGAAGTAGTCCCACCATCCTTGCATAACATACACATACATATATGGAAACAACCAAGCTTAATTTAAGTTGGAAAAGTGGTCATTAGATGTCCTTAGACTCAATTTTGATTATAGTTTAGGGAGAAATGCAAGAATCATTAAAAGTAATAGTATACTTATTAAATGTTCATAAAGAATTGATATTTTTTTTGTTGTAAATCTAGTTGCCATTGCACCCAAGTAACTTCTGGGTTGCCTACGTACCTGGGGGATTAACTGTCACCCCGCTTACGGATCAAGCGACACGTAGTTCTTTTATCATACAACTAATATGGTTACAAAGTTCATGTAGATATAACGACTCGAATTAGTTAGTTCCATGTAGAAATTCTGATGTGAATCCGAGACAGCTCCCTATTCCACTCTTTCAAGTAGTGCAGTGCATTGACACTCACTGGTCTAACCAGCTTCAAAACCTCCAGTGGTTGAGTCAATAATGAGTACAGCGCAATCAGCCTGTGAAGTACCAGTAATCATGTTCTTGATGAAATCACGATGGCCTAGATCAGCAATAACAGTACAGTAGTACTTGGTGGTCTCATACTTACATAGCGCGATATCAATGGTGATGCCACGTTCCCTATCGAACTTAAGCCTGTCCAGAACCCAGTCATACTTGAATGACCTTTTGTTCATCTCAGCAGCTTCTCTCTTGAACCTCTAGATCACACGCTTGTCAATACCTCCAAGCTTATAGATCAAAATGACAGAACAATTGTAAGTTGTAGGTTTCTAAGTTGTAACATTACATTATGCTAACAATAAAAAGCAGAAATGTCACCATGTTATCACCAAAAACCAAGATTCTACACTAAGAAAATGAAGCATGGAAGTACCGACTTAAATGCTAGATACCCTAAAAAAGCTGATGAGTTTTGTTTTCATGCTTGAATAGTACCATTCAATCACCAACAATGATGATTGAGGAGTTGAGTGGATGCCTCTGCCACATAACATTAGCTTGGTCAGACATATTTCCTCTACGAAGAGAACCATACAATCAAACTGGAAGCAGAGTAGTGAAGTACCCTTTGGTTAAAAAAAAATCAAATTAATAGTTGTATGTAACATAACCTTTTAAAAGTTCAGATTTAAAAATTCGATGAGTAAAACATTTGTTTACGTACAATGCAATTGATCGGTTAGTAATCAAGTTCAACTAAAGTTGTAAACGTTTATCAGCATTATACACACTCAGGGGCTTTAATAACCAAACAACAATGATCTAGACAATTATTCATACTTCCATACTCAGGTCTGCTACATCGACTGAGAGCAGATAAACAAAGGCTACCATAATTTCGAGTTCCACACATAGATGATTGCACAATTAATTAATTTAAAAACATCATTCTTGTTTACATGTATGTGATTGTGAACGTCGAGGACAACGTGTTATATTTGACCTATTAAATTACATAATATTCCTCATCAAAACTCAAGAGAAAAATTCCAATGCCTAGAAGTGTTTTTAAGCAAAGTACTGACTTGGTGAAAAGTAGAGAAAAATTACAATGCCTAGAAGTGTTTTTAAGCAAAGTACTGACTTGGTGAAAATTATATATAAAGATGCAGGGAAAAGAAACAGACATAGAACAGACACAACATCCCCAATAAAGAAAAAAATGGCCTGGAATGAGTAACCTTATCTACTGATGCAATTGAAAAAAAATAATAGGAGAACTCTGACATGGGAAAGATCGGATACAATGATGATGAATAAAAAGAGAACTCACATGTCCTGATAGGTATTGGCATAGCCCATGGCTAAGACATAAAACCGCTTATAGAAATTTCAAACTACGAAGATCACATGTTGCTTGCCATACCGGTATTTCTTTCTCCAAATTTCTTACACTTTCATCAGTTAAGCATATCTTGTACCATGTCTTATTCCACTATTTGAAATCAGCATATAATTCGCCGCTCATCATAAATTGGTTTTTGTAAGTAAAAGAATTTCAGTTTTGAATCAATGCAAGGTACCAAGATGAGTAGCAACTAATGCATTTGGCAAGTTATATCATAACAGGCAATTCTAAAAAGATGTAGCTTAACTATAAGTTGCAAAAGCGAATTTTAAACCTTTGAGAATATAATGCGAGTCCAACTATAAGAAAAGAAGCTTAACATATGGAAGTTTTTCTACCTAGCGTGAAATGAGACTAAACAATCTAGAAGCAATTACTATTTAAGAAACAGTTAAATAATTCATATCAAAATTATCATTATATATACTAGTAAACGGGCACGTGCCTTGCACGTGCTAGGAAAGAAAATTTAGGGTGGAAAAAATCAAAAGAATGAACGCATGTAAATTAGTAACATATTACATTTGTTTGAATGGATATATTATGTATTATGGTTTAGATTAATACAGGTCAAGGTGTGACAGAAAACTTCAATAAGAAAAAAACACTTCAATATGCTAGTTGTGTACCTGTGTTCTTTGTCTGCTTTGATTTTTGCTGAGTTGCCATGTTGCGAATAAATATATTCGAAAAGGTATTTAATCGCCTATAACTTGGTCAATATATAATTATTAGTGCATATGCCACAAACTAATTTACCAAAAAAATAGGTATTATGTTGATGAAGTTAACCTTTGTGCTGCTGGTTGTGTAATTATCTTGTCGAGCATCTATATGTGATTGAGGAACATCGTTGGATTCATATTAGTGTATTACATGTAAGATATAAGAATATTATATCACAGTGTGCAAAATAATTGTTATTCTACATTGGAGAATAAAATAGCTAAAAAAAATGCAAGAAAAATAATATTTTTTTCATCATTGTCTTCAAAATGATCTGGCGAATCCATCAGTTCTTTTTTTTTGCCGTTCTAAATATTTTGGTTGGTTTAAATAAGTAGCTAGCTTGGACACAGAAAGAAATTGTAGCTAGCTAACAAAAGTCATTTTCTATTTATTTATTTAGAAACGATTACAATGAGAAACAATTAGAAAAAAAACATTGGACATTGTTAATATTTGTTATATATATATAGATCTATTAAGTTGGATATAATATGTGGAGTGAATTGAATGTGTAAATAAAAGTTTTCTGTAAGATGTCTATGTAGCAAGATTACCATTTAAAAACTTTCAATATAATGTAGATCTTATTTCATGTGTATAGAGATCGAATGATTCAAATGATGGAGTGATGATTTTTTCAAATCATCTGTATGGAGGCGACAAAAGGAAGAAATTATGGATGCTAGTCGCATTGCTGAATTACATCTGTTTAACTATGTCGTTAGTCGCACAATCCTTTGATCAATTTTTGCATTGGTTATTGGTACCCATTCTGAAAATGCTATTATCACCCAACTCCACATGCAGTTCGTTGGCACGTGTCGGGCTTCCACTTGATTAACATAATGCAATGAAATATTGGTTCTTTGAGAGTCAAATTAAATGTAGTGAGTAGTGAGTAGTTAGCAGCAAGTGCAGAGTGCATAGTGAAAAAGTTCAGAGGCATTAAAAGCGTTATCAGTTGTGCACACTCACTATGCTATGTGTAGATGATTATAGAAACAATTTTTCAAGTGGCAACAACTTTGATTATAGAAACATCAATATAGCTTATTAGCAAAATACAAATGTACTGCTCTTTTGTTTTTAGCCCTGGATTCTGGATCCTTGCAGTGATTAATAGATGTTGACATCAGATCCTTTCTAAACTGAAAGCGAATCAGATCAATACTAAACATCTGCTAAAGTTGACGTCAGATCCTTATGGTGTACGAAGGGTGTTCACATTTGATAAATGCCAGACCTTTTATTTTGCGTATTATAGTAGCTTTAATTAGCTTATTCCCATGGTGGCATAATACACGATGCAATTACCCCTTGTTTACCTCGAGATTTGATTAGTGTTGTATGTATTTCTTTGCATAGGAATACGTTAACACTTTTTTGTAAGTAGTTAGCTCACTTAGAAAAAAAAAAGTACCAACAGAATAATCCATTAATCTGCTAAAAGAATCTGGATTAAATAGAAAAACATCTAAGTTGTTGCGCACTATCACCAGCCACCCATGACTGGAACTTTGGCGAAGCCGATCATGAGAGGAACTCGAACCGGAAATTGGAAACTCTATCCTCGGATCAGTAGCAACTACGTGTCCGATCATCACTATTGAATTCAGTGCGAAGCAGAAACAAAGGAAGTTGGCGAGGTAAACGGTGCCTATCCTTTCGAATTTCAATAAATACGGATTGCCAAGACATACAAACAGCACCAAACTGGATAAGGTCCTTAACATTGTAGAAAAGCTTCTCTGCTATGGCAAATGTAAGATGACTTGGGAGTTACAGCCACATGTAAACCCATTTAACTAATTTTGTAATCTTCACAACGAGAAAGGTAGGGGGAGAATTTTTTATTTCAGGTTAATTCCAATCAAAATATTTTAAGCTCTTATTTTCTTTATATTTATAATGATTTATCTTTATTGAGATAAGGAAACCTAATATGGAAGTACAGCTTACTTAAAGTAAATTTTCACTAACATATTTTTCAGCAGCTTCCCAATTGCTTTTGCTCCAGTTCGCAATGCACTTATTGTTTCTGTTGTAGCATTCGCGCTTTCCAGCATTATCATCTATAATTTAGAGCACGTACAGAACAATATTAAAAAACCTTTCATAGTATTAAATACCTCCAAGCATTCCTAGAATCACAATTGGGTCATCCATGAAGTGAAACATTCTTGATTAGCTTTGGATAGAACTATTACTGGAAACTGAAATACTATCAGGGTACCTGATCATGGATGCGTAACTGAAAATTTCCAAGTTGTGAAACTTGTTGTTCGTAAAGTTTATTCTTCTTCAAACATTGTACAGCAGCTGCTCAATAGAAACCGTACACCGAAATTCACAAATAGATTCCATATGTAACCAATTATTAAGTAGGAAACATAGTGACATCCAACAAATCTGCTAGCTCTTATAGTTAAACTACTCTCATTTCACTCAAACATAATCGATCAATCCTGCACTTGACACATTTAGGATTGGATAAAATAGACACATCTTGGAAAGAAAAGAAACAACATGAGTAAGATTTCCAGAATTGGGATACTGATGCGTCAACAGGCTAAAATTCTTGGTTTTTTTTGTGATATCTACCAACTTCTGAGCACCAGTTGCTGCTGTTGGTGGGAAGACAACCACATCAGTTGTCCCTGCTATTCCTCTGTCGCATTGACTCCGCCTGACTCTAACGATGCAGCAGCAACATGCTCATTTTTGGAATCTTCAGTGACGGGGTTGGATATAAAATAATTTCGTGACTTTGTTCATCTTCTGGAGAATGGATCATATCCTTCTTCACCAGCCTCCAAACTTATGTTAACTGGTTTTTTCTCAGAGGCATTCTTGAAGTTTTCGGCCCTATTTTTCTTGTTCATCTTTGCCTATCGCACAACCTTAAGGTCTTTTCCCTTTGCTTGCCTAGAAGCCTCTAGTTCCTGGAGGCTTGCCTCAATCCTCTCCATTTCTTCCGTATTCAGCTCGCTCTCTGCCACATTTGTGCTAACCAAAACAGTAGATAATAAATCCTGATAAAGTTTATCTACAATAATAGAAGATGAAAATAATGTAGGACTATAAATTAAAAGATAACTAATTAAACACGACCTAAGAAGTAAAAAGGGCCGCTAATGTCATAAATAAGTAAGAAAATCAATTAAAAAGAAATACAAAAGGAGAAAATGGAAACATCCAACAATGAGTAAACTAAGATGTCTCCAAAACTAAAACTTTCTGTGTTGATCTCAACATAAAAAAAAAATTGGGAGATATTCATATGTCCAAAAGCGAGTGCAATAGGCAAAAACAAATGAGAAGATACTTAAAGAATGAGTTCCAAGTCTTAGAAGAATTTTGCAGCCATGGATAAATGACTCAAAGGATGGCAGCTTATGCGACTCTGTTGAAAATCGGGTTCTACTTGCTATTATACCTTTGCTACGGTGATCAGAATATTATGCAGCCATGGATGAATGACTCAAGGATGGCAGCTTTTTACCCTCCTGAGAGAAAACGGGTTTTACCCGCTATTATACCTTTGCTACATTGAAGGCAACATTTATACTAAATTCAAATGAGTAAACGTGCGAGAAGGCTTTGTTATATGTATGTCAGAATGAAGTTCTAGTAGTATACAACAAAAATGACCAACAATATAGTCTTGTATAGAGTTTGAGTATGTACTGATCTTTTAGACTGACACCAAAGACACGGGAGAAAAGATACTATGAGGTACTTCAGTTTCGAATAAGAATGGGTGTCCATCTTATATAGTAGATATTTACGGTAACTGGATTGTGTCCAAATTCTAAGAAAAGTGGAAGTGTCTGACATGCAGTTGGCCCTCCTCCTAGGATTGGGACCAACAACGCAAGAATGTAACTTGCATTGGCGGAGTTAAAAATGTTTTAAGTTAGTTGTGGATACCCTCCCTTTAATAGTTGCAATCAGGAATGGGTTGGCCTTGTGCTTGGTGTACACTAATGGCAAAGCTTAGGTCATTGGGAAATCGCTTTATAGTAAAAATAAAAGGTAAGCGTGCATCGGACTTTAAAAAAAAAACTAATCAGCACTTGTTAATACAAATAAAAAAAAAACAGCCATTGGAACTTGCAACTGTGCGAGTATCCAAATTCTACTTAAAAAGTTTTAGTTGTTTTTTTTTGGGAGGGGGGGGGAAACTAACCCTAATGTTTTGTATGAATGGGGATAGTCAGGGGGATCATGCCTTAGACTCTCATCAATGTATTTGCAACATTCTATTGAATGGAGGATCATGGCTAAATAAGTTCAGCAAAAATATGTCTATATATATGTCATTAATTCAAATCTAAATCAGTTAAGAAACAACAGATTAGCAAAAGGTCCACATAAAGCAAACACCCCAGGTGGAGGCACATAAATCTTCCAGCGTAATATAGCTGCATAGTCTATTACTTGATACAATTTAACCCATGCTATAATGAATAATCATATCTTAATCAAGGCATCATGACAGGGGCACTCCTGTTTCTTAGACAATTTCAATTTTTTTTCCTGCAGCAGTGCCACAGTCCAGAGGATGTGCATTATATTAATCTTGGCAGTCCTTTAAATATTAGTTGCCATCCCTAGTTCAAGGATGATGAAATGAGGTTTCCCTCTATACACATCCTGTTTCCATTTAATGGAGGATCGCTAGAACATAAGTAAACAAATAACTAAGCAATAACAAATGGAAGATCCAAAAGAAGTACAACAATGAGAGGAATTGAACATATTCAATATTGACCTTGATGCTCTTGGTTGTAAGCTGTAACACTCGGCTTCTTCCCAATCCTCTATTATATGTAATTGAGTAACATGCATTGTCAGATTGAGATGAATGCAAAGCCTGAAAAATGTAGCCCATTATGTGCCAGTAACAAAATCACATAATAAACAAACAAATTTATGATGAAACTGTAGAATACACCATATTAAAGTTACAGTAAATTAAACGCAACATTATACGACAATTAAATGCATATGAAGAAGTTGACAATCAATTAACACATTCTATGAAGGCTAAAATATATTGTATTAATTTGATTCGCTTTACGCATAACACAATCCTTGGTAAACTCAAATTTAGAATCCTTTCAAGCATTGATTCTACTGAGATACTTTTGTTCCGATCTCTATAATCACACGTTAATACTTCACTTATATTCACTATACATAACTCATTGTGAGAAAAAATATACCAAATACCCCTATTCATTCATTAGGAAGCAAATGGAAACAAAACCATAAACATCATAGATGTTACACAATCATTGTAAACCCTCATCATCGAATGCGTAGGAAATGACATAATCATTTCATAAATTAGTACATGATAAATAATGAAAAGGGAAAAATAAAACCATAGGAAGCAAGAATTACGAATCTCCATATTTTGATTAGGAAACATTATCAGCGTTCAACTGACCGCTGACTTATAAAAGTATCATTGTCGTTGGAGCAATAATTTATTCATTACATATCATTTATGTGGGTCAATAAGAAATGCATTGGATAAAAATATCCCTAGATGATGATAATAGTTAAAAAGAAACTATATTATATAATCAATTAAAGGTTGGGAACGTAAACAAATACTATATGCCAGTTATTTGTTTTTTATAATGGCATAGAAGACTGTACCTTCTAATCTTGAAAGGAAAATTGGGGACGAAAACAATCCTAAAGTACTTGTTCCCACCATAAACTGCATGTAACAAAACACCTAGCACATCTATGAAACCCAGTGCTTATCCTTGTTGGCCTTGTGGATCGAAGCGGTGTTCTTGCACGCGTTTTGAGATTGTGATTATCTAAAAATTGCACAATCAATCAATTAATGTAAAAATGTAACAAAGCATTAAAAACCAATCCTAAATGCTTGTGAGAACTTGTAACCTAAAATTATATGATTGCCAGGCACATCTAAAACTCGATTGCTTGTGTTTCTAGCCTGATGTCGAAATTTTGTAAAGTGCGTTTGTGTTTGATCTATGAGCGAGGGGATAATTTCCTCAAGGATGCTGATAATGTAAAATAGTAAATGACACATGACACCATTGGCTCCAAAATCTTGGTCCTGTTTTCCACATGACACATCCATGGATGCCCCCTCCCCTGCGCACTTAAAATGAAAAAAACGAACAAAAAGTTAAGCATGCATGTCTACTATTAATCCTGTTTCTGGGAAAAAGCCAATTCACATTATGTTGCAAACAAATACTGATAACTAAGTTTCTTAAAATTAAGTGTAAACAAAATGAATGTGCGACAGTAGTATATAATGAGTTCATGCAAGAGAGTGCGCAAACACAACAAATTTTAGTGCTGAGGAAATCATATAGTAAGCCGGGTTCAGTCAACAAAACAATTATTATTGTCGCTAAACAATTTGAGCCTCTAATGTGAGCCTATAATGTGCCTATATAATGGGAAAACTTTTATATATTTTCAGTTCTATATATAAGAAGATGAACAAATAAACCATGTTTTCATTGGCTGCCATTTTTGGATAAAAATAAATGACAACCTTATGTAAGGAAACGAAGCATGACAGAATACTATATACAATAAGTTAGAGAACAATTTAGTGTGGACAATATATAAATGTAAAAGTGAATGGGCATAAATGAAGAATAAGTTAAATATGCTATGTACTAAAAGGCAAAGAAGGGGAGAAGTTTTTGGCTATGTTGCATTTAACAATGGTAAAATGAGATAATGTCAAAAGCAATGCATCCAAAGTGCAAGAATAGTTCTTTAAAATGAATGAGATGTCTTATTACATTGTGAGCCAACACGTAAGATGCACAAAGAGCCACAAAAGATTGGTAGCAGACACCCAAGTGAAAATTAATAATATAATAAACAAATAATCCAGAGACCAAAATTTTATAAAGCACAATGAAATCATTCCCAATAAAAAGAATAAACTAAAGATGTAATTACTATGAAATCTTGAACTGTGTCACGCCTAGTGCAACTTTACAATGACTGCTATCACTCTAGTGTGTAATGGTGAAGGTTATTCTAAACCATTGGCATAATGATCATGAAACATAAAATCGTATTGTGTAATCTTTTATGTGGAAATCATTGCCACTAACTTTCTCGTGCCCAACAATTCTACTAATCAACTAATATGTGAATTACATACAAAAGGCCACCTACTAACGACACACTTTATCCAATCCAAATTTCAAGTATATTCTTGGGTGCTCAAAAAGACCCAAGTGGAGAATCTACTAAAATGGTGCGTGTGAAACTCAAAAAGGTATTTACTTAGCATTCTATTGTTTCCAATAGGTGGTAGTGCCATATAGACACAGTTGTTAGAAAATTAAAAAGTTCATATCACAGTCAACACGATAAGTATAATAAGTTGGCAAACAAACTATATGACAGGAAAAGAATAGAATACGTGATGAGAATGAATATTCAATAACCTTAATAGTTTACTCGTTGGTTTTGAAATAGGTATAAAAACGTTGAAGCAGCGATCAATCCACTTCTTCTTATTGTAGGTTCAGAAGTATCTTCTCTTCAACTTAATTATTCCCATAATTGATTGAGTAGTAAGGATTTGTTCAACCCATGAATCAGTTACTGGCAGAGAATGTCTTCAACAAAAGAAAACGGGTGAAGGTTCATTCACAAATAAGTTCATTAGCAATTAATAACACATTACGTTCAAGATCTACTCAATTTCCATCATAACAAAGGAAATATAATGAAACATAATGAACCAAGATTAATGAAAATATTATTTACACTTTCCACGGTTCATGAAAATAGATTGGAAGAGAGATGAATCTAAAATGGATAGTATGGTTAATAATATAATACAACATTCATAGTACCATCCTCAAAATGTATACCTAAGACAATGATTATAGCAGGAAAGACTAAAAATGGAAAAAAATAATAAGTAAAACAAATATAACTTGTTATTCAATAAGATAAGTTATTCAAATGCTTTCTATTGCTTTAGCATCTAAGCAAACGGAGAAAAAAATCCATATCAATGGAAAAGTAGTAGTGGCTTTAAGCGACAAATAAAAGAGGCACTTCGTAGTAATATTATAAACTCCATATTTAATTACACATTGTTAAGTTTGTTCAATACTCATGGAAAAAGATATGTTTACTGAAAGCACAAATGCAAAGTACGTGAAAAGATCACTCTCTTTTTTTGGTGCCTAGGAGAAACCTGGTTCACACACAATCAATTAGAAATCTAGAGACAGCTATAAGCAAAAATACATAAACAATTTTTTTTTTGGATACTCAAAGCCACCAGTAGATTAAAACAATATATAATTGGAAGTCCGAAAATTAATATGAAAGTACCAAGTGAAGTCAAGTCAATGGCAACAACCCAAACAAAGGCACTTTTCTTACTAAGTAATAGATCGAGTTGTATATTCGACAAAACCGTGGTGTTTCCATGATGTATCTAGATATTTGAATACCTAAAAGCATTACCTTAAATTGGTCCATAATCCCATTTTGAGCGAAACTGTAATGAAGCATTCCTTCACCCACCCTATGTTTGAAATTAACTCTAACAATACTAAAATGAATTAATAAAATTTTTAGAAAGAAATCCAAGAGTAATATGAATTAAGAAATACTAATGAAAAGAGATTTTAAAATTTTTTTATCTGTCAATCAATTCAACTTTTTTCTAAACTCTACTTGATAACAAACTAAACAGTGGAAAAGAATAAAAGTGCAAAGATTACGCTTAATTCCACGTGAATGAAAAATTAGGAACATAGTGCTATTAGTATTATACTATCAAAATGCATTGGAAAGAATCGAGTGACAGTATAGAGTGAAGCATGTAATGGAAACAACAGAGCAACATGTAACATAATTAACAATACCAACTATAAAATGAAGAACATAAGCAACAATGGTATGGCAATCCATTAGTATAAAGAAACAAAGAATGCACATCCAATCTAGTTCACACATAGTACGTCTTAGTAACAAATAATGCATTAAACTCTCGGGATAATCACCAAGGCCAAAAATTGAAATGAACACACCTGAAAAATGGGAGTTGCGAAACACACACCATTGGATTAACTGTTGATACTGCTATTGTAATCTGAAAGTACAATAAAATCTCTAAATACAAATCTGATCTAAACAAAAGATAAATGCAAAAAATGAAATTGGGAAATAAACTATGGGCTAAAGAAGAAGAATATATGGGTGAGAGAAAACAAACATTTTTGGTGGTTATTCCATTTAGATTTAGAAAATGAAAGACACGAAGTGAAAGAACCTTGATTGTTTGAGAGTCCATTCATTTTTCTTATACATAAAGAAATCAATTCCATCAAACTAATGCAAATGAACGTGCCTTGATGCTATGCAAATGCATGAAAGGGAAATGGCAAAAGAAAAATACTATGTGGACTTTTATTAAACTACAAACTATGTGAAATAAATTTCAAACACCATATTAAACATGCCTTCTACCAGTTCTTATTTATTTATCTATGAAGACATTCTATGTAACAATTAAGAGAAGAAAAAAGAAGACAGAGACACTACTTACCACGAATTAGCAAAGACGAAGGTGAGGCAGAAGCAAAGAGTAAGAGGATCACATCATTACTCGCAAATTTATGATCGACTGTCCAGAATCCCATTTTGAACGATACTATTGTTAGTAGTCCTTCTAAGTTCTAACAGCGACCTGTGTTAGACAAAAATACGAAAGCCTCAAACAGATTTTGGGAAGCGCTAAACAATTAAAAGTTAAGATCGCCATATTTTAAGGCATAAAAGTTATTCAGGAATTTTTTCAAACAATTAAAAGTAGAATAAGAGAACCAGATGGGAAGAAAATGCAATGAAACCTGTTTCTGAAGATCGCCATGGAACATTGTACGCATCATTTTTTAATCTGGAAACGAGGTCTAAATGGTGAGAACAAAAGAAGGAATTAATGAATTTGAGAAAGATATGTGATGGAGTTTCGAAACGGTGCGTATGTTTTGGAAACTAATTGGAAAATCGGAAATACCATTGCACTTAAAGCCTTCCGAGAATTTCGCGGGTGAAACTTTTGGGTACCCTTCAGATTAAAAAGTTTGGTCTAAAAAATAAAATACGGGAACTAATAAATGGCGGCTAGTTTTCCCATTATATATAAGATAAGATAAGATAAGATAAACCAATAACTAAATGTAGTTCATTTTTTTAATTCTTTTTTCATTGTGAAAACTGAAACAGCGGTTATTCTGCAACTGAAAAAGTTCACAACTCGGCACAATCCAACGTGTAACCCGCCTGCTGTCTCATTCAACTACATTTGTTCTTGCAATCCATAGTGACACCAGATAATGTTTAAGAAAAGATACCAAGGCTTATGCCGCAAGGCACAACTGGAAGACTTATGGGAAAAACACACCGAGCACTACAGCTTCTAATCTAGTTGAAGAAACTGACGACTACGTACACCTCAAGGCGTAAGTCCTATTGAAATCCTTTCTTGTCTTTTTTTTCCTACTTGCTCTCTTTCTTTGTCTTTTTTGTGTGTTATTTTCCTTTGACTTAAGTACATTATGTATTAAAGCAACCTCTTATACTTGTCTTATTGCAACTTACTTTGGGTCAGAATTGGATAACATACTATTTCAATATGATAATGTGATTGTGTCCTATTAATTTGATAAAACTTACTACTTCTCAAGTACCTAAGCCTGAATCCCTCAGTAAGTTTTATTGTTGCTTTAGAGTGGTGTCACTTACTTTGGTCAAAGTTTCGTGCGACAACTCTTTAGTGCCACTCACAATTAAAATGAAATGTTCTACTCTAAACGTTGATACCTCCAAACCAAGGCAAAGAGCATGTATTTAATAAGAATTAAACTTTAAGACTATTGCGAAAAAGAATACTGCGAGTTAGAACTTACTGTGAGACGCCAAGTGAACCCGCTGATAATTGAATGAAAGCAACATTCTTCACATTAAAACCAACATTGTCACTGGGTAGCGGTTCCTGAAGAGCCTCATGGTGCATTTCGGATGATTTAACTTCAGTGGTCTATCCAATAGTGCCAAAGGTGATAACCATACCAGGTTTGATCAAACCAGTCTTGACACGACCAACCGGCACAGTTCCAATACCACCAATCTTGTAAACATCCTGAAGTGGGAGATGTAGAGGCTTGTCTGTGGGTCTCTTGGGTTCTGAGATCAAGTCAAGTGCCTCAAGGAGGGATGGGCCCTTAGAACAATCAAGGTTGGTAGACCTTTCAATCATGTTGTCAACCTCAAAACCAGAGATGGGAACAAAGGGTATTTCATTAGGGTTGTACCCAACCTTTTTCAGGTAAGTAGAGACTTCCTTGAAACTTTTCTCATACCAAGCCTTGGAATAATTTGTAGTAGTGGCATCCATCTACACACACAAGATTCAATTAGGAATCTGTTGAATATACCAAGCTTCATAAAGATATTCACATAAACATAAACACGTCAATAAAGCTGTTATACCTTGTTGAGATCAAGTCAAGTTCCTCAAGGAGGGATGGGCCCTTGGAACAATCAAGGTTGGTAGACCTTTCAATCATGTTGTCAACCTTAAAACCAGAGATGGGAACAAAGGGTATTTCATCAGGGTTGTACCCAACCTTCTTCAGGTAGGTACATACTTCCTTGAAAATTTACTCATACAAAGCCTTAGAATAATTTGGAGGAGTGGCATCCATCTACACACAAAAAAATCGATTAGGAATCTGTTGAATATACCAAGGTTCATCAAGATATTCACATAAACATAAACACTTTAATAAAGCTGTTATACATTGTAACAACAAAAAATCATCAGCTTCACTCCCCGAGTGAAGGCAAGTAGAGTGTCCTCACTGGTCTGACCATCCTTGGATATACCAGCTTCAAAACCTCCAGGGGTTGAGTCAATAATGAGTACAACGCAATCAGACTATGAAGTACCAGTAGTCATGTTCTTGATGAAATCACGATGGCCTGGATCAGCAATAACTGTACAGTAGTACTTGGTGGTCTCAAACTCCGGTAGCGCGATATCAATGGTGATGCCATGTTCCCTGTCAGACTTGAGCCTGTCCAGAACCCAGCATACTTGAATGACCTTTTGTTCATCTCAGCAGCTTCTCTCTCGAACCTCTAAATCACACGCTTATCAATACCTCCAAGCTTATAGATCAAAGATGACAGAACATATACTCCAAAACCATTAATAATAGGTACATACATCACTACATGTTAAAAAAAAACATAAATTCCAAACTATGAAGATCGCATGTTGCTTGCCATACCGGCATTTCTTTCTCCAAATTTCTTACACTTTCATCAGTTAATCATATCTTGTACCATGTCTTATTCCACTATTTGAAATCAGCATATAATTCACTGCTCATCATTAATTGGTTTATGTAAGAAAAAGAATTTCAGTTTTGAATAAAGTCCCAAGATGAGTAGCAACTAATACATTTGGCAAATTAAATCATAACAGGCTATTCTAAAAAAATGAAGCGTAACTATAGTCGCAAAAGCGAATTTTATACCTTAAAGAATATTATGCGAGTCCAAATATAAGAAAAGAAGTTTGATTGTATTCACACGTGAGGGTTGTGAGTGATCATCGCTGGCACTACATTCAGAATATATTAAAAAGAAAACCCATGAATGCAGCACCGCTATATCAGGATATCAAGCCCGTAATAACAACATGTACAAATAATTTAATTGTTTCTAAAGCGTTACATGTAGGCAAATTATTGAAAACCTCCTTGTAAACAATATTTTTTGTAGAACCCAGCTGCTCACTGTGATTGATCAAAATTTTAAGTCCATTAGCGGACGACGTCCGTGATACATCGACATATAATTGGCCATGTGAGAAGATAGGTTTTGACAAATAAACTCCTACATATCTCAAAGTCTGACCCTGGCTCTTGTTTATCATCATCACAAAACATATCTTAACTGGAAATTGTAGACATCTCAAAATAAATGGCCAGTTCGAATAAGATGAAGATAGCACTATCCTCGGGATTGGTTCTATATTTCCAATGTGGCTTCCAATCAAGATCTCTGCCTCAAAAGCTCTCGTTCCTAAAATGGTAACAATCATCCTAGTGCCATTACAAAGTCCTCTGCTTAGGTTCAAATTTCTAAGCAACATAATCGGTACTCCAACTTTTAGTTGAAGAACATGTGTCGGCATACCAAACATTTCCAAACGTGTTAAGAAATTCAGTAGGATACCAAATATCCTGATCTTCAGTTGCCATGGAATCTGAACTAATTGGGTCAGCACTCAAATATGTATGTGACTCTCCAGGTATGAGAGAAATAACATGAGCATTTATGTCATCTACAATCTGACTTGTCGTAGTCAGGATGTCTAAAAGCTGACCCAAAAAGTGAGGTGGGTCTTTTAGTAAAGGTAACTGGACTTTTCCCGTTTGGCAACAAATCGAAAAAGATGGACGACATGGCCGTTTCGACTTCTGGTTCCTTTTTCATACCAGGCAAATGCTCCACAATGATAACACATTTGATCCATTGGTCCCAAATAATGCATCTCCAACAGATGGTCTATAATGAAAGTAAAAATCAAAGTCATATCTATGTTACCTATACATAACTCCATAACTAAAGAAAGAACATAACCCATTCATCATACCTGTGTCTCTTTCACTATTATGTGAGCATCCATTAGACTGTTCATGGCGCAAGGTCACATTAATTTCATCATTTGCAACGGTGCAACCACGTGAACAACAGTACGTGATAGAATGACTGAACACACTTTTTTTTTATAGAGTGTGTATGGATGTAAATGAAAAATAAGGGGAAGGAAAAAATAACATATTAGAAATCAGTGAGGGATTGAAATAGGAAATTAGCAGTGAGGGATCAAGTAGTTTCTACTCAAGTGTTGCAACGCTCAGGGAAGGAAATAGAGAGTGAGTGAAACGGTACGCTTTGCGGTTTTTAATATAATGTTTTGCGAGGGAAGAAAACAGAGTTGCGGCTATTACTATAATTTTTTTTGCGAATTTCTCTCTTAATTTTTGTTAAGATGATGTGGCACTATGAGAACACGGTAAAGGACATCCTTTTAGTAGTCCGTGAGCGGAGCGAACATTTTGGGAGAAGGGGGGGTTATGCAGACAAAAACCAACTTGGTTGGTTTACATCCAGAAATTCTCTTTTTGTCTCTCTCACTCTCCCTTTTCCTCTCCCTCTCCTTTTCCTCTCCCTCTCCTTCTCCATCTCCACTCCTCCATCTTTCTCTCCCACTCCGCTCTGTTGGGAGATTTCACTAGAAGGTCACACCTCAATCTAGCTACTTTCTATCCCAAATGATTTCAACTTGGAGATCACACCAAGGAAATCACCCACCCAAGACTTTGGTAGTTATCACAACAACCTCAACAAAGCAAAACCACTACTGTATCATCACAATTCATAGCAACAATAATAATGGAAGTAAATATGCAAAGAGACACAAAGATTTAGGTGGTTCGGTAAATGTTACCTACATCCACACACAAGAGCCGAGTTTCCTTTATAACAAAGATTGGAGAGTTTACAAGAGATCAAGAATCAATAAGAAGAGGCCTCACTCAAACCCTAGCTCAACAGAGCTCCCACAATACCCTAGAAATGAATCTCTCAAAGTTGTACTTCAAAACCCTAATCTATTTCCTTTATATAGGTGTACATAGACAAAGGGGAAGTAAAATGGGCTTGGGCGCACTTTGAGCTTGGCGGCTATTGGTGAGCCCCCTCTTCATTAGATCATGAGCTCCGTGGCGGAGGCAAGTACTTTCTTCGCACATTATCCCAAATTTTGCGAAGGAAGGCCCGGATGGACGAAATACGCCGCTCTTAGGTCGAGTGTGGTATACGGACAACCGAGCAAAGCTCGACGGTTCCAACAACCCAACAATCTCCCACTTTCGAGATTCTTCATGCACATCACATCTCAATTGTAACAACTCAATCCATAACCAATATACTAAAGAAACACTCGGCTCATCCATCATGGTCTTCAAGCAAGAAGACCCACCGGTTGAACACTTCAACTTCTCCTCCACAACACCCCTACCATGACATAGACATGTCTCCGTGATACTCCATGAATAATACAATATCCATTTCACCGCTTCCCAATGATGTTTGCCAAGGTTAGCCATAAACCTCCAAGCAACTCCCATCGCATGGGATATATCCGGTCGCGCATAAACCATGTACCACCGCTTTTTTGTTTGGGAACCATGCAAGCTCTTGCTCGGCTTTGCACACCATATTCTCTCTATCCTTCCGTAGGAAACCCAACAGTTGTCGCGTGTAAATCTCCTCAACATGGTCACAATGGAGGTGAGCAGTTTTCACATTTAACTGCTTAAGATTTAAACCTTCCGCTACAACAATACTAAACACCGACCTTGGTGAAAGTATTTGGGGAGAATATCATTGCCAAATATTTCTTTGAACCATCATGTTCCTTCTTGACTCGATACACCCATTTGCTCTGTAGAGTCTTGTCCTTGGGTACTTTGGCCAACTCCCAAGTGACACTAAAACGAGGGACTCCGTCTCATCATGCATAACAAGCTCCCACTTGCTAGCATCACCAACCTCCAATGCCGCATCATAACAATGAGGTTCACCATCATCAGTAAATAAATAGGTGGAGGGAGGATACTTCATGCTTTCGATACAGTTTGCCGGATAACCTCCTTAGTGCACGAGGTGGAGATGGACTTGGTGGCGTAGTCTCTTCACCCGAAGTCACTACTATCATCATCCGATTTTCCACAACACCACGACTCATATAAGAGCCTTCCAACTCAACATACTGTCACTATCTCAGAACCGGCTCCACGGGCCGCTTCTTTTTCTCGTCCTTGTACAAAACCATCTCAATCGAACAAGGCATTTCTACTTCAATAATTTTCCGGTTTTGGTCATCCCAAAATGATAACCAAGATCATCATCGCCATATCCAATGAAGGTACACTTGACATCAAGCTTACTCCTAGCTTGGTCACTAGTGTGCACATAGGACTCACACCCAAACACTCTCAAATGGGAAAGGTTCACATCCTTCCCACTCCACACTTCCTCCGGAATTCTGAAATCCAAAGGTACCGATGGTCCTCGGTTGATCGTAAGTTTCACCGTGCTAACACTTTCTTTCCCACTGTTTCGGGTTTTGCTAGTGTACGATACACCTAGCCCTATATGTCGGTGTTCTAATCATCCGCCTGCGACCCCATTCTCCTCCGAGGTGTCCCTCGAAAGTCTTTTCCATCTTGATGCCACTTGTTAGCACAATACTTCTCAAAACCTGAATCAACATACTCTCCATAATTATCGGATCTCAAACTCTTCACCTTGAAGCATGTCTCATTCTCAACCATGGCCTTCCACGCCTTGAACACTTCCAATACCTCGGACTTGTGTCTCAAGAAATAGACCCACACCTTCCTAGTATGGTCATCAATGAAAGTCACAAAATATAACTTTTTCGCCAAGTGAAGAGACATTAGTCGGCCCCGGACATCTGTATGAATCAACTCAAGCTTCCTAGCTTTCGAGTTCGACCCATCTCCTGGCTCACCCTTCTGCTTTTCAAACATGCAATTCTCACGTAAGTCAAAGTCCGCCGACTCTAACGGGGTTTTACCGGTGGAGTGAAGGACTTGCATTCCTTTCTCACTCATGTGACCAAGTTCAAGGTGCCAAACATTTAGATCCTTTTGCCATTTGCCACGGCATTCGACCCCACACCCGTAGCGGTCATGTAGAGTACCATCCTTGTCACCTTTAGCGACTATTAGAGAACCCTTAGAGATTTTCCAAATATCCTTCGTGAAGATTGTAACAAATCCTTCACTAGCCAATTGACCCATGAAATCAAATTCTTCCTCAAATCCGAACGGTCGAACATCCCTTAATAACCATGTCCTATCTTTCAACATAACACGGACATCACCTTTGCCAACAATGGCACAAGATTGGTCATCACCAAGAAAAAGACCTTTCCAAGGTCACCTTTGGTGTAGTTCACAAAGAACTCTCGATTTGAGGTCACATGGAATGATGCTTGGAATCTAAAACCCAAGACTCCTTATTGTTCTCCATCGAACATATCAAAGCATCATCTTCCACTTCAACTACATTAGCTTCTTGATTCTTCTTGTAGTTGTCATTCCTTGGTGTTTGGCATCGGGTTACTATATAGTGGCGGGCAAACCACAATTGTAACATATAATGATACTATCATCTCTAGGCTCATCACTAGGGGCATGAGAGTTCATTCTCCCCTTCTATTTCTCGGTCTACTACCCGACCCTTTGTGCATGTGCATCCTTCGCTTCGGTACTTCAAAAGCCAACCCGATGTCGAGGCTCCATCCTAACTCCTTCAATTTCCTCCGCTAGTATCATACTAACCACATCATCAAATTTCAACTTATTCATTCCCTCACGAGCCACCGATAGCCGCAACCGTAGCCTTCCAACTTGGGGGCATTTGTCCTATTATCGCCAACGCTCTCACTTCATCACTAAATGTAATCTCAACCGACTCAATTGGTCTTTCGTTTGGTTGAATTCATTTAAGTGGTCCTTAAAGGAATCATTCTCCGACATTTTCATGGAGAAGAGCTTGGTAATCAAATAGACTTTGTTGTTCAGCGGCGGTTGGTTGCTCATACATGCACGTTAGTGCCTTCATGAGAGACGCCGCCGTCTTCTCATTTTTAATATTGAAGGCCACTGACTTCGAGAGACTCAATCGGATTGTGGCCAAGGCCTTTCTCTCTAGCAAATCCCATTCACTTTGCTCGCAACTCGCTGGCTTCTCTCCCATCAAAGGTTCATACAAATCCTTTTGATAGAGTATGTCCTCAATTTGCATCTTCCAATAGCCGAAGTTTGTTCCGTCAAACTTCTCTATCTTGTAGCTTTCCTTTTCGGTCGTCATGACTTCCACTTGAACCAACACAACGGTGGAGACTCTCTCAGAGGAATTTCTTCAAACACCTAGCCTCAAATGCTAAAGGTGGAAACTTTCCTCACACACCTTGTTCCAATGATTCAAAACCGTGCTCCGATACCACTTGTTGGGAGATTTCACTAGAAGGTCACACCTCAATCTAGCTACTTTCTATCCCAAATGATTTCAACTTGGAGATCACACCAAGGAAATCACCCACCCAAGACTTTGGTAGTTATCACAACAACCTCAACAAAGCAAAACCACTCTCTTGTATCATCACAATTCATAGCAACAATAATAATGGAAGTAAATATGCAAAGAGACACAAAAGATTTAGGTGGTTCGGGTAAATGTTACCTACATCCACACACAAGAGCCGAGTTTCCTTTATAACAAAGATTGGAGAGTTTACAAGAGATCAAGAATCAATAAGAAGAGGCCTCACTCAAACCCTAGCTCAACAGAGCTCCCACAATACCCTAGAAATGAATCTCTCAAAGTTGTACTTCAAAACCCTAATCTATTTCCTTTATATAGGTGTACATAGACAAAGGGGAAGTAAAATGGGCTTGGGCGCATTATTGGCGGGCTTCATTGGTGAGCGCCCTCTTTATTAGATCATGAGCGAGTGTTGGTGAAATGCGCGCCTTCTTCTTCTTCGTGATTGGTTGACTAATGGACGAAGCCGGGTCGCTCTCTTCATCAGGTGCAAAGGTCGAGTGTGGTATACGGACAACCGGAGCAAAGCTCGACGGTTCCAACAACCCAACACGCTCACCCCCACTGCTTAGCAGTATACTAGTGTTAATAGAAGTTTTGAATTGTATGTCTTGCTGTTAAAAACGTCACGATTAAACTTGATTAATATGGAGAGTTTTCAGATAAGTATATGTGATGGGATTTAGCACACATTGTTATGTTTGCATTGGTAATATCTATGTGAATTGAATACGCTTTGAGCCTTTGAGGATCAAGTATCAACCTTGTGTCCTTGTAAGAGGATGCACTATTATCCCAAGCAGATAGAATAGTGCTACTTAAAATGACCCTAATGACCCTAAAAACTCACTGATTTACTATCAGTCTTCGCATCTGCCACAGCTCCATATTTTGTAACGTCAAAAACTCCTAGTGAACCTATCTTTGTTTGTGTGTGCTTTTGTTGGTAGGCAGGCTAGTATTTAGTTGATACTTATCTTAACTAATTTTCCCGGGTTGTTTTTAGTACTTTATGCCCATATTGAGTATATACCAAAACCAAAATCATTATCAGGAAAAAGAAATATTGACAATGTCAATATTTTCTGGTTCGCATGAAATATTGCTGAAATAATATATAATAAAATTAGAATATTCTTGAGTTCATATGTAGAAGAAACTTAAAAAAAAAGTTCTGGAAGTTGTAGCTAAAATTTAAAACAATTAGTTGGATTAGTTGTTTCAAATGATCAACCTGTACCCCGAGAAAATACACTTGTTGACGGACAGGGCTCATTGCTGTTCGAGCAATCATTTATTAAGGAGAAACATTATGGAAACTAGTGTGGAGCTGTTGTGGTCTCTAATTCTCTTGCATGTTTTTGTTAGGCAAAAGGACAGAGCAATAATGTGTTGATTCTGTGCTAGGAGGTTCAAAAGCAATGTAATTGTTTCTGGAGGTATGATAGACCCCAAAACCGGCCTGCTTACTTACATTATCGCAACTCGCAAGGCAACCAAGAATTGCTCGTCTGTGCTTTGGTTTTATCCGGTCTAGCTGCTTATCTGAGAAGGAGATTAGTATGATGGGATGCAGGCGAAGGAAGGCTTTGTTAGGCTACAGATCAGAAAAGCTATATTGGAGGCCTATCAGGTGGTACATACAATGAACAACACCAGGCAGGAGTTAGCAACTTTGTAGGCACTTGGTCATCTTGAAAACAAGCAGATGAGGGCGCCTAGACGCCTACTAAAGGTTCCTTAATTAAGTTGGACTGTTGGAGAGACCTACACAAGGCTCTCACTGGATGTAAATGTAACATTTTTTCATTTTTGGCAAAAAAAAATAGAAGGAGATTAATAATTTAGTATCAATCTCTCGGAAGTTGAAAGTTTCAAAATTTTGTGGACAAATTAAGACAAGGATGTCTATAATCCTCGTAAAGCTCGTTTAATTTTCAAGGCGAAGAACATCATTGATGTGTTTCAAGCATACGCTTTAGTATTATCTTGCGTACATGGGAAATTAAAGAAATTAAAGGCTATGACGCATGAAGGAACTGAAATGTAATACACGGGAAAGAAAGTGCCTTGTATGTTTTTTTCTGATAGGAAAGAAAAAGTGCCTTGTATGACTTTCACCAAACCTTTGCGGCGCTGGTTCCATCTATGACTGCAGCGCTTGTTTATGAGATCTTGTGGAGTTAGTTGCAGTCCTACTAGTCGTGAATTTTTCAGGTTGTAAACTGTAAAAGTTGTTTGAATAATTACACCTGGTTACTAGAAGTCTAGATTTCTAGTCCTTAAACGCACTCGTTGAATATATGCACTTATACAGTGAGTAGGGTTGCAATAATATGACTTCTAGCGTAGGTGATCTCATATGTTTTGATATAACACCACTAGTATATATATGTGGTCCAGAGTCCATGACCCTTGACCCCTACCTCTACAATTTCAGCCTCACATTCCTCTCCAAGACAGCCAATGGGAAAGGAAAACACAAGAACCAAACCATCTCATTATACAATACTTCCAAGGGCAATTTACCTTCTCCAACACTGCCAAGCTATTGAAGTCCATCCATTGCATGCTAACCTTCCATGGTGTTCCACCTGTTTAAACCAACACCACTAATTGACCAAAGACTTGTATCCAATCCCTCTTCACAAGTAGATAAACCAAATGTGAAAACCATGCTCCAGATAGGCATGAACATTCTCTGTACGTCTACAAAGCATATGCTTTAACCAAACTAAGTGTATTCATTCAAACTAACAGTGAGGAAGATATGGGTTGTGTTTCATCTAAGCAAGTTGAGGCTGCAGTTGTGTCTGATGTCGTATATCGTCCAGCCCCGTCTAGCTTTGCGCTCTTTGACATCAATACTATTGAAGAACCATGGCTTAAGGCAAACATTGATGAAGCACAACATGATGAAAAACTAGTGATTGTCCCAGCTCCTATACTTGAGAAACTCAACACCTTTGAGCTTGCAAATGAGGGGCCTCATTCTTGGTCTGAAGTAAGCAAGGCCTTAGAAGAACTTAAGCCCTGTCTTCACAATCAAAAGCCTTCATTGCCTGAGCCAGTACAACTCAAGGTACATGAAAATACCCCCATCAGTAAACCTCCAATCAAGAGCAACTCCTTCCACACACTAGATGAACTTGATAAGAAGTTAATATTTAACTCAACAAATTTGAAAAAATCTGGGTCGATGACCGAGATGAATCAACATGAGTTGAAAAGGGTCGCGTTGAAGAAGGTTGAGCCAAAGGGAAATGATTCACAACTAGGTGGTATTGCACCTGCACCCATTATTGTTGAAGGTCTTAGGCCAGTGAAGGAGAATATGTTTATCCTAAAAGACAGGATGGAGAGGAGAAAGGATGGGGCAATTATGAAGAGAAAAAACCCACTTGATGATTACCCAGAGAAGTGTCCACCTGGTGGTGCAGAGTCAGTAGTACTCTACACAACAACGTTACGGGGAGTGAGGCGTACATTTGAAAACTGCAATCGTATTAGAACGGTGATAGATTTACATCAAGTGGTGTTCGATGAGCGTGATGTTTCATTGCATGGTCAGTTCTTGAATGAGTTGAGGGAGATGTTGGGTGAAGGGGTAAGTGTCCCTAGGCTGTTTATTAAAGGGAGGTACATAGGAGGTGTGGATGAAGTGATTGAGCTGAATGAATTGGGTAGACTCAGTAAACTACTCAACGCAGTTGGCAGGAGTAGGGAACCTGGGAGTGGTGTCTGTGAGGGCTGTGGAGGATCTAGGTTTGTTCCATGTTTGGAATGTGGAGGAAGTTGTAAGGTGTTGATCGTGGATAAGAAGGAACGATGTGCTCAGTGCAACGAAAATGGGCTAGTACAGTGCCCAATTTGTCATTGATGGTTGAGTTTTGACATGTTCTTGAGTAAGAAACAACTAAATTGTAATGTTCAGTTGAGTAATGTCTGTAATATTTTGTTTTCATTGATGATTGATGTGTCACAATGCCAAATTCATAAGGCATACACCATGTTGATACTGGTTGCAAATCGCTATACAAAGAAATGAAAAGTTTTACTAGCTTGCTGAAATATTCATAATTCCTATGCTAGTTATAACATCGAAATCGCTATAAACTTAAAACTTTGATTAGTAAATATTAGTAAAACGATTCCTATGCTACTTAAAACAATATGAAATTAACTAGTTTAATGGGATATATAGCAAGGGTTTCATTCAGGTTAATTTGATACTGCAACATTATTAAGAAGTCTGTCTAACATGGATGTTGGTAGAAACTTCACTAGAACACTAGAATCTAATGTCAGTACAGCTTATCCCAATGCTGAACTCTCTCTCTTGAGAGGCAGACTTTGGATCGGATGTGAGCTAGGAACAGACAAGTTTCATGATCTCTTACAGTCAACAGTTAAAATGTTATACACTTTGAATTCACTTGATGAACTCTATGTCTTCTCTATATACGAAATGCAAAGAGTTGGAAAACAGAGGTGCTATTCCGCACCCATAAATCATGAACTACTTGTAGTCTTGTAGGTACCCAAAGGTTATGCAAGTACCAGCTAACCACCCCCATCATTCAAATCTCAACTGAAGTACTAAGTACTGACCACAAATCACTGGCATTGTCATACATTGAAAAATGAAAATGTTACGCAACACATGAATAGGATTTATCCGTGAGCGGAGCGAACATTTTGGGAGAAGGGGGGTTATCTTGGACAAAACCAACTTGGTTGGTTTCTCATGCAATGTCCTCATCTCTTCCCTTCTTCTTTTTCTCTTCGCTCTCTCATTCTCCCTTTTCCTCTCTCCCTTTAAATCTCCACTCTCCCTCCATCTCCACCCTCCATCTTCCTCTCCCACTTCGCTTAACCCCCAGAGCAGATATACTAGAATACACGCATTAATATACACAAAAATTTCGAAAATATCGAAAATCAGTCGAAAATAATGTCTGTCTGTCTGTCTGTCCTACACAGTAACTAATAAAACAGAATTCTGGGATAAGCCTATTTTTTTTTTTAAAAAAAAAACCTGAAATGCTTCACTAATCTTCTTCACTTCTCCTTCAACAATGAAAACAAGTGACCTCTTTCTCTCTCACAGAGTTTCCTTTCACCCGCAATGTGAAATTAACCGTACACCAATCTCAAAGGTAAGTTCAATTCCACTTCCAGCTCATTCAAAAAAGTTGCATTTCACTAGAAACATTAAAAGAACTCCTTTTTTGTTACATAGATCATTTACTGTTTACTGTAATGCAAAATATGATTCAGTTTCAAGTCGTAGTATAAGTAAAGATGATTTTATAACAAGGGTATTGAAAGAAAACCCAAGTCAAGTTGAACCAAGGTATAAAATAGGTGAAAAGATTGTTACTTTGAGTGAAAAAGAGAGTTTGAGTAGTAGTAAAGAATCAAACTTTACGCCTAAATGGGTTTTCGAGAAACTGGGCTGGAAGAAAAATGAGGGAAATGAAAATGGAGAGAATTTGGATCCTGTTTATCTTAAGGATTTACTTAGAAATTTTAAAGGGAAGCTTTATGTACCTGAAGAAGTGTTTAAGGTGAATTTATCTGAAGAAGAGGAATTTGATCGAAATTTAGAGAAATTGCCCAAAATGAGTTATGAAGATTTTTTGAAAGCTATGAAGAATGATAAAGTTAAGTTGTTGACTTCAAAGGGGATTAGTAGTGGGATGTCGAATGAGTATGAGTATAAAGATTTTGTTGTGGACTTGAAAGAAATCCCTGGGGACAAGAACTTGCAGAGGACTAAATGGTGAGTTCATTGTCACTTATTTATTGAACTTTTTTTTATGCTTCAGTATGATTGTGTTTAACTTATGTTGCATTTATATTGTAGGGCAATGAGGTTAAATGAAAATGAGGCGAAAGCTATCTTGGAAAGTTACACAGGTCAACAATATGAAATCGAAACGCATATGACGGTGATGTATTTTTTTTTTCTTATTGAAGTATAACTGATTAAATTAACTTCCTTTTATGTTCCAAACTTATGTGAGAGATAAACCTAAGTTGGACGTTGTGATATTTTAAAAAGTAATTAAATAAATAAATAAAACAATATCTTTCTCAGTAAAACTAGTTTAAGTCTGACTTCTCATGGCTTCTATGGGTCTGAAGAGTTATTAGTTTTGGCAGAGCTTGCCCCTTGATAACATTGTTTGCATCATATTCCATCTTGTCACAATGGTTGACACACTAAAGCTTGCTGTTAAAGTTGAGTAACTTCTGTAGTTTTATTTGACTATTGAATCTTGTCTTGCTGTCTTATGCATGAGTATTGCCGTGGTACTATCCGAAGTTGGTTTCTTCAGATTTTGTCAGAGAAAAAGAAAAAGGAGGGCGGGGGGGATCATTAAATGCCTTTTTTAATATTGAATTGAGTGTGACGTGGTGTCTCATGTTGTTAATGACTCTGGTATAGTTAGTTTTTCTAGTTGAGGCTTCTCCTTACACACATCTTATGCACCATCATCAACCTTGATAAAATCGTTATCATGCTAAAGCTTTCTGGTAAAGTTGAGTAACTTCTATTTGACAAATGGGATCTTGTCGTGCAGTCTTATGTGGGGAAGTTGCCTCAGTATCCCCACCCAGTTGCATCTTCAATATCTAGCAGAATGATGGTGGAGCTTGGGATGCTTACAGCTCTGATGGTTGCTGCAGCAGCAGTTGTTGGTGGTTTCCTGGCATCTGCTGTATTTGCTGTGACCAGTTTTGCATATTTTGGCGTCATATACGTCATGTGGCCTCTGGCAAAGCCCATTCTCAAACTTGTACTTGACCTTTGTTTTGGTATTCTAGAAGGTATTTGGGATAAAATTTATGATGGAGGGATATCCTCAAAATTGTATGAATTTTACACTTTCGGTGGTGTCTCTTCAAGTCTTGAGATGTTGAAACCAATCATGCTGGTATTTGTGACTATGGTCCTCCTCATC
Source organism: Coptis chinensis (assembly GCF_015680905.1). Lineage (NCBI taxonomy): Eukaryota > Viridiplantae > Streptophyta > Magnoliopsida > Ranunculales > Ranunculaceae > Coptis > Coptis chinensis. The sequence goes on from NC_141461.1 coordinate 95,454,817, forward strand.
CGATTCACTCTTTCAAGAAGACCGAAGAACTTCAGGAAATGGGTAATGCTTAGTTTCGGACTTTAATTAGGTGGTGACTGTCAGTTACACAGTTCTATGTGTTGAAGTTTTTATTGTATTTCTGCTTTTCGTGTAATGTAGGATATATGGCAAGGAATTGAGTTTGGGCAGTCTAAACCACAGGCTCGAGTTGATGTTAGTATTCTTGAAAATTAGTGACATTTTTCAGCTTTTGGGTAATATGAGGAGTCAAAATTCTTAGTTTTTGTTCAATGGAAATTACCACAGGGTTCAACTGGAGTAAGTTTTGGCGATGTGGCAGGGATTGACGAAGCTGTTGACGAACTTCAGGAGGTGAGTTTATTGTTTATTTTTTAATAAAGCCCAAGTTTGTTTCGTTAAGCAATCTTACCAGAAGCACAAATAGTCTCACAATTAGCATTGCTGTTTTATATGAACAGTGCAGTTGTAATTATCCACTGGACACTATATTTTATCTTGGTGCATGCAATCATTTGCCTAGAATCTTTCTTGTTTTGTTGTTTTCGTATACAAGCACAATGTTTGAGAAGAAGCAACTGTACTTTAAGTATTTCTGTTGGCGCAAAAGGCAGCTCTTGTATTCCACAAATTAGTCTGAGTTCATGTAATCTGCCACTGGTGGCAATTGTCCGAGTATATGACGCCAAAAGTGTCACTGTTATACTTCCATCTACTTCTACATGATATGAAAAAGCTACTAAGTACATATGTTATGTGTTAAATACCTAAGTTTTTCTACGGGAAGTGTATCATAGAAACTGATTATAGTAAGTGGAAATTATATCTGAGAGAACTGGTTTGAGTTTTTTCAACTCATACACTGATATTCCACCAAGCTCACTTTGAGAGACTGAAATGTTTACTCAACAAAATAAACATACATATTTAGATTCATCAAAAAGACCCAAGATGCTGCAGGAGCAGGAGCATGGATAATTATGAGTTAATTGACATTTTATGCTAAGTAGGATTAGTTTTTGTTATTATTGTTAATTATATTATATTTATGAGTTTCACTAGAATAGGAATTTTATTTCGATTGAGACTAGGATTCTTTATTTTGGTCTGTAAATAGACATCTTGTAAGTCATAATCAGATTATTCTTAGATTTGAATGAAATTGAGTATTGGTTCGTAGGAAAATTTGTGGGATTCTCGTTTGCAATCATCGTAAAGACTCCTAAAAGAATCAAGACCATTATCTGCACTTCAGTGCTTCAATCAGTCTTGCACATAAAGAAATAGAATTTAGATGTGGTACATAAAGAGAGAAATATAATATGAGACTTGTCAAAGATGTCATTTACAGACCGATCAATTTTAAGCGAATTTCTTGTACTGTGTCAATTGGTTCAACTGGATAACTGTATGGGCCAATTTAGTTCTTCCATCTTAAACAATCAAGTTCCAGCGTGGTGGAATATTTTGTTAATTAGAATCATTAAATTGGTCGATGTATTCACATACTTAGCATGGATCAAATTTAAATAATCCTCAGGATGGAGATGGGACAAATCGTGGGTTAGAGGTTGACGGTTACAACCCAAATTAAAATGTGGTTTTAAATGATTATTAAACATATTAAAGATTTGTTTCTAGATAAATCGTGGTGAAAGGTCGTAGAAAGTTAGAACTTACATTTAGACGATATACTGGGACATATTACAGAAAGTTAGAACTTACAGAGTTGATTCTGTAATTCACAATATCGAAAGTAGTTTTTATTTCCTTGGAGGTTGTAATGAGTAGAGGTGTAGAACTTGTTGGACCACGTATTACTCTTTGAGTCAAGGTGTGAGGAACTTCTAAGAAAGATACTAACTAGTAGAATAGATAAGCAAAATATAAGATACACCATCTATAATGAGGATCACCTTAATAATAGCACGATAATATTTTTCCATATTGTGCCACTTACTTTCATGTAGTTTGTAAATATTTAAAACTCATTCTAAGCTAATTGACTTTTTGAGAAGAAAAAGAAGAAGATGCATTGACTAAAGTGGTGGTTGTTTCATCTTCAAAAGAAAAAAAATGGTGGTTCTTTGAGTCATTGCATAAAGGCCATTACTGTTTAACAACAAGTATCTTTTCTTTGTTCAATGTATTTTGTTCCTTTGTTCATATTGGGTATTACGCATGGACTTGCATGTTGCAGCATATTTCTATACTGAAGGTCCTGTGGATGTTTTCAGGGTTACAATGTAAAGTTGTATTATAATAAGCGATCTAACTTTGTTTATATATTCTATCAATTAGTTGGTGAGGTACTTGAAGAATCCAGAACTGTTTGATAAAATGGGAATAAAACCGCCTCACGGCGTCCTTTTAGAGGGACCTCCTGGATGTGGAAAGGTTAGTGTTACTTTTGAAACTGCTTTGCAATGACCAAGTTTGTCAGTTAGTAAATTTTCTTAAAGATCGCCCATTCATTGTGTTTTTCTCAGACCTTGGTGGCAAAGGCCATAGCTGGTGAGGCTGGTGTTCCCTTCTATCAAATGGCTGGGTCAGAATTTGTTGAAGTGCTAGTTGGTGTTGGTTCTGCTCGCATCCGGGACCTGTTCAAGAGAGCGAAGGTGATTATACTGCTTCGATGTATAGCCATAAATGTATTTTCTTCTGTAAAGGACCAAAAGGTTTATCGTACTTTGAAAATTTTCAAGATGTATAACACTATAGTTTTAATAATTTTGATATAGGTAATTTGTCTTCAAAGGGTATCCCTCCATGGATTATGGGTGTAAGACCATAGATATGTTTTGTTATCAGTAGAGTAATTATATTGATAAAACAGCATAGTTTTACATCAACACACAACCCAGGCAACCAACATTAGGGTTACCTGTGGTTGACCCATATTTAATAGGTACAAAAGCATAATCTTCAAAGTGAATCCTAATTTGTTAAGATGTGTGTGATTTAAACTCAAACACAGACAACATACATTCACTACTGCATGCTTTCCCTCCCTTTTTGGATTTATATATATAACATACTTATCACTTTATCAGGCTTTGTATTGTTATGTATTTCTCATTTGATGCATAATTTCCAGTTAAGGCACTTGACAGGGCCTTTACTGTAATGGCATCATCTTTTGTTTAGCTGTTCATTGAATGTAATTTTGTAATAAAGTAATTTTTTTGCATGCAGGTGAACAAACCATCTGTTATCTTCATTGATGAAATTGATGCATTGGCAACACGGTACGAATGATGCTACAATTGTCCTTCAGTTAGTAAGGAACTTGCAAAAAGAAAAAGAAAAAGTTACTAATGAACAAATTGCATTGAATTTTTCAGTCAATACTCCTCAAAGGCGCAAAGTGTTGACATGCCCCATATATACATATTTGTCACCCCTATCCTGATGCAACTTACTATAAGCCACCTAAATGCCGCCCCATCTTCAAAGTTTGTAGACTAACCTCCCATTATACTCCTAAAAGCCCTAAACTATGTTACCCCTTTGAACACCCTCGTGACATCGTCAAGTGTCTCACCCTTCTCTTCAATTATGCACTGCAAAATTGTAAACAGATCACCTTCCCAAGGCAATTGCCTTGAAAGAGAATGATAGGGGTGTAGAAGACATTGTATTTAATCAGATGCCATGATGCCATCTAATGTTCTGTTGACCGAGATGACTTGTATATTTAACTTACTCTGCTATTTTGTTTATATGCCTTGCCTTTTTTTCTCTTGTCTCATTGTTAAGAGCTGATTCAGTGATTTTTCTTTATCTTTCTGTTGCTTTCAACGTCACTTACTGCCCATTCAATCTGTAATATTCTGTTTTTTAATGCTTGATCAGGCGCCAAGGATTATCTAGTGAATCCACGAATGACCTCTACAATGCTGCTACACAGGAGAGGGAAACTACTCTGAACCAGCTCCTTATAGAATTGGATGGGTTTGATACTGGTAAAGGTGTTATATTCTTAGGTGCGACCAATCGTATGGACCTGTTAGATCCTGCACTTCTCAGACCTGGCCGATTTGATCGTAAGGTTTGTTTCTATGACTGATATATGCAGTATTTGTTTAGATTGTCCACGTGAACTTCATTTGAGAGTAATTTGTCTTTGCTGAAGACTGGAGAGAACACTTGTTAGTCATATATTTAAGTCTCACATTGGTCATATATTTAATTACGTTGTAGATAAGAATCCGTCCTCCTGGCGCTAAAGGAAGATTAGCCATCTTAAAAGTCCATGCTCGTAAAGTGAAAATGTCACCCACAGTGGACCTGTCCAGTTATGCGCAGAACTTACCAGGTAAAACAGTTTTATCTGGCAATGTTCCCAATTGGTTGCATGCTGCTGCTTATTTCATGTTCATTCTCAGATGAAAGGATTTGTCCTTGATCAGTACTAATTGTTAAAGCATGATCTGAACTTGCGTAGTGTGTACAATATAAAATGCCTAGCGCTAGACAAAGTTATTAGCAAAAATCTAGTTCGACTGAGACTCAATTTAGTTAAAGTTTTAAAAAATAAAATGGAATAAACATTGTCATAGAAGATAGTGTGGAATTTCAGTGAAATTGTATACACTAAATAATTTAGTTATTCTCTGTTACAAATATATGAATCAATTTATCAGAAGGAATCATTCATGTAACTTGTTTTTGGACCTAAATTTCATTAATGATATGCACATTTAACGTGAAATTTTGGCCCATCATTGTGATCACAAAGCCCATAATTAAGGAAATAGAAATCCAACTCCAGCTAATTTTATCTGTACTGGTCCTGCATAGTGCCAGCTAAGTGGTTACTTGTCCCATAAATCAATCAGAAAAGAAAGTTAAATAAAAGAACCTATGGCCTATATTATATCCCAATGCCTCCTCTGATATTCATGATCTTAAACATAAGCTTTGACAAAGAGGGACAATGCCACAAGCCATAGCTCTTTTTAACGAGAATACATTAGCTTCAATCACTGCATGTCTGTACTTTAGCAAGTTGTGAAGGTGAATAGATTCTCTATAGGTTTATAACTGTACGTTGTATTTACATCTCCTTTGATCAATGTAGTTTAGCATACAGTATTTATGTCCTTCAATTTGGTGCATTGTTAAATTTAATTTGATAGCTATATATCTCACACTTTGGTTCAGCACTCTGTCCTTCATAGAAGGTTACAGTTAATGCAGTAATATCTATTTCAGTGGTGAAGTGCCTCCTTGAAACAGAAACTAACATTTTGGTTAATCAGGGTGGACAGGAGCAAAACTGGCGCAGCTACTTCAAGAGGCTGCATTGGTGGCAGTTCGGAGAGGGCATGGATCTATCCTTCAGTCAGACGTAGATGATGCAGTTGACCGCTTAACTGTGGGACCAAAGCGTGTAGGGATTGAGTTGGGTCATCAGGGGCAGTGTCGTAGAGCAGCTACTGAGGTTGGAACTGCAATGACAGCCTATTTACTGAAGCGGTATGAGGACGCTAAGGTGGAATCCTGCGAACGCATCTCAATCATTCCTCGTGGCCAGGTTATAACGTTGTTTAATTGAAATTCCATCAAACATTTATTTTTTGTTCATAATGGAGGCTCTGTCTTACCTCCATCTGGACCTAACTTATTCATACAAGGGTGAGTTCCGTATAATGGTAGTAGCTTATGCCAATATAACACAGTACATCTGAGTTCATTCGCCATTTATTTAAGATAATTAGTCAATAACAGATAGTACAAAATGTTAAGCTAATTAATTCATTGGCTTGTATGTCATGTATTTCTAAGTAGGTCCAACCATTCAATTACTCTCTGACAAAACCATTTGTTAACTGATGCGTGCAGAGTCTCTCACAAATTGTATTTCATCGTCTTGATGATGAGTCTTATATATTTGAGCGTCGACCTCAGCTGTTGCACCGACTTCAGGTATGGTCACTTAGTCTACTATTGTCTTCTCTTCCGTCCGTTTGATAATGATCATCAGTATGTTTTCCCATGTAATAGGTGTTACTTGGCGGTAGGGCTGCTGAAGAGGTTATTTATGGACGAGACACATCTAGAGCTTCTGTTAGCTACCTTGCGGATGCGTCTTGGCTTGCTCGTAAAATTTTGACAATGTGGGGTTCCTTCTTTGGTACCTTGACCCAGAATGCGGCAACTTTTAGATATTTCTTACTTACTGTATCATTATTTTCTTCCATCAGATGGAATATGGAGAAATCAATGACCATACATGGAGAGCCACCTCCTTGGAGGAAAAGGGTTAGCTTTGTGGGACCAAGGCTCGACTTTGAAGGATCACTTTATGATGACTATGATCTTATTGAACCCCCAATCAACTTTAATTTGGATGATGAAGTTGCTCAGAGAACTGAAGAGCTAATCCGTGACATGTACGAAAGAACAGTTTCTTTGCTGAGGAGACATCATGTAGCTCTTCTCAAAACAATTAAGGTGTGTACCCCTGATCTTTTCATGTTCATATCAAAGAGGGAACTCTTCGAGGATGATAAAACATCTTAAATATGTGAGTATGGCGTATATTTGAAGTAATCATATGCAAGGATGATTAAGTTGTGTACTATACAAGTTTTAATCTTCATTTTAGCCTTCATCTTCATCAACAACTCCATCATTTCCATCATCATAGTTATTGTCACCACCGCTTGGTACAATTTTTTGCAAGGAAACCATAGGCCGTATTGCGGCTGCACTAACAGAAATTCATTAATTCCTTGGAATCTCCTTTTCTCCCCTCAAACAATTGATACTAAGAATAAAAAAGCAAAATATCTTGTTATTGTTGTAACCTTGATGTTGTAGCCTGTGGGTTGTATGCTGTTGAGAAACTGGGAATGTTTGTGCCAACTGTAGTTAACTCCAGAAAAATAAAAGGTATAGTAGGTATAGTTAATCTATGGTATACGATAAGAATTAAACAAATTTTCAGATGAATAAAGTTTTTAAGTTCAGGCCAGTTATTGAATTGGTTTGGTCTACACCTTCTAAAGTTCTAATTTATTTCTTGGGCATAGACAGGACCTGAAGCGTCTATCTTGTTGACATTGTTTTGCACTGATGTCTGCCAACTTGAAGTTACTGAAAATGATCCCTTTGCAGGTCCTCCTGGATAAGAAAGAGATCAGTGGAGAACAAATTGAGTACATTCTGGATCAATATCCTGCAGAAACACCTGTAAGGCATCTTTTGGAGGAGGAGAGTCCGGGGAGCTTGCCATTTTTTGAAATGGAGCGGGAGCGTGATTTTGAATTATCCTTGCTAACAGAGTCAAAAGGGGATTTACATTAGTGAGATGAATTTCCATGTAGATTGTGTAACCAGTTGACCATCCCAGAGGAAGGAAACTTCTCCAATCCCAAGTGGCTTTAGGAAGAATTGAAGGGTAAAACTAAAACTGAAGCTATCAGTGAAAGGTAGTGCTTTTATGTGACATTGACATTGCTTTGCAATTCACAAGAGGCCCGTTGTGAAAGTGAAGTTATTCGGCTGATCAGATGCTTCAGCTGGTTGAGCGACTGAAACCTTTGTTGATCGGATATAAAAGGCTTCAGCTGGTTGAGCGACTGAAACCTGTAGTGAGAAAATAGGTCGTTATTGAGAGGTGAATGCCATTGCTTTGGGTTGTTTTGAGAGGATAAATGCCATTGAATTTTGTACAGTTGTTTTGAATTTGATAAAAATTTTGATTTTAAACAAATTTTTTCATTTAATTTTTGACTACTAATTCCGGACCTGACTTTGTACAATTTTATATCTACTTAGTATTCTAGAGAGAAGTGACACGAACAATCCACTATTTCCTATGATAAATGTGTTCCATTATATATTTAATAAGGTGAATCACTGTTACAATCGAGGGGGGAAACATGGTACAGTAGATAGGTGTCTTTGTTGCATACAAATTCTAAGATGATCCCTTGGAAAATAACATAAGTTATGAAAGTATTGAAAGAAAAGGGTATGTGATACATGTGAGTATGTCGTCCTCACTGACTCCTAGAATTCACAGTTCACATCCTGCATCAGCTCTCCAGAGAAAGCTCTTCTTTGTCCTCAAGGGCTTTTAATGACGTTGATGTGATCCTTCTTTCAAAATTCAGCTTTGACTTGCCTAACAAAAATCAAAGATGATTGAAAGATCATAGTAAAAAATAGATGAACAAAAATCTAGATTTTAAAATGAAGTGCCGAGCCCATGACTAAATCAATACATCTCAACATCTGTATGCCAAAGTCTGCTAATATATTATAGCCAACCACACGCAGCAACCCATAAAAATATGCCTGAATGCAATTGAAGATGCAGCACTACCTAACAAGCCAATATAACAGTAATGAAAGAAAATCTATCTCAAATTTCTTCTGTAGTGTTAACTAAATGATGAGTTCCCATAAAATATGTACATCACTAGCCCAATACACTCACACTGCTATCCAGTAACTTAAACATCCATTTATGTACCAGATCGAATATGCAGCACACTAAATAAAATGTTATGAAATAAATCAAATAATCAAAATTTCCAACTTCACGTTTTAGTTTCATTTTGTGTGTGGGCCTCTGTATGTGTGTGTGTTAAGGGAGGAAATAGCAGCTACTACAATAATTTATAGTTTTACGTTGATATACTAACAAAGTAACAGACCAAAGAAACAGAAATACAAAGAAGAATATGCGCGGCAGACTTATTACTGGATGAACACCCCAAAAAAAAAAGGAACTGACGAAAAGTCGAAAACCAACTCCTAACCACACTATTTCAAGATATAACTAGTTAACCACAGAGTCAAATTGAGCACATTACCTTTAACATAGCCTTTTAGCAGGTGCTTGAGAAGCATTAGCATTTCTTTACAATTTGGTCCACCTTCCGCAAACAAGTCCACTAAAATAGAAGTAGTTTTTACATCTGGTGAGAAGCCCTTGTCAAGCATGGTATTGAGAAGTTGCATTGCCTTGTGGGTATCCTTTTTTTGTTCTAGCAATCCTTGGACCATGATATGGAATGTGAAATCATTTGCAGCAAAACCCTTCTCTTGCATCTCATAAAACAAATCCTGGGCTTCTTCCAATTTCCCTTCTATAAAAAATCCATTAATCATCACGTTGTATGTGCTAGTGTCAGGTTTCAACTCCCTAGTTGAGAGACTATAAAAGATTTCCTTTGCCTCAACTAATTTTCCTTCTTTGCACATGCCATCAATAATGCTGTTGTAAATCGGTACATTAGCTTTCGCTCCATTATGTTCCATCACACGGAACAGTTCCATTGCTTCAGCAGAACAACCATTTCTGAAGAGGCCATCTATTAATGAACTATATGTGATCTGGTTTGGTTTTTCCCCACAAGTTATCATGTCTTTCAGAAGCTCTTTTGCAACCGAAACTTCTCCACTCTTGCAAAATCCACCTATCAGGGTATTATAGGTTATAGTGTTGGGTTTGAATCCCTTGAGTTGCATCTCCTTGAAAACTTGAACTGCCTCATCCATCCTCTTAGCCTTGCAATGGCCATTGATCAAAATGCTATAGCTAACTACATTAGGTTTAAACCCTTTTTGAGACATCACTTGTAAGAAATCAACAGCATCCTCTGTCCTACCTTGTTTAAAAAGAGCATCCACCAAAATGTTAAAAGTTCTGACATTCGGTGTGACATTCTGTGCCAACATTTTGTCAAAAAATGCATGGATTCTATCCATCGACCAGATCTGCATAGCCCGCAAATCAAAGAGCTGTAGGTGATAACATTAGGTGTAAGGTTTGTGGAGGTCATTTCCTGAAATAGATTCAATGCCTCGTCCACCAAATTCTCCTTACAAAGGGTGTCGATAAGCATAGAATATATATGAACAGTCGGAGGAAACTTTTTGTTTTCCATTGCCCTCATGAATCAAAGAGCAGCAGTAGAATTCACAGACTTACAAATCCCATTCATTACTACCCCATAACTGACTTCATTGCATGGATATCCGTTTTCCAGCATTTGGGTAAAAAGATCCATTGCATCGGCCACTTTACCCCCTAAACAGACCCCCTTAAGCAGAGTGTTCAGAGTAACAACATTAGGTGTAAGGTTTGTGGAGGTCATTTCCTGAAATAGATTCAATGCCTCATTCACCAAATTCTCCTTACAAAGGGTGTCAATAAGCATAGCGTATATCTCAGCAGTCGGAGGAAACTCTTTGTTTTCCATTGCCCTCATGAATTGAAGAGCAGCAGTAGAATTCAGAGACTTGCAAATCCCGTTCATTACAGTCCCATAACTGACTTCATTGCATGGATATCCGTTTTCCCGCATTCGGGTAAAAAGATCCATAGCGTCGGCCACTTTACCCTCTACACACAGCCCCTTAAGTAGGATGTTTGAAGTAACAACACTAGGTGTAAGGTTTGTGGAGGTCATCTCCTGAAATAGATTCAATGCCTCATTCACCAAATTCTCCTTACAAAGGATGTCGATAAGCATAGCGTATATATGAGCATTCGGAGGAAGCTGTTTCTTTTCCATTGCCCTCATGAATTGAAGAGCAGCAGTAGAATTCAGAGACTTGCAAATCCCATTCATTACAGTTCCATAACTGAGTTCATTGCATGGATATCCATTTTCCAGCATTCGGGTAAAAAGATCCATAGCATCGGCAACTTTACCCCCTTTACACAGCCCCTTAAGTAGGGTGGTCAGAGTAACAACATCAGGCTCAAATCCGCGTTTCAGAATACTCCCTAAAACAGCAAAACCGAAAACCGAAATCCAACAATTGATTAGTGTATTAAGTGTAAAAATATCAGGTTGAATACCCGTCCATTGGAGATAATAAAGCAATTGATTAGTGTATTAATGGTTAAAAAAATCAGGTTGAATACCATCGAACAGGCATCCATCCTTTTACATCTGTCCCGAGATAGATAAAGAAAAAGACAAGAAAAAATTAATCGAACAACAGATGGTTCATCTTTTTCATTTTTCTTTTCCATGGACAGGACCTGAAGGCTGAAGCGTCTATCTTGTTGATGTCTACCAACTTTAAGTTACTGAAAATGATCCCTTGCAGGTCCTAGAACAAATTGAGTACATTCTGGATCAATATTTTGATTAAAGGAATTAAAGGAATCAATATTCTGGATTAAATGGCAAACAAAGTAATTCTGGATCTATGTATGATTTGTACTCAATTGTTGTTGGTTTTTTTCATTTCATCACAAACAGCATAGAGAGTTTTCCATAACAGCATAGATTTGAACTTATTTCTACCATTTCTCTTCTTACATGGTATATCAGTGTCATCATTATTCACTTTTAAAGAGCTACAGCAAAACATGAATTACTAGGACAAAGACATGCATATATAGTCCGTTTTTATTTCTCAAAAGTACATCTAAATTAACGGATTTAACGCCATGCACATGTTCATACGGCATAAATGAAATAATTTACTTATATCAATTCTGAAACTTAAATTGGGTTCTTATCTTAGATTTTCAACTACTACTGCATATCTTGTGTACGAAATGGACATCTTGCATGTGTAAGGCTCCCTCTGAAACACCAATGTCATTACACACATTGTAATGAGTAACCTGGACCCAGATCCCCGCATTTCTAGCCTGAGCTTAAAATTGCCGTGGTTCCTTTTCAGCAAATCTGAAAATTACCGTGTTAAAATTTCTACACCCAACAAAAGATTCCTCCCCACGCGTATTGGTCAATCCAGCAACCTTTTTTGACTTGGAAGAAAATCACAGTGCGTGCAAGCTTAGCATGCATGGTGACTTTCTTCACAAGTGACTTTTTTCGCACTTTCTTCACACTTTCTCTAGAGTTGGCTTCTTCAATTCATTTTGTAATATTATAAAGAGATACAAGAGTGTGCTTTCCTGAATTGCATTGTTCTACAAGAGTGAGTGGAGTCTAAGAGTGTGATATGATTGTATGTATAAACTTTCTGCTTGGTGTTTGTTCTTGATCAGATCAGCTTATTCCATTTAGTCTATAACATCAGTTCCTACGAACCAACTATAAGGTAAGTTATATATATTATATTTTCATCTACGTGCCTTATTATAGATTAAAGTATTAGTGCTGTTCTTCTCTTTATGTATAATATAATTAACATTTTATGTTTTGCAAACAAACATTAATTTTTATTCGATGAAGTTGGGTTAATTAATTCTAGTTATAGTCTAGATATGGCCATGGTATTATTATGTCATGCTGTCAGAACACTTAAAACCAGATCCATAGTCTACTTGTTCATCTGAACTATCTACCTATGAGTTGGTTCTTTAATTTGATAATTGCTATACACAAATTGGTGTGAGAGTTGGGAAAATGCATTTTTGTTTCTCGCTTTCTAGTTCTGATTTTCGTAAGATTGGTTAAGGTACCTTCACTCTTTAACAACTAGTATGTTGTAATGGCAGGAATGGAGAAGCAGTAATTGGCTTTTTTCATTTCATAATCATTATCATATACAAACAGCAGAACGAAAGAGCTTTCCATAACTTCTGTGTGGTGCTCTGCATAGCTTGGTCGATCTTGGACTAGTACTCAGCTTAACATCACCTGATCAATTATATTATAAGGTCAGTTCATTACAAAAAATTTCTTCCTTGTTTGTTGTTGTTGTTGTTATTACACACTTGATTATTACTCTTTTTCTAATCTGTTAAAAATATTATCCTACGTTCCATTTGTATGTTTATCTACTAATTCTCCACCTTTATTACTTTTTTTTTTAATCATCATTCATTGTTAAATGTTAACAACATAACCATGTTTTGCAAACTTAAACTCTTGATCCATCACTTATTTGAAATCTGAGCTAACCAATTCTACTGATAAAGTCCAATGATGACTATCTCTTAAAACTGATTTCTATTTTTAGCTGCTAATTCTCCACCTTTACATGATTTTAAATGTGCAGATATCCAGTTTGTACTTGAACGTTTTCCTTTGGTTCTTGTTATTAGAGGTTCAGAGAACAACCAACTGCCCAAACAACAAGTGAGATTATACATATTCTCTATTTACTTAATGTTATGTATTTTACATATATTCTACTGGAGTAGCTCTATCATGTCTCATTCACTTTAATTAGCAACCAATGTGTTGTAATGACAGGTATGGAAGTTGTTGCATCAGTAGTTGGAAGCGTACTGACTTGTGCGCTTAATCAGTTGGGTGTCAAAAGTCTGAGTGAAGAAATTCAGACATTGAAAAACAAAAAAGGAGATCTGATTGCCAAAGCAAAGGAGGTGAAAGAAACATTGCGAATTGCAGAGGTAGAACAAGGAAAGAAGCGCACAAGTGAAGCACAAAATTGGTTGACTAATGCCAACAATGTTATAAATAAGGCAGATGATGTGGACAAGGAAGCCAACGTGGGAAGGACATGCCTAAGTGGAGTTTTACCGAATTGTTGTTCACGACTGAAGTTGCAAAAACAAATTTTGAAGTGCGTTGAAGTGATGGATGAACTCTTAAATGAGGCTAGTCTTTTCTCAAAAGAGTCTTTAACGTTTTTGGGAATGGAGATGCCGACTACAATACTGATTGGTAGTACTGCTGATAAGAATTTCAAGATGGTTTGGGAATATATAGTAGGTGATGAGTTTGAGAAAATTGGTGTATACGGCATGGGTGGCGTGGGAAAAACCACCATTATGAAGAAAATAAGTAACCAGCTTGTACAAGAAGGTAGACGTTTTGAAAATGTTTTGTGGGTTACTGTATCTAGAGATATTGATGCTCAAAAACTTCAACAGCAGATTGCGAAAATAGTCGATTTGGATCTTTCTGCTAGACAAGATGAAGCTAGTAGATCGGCATCACTGTTCAGTGCATTGCAAAGAAAGGGAAAATTTGTACTTTTCTTGGACGACATATGGGAAGCATTTGATCTACATGAGCTAGGAGTTCCCGAACCTTCAAAAGACAATGGGTGCAAGATAGTATTAACTACTAGATCATTGGAAGTGTGTCATGAGATGCAGTTCGACAAATATATGAAAGTGGAGCAGCTTTTTGATGACGAAGCATGGGAATTGTTTGTAGACAATGTCGATGAAAAACTTGCTCCCGAAGTGGAAAAGTTTGCAAAAGCAATTGTTGCGGAATGTTGTGGTTTGCCCCTTGCAATCATCACAATTGGTCGATCTCTAAGAAGAAAAGATGTTGATGAGTGGCAAGTTGCATTATCAGATTTGCGAGAATCTACAGGTTTGAACATGGCCATGGAGGAGAAAGTCATTCAGCATCTGAAATTCAGTTACGATCAATTAAGGGAAAATCATCAGAAGTGTTTCTTATATTGTGCATTGTATCCTGAAGATTATGAAATCGACACTAGTGAGTTGATTGAGTATTGGGTTATGGAAGGATTAGTCAAGGGATCCAACAAAGAAGATGAAATGCTTCGTGGCCGTGTTATACTAAATATACTAAAGCGTTGTTGCATGCTAGAAGAAGTTTCTTCAGAAGGTCGTGGTTATAGAGATGAAAGGGATTTTGTTAAAATGCATGATTTGATTAGGGATATGGCCATTTACATCACGAAATCAAAACCTAAATTCATGATCAGAACTGGGCTTTCATCAACAAAAATACCACATGAAGGTGATTGGTCGGAAGATCTTGAGAGGGTTTCATTTATGGGAAGTCGTATAGAAGATATTTCAATTACTCCTAAATGCCCAAAACTCTTGACATTGATCCTTGCTTCGAAGTATCATGAGCTGAAGCACGTTGCACATGGTTTTTTTATGCACATGCCAAAACTAACGGTTCTGGATTTATCTCGGACTGGTATTGAGTCATTACCAGATTCACTTTCTGATTTGGTGAATCTTCGTGGTTTACTCTTAAGTTATTGTCAAAATTAGTTAGAGTGCCTTCTCTATCCAAGCTTCAGTCACTGAGAGTGTTGAAGCTCATAAATTCTGCCATAGAAGAACTGCCTCATGGGATGGAAATGTTGGTCAGCCTCAGATGCCTTGATCTCAGTTACAATCGTAGATTGAAAGAAATGATCCCCTCGGGATTCATATCCAAGTTTTCCTTACTTGAAGAGTTAAACTTGCTGGGTATAGAACCGGAATATGTGTATGCGCGAGAAAGAGTGGGAGATTTCGTGCAGGAACTCTCAAGCTTGACACACTTGGAGAATCTTAGAATCAAATTTCATGAGCTGTCGGACTTTATTGCTTATAGAAACTTTGAAAAGTTAAAAAAGTATTTTATTGACATGGAAAGCGACATATATCCCAGAAGTCAGCACGAGAGAATTCTATGTTTGTCCAATTCAAAGGGTATTCCTTGCAATGCCCTCCGACTTCCGAAAAGCATTCAATTTCTTAAAGTTGAAGATTTCAATGAAATCTCAAGGTTATCAGAGCTGCCCTTAAATGATTCAACAGACCTAAGAGAAATTTTCATTGGTTTCTGCAATTCAATGGAATTCATAGTACCAGAAGATGAAGAGGGCATCTTCCTACAACGGATCGAGACAATGCATATCGGATCGTGTAAGAGTCTAAGCAAGATATATGAGAAGGTCCCATCACACGGAGCTTTTCTTTGTTTGAAGAATTTGGTGATTGAGGATTGTGATAATATCAAAGTTTTCTTGTCGTCTAGGTTGCTACAACACTTTCAATACCTGGAAGAGATCAGAGTGGGGTATTGTGCGATATTGGAGGGACTAATTGTAGAAGAAGAAGAAAAAAAGCATGTGAAATTGATTATACTGTCGCACTCCCGAGGTTGCAGAAGTTGTGGCTCTCGAATCTACCGAAACTGAAGAGCATTTGGAAGGGCATGATGGTTTGTGACTCTCTTCAAATAGTTCAAGTATACAATTGTCCTGAATTGAAAAGGCTCCCTCTGTTCAACCAAGAACATCAGTCAGCCCCACCTTCTCTCAAAGAAATCCATGGAAACAAAGAGTGGTGGGATTCACTTGAGTGGGATTACCCAAGTCCTGAACATCTCTTTCAAGAGCTCGTGCGCTTTCTCGGAAGGTATGACGATGATGAAGATGGTGGTGATAATGATGATGATGATCGTGATGATGACAAAGAAGAAGAAGATGATCCGTAAGTAAAGGCTTGTATTCTTTCGAAGGATTCAAACGTGGGATTGAAATGATCTTTTTCTCGAAAATCTTCGTTTTTTGGCTTCAATCGGTTTTCCTTTCTGCTTTCGATCAAGGTATGTGTCATGTTCATCCGTAGTTTCAAGCTTTTCATCAGAAACTTTATTTCTTTTTAGGATTTTCTTTGATTTTTTGCCGTTTTTAAAGATTTTTAAATAATTTGTTGTTCAATTTATCCACAGACAAATTCGAATTTGTATTGATTTTTTGTGGAGATTCAGAAATTCTAGTCTTGTTTTGGTTTCAATTGATTGGAATTTTGAATTTGGTTGTTTTGTTTTTTCAGCTGAACTGATTTATAGAGTTTTCGATTGCGGGAATCGTCACCGATAGTATTGCATTAAGGTTATAATTATTCATGGATTTGAATGTATATGGAGATTCCTGGTTTGTTCATATGTCAGGAATTAATTTGGTGAGTTGGCATTATGATAACAAACTAGTCAAACTATTGGTTTGATATGCAATCATATGTTTGCACTTTTACGCTATACAATGATAATTCCTCGTATTACATGTTAACATAGTCCGAAAAATCTCACTGTAGTAGTTCCCTAAACCTGAATAGTAGTAATTACATTACCATTGACTCACAAACAGGGCCAAGGTTGAAAGTTGGTGTTAGGCACCAATTGGTCCTACCAATATAGTCCCCTCCAGTTAATGGGATCTGTTGAAGCGTGTTTAATTTGATTTATTTCATTTTCCTGAAGAAAAAATCTCACATATACCATGATAGTTGTCCTTTACATACTTGGTATTGGAGTTCTTCTGAACTGTTATATAACTTCTTCTCAAGCATAGGCTTAGGTTCTTTATTTATATTGGCATGATTGAATATAGGTCACCGACATATTTTCCCCTCCAAACATTTCAAACTGAAGCCAAATTCAAGAATCTTCAAGTATTGTTGCTCTTGAGTCAAGCACTGATTCTACTTTAATGTGTTTGACAGGTAGAAAAATTCAAAACTGCCAGTAGGATAGTAGCCGCCTGCTTGTCATACAGTTTGGTCTTTGACTTGTGCTTGTTTTATGGGCTGCTATTACTCAAAGAAAGTTAAACGATCGCCTGGTTACGAGGAGCCTACAGTTCTTGCTTCAGAAACCCCTTGTGAGTATGTTTTAGTTATTTGTATGCGTATCTCATTTCAAAATTTCAATCATGAACTCTGTTGTCAAAGGCGGCACCCTGATGGCGAAGGAGGCAATTTTTAATGTATGTATGTGCTTGACTTATCAAGAAGCATGTTATAGTACACAAGACACATGTTATCATGCAGAATATTGAACTAGAGATGTGGATTTAGAGATGGGAATATGTGATCTTAAAATCTAGTAAATATCATATCATTTTATCGACTGTGTTTAACACAGTTTTGATCACACTGACTTTGGGGAGCCATACATTTTTTTTTATGCACACAAGTAGGGATTTTATTAGAATAGAACCAGAAATGAGTTACAGAGAGGTGATTGGTAAATAATCAATTGAAAATTTTAAGCATTTCATTTCGGGTGTTCAAGACCAAATTTATATGCTTACAAAAGTCCGCGATTAAACAAATGTCTCAACTTATAATGAAATGATTAGAAGTCTTCGACCAATACTTTTCAATTTTGTATGTGCAACAAAGGGTCATTCATAATGAGTCCCAAAGGGCGTACCACATGACTGAATATAAGACATCAGACGTTCAGACCAAATTATTCAAGGCATACAACATTTCAATGTGTAAGAATCTGATTCTTAAACCAGTTTGTATGTAACTTTTGTTGCATGTTTCAGTTAAAGGAGATGGTGTTGGCTCTTTTGATTGAGTCTGATCTGACCCGCATTGAGGATGTTGTCGAAACAATCGTGGATAAGGTCATCTTCTCTCTCTGGAATTGTACACTTACCTTATATTTGTTTGTTATATATTCTCATTGCTGTCTTGCTACAGACATTTAATAACGCAGATTCAAAAGGTGATGGAAGGACAAATATGCATCAAATGGCTGCACGGTTATTATCATCTCAGACAATTAATGGCCGTGGTGGTATATGGACATATGGAAGGACAAAAAAGCACCGTTTCTGCATTGGGGCTGGGAATGCGCACGGTTGTAGAAATGAAGAGCCTCGTCTCACAAAGACTCTGGAGGACTGGAGGAGGACATCAAAGTTGGTAGTGTCGGGCTGCAACTGCTTGGATCAGTTGAACAAGAAGCAGAAAAGTTTAAGGACTTGTTGGTAAACGAACCTGGTGTGGCGCCATGCAATCCTTGAAAAGTTTAAGGTGCAAGTTTTGAGTAATGGAAAATCATTGGATAAGACAGAGTTCCAAACTATGGCGAGTTGAGGATTTCACTATTTCAGAGAGGATACGGACATAGAGTGTTAGCCCCCTAATGCTTGAACGAGGGCCAAGGTGGTAGACAGTAAGTAAGTAGGATTTCCTAACGTGTAACCAATACCACACTTCAAAGATTTTCTGCACGTACGCCTTCATTCCCTGGCCAGTTTCCTAAACCAATTAGGAATGTAACCTAAACGAAAGCTATATAGAAATAGAACTTTGGTTGTTTCCTAATCGAATTTCAATTAGAATTAGCAATCCTCTTATATATTTATTTAATGTAAACGCTAAGGCCTTACAATTAGCAGTCCCTCTTTTTTCCGTGGTAGTTGAGTTTGATTGTTTTTTTTTTTGGAGATAATAGATTTTAGCTTTTGTAGATTGTAAATTTTGGAACTAGCTAGATTAATTGATGTTCTTCCATTCAATTTCCTCTCACTTCCGCAACGCATTCAATTTCTTCAAGTTGCAGAATTTAACCAAAACACAAGGTTATCAAAGTTGCCCTTAAATGATTCGCAACAGGACCTAAGACAACTCGTGATTATTTCCTGCGATTCAATCGAATTCATAGTACCAGAAAACGAAGAGGGCATCTTCCTACAACGGATTGAGAGCATGAGTATCAAATCATGTCAGAGTCTAAGCAAGATATATGAGTCTAAGCACACAGAGCTTTTCCTTGTTTGAAGAGGTTAGAGATCAGGGATTGTGGTAATATCAAAATTTTATTGTTGTCTAGGTTGCTTCTACAACTTCTTAACCTGGAAGACATCGGCGTGTGGTCTTGTTCGACAATGGAGGAGCTAATTGTTGAAGACACTGGTACTGGAATTGATTATACTGTCGCACTCAGGTTGAAGACATTGTTCTTATACAATCTACAGAAACTGAAGAGCATTTGGAAGGGCGTGATGGTTTGTGACTCTCTTCAAACAGTTGAAGTACACTATTGTCCTGAATTGAAAAGGCTCCCTCTGTTCAACCGAGACCATCAATCAGCCCCACCTTCTCTCAAAGAAATTTATGGAAGCAGAGAGTGGTGGGATTCACTTGAGTGGACTTATCCATGTCCTGAACATCTCTTTGAAGAGATTGAGTAGGTTAGTTAAGGCTTTTATTCTTTTCAATTTTCCTTTTAAACTTGTTCATAATCTGATCTAATGAAATTTTCGCTACTATTATAAAATCAAGGTCTGGAAGAATTAATAGGTCATGCTGATGTTGTTAAATTGATCCACATATAAATTTGAACTTATATTGATTTTTAGTGGAGATTCTGAAATTCAGGTCTTGTTTTGGCTTCAATTGATTGATTTTTTTAATTTTATTGTTTTATTTTTTTCCAGTTGAACTGATTTCTAAATTTTTTTACTGTAGGATACTTTGAAGATGAAAATCTTTGTTACTATTGATTAACTACTGCACCCATTCTTTGGTAATGTTAAGAAGAAGAAAAAAACAAATTAAGAGTTTGTTTAAAATTAAGACAGCAAATGGTTGGTTCTTTAGAATTGCAGATTATGATTTTCATTTATCTTGTAAAACCCACAAAAGTTAATTCCTGTTCTCTCTTTGCTACTTATGTTTCAAATAGCTATGTCTTTAACTTTTAGGGCTTGAGCATGTGGAAGTGAACATCAGAAGGATTAAACTTGATGAAGATGAACGTCAGTATTGGCATGCTCTAATACCCTCATGTTTTTATGGTCTTCTTCTTTCTTTCTTTTGTAGTTTTTTTGTTATTCCCAAATATTGTAGTTACTTGCATATGAAATTGATTTTTATTTTTATCTCTGCTTTTTGTTTTTTTGATTTGTCATGATGTCCATAGTTTTTTATCCCATGTTCTCATCATCAATATACCCAACATTCACTTTACGAAGTGTAATTAAATAAAAATTCGCTAGAATACCTTGAAACCCAATTCGAAGTTTAGTATTGAACATTGAAACCCAGGTGCACATCTTTTAGATTTAGATGGGAGAATGATATTTCCTGGTGACGGTAATAATTTTTCGTAGCATTGGCAACCTTGTGGCAGGAAGGTGCCGGGAACGAACTGTAGATGAAATCATCTTTTTCTACTTAATCACTGTGGTATCTTCCCACAGTGAGAACTGTTCCGCGGTAGGTATGTGTCGTGGAAACCAATAAGCTACAAAGATTTCCTGCCGTGGGGAACTCCCTTCCCCTCATATATTCACGACTATATATTTCCGCAACATATATGTTCCTGCGGCAAGCAGTTGCCATGAACACCAACAAAAACATAAGTCTTCGGCGGCGGTAGATGGTTCGATGATTGTAAAGAGGAGAGATACCGCCAGGAGTCAAGGAGAGCGTGAATACTTTGAAACGATTAAAATTCATTTGTGTTTTAAAAAACAAATTCAGTAGAAAACGATTTAATTGAAACAATGGGTGAGGGGTGCTTTGCCTTGTGATTTGAGGATAATGGAGGGGTGTATGTCAGGTCTATTGATTAATGGAGGAGTGCTTATACGGTATAAGTTATACCATAAAACTTGTTAAAGGGGTGCCAGTCCCATAAGTTGGGGTGTAAATATCTCCGCCCCTTGTTAAAGCTAGATGAGATCCATTTTTCTTGTGTGACAAGTTCTTGAACTGGAAAGATTACTAACTCTGAGTCATCTTAGTTGGAAATAGATTAGATCTATTTATGTGGTTTGATCAGTAGTAAGTCATGTATACATGTGTTTTTGTTGTTCACTTACCAAAAAAGGAATAGAGAAAACATAAAGTTTGCCATTTCTTATGATAAGCAGATTGATTTTGTTAGACAAAAGATCAATACAGGAAACCGGGTGGGAAGGACATCTATATAACCTAGTACTCATTAAACAACTAATGCATCTTATGTTCCTCATTAGAATGGCGTATGTGACTTATTCCCATTGCATTGCCTTCTTCAACAACGATAATTGCAATACATCCATTTTAAAATTCCAAAGGAAGCTCCCCCAATCCCGATTGTTCATATGATCTCTGTCTCACATGCTGTCTGGAACTAAGAGAAGGTCGCCAGCCTGGGGTAATGAAGCGTATTCTTACCAGAGACAGTATGTTGAACATGCTCATAGTCAAGATACTAGGGCCTCAAGAAAAAGATCTGGCTGGGAGGGAGAAGGTTCATTAACAGATGTGGTTGGTCAGTTTCCTTACTGGAGAACGAACATCGACTGTTCCCTTCCTTGTCCTCCAAATCTCCAATAGAGTGTGGTGGTTGTGGTTCCAAGATTCTTGAATTGAGACGCAACCTCAAGGCTAATTGGACAAGTAACTTGCTTAAGAGTGCTGAGAAACTGACTAGCAACTCTCCGTTCCCAAATGTTGATTCCCCTGTTGGTTGTTCTTCATGTCTTCCTTTTGTGGGGAAGGTCTTTAAAAATCTTGAAGTGAGGCGGGCAGCGTTCTGAAGTGATAGTAAAGACAACTACTTGTATTGCCCCAATGCCGTTAACCTGAGAAATGATGAAATTGAGCATTTTCAAATGCATTGGTTGAGAGGTGGACCGATTATTGTTAGACATGTACTTGAAAAAACATCTGGTGTTAGTTGGGAACCAATGGTCATGTGGAGGGCTTTCAGAGAGAGGTTCCAAAGGAAAACTCAAAGAAGAGACGCGTAGTGTTATGGCTATTGACTGCTCGGATTGGTGTGAGGTATAGATCTCATTTTCCTTAACTTTTGTTACCCTGCAATCTTATACCTATCAATGGCTGCGGCTACTTTTTTTCTGTCTAATTTGGTTGAGTTGTGGGACCTTGACCTAACTTCAACTGTGTAGTTACTGCTACTAGTAACTTCAGTCATTAACGTGCTGTATCTTTTGAACACAAGTTCTGATAGGATAAATTAAAATTGTGTAGTCTTCTAGTAAAGGATATCTCATCCTATACTTCATATAATATCTTAATTTTACCTATCTAAAAAATAAAAACAGAAACAGTAGTTAAAAAATGTGTATTGCTCTTGTTTATAGCTTCCTCTCTAGCACTAAATTGGGTTCACACTCCTTTTTTGGTTATTCTGATTTTCCATATTGTTTTAACAAAGTGAACAGAAATTGCTATGTGGGTTACAATAGATATACGATTGCTATGTGTTTTAACTTTTAACAAAGTTATAGTAATTTTCTTATATTCTGTTTTCCTAACTGACAAAGTTACACCTACAGAAAGGTGCTTGTCAGTTAAGCAGTAACATTTTGTTTTCTTATTGTGTTGTAGGTTGAAATTAATATTCATCAATTCTTCACAGGCTACCTAGAAGGCCGTATCAGTGGCCAGAAATGTTGAAGCTTAAGGATTGGCCTCATCCAGTTCATTTGAAGATCGGTTGCCTAGATATGGTGTGGAGTTTATTGTTACTCTCCCATTCAGTGATTACACCCATCCGAAGTCTGGTATTCTGTATACTGCTACAAAAGTTCCTGAAAATTTGTTGAAGCCAAACTTGTCTGATGCGGTATATTTTTCTTACTCAAAAACTTTTCTTGTGCTTAATGATTTAGTGTTGTATACTTTCTCTTGTTTTTTCTGTATCATAGTGCTTGACATATTTTTCTCCTGGGCTATCTGAAACACTTATTTGCTTACAATGGGTTGTTAAAGCATGATCTGAAGTTGTGTACCGTGTACAATATAAAATGCCTAGCGCTAGACAAAGCTATTAGCAAAAATCTAGTTCCACTGAGACTCAATTTAGTTCAAAAAATAAAATGGAATAAATATTGTCATAGAAGATAGTGTGGAATTTCAGTGAATATTGTATACTCTAAATAATTTAGTTATTCTCTACTGCAAATAAATGAATCAATTTGTTAGAAGGAATCATTCACTTAACTTGGTTCTTGACCTAAAAATTCATTAATGATCTGCACATTCAACGTGAAATTTTGACCCGTCTTTGTGATCACAGAGCGCGTAATTAAGAAATAGAAATCCAACTCCAGCTAATGTTTTCCGTACTGGTCCTGCATAGAAGTGGTTAGTTTTCTCATCAACCAATCAGAAAAGAAAGTTAAATAAAAGAAAAAGAAATAAGAAATAAGAAAATCTAATCTTGGCTGGCACTCTTGTAGGCATGCTTGGGTATTTTATTGTGGCCTGCTGTTTGGTGGAAACATACAAAGATTATTGGGTTTGTAATACCCCTCTTTGGATAAAATAAAAGGAGGATTTGTTATGCTCGGCCCACATGTAATTACAAATTGTGTGACCACCTATGTTTATTCTCGGCCTCTTTAATATTTATAGGCTCATGCCTTCACAAGTGGATTGAGGTTTTGGAGTAGATGGGGATTAATCATAATTTCAGAGGTTTGGTTTGTTAGGGTCTCAGTTCAGGTTTTGCCAGCACATCTCCTTGTTGTTGTTGTGTGTGTGTGTGTGTGTGTGTGTGTTTTGTTGGGGGGGAGGGGGGGGATACAGTATTTATGTCCTGTAATTTGGTGCATTGATAAATTTAAGTTTGATAGCTATATATCTTATGCTTTGGTTCAGCACTCTGTCCTTCATGGAAGGTTACATATAATGCAGTAATATTCATTTCAGCGGTGAAGTGCCTCTTTGAAACAGAAACTAACATTTCGGTTAATCAGGGTGGACAGGAGCAAAACTGGCGCAGCTACTCCAAGAGGCTGCATTGGTGGCAGTTCGGAGAGGGCAAGGATCTATCCTTCAGTCAGATGTAGATGATGCGGTTGACTGCTTGACTGTGGGACCAAAGCGTGTAGGGATTGAGTTGGGTCATCAGGGGCAGTGTCGTAGAGCAACTACTGAGGTTGGAACTGCAATGACATCTTATTTACTGAAGCGCTATGAGGACGCTAAAGTGGAATCCTGCAACGCATCTCAATCATTCCTTGTGGCCAAGTTCTAACATTGTTTAATTGAAATTCCATCGCACTTTTATTATTGTTTACCAGTTCACATTCCTTGGTGAAATTCCATCATACTTTTATTATTGTTTACCAATTCACATTCCTTGGTGAAATTCCATCATACTTTTATTTTTTGTTCATAATGGAGGCTTTGTCTTACCTCCATCTGGACCTAGCTTATTCATAGAATAGTGACTTCCGTATAATGGTAGTAGCTTATGCCAATATAATACAGTACATCCAAGTTCATTCGCCTTTTATTTAAGATGATTAGTCAATAACTCACTACAAATAGTACAAAGTGTTAAGCTAATTAATTCATTGGCTTGTATGTCATGTATTTCTGGGTATGTCCAGCCATCTGGTTACTCTCTCTGACAAAAACGTTTGTTAACTGATGCATGCAGAGTCTCTCGCAAATTGTATTTCATCGTCTTGACGACGAGTCTTATATATTTGAGTGTCGACCTCAGTTGTTGCACCGGCTTCAGGTATGGTCACTTGGTCTACTATTTCTGTGAGATTGGTCTTCTCTTCCATGTGTTTGATAATGATCATCAGTATGTTTTCCCATGTAATAGGTGTTACTTGGCGGTAGGGCTGCTGAAGAGGTTATTTATGGACGAGACACATCTAGAGCATCTGTTAGCTACCTTGCGGATGCGTCTTGGCTTGCTCGTATTATTTTGACAATGTGGGGTTCTTCTTTGGTACCTTGACCAAGAATGCGGTAACTTTTAGATATTTCTTACTTACTGTATCATTATTTTCTTCCATCAGATGGAATATGGAGAAATCAATGACCATACATGGAGAGCCACCTCCTTGGAGGAAAACGGTTAGCTTTGTGGGACCAAGGCTGGACTTTGAAGGATCACTTTATGATGACTATGATCTTATAGAACCCCCGATCAACTTTAATCTGGATGATGAGGTTGCTCAGAGAACTGAAGAGCTAATTCGTGACATGTATGAAAGAACAGTTTCTTTGCTGAGGAGACATCATGCAGCTCTTCTCAAAACAATTAAGGTGTGTACCCCTGGTCTTTTCATGTTCATATTCAAAAGGAGAACTCTAGGTTCGTGGAGTATAAAGCATCTTTAATATGTGGTGAGTATGGCGTATATGCAATGATGATTAAATTGTGTATTATACAAGATTTTAATCTTCATTTTAGCCTACATCTTCATCAACAACTTCATCATTTTCGTCATCATATTTATTGTCACCACCGCTTGTTACAATGTTCTGTAAGCAAACCATAGGCCGTATTGCAGCTGCGCGAACGAAAATTCATTGATTTCTTGGAATCTCCTTTTCTCCCCTCGAACAATTGAAACTAAGAATAATAAAAGCCAAATATCTTGTTATTGTTTTAACCTTGATGCCCCCTGTAGGTTGTATATTTTTGAGAAACTGGGAATGTTTGTGCCAACTGTAGTCATGTCCAAAAATCTAGGTTACATTGACACGCCCCGATCGGACCGCGGCAAAATATCAATATTCGAGGTAAATTACATGCAATATGTGTCCGACACGGACACGTGGATACGTACCCGACACGGATTTTTTTCAAAATATGGCGTGTCCATGTAACCTAGACAAAAATTAAAGGTATATTAGGTTTATTTAATCTATGGTACATGATATGAATCAAACAAATATTCAGATGAATAAAGTTTTTAAGTTAGAGGCCATATGTACTAGTTGTAGTAAGTAGTACATAAGGGTGTAGCCATACATTCCCTCCAGTTATTGAATCGGTTTGGTCTATACCTTCTAAAGTTCTAATTTATTTCTTGCGCCTAGACAGGACCTGAAGCATCTATCTTGTTGACATTTTTTTCCACTGATCTCTGCCAACTTTGAGTTACTGAAAATAATCCCTTTGCAGGTCCTCCTGGATAAGAAAGAGATCAGTGGAGAACAAATTGAGTACATTCTGGACCAATATCCTGCATAAACACCTGTAAGGCATCTTTTGGAGGAGGAGAGTCCGGGGAACCTGCCATTTTTCGAAATGGAGCAGGAGCGTGATTTTGAGTTATCCTTGCTAACAGAGTCGAAAGGGGATTTACGTTAGTGAGATGAATTTTTATGTAGATATTGTAACCACTTGACCATCCCAGAGCAAGGAAACTTCTCCAATCTATCCAAGCGGCTTTAGAAAGAATTGAAGGGTAAATTAAAACTGAAGCTGTCAGTGAAAAGTGGTGTTTATATGTGCCATTGATATTGCTTTGCTCTAGAGAGGCCTACTGTGAAAGTGATGTTATTCGGCTGATCAGATGCTTCAGCTGGTTGAGCGACTGAAACCTTTGTTGATCGGATATAAAAGGCTTATTGCATATACTTGGGTGGTTGTACATTTCTGTTACAAGGCACCCGTGGTGAGAAAATAGGTCGTTATTTAGAGGTGAATGCCATTGTTTTGGGTTGGTTTGAATTTGATAAAAGATAAACAAATTTTTGTAATACACTGAATCATGAAATACTGTACAGATTAATCAGTTACCTATTCTGGCTTCAACTTTTAGTTCAGTACGAAATTTTGTACCACTCCCCTGTGGAGTTATCTTATATATTTTGTAAGCAGATGTAATAACATGTTACTACCCAAGAGCTACTAGAGCTCTCTCTGTATGTAAATCACGCACGTTTAAATAAATAAAGTGCTGATCTTCTTTTAAAAATAATAAAAAACATTCAGGCTTAACCATCCCCAACTCCAGTTACTTACTAGACCTACTAGTTATTTGAAGAATGAAGAATGAGGAAGCCGATGGAATGTCCCAGGGATCAAGATAGGTGATTTCAATAATTGTATCCCTATACGCCTGAGGGTAGAGATGTTAATACAATGTAACAGTATTGAAACTCCTTGGGTACCATTTTGGTATAGGTGCAATATGCGATGACCCTTAACAATTTTAAGACTTAATGTGCTTCTTATTTAACCGACTCCAGAATTGGTTATGAAGGCCGGAGAGAGCCTTTAATCTTTATCTGTACGGTTATAATTAATATGTCAAACATTAGCTACCACCTCCAGAGTCCAGAAAGATACACGAGGAGATGGATAAAACTATGAAAAGAAGTCATGCATGAAGTGGTGCACTGATTCGCGCATGCATGAATAAATGAATGTCTGACTTTTAGATGACTACTACGGAAGGGATGGCTTGGGACTTCTTCTGATAAAGAAGTAGGCAGAAGGAGTAAAACAAACGGAAGTGCGTTTATCTTTAGCTTTAGTTAGTGGTAATGAAATATATATGGGACCAACTGCTGGTGATGGTGCAACGGTGAGAGTGGTCGAGTGAGGTGGAGGCGACGGGACAACCAATTCTTCTTTTCTTTCTTTGGTAAAATCTCTAAAAGCTTCAATAATTATAAAAGTTACCGTATCTAAGCCCACCCCAACTTTATGCTTTTGTGAACATCATACTGCGTGCAAGCTAAGCAAACTACTTTCTTTTCTCTAGTGTGAAGAAACAGATCGAGTTGTGCTTTCCTGAATTTCATTGTTTCTACGAGAGTGAGTATTGTATAAGCTTCTGGTTGGTGTTTGTTCTTGATCAGATCAGCTTATTCCATTTAGTCTATAAGGTGATCAGCTTTATATATACTATAAATTCTCTTCTACGTGCTTTATTATAGATCAAAGTACTAGTGCTGTTATTCTCTTCATGTATAATTACATCATTTTTTATCAGTTGAAGTTGGCTCAATTAATTATAGTTATAGTCCAGGGGTGGCCACGGTCTTATTATGTCATGATGTCAAAACACTCAAAACCGGATCCTTAGTTTACTTGTTCATCTGAACGTACTCTCCACCGATGAGTTGGTACTTTGAAAATTGGTATACACAAATTGGCATGAGAGTAGGAAAAATGCATTTTTGTTTTTCGCTTTCTAGTCCTGGTTTTCGTAAGATTGGTTAAGGTACCTTCAGTCTTTAACAACTAATTAATGCTTTGTAATGACAGGAATGGAGATTCTTGCAGCAGCTATTGGAACCATATTGGGTTGTGGGTGTAACAACATGAACACATCACTGGGAGAGAAGTGTAAGTATATTAGAAGTTCGAAAGAAGAAGTTCAAAAGTTGAGAGACAAGAGAAAAGAATTGATTGCCCAAGTAAACGATGTCAAAGCAAAACTATTGATTGTGGAACGGGAAGGAAAGACACGCACAAGAAATGTAGAAAACTGGTTGAATAAAGCCAATGGTGTTATATCCGAGGTGGATGTGGTGCAAACTGAAGCCGAAGTACCAAACAGTTGCCTTAGTGGAGTTTTGCCTAATTGTTGCTCAAAAGCTAAATTGGGAAAACAAATGCTCAAGTTGATTGAAGAGATGACTAATCTCTTAAATGCTTGTAAATTCTCAGAAGAGGAGTTAGCGTTTTTCGTTCAAGAAACAGGAAGGGTGATACCAACAACAAGACTAATTGGTAAAACTACTGCTGAGAAGAACATGGAAATGATTTGGGAATGTTTAATAGATGATGAAATTCAGAAAATTGGTGTCTATGGGATGGGCGGTGTAGGCAAAACCACTTTAATGAAGAACATTAATAATCGACTCTTGCAACAACAAAACCGCTTCGAAAGTGTTTTGTGGGTCACTGTATCCAAAGATGTTAATGCTCAAAAACTTCAAAAGCAGATTGCGGGAGTAGTCAATTTGGATCTTTCAGTTGAACCAGACGAAGCTACACGGTCTTCATTGTTGTTAAGTGCATTGTGTAGAAGGGGAAAGTTTGTGCTTATCCTAGACGACATATGGGAGGCATTCGATTTACTGGATCTTGGAGTTCCTGAACCCACAAAAGAGAATGCGTGCAAAATAATATTGACTACCAGGTCAAGGGAAGTGTGCGAAGGGATGTTGTGCCAGAAATATGTCAAGGTTGAGCAGCTTTGTGAGGAAGAAGCATGGGAACTATTCTTGGCAAATGTTGGTGAGGAGCTTGTTCCCCAAGTGGAAAACTTTGCGAAAGCAGTTGTTGCAGAATGTTGTGGTTTGCCACTTGCAATTGTCACAATTGGTCGATCTATGAGAAGAAAAGATGTTGATGAGTGGCGAGTTGCATTATTAGATCTGAAGGAATCTACAAGTTTGAACATGGCCATGGAGGAGAAAGTGATTCAGAGTCTGAAATTTAGTTACGATCAGTTGAGGGAAAATCACCAGAAGTGTTTCTTGTATTGTGCACTATATCCTGAAGATGATGAAATCGACACTAGTAAGTTGATTGAGTATTGGGTTATGGAAGGGTTAGTGAAAGGATCGAGCAAAGAAGATGAAATGCTTCGTGGCCGTGTTATACTGAATATACTAAAGCGTTGTTGCATGCTAGAAGAAGTTTCTTTAGAAGGTCGTCTTCATTTTGAAGTTGATAGGGACCTTGTTAAAATGCATGATTTGATTAGGGATATGGCTCTTTACATCACAAAATCAAAACCTAAATTCATGGTCAGAACTGGGCTTTTGTCAACAGAAATTCCGCATGAAGATGATTGGTCGGAAGATCTTGAAAGGGTTTCGTTTATGAAAAGTGGAATAGAAAATATTCCAATTATTCCCCAATGCCCAAAACTCTTGACATTGATCCTTGCTCAGAAGTATTATATTGCATTGAAACACGTTGCACATGGTTTTTTTATGCACATGAATAGTTTGACGGTTGCTTTCGATTTATCCGGGACTCTTATTGAGTCGTTACCAGATTCAGCCTCCGATTTGGTGAATCTTAAGTGGTTTACTCTTAGATCGTTGTCATTATTTAGTTACAGTGCCTTCTCTATCCAAGCTTAAGTCACTGAGAGTGTTGAAGCTCACACATTCGGCCATAGAAGAACTGCCTCATGGGATGGAAATGTTGGTCAACCTCAGAAGCCTTGATCTCAGTTTCAATTTTAGATTGAAAGAAATGATCCCCTTGGGATTGATATCCAAGTTTTCCTTACTTCAAGAGTTACAATTGCTCGGAATAAAACCGGAATATGTGTATGTGGGAGAAAGAGGGGGAGATTTCGTGCAGGAACTCTCAAGCTTGACACACTTGGAAAATCTTCAAATTGAATTTTACGAGTTGTCGGATTTTATTGCCTATGGTGCATTTGGAAACTTTGAAAGGTTAAAAAAGTACTTTATTGGTATTGGGATACCAATGGAAGCCATAGATAGCCTTCCAGAGTACTTTAGTAAGTATAAGAGATTTGTTTGGTTGTCGAATTCAAAGGGTATTCCTTGCAATGCCCTGTCACTTCCGAAACGCCCTCAATTTCTTGGAGTTCAATATTTTAATGGAATCACAAGGTTATCAGAGTTGCCCTTGAATGATTTGTCGGACCTAAGTGACCTTTTCATTATTTCCTGCAATTCAGTCAAATGCATAGTACCAGAAGATGATGATGGCATCTTCTTACAACGGGTCGAGAACATGGTTATCGATTCGTGCAAGAGTCTAAGCAAGATATATGAGAAGGCCCCAGTACACGGAGCTTTTCCTTGTTTGAAGAGTTTAGCTATTTCGGATTGTCATAATATCAAAATTTTATTGTCGTCTAGGTTGCTTCAACAGCTACATAACCTTGAAGAGATCAGTATTGTTCGTTGTGAGGAATTGGAGGAGCTAGTGATAGTGGATGGAGATGAGCGTGGTGAAGGGATCTGTTGTAGTACTCTTCAGAATAGTGATGCCATTCCAATACTGCCGAGGTTACGTAAATTGGAATTGAAATACTTGCCAAAACTGAAAAGCACTTGGAGTCGGCTATTAATGTATAGCAACTCTTGGCGGTCTGTTTCAATTGCACGTTTTGATCAACTGGACCGCCTGTTTTCAACGAGTTTATTACAACACGTTCAAAACCTGGAAGAGATCATCATTGGGTATTGTGCGGAATTGGAGGAGCTAATTGCAGAAGATGAAGAAATTGATTATACTATCACACTCCCGAGGTTGCAGAAATTAAGCTTCTCGAATCTACAGAAACTGAAGAGCATTTGGAAGGACATGATGATTTGTGACTCTCTTCAAACTGTTGAAGTATACAATTGTCCTGAATTGAAAAGGCTCCCTCTGTTCAACGAAGAACATCAAACAGCACCACCTTCTCTCGGAGTAATCTTAGGAAGCAGAGAATGGTGGGATTCACTCGAGTGGAGTTGTCCATGTCCTGAACATCTCTTTGGAGAAGGAGCTGGTTAGTTGAGGCTTTTGTTCTTTCTAATTATTCTTTTAACTTATCCATATATTCTCATCTAATGAAAATTTTCTTATTATGAGTGAAAAAAAGAGCCCTTCTTCAGTTTGGCTGATGGGCTTCAATCGGTGTTCCTTGTTTAGATAATTGGGTTCTACACTGAAAACCCTTCTGATCAAGGTATGTATCATGTTCATCTGTCATGCTGATGTTGTTTTTCAATTTATCCACAGATAAATTCCAATTTATATTGATTTTTACTGGAGAAACAGAAATTTTGAATTTGATTGTTTTGTTTTTTCAGTTGAACTAATTGAAATTTTGAATTTGATTTTTTGGTTTTTTCAGTTGAACTGTTTTCTGGAGTTATTGATTGCGGGAATCATCAGCAATAGTATTGAACTTGTTTTGGTTAGGCTAAAACTCAGTGACTGGAGTCTATTGTATCACCAATGTCAGTGAAACGACAAGGGTTCTGTTGTATTTTGCTCCAATTGCACAAAAACGTTACTGCCATCCTTGCATCAAGAACTGGTAATTAGAACTGTAAATAATTACTGACATCTATTAACTATAAATCTATTTTCAGTCTATGGTAATTTGTAACTTTCATAATTGCGTAATGTGTTATTTTGATGAATTGATGGTAATTGTGTTCTCCTACTCTTTTCAGTTGTAACTCCATAAATGCAATTTGTTAGGACTTAGAAGATCAAGAGTTTCAAATGGGAATTTTCACAGTTCAAAAGTGCATATATAGATTGTCACTGTTTCTGATTTTTATGGCTAAATGATAATTTTGTGTACAATTATATAATGAGTTTGTTTGAATTTTTTGGTTTCTGTATGGAATATAACAGGTACCCTGAAAACATAGACCGATGATCGTGGCAGTGTAAGAAACAAAAGGAAGTATGCAACAATAAAACCATCACGCATCTTTGGGACAGAAGTGTGCATGCCTGGGGTTCTTATCCCTTCTCTTGGAAGATCTGGAAGAACTAGGGGTCAACTAGTGATATGGGATACTGATATATAGACTGTAGAGGACTCTCTCAAAGAAGAGTTTTCCAGCAGCATATTGTTTTCTGTAAATAACTTAGGTGGATCGAGTGTTAGGGGTTTGAAATTAGAAGATCTTATATGCAGGTGGGATGTTATATCACATTCTAAGCAAGATATATGTCTCGGGGGTTTTTGTTTTTTTTTCTTCTTATGTTTTGTTTCATCTCTTGTAAATATTTATTTTTCGGTTTTTCTCTTGTAATGTAGGCTTTCTCAGCCTACTTTTCCTTTATTAATGAAATATCACTTTTTACCAAGCAAAAAAAAAAGATATATGAGAAAGTCCCAGCACACGGAGCTTTTCCTTGTTTGAAGAGTTTGATGATATGGGACTGTAATAATATCAAAATTTTCTTGTCGTCTAGGTTGCTTCAACAGCTACATAACTTTGAAGAGATCAATGTTGAGCGTTGTGAGCTATTGGAGGAGCTAGTGATAGCAGATGAAAGAGAGTGGTGAAGGGAGCTCTAGTACTAGTCACAATAAAACAAATATGGTACTCCCGAGGTTAGGAGCATTGTATTTGGAAGAGTTACCAAAATTGAAGGATACTTGGCTTGGGTATTCATATATAGAACTCTTGGCGGTATATTGAAGTTGAAAAACTTCTTCAGCCGAACACCCTGTTCTCCACAAGTTTGTTACAGCACTTTTAAAACCTTGAAGAGATCCACTTACTGGATTGTGCACAGATGGAGGAGCTGATAATAGCAGTAGAAGAACAAGTTCAAGGGAGCAGCAACAGCAGCAACTGTGGTACTAATACTGATATTAGTATATTACCATTAATCTAAAGATTGTCCTGAATTGAAAAGGCTCCCTCTGTTCATCAGAGAACATCAATCAGCACCACCTTCTCTCAGAGAAATCGAAGGAAGCAGAGAGTGGTGGGATTCACTCGAGTGGGATTATCCATGTGCTGAACATCTCCTTTTTGGTGTACTTACGTAACAAAAGATCTCTAAAGAGTTTCCCGTTTCTAAGGAACAGTTTTATTGTTTGTGATTTGATCATTTGGTGTACCGTATTATGGTTACCTACTTTATTATTTTTGGTGTATTACTTTGAAGATGAAAATCTTGTACGGGATGTACTTGTAGTTATTGAAATGCTTATATTATATTGTAATGATTGAAGTATTTATTCACTTGGACTTCGCCGAAGATCTTCTCATCAAGACAGACAAGGTACTTTTTTTGCCTAGAAAAGTCATTGTTTACTCCTTCCTGCTGTTGCTGGTTTAGTTGTGCAATCATGCAGTGCTCTTGCAGGTGATCTTAACTTCAAGAAGACTGTTTCTTGTAACTTGGTTTTGAAGGATGAGTTAGAAGTTGGTAAGTTGGCAGAGCAGATTCACTTCATGGCTTCATGCTCGAGTCGCTTTTTTTTACTAATTGGGGTGCTTCAAATTAGTCCAATTTGGACAGAAAATGGAAATCAGAGTATTGGTGAACAACAGAAAGCAACTGTACTTTAAGTATTTCTGTGGGCGCAAAAGGCAGCTCTTGTATTCCACAAATTAGTCTAAGTTCATGTAATCTGCCACTGGTGGCAATTGTCCGAGTATATGACGCCAAAAGTGTCACTGTTATACTTCCATCTACTTCTACATCATATGAAAAAGCTACTAAGTACATATGTTATGTGTTAAATACCTAAGTTTTTCCACGGGAAGTGTATCATAGAAACTGATTATAGTAAGTGGAAATTATATCTGAGAGAACTGGTATGAGTTTTTTCAACTCATACACTGATATTCCACCAAGCTCACTTTGAGAGACTGAAATGTTTACTCAACAAAATCAACATACATGTTTAGATTCATCAAAAAGACCCAAGATGCTGCAGGAGCAGGAGCATGGATAATTATGAGTTAATTGACATTTTATGCTAAGTAGGATTAGTTTTTGTTATTATTGTTCATTATATTATGTTTATGAGTTTCACTAGAATAGGAATTTTATTTCGATTGAGACTAGGATTCTTTATTTTGGCTGTAAATAGACATCTTGTAAGTCGTAATCAGATTGTTCTTAGATTTGACTGAAATTGAGTATTGGTTCGTAGGAAAATTTGTGGGATTCTCGTTTGCAATCATCGTAAAGACTCCTAAAAGAATCAAGACCATTATCTGCGCTTCAGTGCTTCAATCAGTCTTGCACATAAAGAAATATAATTTAGAAGTGGTACATAAAGAGAGAAATATAATATGAGACTTATCAAAGATGTCATTTACAGA
This sequence comes from Coptis chinensis, assembly GCF_015680905.1. Lineage (NCBI taxonomy): Eukaryota > Viridiplantae > Streptophyta > Magnoliopsida > Ranunculales > Ranunculaceae > Coptis > Coptis chinensis. The sequence goes on from NC_141461.1 coordinate 95,489,774, forward strand.
CCGATCAATTTTAAGCGAATTTCTTGTACTGTGTGAATTGGTTCAAGTGGATAACTGTATGGGCCAATTTAGTTCTTCCATCTTAAACAATCAAGTTCCAGCGTGGTGAAATATTTTGTTAATTAGAATCATTAAATTGGTCGATGTAATCACATACTTAGCATGGGTCAAATTTAAATAATCCTCAGGATGGAGATGGGACAAATCGTGGGTTAGAGGTTGACGGTTACAACCCAAATTAAAATGTGGTTTTAAATGATTATTAAACGTATTAAAGATTTGTTTCTAGATAAATCGTGGTGAAAGGTCGCAGAAAGTTAGAACTTACATTTAGACGATATACTGGGACATATTACAGAAAGTTAGAACTTGCAACAGAGTTGATTCTGTAATTCACAATATCGAAAGTAGTTTTTATTTCCTTGGAGATTGTAATGAGTAGAGGTGTAGAACTTGTTGGACCACGTATGACTCTTTGAGTCAAGGTGTGAGGAACTTCTAAGAAAGATACTAACTAGTAGAATAGATAAGCAAAATATAAGATACACCATCTATAATGAGGATCACCTTAATAATAGCACGATAATATTTTTCCATATTGTGCCACTTACTTTCATGTAGTTTGTAAATATTTAAAACTCATTCAAACTATTTTGGGATCTCCATGTTTTTTTTGCTCCATTCTAAGCTAATTGACTTTTTGAGAAGAAAAAGAAGAAGATGCATTGACTAAAGTGGTGGTTGTTTCATCTTCAAAAGAAAAAAAATGGTGGTTCTTTGAGTCATTGCATAAAGGCCATTACTGTTTAACAACAAGTATCTTTTCTTTGTGCAATGTATTCTGTTCCTTTATTCATATTGGATATTGCACATGGACTTGCATGTTGCAGCATATTCCTGTACTGAAGGTCCTGTGGATGTTTTCAGGGTTACAATGTAAAGCTGTATTCTAATAAGCGATCTAACTTTGTTTATATATTCTATCAATTAGTTGGTGAGGTACTTGAAGAATCCAGAACTGTTTGATAAAATGGGAATAAAACCGCCTCACGGTGTCCTTTTAGAGGGACCTCCCGGTTGTGGAAAGGTTAGTGTTACTTTTGAAACTGCTTTGCAATGACCAAGTTAGTCAGTTGGGTTTTCTTAAAGATCGCCCATTCATTGTGTTTTACTCAGACCTTGGTGGCAAAGGCCATAGCTGGTGAGGCTGGTGTTCCCTTCTATCAAATGGCTGGGTCAGAATTTGTTGAAGTGCTAGTTGGTGTTGGTTCTGCTCGCATCCGGGACCTGTTCAAGAGAGCGAAGGTGATTATACTGCTTCGATGTATAGCCATAAATGTATTTTCTTCTGTAAAGGACCAAAAGGTTTATCGTACTTCGAAAATTTTCAAGATGTATAACACTATAGTTTTAATAATTTTGATATAGGTATTTTGTTTTCAAAGGGTATCCCTCCATAGATTATGGGTGTAAGACCATAGATATGTTTTGTTATCAGTAGAGTAATTATATTGATAAAACAGCATAGTTTTACATCAACACACAACCTAGGTAACCGACATTAGGGTTACCTGTGGCATCATCTTTTGTTTAGCTGTTCGTTGAATGTAATTTTGTAATAAAGTAATTTTTTTGCATGCAGGTGAACAAACCATCGGTTATCTTCATTGATGAAATTGATGCATTGGCAACACGGTACTAATGATGCTACAATTGTCCTTCAGTTAGTAAGGAACTTGCAAAAAGAAAAAGAAAAAGTTACTAATGAACAAATTGCATTGAATTTTTCAGTCAATACTTCTCAAGGCGCAAAGTGTTGACATGTCCGATATATACATATTTGTGACCCCTATCCTGATGTAACTTACTATAAGCCACCTAAATGCCGTCCCATCTTCAAAGTTTGTAGACTAACCTCCCATTATACTCCCAAAAGCCCTAAACTATGTTACACCTTTGAACACCCTTGTGACATTGTCAAGTGTCTCACCCTTCTCTTCAATTATACCTTGCAAAATTGTAAACAGGTCACCTTCCCAAGGCAATTGCCTTGAAAGAGAATGATAGGGGTGTAGAACACATTGTATTTAATCAGATGCCATGTTGCCATCTAATGTTCTGTTGACCGAGCTGACTTGTATATTTAACTTACTCTGCTATTTTGTTTATATGCCTTGCCTTTTTTTCTGTTGCCTCATTGTTAAGAGCTGATTAAGTGATTTTTCTTTTTCTTTCTGTTGCTTTCAACGTCACTCACTGGCCATTCAATCCGTAATATTCTGTTTTTAAATGCTTGATCAGGCGCCAAGGATTATCTAGTGAATCCACAAATGACCTCTACAATGCTGCTACACAGGAGAGGGAAACTACTCTGAACCAGCTCCTTATAGAATTGGATGGGTTTGATACTGGTAAAGGTGTTATATTCCTAGGTGCGACCAATCGTATGGACCTGTTAGATCCTGCACTTCTCAGACCTGGCCGATTTGATCGTAAGGTTTGTCTCTATGACTGATATAAGTGGTATTTGTTTAGATTGTCCACGCGAACTTCATTTGAGAGTAATTTGTCTTTGCTGAAGACTGGAGAGAACACTTGCTAGTCATATATTTAAGTCTCACAGTGGTCATATATTTAATTATGTTGTAGATAAGAATCCGTCCTCCTGGCGCTAAAGGAAGATTAGCCATCTTAAAAGTCCATGCTCGTAAAGTGAAAATGTCACCCACAGTGGACCTGTCCAGTTATGCACAGAACTTACCAGGTAAAACAGTTTTATCTGGCAATGTTCCCAATTGGTTGCATGCTGCTGCTTATTTAATGTTCATTCTCAGATGAAAGGATTTGTCCTTGATCAGTACTAATTGTTAATGCATGATCTGAACTTGTGTAGTGTGTACAATATAAAATGCCTAGCGCTAGACAGAGTCATTAGCAAAAATCTAGTTCCACTGAGACTCAATTTAGTTAAAGTTTTAAAAAATAAAATGGAATAAACATTGTCATGGAAGATAGAGTGGAATTTCAGTGAAAAGTGTATACACTATATAATTTAGTTATTCTCTATTACAAATCTCTATTACAAATATATGAATCAATTTATCAGAAGGAATCATTCATGTAACTTGTTTTTGGACCTAAATTTCATTAATGATCCGCACATTTTAACTGAAATTTTGGCCCATCTTTGTGAATTGTGATCACAAAGCCCATAATTAAGGAAACAGAAATCCAACTCCAGCTAATTTTTTCTGTACTGGTCCTGCATAGTGCCAGCTAAGTGGTTACTTGTCCTATAAATCAATCAGAAAAGAAAGTTAAATAAAAGAACCTATGACCTATATTATATCCCAATGCCTCCTCTGATATTCACGATCTTAAACATAAGCTTTGACAAAGAGGTACAATGCCACAAGCCATAGCTCTTTTTAATGAGAATACATTAGCTTCAATCACTGTATGTCTGTACTTTAGCAAGTTGTGAAGGTGAATAGATTCTCTATAGGTTTATAACTGTACGTTGTATTTGCATCTCCTTTGATCAGTGTAGTTTAGCATACAGTATTTATGTCCTTCAATTTGGTGCATTGTTAAATTTAAGTTTCATAGCTATATATCTCACGCTTTGGTTCAGCACTCTGTCCTTCATAGAAGGTTACAGTTAATGCAGTAATATCTATTTCAGTGGTGAAGTGCCTCTCTGAAACAGAAACTAACATTTCGGTTAATCCGGGTGGACAGGAGCAAAACTGGCGCAGCTACTCCAAGAGGCTGCATTGGTGGCAGTTCGGAGAGGGCATGGATCTATCCTTCAGTCAGAGGTAGATGATGCAGTTGACCGCTTAACTGTGGGACCAAAGCGTGTAGGGATTGAGTTGGGTCATCAGGGGCAGTGTCGTAGAGCAACTACTGAGGTTGGAACTGCAATGACAGCTTATTTACTGAAGCGGTATGAGGACGCTAAGGTGGAATCCTGCGAACGCATCTCAATCATTCCTCGTGGCCAGGTTATAACGTTGTTTAATTGAAATTCCATCAAACATTTATTTTTAGTTCATAATGGAGGCTCTGTCTTACCTCCATCTGGACCTAACTTATTCATACAAGGGTGAGTTCCGTATAATGGTAGTAGCTTATGCCAATATAACACAGTACATCTGAGTCCATTTGCCATTTATTTAAGATAATTAGTCAATAACTCACTACAGATAGTACAAAATGTTAAGCTAATTAATTCATTGGCTTGCATGTCGTGTATTTCTAAGTAGGTCCAACCATTCAGTTACTCTCTCTGACAAAACCATTTGTTAACTGATTGCTGCAGAGTCTCTCGCAAATTGTATTTCATCGTCTTGACGACGAGTCTTATATATTTGAGCGTCGACCTCAGCTGTTGCACCGGCTTCAGGTATGGTCACTTAGTCTACTATTTCTGTGAGATTCGTCTTCTCTTCCGTCTGTTTGATAATGATCATCAGTATGTTTTCCCATGTAATAGGTGTTACTTGGCGGTAGGGCTGCTGAAGAGGTTATTTATGGACGAGACACATCTAGAGCTTCTGTTAGCTACCTTGCGGATGCGTCTTGGCTTGCTCGTAAAATTTTGACAATGTGGGGTTTCTTCTTTGGTACCTTGACCAAGAATGCGGCAACTTTTTGATATTTCTTACTTACTGTATCATTATTTTCTTCCATCAGATGGAATATGGAGAAATCAATGACCATACATGGCGAGCCACCTCCTTGGAGGAAAAGGGTTAGCTTTGTGGGACCAAGGCTGGACTTTGAAGGATCACTTTATGATGACTATGATCTTATTGAACCCCCGATCAACTTTAATTTGGATGATGAAGTTGCTCAGAGAACTGAAGAGCTAATCTGTGACATGTACGAAAGAACAGTTTCTTTGCTGAGGAGACATCATGCAGCTCTTCTCAAAACCGTTAAGGTGTGTACCCCTGGTCTTTTCATGTTCATATCAAAGAGGAAACTCTTCGAGGATGATAAAGCATCTTAAATATGTGAGTATGGCGTATATTTAAAGTAATCATATGCAAGGATGATTAAGTTGTGTATTATACAAGTTTTAATCTTCATTTTAGCCTTCATCTTCATCAACAACTCCATCATTTCCATCATCATAGTTATTGTCACCAACGCTTGGTACAATTTTTTGCAAGGAAACCATAGGCCGTATTGCGGCTGCACTAACGGAAATTCATTAATTCCTTGGAATCTCCTTTTCTCCCATCAAACATTTGTAACTAAGAATAAGAAAAGCAAAATATCTTGTTATTGTTGTAACCTTGATACTGTAGCCCGTGGGTTGTATGCTGTTCAGAAACTGGGAATGTTTGTGCCAACTGTAGTTAACTCCAGAAAAATAAAAGGTATAGTAGGCATAGTTAATCTATGGTATACGATAAGAATTAAACAAATTTTCAGATGAAGAAAGCTTTTAAGTTCAGGCCAGTTATTGAATTGGTTTGGTCTATACCTTCTAAAGTTCTAATATATTTCTTGGGCATAGACAGGACCTGAAGCGTCTATCTTGTTGACATTGTTTTGCACTGATGTCTGTGAACTTTAAGTTACTGAAAATGATCCCTTTGCAGGTCCTCCTGGATAAGAAAGAGATCAGTGGAGAACAAATTGAGTACATTCTGGACCAATATCCTGCAGAAACACCTGTAAGGCATCTTTTGGAGGAGGAGAGTCCGGGGAGCCTACCATTTTTCGAAATGGAGCGGGAGTGTGATTTTGAGCTATCCTTGCTAACCGAGTCGAAAAGGGATTTACATTAGTGAGATGAATTTCCATGTAGATTGTGTAACCAGTTGACCATCCCAGAGGAAGGAAACTTCTCCAATCTGTCCAAATGGCTTTAGGAAGAATTGAAGGGTAAACTAAAACTGAAGCTATCAGTGAAAGGTGGTGCTTTTATTTGACATTGACATTGCTTTGCAATTCTCAGGAGGCCTATTGTGAAAGTGAAGTTATTCGGCTGATCAGATGCTTCAGCTGGTTGAGCGACTGAAACCTTTGCTGATTGGATATAAAAGGCTTATTGCATATACTTGGGTGCTTGTACATTTATGTTACAAAGGCACCCGTGGTGAGAAAATAGGTCGTTATTGAGAGGTGAATGCCATTGTTTTGGGCTGTTTTGAATTTGATAAAAGATAAACAAATTTTTGTAATACACTGAATCATGAATACTGTACAGATTAGTCAGTTACCTATTCAGGCTTCAACTTTTAGTTCAGTACGAAATTTTGTACCACTCCCCTGTGGAGTTATCTTATATTTTGTATGCAGATGTAATAGGATGTTACTACTTACTACTATCCAAGAGCTACTAGGTTCCACCAGATTCTACAAATCCTAGGCATGGCCTGTAAGCCTTTATAGGCCACCTCGAATCCTACCCTCGCCATTACATCCCCTGGAAACAAATCTTTCAACTTGATCAGAAACAATTTTCTCAGTACTTCTCTTAACAAACTTACCTAACAAAATGCAAATAGTGATTAGCTATGCGAACTACTTTGCAAAATGCCAGCTTTTGGATTGAAACTTAATCTGATACAGAAGTAAAACAAGGGGAATTAAATAGTCATGTTTGGGATAAGGTTCACTGCCATTGAAAGGAGAGAACCAACTTCTTTTTCATTTTAGCCTACCCAACTTTATGGGTAGAAAATATCTAAACAAACCTTTTTTGACTTGGGAACAAACAGAGTTGGCTTCAATTCATTTTGTAATACAAGAGTATGCGTGCTTTCCTGAATTTCATTGTTCTACAAGAGTGAGTGGAGCCTATAAGAGTGCGCTTCTTCCTGATCGGATCAGCTTATTATTCCATCCACTCTATAACATCACTTCCTACGTACCAACTATAAGGTCAGCTCTCTATTATATAGTATATACTATAAATTTTCTTCTACGTGCCTTATTATAGATCAAAGTAATACTGTTACTTCATGTATAATTGTTATGGTCTTATTACGTAATGCTGTCAAAACCAGCTCTCCATAGTTTATGTAATGAGAGTTGGAAAAATGGATATTTTGTTTATCGTTACTCGTTCTGCTTTTCCATAGTTTTGTAATACTGCTTTTCCTATGTAACCATCAATGCGTTGTAATGACAGGAATGGAGATCCTTGTAGCAGCTATTGGAACCATATTGAGTTGTGGGTGTAACAGCATGAACGCATCACTGGAAGAGAAGTGTAAGTATATTAAAAGTTCAAAAGAAGAAGTTCAGTCGTTGAGAGACAGAAAACAAGAATTGATTGCCCAAGTAAACGATGTAAAAGCGAAACTGTTGATTGCGGAGGGGGAAGGAAAGGCGCGCACAAGTATTGTAGAAAACTGGTTGAATACAGCCAATGGTGTTATATCCTAGGTATCCTAGGTGGATGTGGTGCAAACCGAAGCCCAAGTACCGAACAGTTAGCTAAGTGGAGTTTTACCTAATTGTTGTTCAAGAGCAAAATTGGGAAAACAAATGCTAAAGTTGATTGAGGAGATGACTGATCTCTTAAATGCTGGTCGGTTCTCAGATGATGCTAAATGGTTTGCAGAAACATGTGTGTGTTTTTTTTTAATAATTTGGTTTGCCCTCAAATTTTACTCTCTAGTAGGGGTGTCTCTTTTTTCCGAGAATCCAATTTTTCCGAATTTGGATCTGATATTTTTCCGAATTTGGCCATAATATTTGTGTTCCGATATCCGAAATTCCGATATCTGATTTTTCCGAAAAATAATTGGATCGAAAGCCCGCTTTTAAAGGGTTCTGTGGGTCACTGTATCCAAAGATGTTAATGCTCAAAAACTTCAAAGCGAGATTGCAAAGAAAGTCACATTGGATCTTTCTGCTGAACAAGATGAAGCTACACGGTCGTCATTGTTGCTAAGTGCATTGCGTAGAAGGGGAAAATTTGTGCTTATCCTAGACGACATATGGGAGGCATTCGATTTACAGGATCTTGGAGTTCCTGAACCCACAAAAGACAATGGGTGCAAGATAATATTGACTACCAGGTCAAGGGAAGTGTGCGAAGGGATGCTGTGCCAGAAAGATGTCAAAGTTGAACTGTTTTCTGAGGACGAAGCGTGGGAACTATTCTTGGCAAATGTTGGTGAGGAGTTTGTTCCCCAAGTGGAAAAGTTTGCAAAAGCAGTTGTTGCAGAATGTTGTGGTTTGCCACTTGCAATAGTCACAATTGGTCGATCTATGAGAAAAAAAGATGTTGATGAGTGGCGAGTTGCATTATCAGAGCTGAAGGAGTTTACAAGTTTATACATGGCCATGGAGGAGAAGGTCATTCAGCGTCTGAAATTCAGTTACGATCAATTAAGGGAAAATCATCAGAAGTGTTTCTTATATTGTGCATTGTATCCTAAAGATTATGAAATTGACACTAGTGAGTTGATTGAGGGATATGGCCATTTACATCACGAAATCAAAACCTAAGTTCATGATCAGAACTGGGTTTTCATCAAAAGAAATACCACATGAAGGTGATTGGTCGGAAGATCTTGAGAGGGTTTTGTTTATGGGAAGTAGTATAAAAGATATTTCAATTACTCCTAAATGCCCCAAACTCTCGACATTGATCCTCGCTCAAGGTGTGGCTAAACTGAAACACGTTGCACATGGTTTTTTTATGCACATGAATAGTCTGACGGTTCTCAATTTATCTGCGACTCTTATTGAGTCGGTACCAAATTCAGCCTCTGATTTGGTGAATCTTCATGGTTTACTCTTATGCTATTGTCATTATTTAGTTACAGTGCCTTCTATATCCAAGTGAGAGTGTTGAAGCTCACAAGTTCTGTCATCAACTGAGCTGCCTAGAGGGATGGAAATGTTGGTCAACCTCAGAAGCCTTGATCTTGGTCGCAATTCTAAGTTGAATGAAATGATCCCCATGGGATTGATATCAAAAGTTTTCTTTACTTGAAGAGTTAAAATTGTTTGGAATAAAACCAGAATATGTGTATGCGCGAGAAAGAGGGGGAGATTTTGTGCGGGAACTCTCAAGCTTGACACACTTGGAGAATCTTAAAATCGAATTTCACGAGCTGTCGGACCTTATTGACGTATGGTGAATTTAGAAACTTTGAAAAGTTAAAAAAGTACTTTATTCTAATGGAAAGAGACATGTATCCCATAAGTCAACACCAGAGAATTCTATGTTTGTCCAACTCAAAGGGTATTCCTTGAAATGCCCTCGACTTCTGAAAAGCACTCAATTTCTTCAAGTTCATCATTTCAATGAAATCGCAAGGTTATCAGAGTTGCCCTTTGATTCAACAGACCTAAGAGAAATTTTCATTCGTTTATGCAATTCAATGGAATTCATAGTACCTGCAGAAGTTAAGATGAAGAGGGCATCTTCCTACAATGGGTCGAGAACATGAGTATCGAATCGTGTCAGAGACTAGTTTAGTAACTGCTGGAACAAAACTTAGCTGTTCCTGAAGATCCTTTTGGAAATGAATATGATTTTATATTATGCTTCAAATGAGACTAGTGAAGTTTAACTGGCCTGTGTTGAGTTACTTTGCGCATTGAACATTTGTTGAGTGAATGAGTGGTGGATTTTTACCCCCCATATTCTTGACTGTTTATCTAGGAAGTAGCAGCTTAAGCTAGAAGCTGCTTTTGATGCCACATTCTCTAATTTTCGTGTTTGGAAACTAGAACAATTTCTACCTTAGGGAAGATGAAGCTTCACCTAGTTTGGATGTTGGAGTTTTTAGGTGTCACAAGACGCGACCAGTTAATTATCTAAGTACTCCAGTTAGGGCAATTGCAATTTATACTTCCTGTTGTTTCCAGACATCCTCACTTTGTGCAATCCCTACAAGAGTATGAATGTGTATGTCTGTAGAGTTGTAGAGTATGAATGTGTATGGCTGGAGCCATCCTCACTTTGTACAATCCCTTTTCATAGTAAAATGTGTAAATTTCAGATTTCATTGCTAATTGCTTGTTTGCATTTGATTACAAAAAGCCCATGCAATTCACAGTTACAGAAGGGAATGGTGATTTCATTTCCTCCCTTCCACAAGACTTGCATCCCCTGTATACAAATCGGTCAACACGATCAGAAAACAAATTTCTCTCTACTTCTTCTCTTTTTATCAGCAAAATGCAAATAATAATTAGCTATGTGGAATATTTTACGAAATGGAAGAAACACAAAAACCATCAACCTTGGTTTGGGACTTCTTCTGATAAGAAGCAGCTATAGGAGTAAAACAAAGGGAAGTGCGTAATTAAATATGTTTGGGATAAGGCCCTAAAATTTCAATAATTCAACCCATTATCATTATCATTATCATATCTAAATACACCCAACTTTATGGGTCTCACAGGTTTATACAGAAGATTTCTTCTGACGCCTTTTGGTGCACCTCATATATTTTTAAATAAACCTTTAAGAGCGCTCAACCTTTAATATGGGGCCAAGCTAGCTTTAGTGCGTGCAAGCTAAGCCAAACTAGTTTCTTTTCTCTAGTGTGAAGAAAAGCATATTGTCAAGGTAAGCAAACTACTTTCACAAACAGAGTTGCCTTCTTCAATTCATTTCGTAATACAGAGAGATCGAAGAGTGTGCTTTCCTGAATTTCATTGTTCTACAAGAGTGAGTGGAGCCTATAAGAGTGAGTGTGCTTGTTCTTGATCAGATCAGCTTATTATTCCATCCAGTCTATAACATCAGTTCCTACCAACTATAAGGTCAGCTCTCTATTATATACTATAAATTTTCTTCTACGTGCCTTGTTATAGATCAAAGTAATACTGTCACTTCATGTATAATTGTTATGGTCTTATTACGTAATGCTGTCAAAACCAGCTCCATAGTTTATGTAATGAGAGTTGGAAAAATGGATATTTTGTTTATTGTTTACTCGTTCTGTTTTTCTTATGATTTATTCAGGTATGGTATCGTCACTCTTTAACAACTAATCAAGCTGGCTTTAGTGCGTGCAAGCTAAGCCAACCTAGTTTCTTTTCTCTAGTGTGAAGAAAAGCATACTGGCAAACTACTTTCACAAACAGAGTTGGCTTCTTCAATTCATTTCGTAATACAGAGAGATCCAAGAGTGAGTGGATCGGAGCCTATAAGAGTGTGCTTGTTCCTGATCAGATCACCTTATTATTCCATCCAGTCTATAATATCACTTCCTACGTACCAACTAGGCAACTAAATGGTCAGCTCTCTATTATATACTATAAATTTTCTTCTACGTGCCTTATTATAGATCAAAGTAATACTGTCACTTCATGTATAATTGTTATGGTCTTATTACGTAATGCTGTCAAAACCAGCTCCATAGTTTATGTAATGAGAGTTGGACAAATGGATAGTTCTGCTTTTCCTATGATTTATTCAGGTATGTATCGTCACTCTTTAACAAGTAATTAATGCGTTGTAATGACAGGAATGGAGATCCTTGTATCATCATAGCCGATTTGGGCTATGTCCTCATTTAGATTTCCTCATTTCTGCATTTATAGAATTTCACTCGCTTGTTATGGTCACCTTATTTATAATTCTTTTTACAACAAATTAAGGCATCCTTTTCTGAAATGGAGAAGTAATAGAGAAGGACAGGATTTACATTATTTTACTGAGTAATTAAACCGAGGCCACTACAACTCAATTGTTGTTCTTGTGGAACATATTCAACTGTGATAGCTTAAGAGGTAAATAACCCTCTCAGGTTTGTAAACTTAGCTGCCTGCAACTCAGGGGCGGATCTATGAGTTGGCTGACCTGGGCTGTAGCCCCCCTAACTTTGCTCAAAACCCAAAAGTACAGTGGTAATTATTCACTCCAAAAAAAAAAAAAAAAAAAAGTAGTGAGAATTAGTGTTAGTAGCCCCCCCTATTGTTGAATCCTGCATCCGCCCCTGCTGCAACTGCAACACGGGACATGGCAAAATGTTTCCCGGTTTGCAGAAGTATCCTTCCCCTCGTCTTCACCTACTGGTTTGAGTTCAGCGGTACCCATGCACTCATGCAGGGTCAACTTTTAGTGAGATCTAACGCAAAGCTAGGCTGGAGCCAGTAAAGAAAGTAAAGGATACCCGTACTTGTTGTAATCGGTATCAATGGCTATAGGTTTACTAATGGTGAAGTTCTTTGCCATGTTTACTTGAGGGGCTTTGCTAGTTCCCTTTTAACTCTTAGAGATAGATTACCACTGACAAGAAGTGAACTACTTCAGGTGAGATTCCACCACTGATTCACAAACCAATCACTGTCGACAAGTAGGTGGCATGCTCTACTTTAACCTTGAACTTGAACTTAAGTTGAGCAAAATAATGCTGTTTCCTTACAAGCCATAGGTTAATTCAGTTTTCTGCTGCTTTAATAGTAAGGCATGTTTCCTTGACATATCATATCAAATTTGACCTATAAGATTTGGAATCAACATGTGATACATATATGCTATGTTTTATTTGTTTGTCTAGCACTTTTATTATCCTTTCTGTCATTGTGTTTGATATGCTCTTTTGCTTCCTTAAATCTGCAAATACTGGTGCATATAGGAGGACAGACTGGGAGAATTTGGCACCTCAGCAACAAAATTTTGTATGGGAACTAAGCCAAGCTTTTGCAACTATTTCTATTGTTTCACTAGGAATATGGGTGACATATTTTCTTTCTTTATAAGTTTCAACAGTTGTCAGCAATCTGTGTATATATATGAGTATCACATTCATAACTTGTAAATACATGTGCCTCAAAACTTATTGTCGTTGAGATGATACGCCAAAAATAAACTCAACGATTAGTTATACATCTCTTTCTCATATTCTTGTGAGACCACAAACGGTTGTTCATCAACTATGTTTCTCAAACTCTTCATTACACCTTGTTCTTTATGCTAATTGTTAAATCATTTTGTTGATGAAAGGATTAAGAACCACTGATACGTTAGCTAAAAGTTTCAAAAAGTGGAGCATGTATGTTAATAACATGCAAATTATATACACAAAATTCAGTGCTCAATATAAGCCTAGGGATCTAGACGTTTTTGAAAGGTGCCTGCGCCCTTACAGAGAGCCTAGTAGTAGAAGATTATCAATCCTTTTCTGTGGTGACAAACTCTGTATTAGAACAAGGGTACAACCGTACAACCAATCTCTGCAGCTGTGTGACTTCTTAATGAATTTTTTCATTGATCAGTTAAGATACGAGTGATGTTGCCTTTTCAATTTGTTCTCTCTAATACGGTTATACCTATGCGCTTGATACCTAATGGCTAACAGAACTACAGAAGCACAAAAAACTCGATTTTCTGGGCAAAGTTGTGAGGCAAAAGGAATCAAAGAGTGTATAAATTGGTTCAATTCAGAACACTAGGGGTCTGCCTATACTTCTAGCTATCGCTATCCCACCTTGAATCCTACCCTCGCTATTAATTACACCCCCTTTCCATTTACTCCCTTCCACAAGACTTGATCCCCTGGGAATAAATCGTTCAACATGATCAGAAAACAAAGTTCTCTTTACTTTTCTCTGTACTATTTTAACTAACAAAATGCAAATAACAATCAGCAAAGTCAAAAGTTTGCAAAATGGAAGAAACCGAAAAACTAATCAACCATGGGGGTAGCTTATATTCTCTTGATAAAGAAGTAGCTGAAAGGGAAGTGTGTTTAGCTTTAGCTTTAGTTAGCTTTAGCTTTAGTCCCACCACCACGCGCAAAGGAAGAAGACTTGAAAGAAAAGTGGAGACCTGATAATACACTATGTAAGATATTTGTGTTTCACACATTCTCTCTTTATTGACTGTTGGAAGAAACATAGTTGTTGGTTTTTTTCATTTCATCACAAACAGAAGAGAGAGTTTTCCATAACTTCTTTGTGGTGCTCTGCTTAGCTTGGTCGATCTTGGACTAGTGCTCAGCTAGTCAGCTTAACATCACTCGATCAATTATATTATATTTAAGGTCAGTTTATTACAAATTTTCTTCTTCCTTGTTAGTTGCTATTATACACTTGATTATTACTCTTGTTTTTTAATCGTCTTTCATTGTTAAAGGTTAACAACATAACCATGTTTTGCAAACTTGAACTCTTGATCCATCACTTATTTGAAATCTGAGCTAACCAATTCTACTGATAAAGTCCAATGATGACTATCTCTTAAAACTGATTTGTATTTTTAGCTGCTAATTCTCCACCTTTACATGATTTTAAATGTGCAGATATCCAGTTCGTACTTGAACGTTTTCATTTGGTTCTTGTTATTAGAGGTTCAGAGAACAACCAACTGCCCAAACAAACAAGTGAGATTATACATATTCTCTATTGACTTAATGTTATGTATTTTACATATATCCTACTGGAATAGCTCTATCTTGTCTCATCACTTTAATTAACAACCAATGTGTTGTAATGACAGATATGGAAGTTGATGGAGCAGCTGTTGAAAGCGTACTGACTCGTGGCCTTAATCAGTTGGGTGTCAAAAGTCTGAGTGACCAAATTCAGACATTGAGAGACAAAAAAGGAGAACTGATTGCCAGAAAAAGCAAGGTGAACGAAATTCTGCAAATCGCAGAGATACACGGAAAGACGTGCACAAAGGACGCACAGGATTGGTGGAATAGGACCGAGGCTATTATACATGTGGCAGATGCTGTGGACAAAGAAGCCAAAGTCGCAAAAATATGCACAACTGGAATTTCTTGTACACCTGATTGTTGTTCACGACGGAAGTTGGAAATTTATTTTTTGAAATACGTTGAAGTGATGGATGATCTCTTAAATGAGGCTAGTCATTTCTCAGAAGAGTCTTTAACGTTTTGGGGAATGGAGATGCCGACTACACGACTGATTGGTAGTACTGCTGATAAGAACCTCAAGATGGTTTGGGAATGTATAGTAGGTGATGAGTTTGAGAAAATTGGTGTCTACGGCATGGGTGGCGTGGGAAAAACCACCATTATGAAGACAATCAGTAACCAGCTCGTGCAACAACGTATTCATTTTGAAAATGTTTTGTGGGTCACTGTATCCAAAGATGTTGATGGTCAAAAACTTCAAAATCAGATTGCAGAGAGATTTGCATTGGATCTTTCTGCTGAACAAGATGAAGCTATACGGTCGTCAATGTTACTAAATGCATTGCGTAGAAAGGGAAAGTTTGTGCTTATCCTAGACGACATGTGGGAGGCATTTGATTTACAAGATCTTGGAGTTCCCGAACCTACAAAATACAATGGGTGCAAGATAGTATTGACTACCAGGTCAAGAGAAGTGTGCGAAGGGATGTTGTGCCAGAAAGATGTGAAAGTTGATCAGCTTTATGACGACGAAGCATGGGAACTGTTCTTGGCAAATGTTGGTGAGGAGCTTGTTCCTGAAGTGGAAGAGATTGCAAAAGAACTTGTTGCGGAGTGTTGTGGTTTGCCCCTTGCAATCATCACAATTGGTCGATCTCTGAGAAGAAAAGATGTTGATGAGTGGCGAGTTGCATTATCAGATCTGCGAGAATCTACAAGTTTGAACATGGCCATGGAAGAGAAAGTCATTCAGCGTCTGAAATTCAGTTACGATCAATTGAGGGAAAACCACCAAAAGTGTTTCTTATATTGTGCATTGTATCCTGAAGATGATAAAATTGACACTAGGGAGTTGATTGAGTACTGGGTTATGGAAGGGTTAGTCAAGGGATCGAGCAAAGAAGATGAAATGCGTCGTGGCCATAGTATATTGAATACACTAAAGTGTTGTTGCATGCTAGAAGAAGTTTCTTTAGAAGGTCGTATTTATTTTGAAGCTGATAGGGAACTTGTTAAAATGCATGACTTGATTAGGGATATGGCTCTTTACATCACGAAATCAAAACCTAAATTCATGGTCAGAACTGGGCGTTCATCAACAGAAATACCGCATGAAGATGATTGGTCGGAAGATCTTGAGAGGGTTTCGTTTATGAAAAGTGGAATAGAAAATATTCCAATTATTCCGAAATGCCCAAAACTCTTGACATTGATCCTTGCTCAGAATTATCCTGCTACAGTGAAACACGTTGCACCTGGTTTTTTTAGGCACATGAATAGTCTGACGGTTCTCAATTTATCTGGGACTCTTATTGAGTCATTACCAGATTCACTTTCTGATTTGGTGAATCTTCGTGGTTTACTCTTAATTAATTGTGAGAAATTAGTTAGAGTGCCTTCTCTATCCAAGCTTCAGTCACTGAAAGTGTTGAAGCTCACAGATTCGGCCGTAGAAGAACTGCCTCATGGGATGGACATGTTGGTCAACCTCAGATGCCTTGATCTCACTGACAATTATATATTGGAAGAAATGATCCCTTCAGGATTGATATCCAAGTTTTCTTTACTGGAAGAGTTAAAATATGTGTATGTGCTAGAAAGAGGGAAAAATTTCGCGCGGGAACTCTCAAGCTTGACACACTTGGAGAATCTTACAATCAGATTTCACGAGCTATCAGACTTTATTTGCTATGGTGAATTTACAAACTTTGAAAAGTTAAAAAAGTATTTTATTGAAATGGAAAGAGTATATTCCGAAAGTCAGCAGCACGATAGAAGTCTATGTTTGTCCAACTCAAAGGGTATTCCTTGCAATGCCCTCCGACTTCCGAAAAGCATTCAATTTCTTCAAGTTCAACATTTCGCAAGATTATCAGAGTTGCCCTTAAATGATCAAACAGACCTAATAGAAATTAGCATTCGTTTCTGCAATTCAATGGAATTCCTACAACGGGTCGAGAACATGGGTATCGCATCGTGTCAGAGTTTAAGCAAGATATATGAGAAGGTCCCAGCACACGGAGCTTTTCCTTGTTTGAAGAGGTTAGATATCAGGAATTGTGATAATATCAAAGTTTTCTTGTCGTCTAGGTTGCTTCAACAACTTCTTAACCTTGAAGAGATCAGCGTGCTGTATTGTAAGCAATTGGAGGAGCTAGTGGTAGCGGATGAAGATGAGAGTGGTGCCATTCCAGTACTCCCGAGGTTACATAATCTGTACTTGAGATGTTTGCCAAAACTGAAGAGCAATTGGAGTCAGCTATTCATGTACAGCAACTCTTGGCAGGAAGTTTATATTAAATATGTCAAACTGGACCGCCTGTTTTCAACTAGGTTATTACAACACTTTCAATACCTGGAAGATATCAGAGTGGTGCATTGTGCGAAATTGGAGGAACTCATTGTACAAGAAGAAGAAGAAGCATGTGAAATTGATTATACTGTCGCACTCCCGAGGTTGACGGAATTGTCACTCGGCAATCTACCGGAACTGAAGAGCATTTGGAAGGGCGTGATGGTTTGTGACTCTCTTCAAACAGTTTATGTAATGAAGTGTCCTGAATTGAAAAGGCTCCCTCTGTTCAACCGAGAACATCAGTCAGCCCCACCTTCTCTCGAATATATCCAAGGAAGCAGAGAGTGGTGGGATTCACTCGAGTGGGGAGATTATCCACGTCCTGAACATCTCTTTCGAAGGAGGGATTGAAATGATATTTTTCTCGAAAATCTTCGCTTTTTGGCTTCAATCGGTTTTCCTTTCTGCTTCGATAATCTGCTTCTACACTGAAAACCCTTTCGATCAAGGTATGTGTCATGTTCATCCGTAGTTTCAAGCTTTTCATCAGAAACTTTATTTCTTTTTAGGATTTTCTTTGATTTGTTGCCGTTTTTAAAGATTTTTAAATAATTTGTTGTTCAATTTATCCACAGATAAATTCGAATTTGTGTTGATTTTTCGTGGAGATTCAGAAATTCTAGTCTTGTTTTGGTTTCAATTGATTGGAATTTTGAATTTGGTTGTTTTGTTTTTTCAGTTGAACTGATTTCTAGAGTTTTTGATTGCGGGAATCCTCACCGATAGTATTGGAACTTCTTTTGGTGATGGTAAAACTCATAACGACTTCTATAATCTCAATTATTTGTTCCTGTCAATCAATGGTGTCTGTGTGTGTCCGCAATGTGATTTGTTGAACAGTCAAACTGGACGCAGAGGACGCAACAACTTAATGTATGAACAAGAAGATGTATCTGAATGAGGATTTGATTTAATTTGTATTGTTTAGGTTGAGTATATATCTATATTACCTATTGATCTATGAAATGAGTTTTAGACACATTTTTTCAAACTACACAAGTTTATGGTACTATATTTGTAAGTCTTTTGTGATACACAATGCATATCCTGTTTGATCTAAGCATTTTGTGGAGCATCCTAAGTATGTAACTACCTGTAGGAGTGTAGGACTAGTACTGCAAAGAATGTTGGCTCATTTATTTTCTTACTAACCACTTCTATCAGTACATTGTATGCATACACTTTCAAGAACTTTTACTTTGACATTTATCCTTAGTCTGCTGAAATTAGCATTAAAAAATGCAGATAGTTAAAAGGGAAGATGGTTCAGAGGAAGCTCTTGAGACCACTGTCTGGCTATTTAGTCCTTCGTTGGAAATTTGAACTGTCTCATTCTGCGTACATGTCCTGCCTTGATGTTGGCAAACCAAAGCGCCCAAATCGTCTTCCTGTGGAGGTTAGTAAGATACCTGTATTGTGTGTTACGAGAAATGTTTCCATTTACTCTATATTGACTCTCTAGAAATATTCCTCATTAGTATGGCGTGACTTATTCCCATCGCATTGCCTTCTTCAACAGCGATAATT
The DNA here is from genome assembly GCF_015680905.1 of Coptis chinensis. Classification (NCBI taxonomy): domain Eukaryota; kingdom Viridiplantae; phylum Streptophyta; class Magnoliopsida; order Ranunculales; family Ranunculaceae; genus Coptis; species Coptis chinensis. The sequence continues at coordinate 95,508,476 of NC_141461.1, forward strand.
GCAATACATCCATTTTCAATTTCCATAGAAGCTTCCTCAATCCTAATTCTTCATGTGATCTCTGTCTCACATGCTGTCTGGAACTCAAGACGCTAGCCTGGGGGTAATGAAGTGTATTCTTTTCAGAGACGGTATGTTGAACGAGCTCATGGTCAAGACTCAAGATACGGATGGCAAGGGTGTAACTAGGGCCTCAAGAAAAAGATCTGACTGGGAGGGAGCTCAATCATCAGAAGGTTCATTAACAGATGTGGTTGGTCGGTTTCCTGACTGGACAACAACTGTTGACTGTTCCATTCCCTGTCCTCCGAAAGAGTGGTGGTTGTGGTTCCAAGATTCTTGAATTGAGACGCAGCCTCAAAGCTAATTGGGCATGTAACTTGCTTAAGAGTGCTGAGAAACTGACTAGCAACTCTCATTTCCCAAATGTCGATTCCCCTATTGGCTGTTCTTCATGTCATCCTTTTGTGGGGAAGGTCTTTAAAAATCTTGAAGTGAGGCGGGCAACTTCATTATTTTGTGGGGAAGGTTTGTATTCTGAAGTGATAGTAAGGAGTAAGGACAACTACTTGTATTGCCCCAATGCTGTTGACCTGAGAAATGATGAAATTGAGCAATTTCAAATTCATTGGATGAGAGGTGAACCGATTATTGTTAGACACATATGTACTTGAAAAAACATCTGGTGTTAGTTGGGAACCAATGGTCATGTGGAGGGATTTCAGAGAGACAGGTTCCAAAAGAAAACTCAGAGAGGAGACGCAAAGTGATAAGGCTATTGACTGCTTGGATTGGTGTGAGGTATAGATCTCATATTTTTTAACTTTTGTTACCCTGCAATCTTATACCTGTCAATGGTTGTGTCTACTTTTTTCAGTCTAATTTGGTTAAGATTATTAAACCGTGAGACCTTGACCTAGCTTCAACGAAGTAGGTACTGCTACTAGTAACTTCAGTCACTAAGGTGCTGTATCTTATGAACACAAGTTCTGATAGGATAAATTATGAACGTGTAATCTTCTAGTAAAGGATATCTTATCCTATACTTTGTATTCCTTTTGATTCTCAGATATAATATCTCTATTTTTACCACTTAAAAAGAAAAAGAAAAATGGTAGTTAAAAATGTGTATTGCTCTTGTTTATAGCTTCCTCTCTAGTAGTAAAATGGGTTCACACTCTTTTTTTGGGTATTCTGTTTTTCCATATTGTTTTAACAAAATCAACAGAAATTGCCATGTGTTACAGTAGAGATACTTTAACTGTAGATAATCTCATAGAAATTTCTTATATTCTGTTTCCCTAACTTTTAAAGTTACACCTACGGAACGGTGTTAGGCGCTAATTGGTCCTACCAGTATACTCCCCTCCAGTTAGTGGGATCTGTTGAAGTGTGCTTAATTTGATTTATTTCTTTTTCCTGAAGAAAAAATATCACATATACCATGATAGTTGTCCTATACATAAGGGTGGAAATCGAGCTAAACAAGCCGAGCTTTACCATGCTCAAGCTTGGCTCGCTAATTACACGAGCTTTAAATTGAGCTCGAGCTCGAGCTCAGCTCATATAGTTAAACGAGCGAGTTCGAGCCGAGCTTAAACGAGCCGAGCCCAAGCCGAGCCCGAGCCGCTAGGTTATTTTACACTATAAATATGCTATTTGAGCTAAACGAGCCGAGCTTTATCAAGCTCATTTGTTACACGAGCTTTAATCTGAGCTCGAGCTCGGCTCATATAGTAAACGAGCGAGCTCGAGCCGAGCTTAAACGAGCCAAGCCCAAGCCGAGCTCCGAGCCCTCGGCTCAAATTCCACCCTTACTGAAAACTTAGATGATGAAACACTTTCCTTTCCTCCTTACGTCCTTGTACTCTATGGTCATATTAAAATTAAATTACGACATTGGGTTCTCTGATTTCAAGTAACTGCTTGAATGTGACTTTGATGCATAAGCTTTATACATTTGGAAGTATCAAGTGATGAACTATCTGTATTGTTGTTCCATATTTAAATTTTCGAGTCTCACGTCACTCAATTGACATGTCTTATTGGATTGACTTTAACGCATATTTTAGTAGACATATTTCACTATAGCAAGTAAGTTGCGCGGGTTATACTATATTGAGCAATTAACTTGTAGAACCTGAAATGCCTTTTTTTTTTTGCTGTGGCAGTTACTGTCAGTGAAGTAGAGACTCTGAATGAACTTGTTAAGAAACTGAGCAGCTGGATAATCGATTATGGGCTTATTCACAAGGTCTGTTCTTTTAGCTTTTCATGAGTTTCCCAGATTAGTTCAGGATTGATTGCTCATCACTTGTCCCATGCTCGTGATCACTGATCAAGAGGAATTTCAGCTGGCCTTATTCAGGAACAGCAACAAGCAGAGTCTCTTTGCAGATAGGGTCTTTTGCTAGCTTCTCTATTCGTATTGGTTACTGCAAATATGAGTGCTATGTGATCTCTTGGAGCTATGCCTCAATTCACTTCTGTGGCTGACTTGTCTCGGATTAAATTGTGTATGATGATCTGGTGATTGTAATTGCATGCAGAAAAGATGTCACCATCTTTGCATTACTGTTCGAGTTTCTGTGGAATTTGTCTCTATTTGCTTCCAATGAGTTAGAACATCCTGATTACAGAACCTTTTTCAAGTCAATGTACGCACAAATATTCACCAATTCTGTATAATGGACGCTACGAGGATAGGTTGTGCTTGATGAAGTTCCCAGAAGAGCAAATATGGACAGTTTCTAATGTAATATTGCAAGTTGCAACCCCTAGGCCTCAATTCCACTTCTTTGGTTGTAATTCGACGAAGTCTTCTTGTAGCCCTCGTAGAGAACTCATTTGTACAAGGGGTAAACCTTAATTAGTGGCCTAGCGTGATGCTGTGTGTGTGTTTTTGTACGCGCTTGTTGTGAGGAATATATTGACAGTTCTTATGCCAGACTAACTTAATTCATCAAGGTGCAGTGCCTCCATATTTTTCTTTTTTCTCTTCTTAAATTGTTCAATTAAACGTATCTGTTCTGTCTAAACTCAACATTCTGAAGTCCAATGGTGACGTAGTGTCCTTAGATAATATCTTGCCTTTGTTGAAGAAAGTAAGCTTCAAGATAGCAATGAGCATCGCTAGTAACGTTACTCATGTTGCTGTAGATGACGACAACGGAAGGGATGCTCCTGCATCATTATGTAGCCCGAGAACAAGGTGAGCCTCTATAAACCACCAGACCACTATGTATACAATCCAATGCAAGGAAAGATGTGCAAATAGATAAAGAAGCAACAGAACAAAGGGTAAGCATATGGGACCAACTGCTGGTGATGGTGCATTGGTGAGAGTGAGGTGGAGGTGCTGGGCTTGGGTCTTGGGATAAGGTTCGCTGCCATTGAAAGCAGACATCCAACTTCTTTTCTTTCAATAATTCTAAAAGTTACCATTTTATTTCTATCCATTATCATATTTATTTATGCCTTGTGGATAACAAACTAGTATACTGCATAGCAGTGGGGGCGTGAGCGAAAAATTGGAAAGGCGTGGAGAATGGAAACTAAGAGAGAGAGATTAAAAGGGTGTGGAGAGTGGAGAGAGAGAGACAAGAGAAAATATAAGGACAAACATAAATAACCAAATGAAATTTTGGCCACATAGCTCCTTGGCCCAAAACGTTCGATCCGCTCACTTAAAAATACACAACATTGCTTATTTTTGTGCTCGGCATCAGGATGATTGATAATAGCTAAAAGAATAGGAGTGGTACGGACTTATCAATGATCAAAGAGACAAAGACTTAACATTACTCAAAGAAGATTGGTAATTTCGACATCATTGGAAAGAAGTCTAGTTCCACTTTATTTATCTCCTTTGCTATTTATCCCACCTTTCAACAGCTTAAAAAGCTCATCAAATCGAGCATCTATTCCTCCCCAAGTTGCTCTCTAGCTTCGGCATCTCTCGTTACCCTTTCTGTCAGGTGGTTGAGTGAACTTTGTATTTCCATCAAAACAAACAAATCTAGGAGGTCTAAGCCACCACACAGAAGTAAACTAAGGTACATAACTAACATAAGATAGATCATCATGCGGCCAAGTAGCAACTTGTGCAGAAGGATTTTCTTGCCATGTTGGATTAGCAACTAAATTAGCAGCATAAGTTGCAAAAGAATCTGCACACCCAGTTCCTTCTCTGTGAGTCCATTGGACTTTGAACACTTCAAATTCTGCCAACAAGTATATAATCCGCTCTACAATCTTCTTCAAGTTCCAGTGGATCGTCATATGCCATTTCAATATAGTTTTTTTTTTTTTTTGATGAAATTCTTCAGTTCATTACTCCATTAGAAGAAAAGAGGAGAGGAATACTCCATCATACATAGGAAGTTCACTTAGAGCTTGTTGCATTGGCTTTACTATTACATAATTCAGAGCTACATCTAGAGATAAAGGAATCAAAAGAAGTTGCAAAATTCTAATGCTTTCCATTGCTGATCTCCAAAGCCAATTGAAGGTGGTGTCTATTCCAAAATGCTGTGTAAGAGCTTGGAGTCTCCTTCCAGAATCACACAAGTATAGCCTTGTTGCCTCCCATAGCTTGTAGCCAGCTCCGCAGCCATAAGCTTAGCATGATCCTTGGACAGAACCCTAAATGCATGAGTAGCTGCTCCCAAATATTCACCTTCTTGATTAATTTCAATATAGATGATATGTTTGAGATAGCTCATTTTCGAATTTGAAATCATTGATTGACTACTGCACCCATCCTTTTGGAACTAATTCGTTTTGGAACATGTTGCTTACTGTGGTATTGCCTATTAAGCTATTCTTGATTAGTAGCCCTAGAAGCGTATGGAAAAATAGTTTTAAGTTGTCTTCTGTAGGATCGAAGGACCAAACTCTGGTGTGCAAAGTTCTTCTTGTGCAACAAACGAGAAGGAAAATGCAGGTAGTCAGAATCAGGAAAGTTTCATGTGAAACTCTAGTCAATGTCCAAGTTTCATGAAAGCTAGCTGTATGTGCCACCATATCTGTACCCCCATAAACAATCAACGTTGGGTTGGGTACTATTATAGCGCCACCCACTACTATGTGCGCTGCCCAAAATCATGGCGTGCCAGCGCCGCCCAAAATCAGGGCGTGCCTGCCTGCCCAATTTTATGGCGTGCCAGTGCCGCCCAATTTTATGGCGTGCCTGCCTGCTCAATTTTATGGCATGCCAGCCTGCCCAATTTTATGGCGTGCCTGCCTGCCCAATTTTATGGCGTGCCTGTCTGCTCAAAATTATGGCATCATAAGAGCAGTTTCAGATTTAGAAAATATATTTGGCAAGATATGTTTCCATATTAAAACTTTACATAATTACAGAATATTATGTAGCAATAAAGGAAATAATATTTATCATTATTATCCTATAAATACCCCATTCCTCTGAAACAAAGAACTACGTTTATTTTGAGAGACTTGATTCCAGAGAACGATTTGGATAGGTAGGCAGCCATTGAAGGTACAGTCTCAATAGTTCATTGCAACAACCTCCCTTACGAAACCATTGGTGCGTTTGGTCTCAATAGTTCATTGCAACAACCTCCCTTACGAAACCATTGGTGCGTTTGGGCGAGTTTCTACCCAAACACTAGCTATAAAACCATTTACTCGATAAAACAAAGACATCAGAGGCGTACAACATAATAAAAAATCAATACAAGAAATTGCTTTTCTTCCTAATTTTGCCATATACAAAAATTGCTTCTTTCTCAATACGTCAAATAAAATAAACAATTTAAGAACTCCTCAAGTATATTACAACATCGATGTAAATGTTAACAGCTAAAATGATGATTTATTCTGCTTGGTCGATTGATGACAGATAAGGAGAGCTTCAACTTGGATGTCCCAAAGAACATTAGCATTATCGTGCCTCTGTAGCTAACACATCTGGGATAGGCAAACAGAGAATTCACCTATAAAACACCATCGATGTGCATTTGTCTACAACCCCATTTGGATAAGCTTCTCTATACTTTGTGTCTTCTCCCATCACCATCCTTTGGCAAAGATTGCATTGCTTCTTATACCTGTTTCAAACCTCTTCGCTATTCTATCTTTTGGTGTTTCTTTCTTCCGCAACATGGAAGCCGAGTAAGCTTCTTCTCTTCGAAAATGAAGCACTCTCGATTCTTTGCTCCCAATGTTTGTAATATGAGGTTGATGTTATAGCGACTTCACGTAGCAATCGATTCATTGTGATCGCGAACTTTTGCAAGCTTTGCACGTTTGGATGTATTCTTATCACTTTTCCTCTTTGCTTCATCTCTATCTCTCTCCCGCATTCTTTTACTGTTTTGTTTTGTTAATTTCTCAACTACTTCTTTCTCCATATCCAGAATTTTAGTATCGGTTAATTGGGGTTGATCAATGGGATTTCCTTCTGAATCTCGTGGTATGATGGGGCCATGAAACGGACAAACTCTCATGTCTCTTCTCTGGCAGAGTCCACCTACTTTCAATGGAGTAAGACATGGGCGGACTTCAACGGGATCTTCCTTGTATAGAGATGCCTGATATTTCAACTCGGCAATCTTTTCTGCTGGAATAACCGCATCATAGTCTACCCTACCCCAATGGCCTTCTAGTCAACCGCATGAAGAGTTCGTCAATAATGAGAAGTGCTAAATGTAGGGGAGCGATACCCTCATAGGGCATCGCACTCGCGTGGAGCATAAGCGAACTGAAGATAGCGACCTCCAAGACCGACCTGCGAGTAGCTCGAGTAGGTGGTGCGAACGAAGACATCTCAGTACGAACACTTCATCGAATATAGAACGCTTCGGATAGAAACACATCCCACCTGGGGTAATGATTGCCAATATCTTAGTGGTAATCTCAACACCGGGAAATAGGGACTACCGCATCTACCCCCAATCATAACCAGATCCAACCCAACACTCATCCGCGATCTCCACCCTACATTTGTACAAAAGAATACACGTGTCGGAAGGATCTCCTCTCAAAAACTCTATAAATACCACCTCTTTGAACTACGTCGGACGATTCTTCTCTCCCCGGAAAAGGAAAACGCGAGAAGATCGTGGCGGTTAAACTCCACAAATGACCTCGGTCACATCAAAAATCCTAACCCTTCCCGTTCATCCTAGTAGTAATTAGGAGAAAACCAAAACGCTCCTTTACATTGGCGCCGTCTGTGGTTTCGATTACTGGAGAGCCACTTGAGATCATCTCTAATTCTCCAGCCCACGAAGCATGGTTAGCATAGAAGCTCAAGTTCAAAACCTTGCTCACCAGTTGGGAGTAACGAATGAGAGCATTTCCTTGCTCAGGGAGGAAAATGCTACGTTACGCGCTCAGGTGGATAGTTATCAGCAACAACAAGTCGGAAACGGAGCCGAACACAGCATCAATGACGTTAATCAGCAGCTTAACGAGTTGTCCCAAAGGATTGGCCAGACCTCTGCGAAGAAGGACTCGACACAGATTGTACACAAGATGCTTAAGACGTATCGCGCATCTCCGTTCACCGCAGAGGTCCTCAGCAAATCCTCTCCACACGACTTCATCCAGCCACGCTTTCCTATGTACGACGGCAGCACCTGCCCCGGTCAGCATGTGGCTCGCTATATTCAAAGTCTGGCACTTTACAGCTCACCTGAGTTTGATTATCTCCACTGCATTATTTCCGGCCAAAACCGAGGGATGGCGCTCTCGATTGGTTCTTTTCACTGGAGTCTGATTCTATCAACACCTTCGAGCAGCTTACTGACTTGTTCGCCAGCCAGTACGTCCACAACAGGCGGAAGAAGGCAGATCTCGATTCTCTGTTTCAATTATCTTTCAAGGAGGGCGAAACTATTAAGTGAATTCCTAGGGCGGTTCAAGGCGAATCTAGCATTGTATGGAAAGTGGCTTGAAAGAATCTTTCGCCACACTGGCTTTTTCTAACGCTTGCCGAGTGCGAAACAGTGACCTCGCTAGGTCGCTGATGAAGGAACGCCCAGAGACACTATCCGAGCTCTACGCTCGTGTCGACAAGTACATCAAGCTGCAGGAAACCTTAAAACTTCATGGTTTAGCAGAGAGGCACGAGGTCGCCGAAGTCTCGGATCGTTCCCCACGGGGCAAGAAGCGCCAGTCGCGATGCCCGGCGGCTTCGTGCACGATCAGATAATAACAGAGAGTTCACTGTCCTGACACGTTCTCCCAGTCACATACTGGATAAGATTAAGCGCGCCTCATTTTTCCGGCCAACCATCAGGCAGCCCGCAGATCGACCTGGCAAGCCTTTTTGTGCATTTCATAAAGCAAAGTGCCATGAAACTGATGCATCTTTGGGGCTCGAAGCATTATCTCCAAGACACGGTGGAAGCCGGTTATATCAAACACTACATTAGCATTCCCGATGGCGACTGCGTCACAAGTTCTTTGGCTCGTCGTGTCTTGCAATCGATCTCCACCCCACCGTCACCGCCAAAGGGATACAGTTCGTCCTCCATTAGGTCGAGGGGCGCTCCGTGGCGTTCGCCACGAAGGCGGCAAAGACTCGTCCGATCGTGACAATGCTCGCACTATTCATGTGATTACCTTTCCGGACGATTAAGTGACCTCTTCCCGAGAAAAGACGGGTTGGCGCTCTTGAAGTCTATCATTTTACTTCCGCAGGCAAAATCACGCCCAGCGTGGTTCAGTCGCAGCGCAGCGATATCACTTTCCGCGGAGGCCGACTTAAGCAAAGTTTGCCTTCCTCATAATGACGCATTAGGTCGTTCATGTCAAAATCAGCGGCCCATCGGATCAAAGCGTCCCGATCGACCACTGGCGGTTCTGTGACATCCTATTTTACCACACTATGCAAGAGATGAACCTCCCCGAATCCGTTCGTTGACCCAATCGCCCCTTTACGGGTTCAATGGCTCGAGCCGACCCCATTGGTGACATTATCTTACCATGATCGGTGGGATCTCGAGAGGATAAGATTACCGTAATACTTTCGGTTCTGCGTTCTCGGCCAAAGAAGTCGCCATACAATGCCATCCTCGGACGACCGGATTCATCGGATGCAAGTCATCATCGCCCACTTTACATCAAGTTCTCCGTTTCCCGGACCTCGAGGCATGATGGAGCTTGAAGCAATCAACTTGAAGCGTACCATTGCAACCAGTCCAATCAACGATGCACTGCTTTCGTGAATTGCTTCCCACCATACAGAGCCCCTCCAAATTTTCTACACAATGGCACGAGACTTAGTCGCGAAGTCCAACCCGAGCGAACCGCCAAGCGGGGGGCTCTTACAAGCGAAGTTCTCTCCATGCCGATACCGCTTTTCGCTCCCGAGTCCTCGATGCGGCTCCCGATACCGCTTTTCGCTCTTTGAAAAATTTTATCGGTAAAGCCATTCATGTTGTAAATCTTTTGTTTTCATTAATGAAAGACAAGTTTTTGTCTTCGACCGATACTATCTACTCCAGTTAGTTGTATTGAGTACGTTTCGCGAGCTATATAGCCTCTCGATTCTTGTTACGTCGAGGACCTATATTTCTAGGATCGACTACACGAGAACGCTCTCAAATGAGCGCATTTACTCGGGAGCTCACGGGCTACATAGCCTCTCCAATTCTTGTTACGTCGAGGACCTATATTTCTAGGATCGACTACGAGAACGCCTTTCTCGGCCGAAAGGCGACGATCTCGGGGAGCTCACGGGCTATAGCCTCTCCATTCTTGTTACGTCGAGGACCTATATTTCTAGGATCGACTACACGAGAACGCCTCACCGAAAGCGACGGGGCTCTCTCGGGAGCTCACGGGCTACATAGCCTCTCAATTCTTGTTACGTCGAGGGACCTATATTTCTAGGATCGACTACGCGAAACGCCTACCGGTGGCGGGCGGCTCGGGGGAGCTCCGCGGGCTACATAGCCTCTCCAATTCTTGTTACGTCGAGGACCTATATTTCTAGGATCGACTACGAGAGAACGCTCGGCGGCGGGCGACTCTCGGGGCTCACGGGCTACATAGCCTCTCCAATTCTTGTTACGTCGAGGACCTATATTTCTAGGATCGACTACGAGAACGCTCTGCGGCGAAGGCATACTCTCGAGGAGCTCACAGGCTACATAGCCTCTCCAATTCTTGTTACGTCGAGGACCTATATTTCTAGGATCGACTACACGAGAACGCTTCTGCGCGAGGGCGATTCCGCGGGCTACATAGCCTCTCCAATTCTTGTTACGTCGAGGACCTATATTTCTAGGATCGACTACACGAGAACGCTCTCCGCGAGCACACAGCTCTCTGAAGCTCTCTGGCTACATAGCCTCTACAATTCTTGTTACGTCGAGGACCTATATTTCTAGGATCGACTACACGAGAACGCTCTCCGCGAGCACACAGCTCTCTGAAGCTCTCTGGCTACATAGCCTCTACAATTCTTGTTACGTCGAGGGCCTATATTTTTAGGATCGACCACACGAGAACGCTCTCATCAGCCTATGGCGCTCTCCGGCCAGCGGGCACCGTAACCCATCCGGTTCTGTCACATCAAGCGACCTATATTTCTAGGGTTGACTACTTAACAGGGGCGCGTATTTCTAAGATCAAGATATTAGTTACACACAAACCTGCGCGGCGCATGCATACACATCCAAAACAACGATACATGACAATCGTCATCACAACTACGATCCACCGATCTGCTTTGGGATTACCGGAAATCCGGATCGATGATCATTACAAAAATTCGACAAGTCTTGAACGCCACTTTCGTGGAAACCGGTCCTCCAGAACAAAAGCGAATCGCCGGGCAAACTGAAAACACGGCTCTATTGTTTGCTCCGTATAAGAGAGAGGAATGTAGACTATATTCACAACTTATGACTTACGAGATGACGATGATCACCTTATCAATTTTCGCATGACATGCTTGTCTTCCGGGCTGCACTAGTCGAAGCGGTATGTCGGTGACCTCGGCGATGTCATACTTTTCGTCGAGGCGGCATAGGCGTACTGAGGGCTTCGATATCGCGCCTTCTTAGCCTTTCGCCACCACCTTCCGACATTTCTTAGCATAAGCCGTCACAACCGCCGGTTCCTTTCCATTTCGGTCACATCCGACACCAAGATGGCGTTCTCGGCGATTCGTTACGGTACTTGGTGGACATATCATCCAGTTTCTTCTTGTCCACCCCCCACGCAGCTCGCATCAACCCCAGCTCCACGTGCGGGTTACCACTAGTCTCAGAACGCTGCACAGCATCTTTCAGCTTATCATACCCTGCGAGAAACTGCATGAACATAGTTAGAACACCAGACTCCCCTGGAAGTCGGTACAACAGCTTAAGCTATCAAGAACTCACCAAACAAGCGGCCATATCCATCGTCCCCAGTAGTGTCCCCATGTCCTCGTCCTCAACTTCTGCTTTATCTCCATCTAGCACAATCCCCTTCAGAACGCTGGTCGCTATGGGGGCCGAGTGAAAGCTACAGTCCGAGCGTTTCACCATCCGCTTCTTCCCCGTCTTTCCTGTAGTAGAATTAAACCCCACATCCTTACATGGCGGGGCGAACTCTCACCAGAATGGCTGGGCGACCTTGCCCCGTTCGTTGCTTCGGCCGGCGACCCGGTCATTTCGCCCACTCGGCGTGGCGACGAAGACAATTCGCCCGGGCGACTATCTCTCCTTGCTCAAACTTATAACCGCCCGTTTCTCCATCGGCAACCTTCCTCTTCCCTCGATCGCCATGAACATGAGGCTCAAACTCCATTTCCTCCATTGATAGGGGGCGTTTCTCTCACAAAAGCGCCGCGACATCTAGCCATCTTACCCTAGCAGCAAAGTTGCGACAGCAAAGTTAATACTTACTCTAGGTATTTCTCAAACTGAATAACACGCATAGAGAAGAAGCCACATACCTGATGAACAAGCGGCGACAGAAAAGCACAGTGCAAGAGCAGAGCAACGAGGAGGAAGGAAAGCTTAAGCGAAACAATGACAGCACCTCTTGATGATATGTGCGAAGCGGTTTATATTCCTTAGGAAACGTCTTTTCCTAAGTCCCTCATTATCACCTTGAGACGCCAAACGCCATCTGCCCGCCATCATTATGTCCCATGAACCGCTCGTCTCCCTACGTGTCGCATACGCAGGCGGAACAACTGCGGTTGGCGGCTCAATCGAGCAGCAATTCGACTGCATCTCGAGCGGACTCCGGCGATCGATGCTCCGTTATACGTCGCGCCAGCGAATCTCAAGCACTCCAACAACGGGGCGCTCCCCATTTTACCAATCATAAGTAAGGAGGTCGTCACCACAATGGGCCTACCACGTTCCATTCTAAGCCGTGTCATCCTACATCACTATGAGTGGGCGACTTCGGACATACACCGCACACCCACAACTATTTACCATCGCATATAAACAAGGGAAGTTACGGTTTAATAGCTTTATCGATGCATTTCGGTGTTGAGCCGAGTTCTTTGAGATTACTCGGAAATCCAACCCGCCCCCACGAGTTAAGCCACATTCGGCTACCCCCCGAATCGGCAGAAACACCTACTTGTTCCCGGATTACAATACACAAACATAAGAAAGGCTTAACTGCCCGTTACCCCAGAAACCGGTTCTATTGTATCCAAAGACATAAGGCGATAAAACGGACAAAGAACAAATTTTACAACTCGTCATCCCCGGCCACATTCACTACTCCTCCACGCCAAACGGCTTCATCGACCTCGGCCTCTCTCCCGTCCCACAATGATCGCTATGCCATCGACTCTAAGCTCATCAACTGCGTCGGGTGCAACGGCTTTTCGAGCCACCCGCTTCGGCGCGCGCTCATAGAAGAGGCAATCGCCCCACCGGCATCCCCTTGAACCTCCTCCACCGAGGGACGGGACGCACAGCGGGCGTGTTCCTCCTTCAAAGCATTGTAGTCGATCTCGGTTCAACGAAGTCTGCGTCCAGCGTGTCATAGGCCTGATTAGCGTCCTGAGCAACCTTCTTGCAGTGCAAGGCGTAATCGTTCAGCCTCCCAATTTCCACGGTAGCGGCTCGCACATTATCTTCAGCTCCTTCTAGCTTTTGCCTCAGCTCTTCCGCTTCCGTATCTTTCAACATCTTGGCCAGATTCAACGCTTCATGAGTTCTCTTCAAATCTTCCAGTTCCTCGCGCTCCATCTGCGAGGCGTCCTGGACATTTTTCAGCTCCTCACCCGAACTTGAAAGACCATTTCCCTATCGATTAACTCGCGAGCAGGCGATCTCTTTCAACCGGAATCCGCCACCACCGCGAAACATACACATGGTTAGCACAACAACAATTTGCATAAGCAAGCAAGTACCTCAGATGAAGTTATAGGCATACCACGCATTGCGCAATTTCCATTCGTTTCAAGTTGTCAGCTAACCCCTTCTCATCTAGCTCTCTGCGGTTGCCATCCAGAGCTATTTGTTCTAGCAAACAACCCGCTATCTTCTTGGATCTGGGCGCGGCGATTAAACCGTTTCCGCGATCTTGGCTGCGCCCCATTCTCGTCGAGATAGACAAAATGTCCTTCGAGATCGTCCGCAGAGGCCACCGCTTTTCCAGTCGCCTTACGTGGGGCCTTGGCCTTTTCACGGGACCGGATCGCGTCGATCGCGTGATTGCTTGGACCCACTCCAAAGTGGCCAAGTCCATGACACCTTTCGAGTCGGGCTCCACTTCTGGCGAGATACCGTGGCCCCGGCCCGGCGCCACCATCGAATCCGCCCCGTGCTAGCACCATCTTCCGCGAGCATGTCGAAGCTACTTTTCGCTGCTTCGCCCGGCGTCTGCTTTCGAGACATCAGCGTGGCCTCCTCTCCGACCCCCCCCTAGCGCGGCGATCAAAACCAGCGGCTCCAACTCTACGGAGCCTCGATCGAACCCCATTCGGGCCGACCGCCCGATCCTCCAGCTCCTGCGGTTCCCCCCCTAACAGGCCGCCTTGCGCTCCCCTGCACCTGCTGCCTCTCCTCTCGTGTTATCGATCATCGCTTGTGCGCTTCTCCATCACCCCTCGCTTCGTTCGACTTAGAGCCCGCTCCTTTTGCACCTTCCTCTTCTCCCGGATCGCAGCCCTCCCTTTTCCTCAAAGAAATGAGCAACCTCGGGCAACTTCGCTTGTTTTTCAGACGCGAGTCACCGAGCGAATCTTTCTATCTCCCCACGATCGGTTAAGCGCTTCACGAAAACTCTGCGTACCAAAAGCAAAACAAAGACACATTAGAGCAGCGGCTATCAAACGTTAGAAAAATAACAACGAAAAGTATTCCTACCCACGGATATGTTACAAATCCTAGTTTGCGGTATACACCGCTCACCACGATAATTGCCAACTAGCAACAACGGTCTCTTAGTCCAGGCCTCATTGCTTACTCCATCGATCAACTGCGAAACGCGTCGTCATGGTTTGCAAGCTAAAGTTCATGTTCCCCGATCGGCGTATCACATAGTGCTCCACTATATCGGATACACCTATGTCATATTCCCACTCGCGTTCGGCGTGAACACCTTAAATAATCGCCGGGTGTTACCCAATTTAACCCCGACAGGCGACTTCCAACAAAGCGCCAAGAAGTCGCATACCGGTTCGGAGCGGTATGTGCATCTGCGCTCTCGGTAACCCTCACAGTTATAACTCCACCGTTCGGTAGGTTTATACTCCTCACTACTGAACATTTTCACTTTCGATCGTTGGCTCAGATATATCTCGGTCGGGGACATTAATCCCATCGCCGCCCTCCATTTCGGGGAAAAGAGTTAGCGAAGACGACGGTTCACTCTTCTAGGGGGCACATCGCTGATGCCGACCTCTCCCCTCGACGGCGTACTAGCCACGTCATCTCTCGACCGAGATCGGCGTTACCCCCCCATCCTATCTTCTTCTTCTAACTCAACCCCCACCGCCGACACTTCGATTCTTCATCCTCGTTACTCTCCACAACTTAAAGATATCTCCGGACCTCCTCCGGCCGAAAGTGTCATCGAAATCGGACATTATAACAACCCTTTTTCTATCAAAGATTCAGTTCTAAACCCTATAGCCTTACAATAACCTACTTACTTAAAATAACGAACCGGACGGAGAGGAAAGCAAATGGAAATGGGAAAGAAAACAAATGACGGGGAGCACTCACCTGAAAACCCTAGGGCGTTTTGCGGAAGAAGAAGAAAACACGAAGTAACTTTTTTTTTTAGATTCCAAATCTGATTTTGTATAAACCGCCCGTTCGGTTACCAAGGTGTAATCATTACATCCTACGCTATAGCCCGCATTACCGTGTTCCAAGGCATCATCGCCTTTCAGCGATCCCCGCATAACGCTTGCGTTGACATCGTTCTGCTTCAATCAAGCATTTACATCGCGTGCACGTAAGATACAACTACCTTTTTTCCCGCCCAGTTCACGGGCCACAATATTCAAAAGTGGCGCTCCACCGGTCGGTTCATCCACTCTTGTTAAGCTCCACGCTCCACCACGCCGTCCGACTCTTTCTCGGCGGTAGCGTTTCCACTTACACCAACACCCTACCGGTAGGGTCGTAGGGGAGCGATACCCATAGGGCATCGCGACTCGCGTGGGGATATTTAAAGCGATAGCGAAGATAAGATAGCGACCTCCAAGACCGACTGCGGTAGCTCGAGTGGTGTGGTGCGAACGAACATCTCAAGTCTGAACACTTCATCGAATATAGAACGCTTCGGATAGAAACACATCCCACCTGGGGTAATGATTGCCAATATCTTAGTGGTAATCTCAACACCGGGAAATAGGGACTACCGCATCTACCCCCAATCATAACAGATCCAACCCAACACTCATCCGCGATCTCCACCCTACATTTGTACAAAAGAATACACGTGTCAGAAGGATCTCCTCTCTCAAAACTCTATAAATACCACCTACTGGAACTACGTCAGACCTGATTCTTCTCTCCCCAGAAAAAGGAAAAACGAGAGAAGATACGTAGGCAGTTCGCTCACAGCGACCTCGGTCACATCAAAAATCCTAACCCTTCCCGTTCATCCTAGTAGTAATTAGGAGAAAACCAAAACGCTCCTTTACACTAAATACCTTACCTGCAACCAAATACACCGTTAGAACATTGGCTTTGTCACAATTGTCTAAAAGAGAACATGTTGCAACTTAACAACCATTCTAAGAAAAAACTAATTCTTTATGATTGTATACCATATCAATTAATGAAAAAATTCCACATGGGGCCGTCAGAATTTAAATGATTTTATCCTATACAAGAATGAAAAGAAAATAAAAATGAAAAGAAGGAAGTACCTGAGAATGGCCTTTTTCCATTTGGTGCATTAAGGAATCAAAAGCGAGTGTCAAATAGGAGTCTTTATTTGTTGGGTTTTTAGGTTTTGGCCCTCCTAATAATGGGGTAATTAGGCTTTGGTCCAACAATGATCGTTTATTAGGTTTTGGTCCTCCTAACTATGAGTTGACCGTGAGTTGACTGAGTTGACTAACGATGGACGTCCACCCATCTTACATATTTTGCTATTACCCACAATACCCTTATGAGGTCAATGTTGACCGAGTTGACCATCTCCAATTTTGTAGTTTGACAACAATTCCACGTCACTCTTCAATTTTGGAGGGTTCAAGATACGAATCGTCTTCCTCGGGATCACCACTTTCCATCCCAGTATTCTCGTGTGAAGCCGGAGGCAAACGCCAAAAGATATTAACTGAAACCATCCGTATAAGCTTTTCTTGAACAACCTCGGTAATTTTACCCGAACCAGATTGTATAAAATCCACAATCTCAAGCAACATCCGACGCTTAATCTCCTTCTCTCTAGCTGATTTGACCCTATCCATAAACGTTAGCTTAGTAGTTGCTTTTTTCAGTTAGTTAGTACGCTCAGTTGTGTTCCGCAAGTTGGTTTGGAACCTGCCTTGAGCTCTTCGCCAACCCCCTTTCCTTTTAACCAAAGCAAGAATAGGAAAGGAATATGGTTCTCGAATTGACGAGTCGTATTGGTAGGGATCGCTATGCCACCTGTCTTTTTTCTCTTAGGCGTTTCCCTCCGACTGGAAGAGAGACATAGAATGAGATTAGTTGGTCCTGGTTCGCGAATTGGTTGGCTTACTCGCCTTTGCTACTTCTCCAGGTGGGTCCTTGAGAGATGAAGATCCGCACCCGAGCAACCCACTTAGCAGCAGGAACAGCAGCATCGAGCCGACTCTACTATGAGCTGCTACCCACACTACATATCTTTAGCTTACGAAGAAACAAGTTCTGTCGATCCGAAATAGCCACATCTCTAAACAAAGGAAGTGTCTCAACAACAACAACACTTGAAAGCGAAACCCGATCAACCCCATTCGCCGTAACCACCCCACCTCCTCCACTCTATTGTTGAGTATCATGATTTACACTAACATTCGAAGAAGAAGTTGAATTGGATACACCATCACTACTAGTATCCGATAACGAATTTTTTTTTTGCCAACGCTTTATAATCTTATTAAACATCTTCCCTCACCACTTCAAAACCCTAGAAACTTAACTAAGATCCAATTAACTATAAAACTACCACTAATCTATTCAAATAAACTTTGGCTTTTGTTTAATTTCAGTAAAAGTGAAAAAAAATATACCTTTTTTTTGTCTTGTTAAGAAATCTGGTTATTAGAAGATAACTACAAAATTGGAGATAGTCAACTAGGTCAACATTGACCTTATAAGGGTATTGTGGGTAATAGCAAAATATGTGAGATGGGTGGACGTCCATTGTTAGTCAACTCACGGTTAAGAGGACCAAAACCTAATAAACGATCATTGTTGGACCAAAGCCTAATTACCCCATTATTAGGAGGACCAAAACCTAAAAACCCCTTATTTGTTTCGGTTTGGAAACAGAGTAACAGACCGACTTATTACCTCTATATAAACAAGGACTTTGCGTCCATAAGAGTATTCAAGACAGAAACACATCTCGCACTTCAAAAACCCAAGCTACTTCTTCTTCACTTACTCTAAACCAAGATCATTAAAAACACATCTCTCTCTCTTCTCAACAAATTCTCGGGGATTGTCCATTGTGACGCGTGAGTTGTGACATAAAGCTCTTCTCAATGATGGCATTTTGGAACGGCGGGGTTGTTGGAATCTCTTGATGATTAGTATTTCAAATTACTATTCGAAAAAGGAGTCTTTATTTGTTTTTTGAAACTGACGGACTTCCCTCTATATAAACAAAAACAAAGACTTTGCGTCTATAACAAGAAAGAAAAACATCTCGCCCTTAAAAACAACCCAAGCTACTATTGCTACCCTTCCTCTTTTCTTCTTACTATTAGCCGCCTCTAGAGAGCAGAGCAGCCTGTTCGAGTGCAAGTCAGCCTGGTAAACCATTGTATCCTGTGAGGAAGACGACTTTAATACCAAGATCATTAAAAGGTACGTGATTTTTGTTTCATCCTTCTTTTATACAATTAAAAGAATGGCGGATAGATTACCAAGAGATATTACCACTGATATTCTTTTAAGATTACCCCTCAACTCCCTCTTTAATTCCAAGTTCGTATGTAAAACCTGGCGTACTATTATATCCGACCTCACTTTCCAACTCACCTATCTTTCTCAAACCAATCACCACCCTGACCTCTTACTCGCATGCAGGGTTTCACGTTATAAACTGGTGCCCAAAATATATTACACTCGTATCAATCATGAAAACCTTACTGTTGGTGTTCCGTTTATGGAGTTAACTACTATCATACCCAAAACTGTTGGTGTTCCGTTTATGGATATTAACTCCATGTCTGAAATCTTGATACTAGGATCATGCAATGGACTTATATGTTTATCAAGTATTAAAAGTAAACTTGTTAGTAATAGGGACCATTTGATGTCATTGATGAGAAGGCAAGAACGCAATATGTATGTCCTTCCTATTGATGATCCCATTTATGTGTATAACCCCATTACTCGTGAAAATCAAGAATTACCGTGTTTTGAGTTTTGTAATGTAGGCAAGAATGTTGAACAAGTTGTGTGTGGGTTTGGATTTGATGTTGTTAGGAGGGAATTTAAAGTGGTGTTTGTGTTTTTTTATAAACTTGATGATGGTGAGGATGAGAATGTTTTCAGTGAAGTTCGAGTTTATACGTTAGGTACTGATACATGGAGAAAATTGGATGTTGATGTCCCACACTTGCTTTTTAAGGCTGAGGTAGCTGTTTCGTTTGAGTTTGCTAATGGGTCTCTTCATTGGATTGCCGTGGATGCACGTTCTCCGGTTTCCAAGCCATTTATCTTGTCGTTCAATTTGGGGGATGAAGAATTTTTGGTTTTTCCGACACCCGAATCTGTTGGGATGACTCGTTATGGTCCATTGGAACATTGTGCACTCGGGGTTCTTGATAAGTGTCTTTCTTTGGTGGATACCTCTTCTGGACAGTTTGTTGATATATGGGTTGGGAAGGATTATGACGGGGAGATGTCTTGGAACAAGCAATTTTCTTTGGGGCAAAATCTAATTTGCGATTCGGCTATTGGATTAGTTAGGCCTATCCAAGTTCTGAAGAGTGGTGAAATTTTACTATTTTGTGGCTTAACTGACCTTGTTGCATATAACACCGAAAGCAACCAACGCAGATTTCTTAAATTGGATCGTGATAGCTTTAAGAACCTGGGGACCTATTTTTCCTTTGTAACAGTTCCATTTGTGGGCAGCCTGATATCAATCAAGTCCTTCTTTGAAACGAACTGTGAGGGAAATTAAAGTGTACTGCCTGATTTTGAAACTGGACGAAAGTTGTGAGCTTCAGATAAATCAACTCAAGAACTTGTTGGTGGTGAACTGGGGGATGATGTCGTATTTGTTAAACAAGTTGGAGAAACAAAAGAAGTTATCGCAGACATTTTTGTGTTGGAGCTGCAAATGTGAGCCACATATTATGTAGCAGTGGCAAAGACAACTCTTAGAGATTCAAGCTTTGATGGAGTTTGTAGAATGAGCATGATATGCTATGTAGGTAATGCCCTCCTATATTTCCCTTTTGAAGGTTTTTGTTACGTTCCTGAAAATATTAGTAGAGACTAAATGATTCAAGATAAGGGTTATTTTTATTGCTTCTGTGTAATTTCCCTTACCTATGACTGATGCATGCTTATTACATCTCTGGTTTTCTTTTCTTTTTCTTAGAATAATATATGTTTCTTTTCGCGGCCTTTTTTTTTTTTTTTTTTTTTTTTTTCTTGGAAGTCAGTTGTAAGACCTAACATATTCCATATGCATAAGCATCCAATTTAGAATGATTTTCTAATGTGCTTCTGTAAAAATGTTGAATTTAAAGGCTTTAGCAAACAAAATCTGATATTGAAGTAGTTTAAGGACTATGGTGGTAAATTATTTGTTTATCTATGGAGAAACTGCATGTTGATAAAGTTTCTAATGTTTTTTTTTTGTTTTTGTTTTTTACAATACTACAAACAAGAGTCATACGTACATATAATAGCAGAATTTGGCACCTACTGATGATGCCTTCTAACCATATAGTCTTTGGCACCCCATTCATATAATTATATATTTATATCCATTCTCAAAATGTGCCCCTCACCTGAAAACACCAACAACTCGAAAACATTGTCTTCTATATAAGAAGGTTGATCGATATGTATGGTTTTGGTTTGGATATCTCCTAACAGGAATCAAGAAAGTACTGCTACTGTTTGTTAGACGTTTGATGTCTGAAAACGTTATGAATCAGAGTCAAATTTATACGCTGGGCAGCAATCATAGTGAAGAAGTAAGACTGTACGAGTGACATTTAAGTAAAATGAGACTAGAGTTATGTCATGGTGGGGATGATTATATTACGAAGGATAGGGACGATATTCGTGGATAGACTAAGATAAAATTAGTATACTGCGAGGTGGTGGGGACTGTCGTTAGATAATCACCAGCAACACAATTGGCCGTGAACGATGAAGGAAAGGGAGAAACAGAGTGTTAAGGTTGATGCATCACTATTTGATCAAGCTTTGAGAGCGTAATTGTGTATTATATGTACCAGGTACGTTGTATTTTGAAGAATAAGCAAATTATGTCCTTCAATTGGAGTGTCATTGAGGTTATATATGGATGGACAGTAACAAAGCGATAATCTTTGTTCAGTGCTCTATTTATGTGTTAGTTAGAGGATGGACAAACTGTTTCTAATTGGAAGGGGAAGGAAGAGATTGTATACCATTCTCAGGCGGTTTTGTTAACAGTGCTTTCTGATAATTAGGATCTGAAGGGCGGTTTCTATAATTTGTGGAGTTTGAGGGGCAAAGACCAAAGGGAAGGCAATCAAGGCTAGTGTCAGGGTCAATTACTCAGTCCTGTGTTGAGCATGTAACTAGAGAGCTGCAGCTCGACCATCAGAAATGTAGTATTGGCCTGTGGACAACCCAGTAACTCCAGAACATCGACCATAGCATTCCTTAGGATTGACCATATATTCTCTTAGATGATTTACTTCTGAGTTCTGACAGATTTATTCCCTTATTCACAAACATCACAGTATTGATTTGAGTTATCATTCAATGCAGGCATAAATTGAAGTAGAATTGATTACGAATGTGGAGTTAGTAGGAAAGTCTACCACTCTTTTCTGTCAGCAACCTTTGGCAGATAGGCAGAGCCTATTTGAAAAGGGAGTAAGGGACCATTAAAATTAGGTCGGGTGAATAATTGTCATTTCTTTTGCAATAAGCACTGTTCCAAGCAAAAGTATGAGCGGTTAAAAGAAAGAACATAGATTTTGATTACTGAGCCATGTGCTGGCTTCGAAATTCCAATTGTACCACGGGATTACTAGAACTACAGTTGCACTCTGCAAAACAATGCAGGGAAAAGGTTTAATATCTGTACTAGTTTCTACTCATGAGTTGTAGTATCATGTACATGGAAGTATGGAACTGAGTTCCTACTTGACCTGTGTTGGTTTGAAATTTAAATGGACGATCTTCTCATCATCAGATGAACTTCTCCATCAAAGCATCCTTGATCTTCTGAGATACATCAGGGATTAACACATCATAATTTTGATGTCCTTCTCTGGAATAATAGGCATATATTATTGTGATGTTTTTCAGCATGTCTGTTTACTATTTGTGCTTGCTTTGTTGTAAACAGTTCAAAGGTAAATTTAGCTAGAACAGGGGATGGTGTTTAACTAGACAAGGGATATAGCTTAGTAGTTTTAGGTGTTTCTTCCTCTGATCCATAATCCCTCCCAGAAGGTGTATATATAGTAGTAAACCTTTCACAGTTACAGAAATGGCAGCAAACAGTTCACGGAATTTGCCTCCTTTTTTTGTAGTTTTTAGTTGATGAAGCTTAAATATCCTCTTTTCTAGCTGAAACATTTCCACGAAAACAAACACAGCTTATGTTGCGAAGCGAAGTCGTGGGAAAGTAGGAAAAGTTACTTTGGTACTGTCTGGAACTTGGAATGTTGGATGAATCACGATTAGGCTTTGGGTACCTATAGTGGCTTTCCTAAGCAAAATCCCTAGAGGCTTAACATTTCCGTATTTAGTAACCTAGGCGCCAGGATTTTAGAACTTCAGAACCCCTAATAACAAATATAACTCCACCTCGCACCATCATCAAAGATTTCCACTCTTTCGCTCCATTGTTGTTAGTAGTAATGGACCTAATACCTAGCAAGATCACCACTGATATTCTTTCATGGTTACCCCTCAAATCTCTTGGGCGTTGCAGGTGCGTCTCTAAAACTTGGCGACATTAATCTCGGACCCCAGTTTTCAGCTCAAAACAAAACCACTAGTCTTATCTTGAACGCCATGTCTATCGGCAGACCAGCCATGATCTATTTTGCAGAAAACAATGACCTAATATTATGGCGTTATTAAACCTAGCCCAAGCCCAGGGCTTGGGCTCAAGGCCGTGTTTGGCTAGAGGGAGGCTTTAGTTAGCGCAGTGAAAGAGCGGACTTTTTTCACGCAGTGAAAGGCAGGCCTTTTTCATGGCGACTCACCTGTGGTGGCTTCTGTGAAAAGGAGAAGGGGAGTGGGGAGGCAGGAGGAACATACACTGAGACAAAGAGAAGGAGATGTTTCATTTCGATCGATTTGCTCTTAAACTATGGAAGGACAAGCTCCCTCCTAGTAATGCCTTTACCAATCTAAATTTTCTGTATTGCTCAGATAATAGAAAACAAAAAACTGAGTGGAACTAGTTTTTAAGAAGCTTTAGTTTTTCGGGCAAGCCATCAGCGGGTCTCTCGTCTATGGAATGGTCTACTTCAGTCTCCTTCGTCTCGTAGTCTTCGCTTGTCCACGGGTCTTCCCTCGCAGGTCTACCTACTCTTCTGACCGTGCTTTTGAACTTTTATTTCTGTGTTTGATATATAGTCACTATGCCTTCTTCTGCTTCGGTCCCGGGTTAAGAGTAGGGATGAAGCCCTGCAACCAATCTATTCAAACTTTCCCTTAGCATTCATAATTCATAGTAGGTAATTAGCCTATCTCATCCCGGGCCTGTCATTTCGTCTTGTATTATAATAGGCACCTGAAAGCCTACCCTCTTTGTATGCAACTTCCGTCTCTCTATGTTTGGCTACGGGTGGGGGCGATGGTGGTTCCTGTTGTTCCATACATATAAGACTACTACCGAATAGTTTCACTAAAAGAGATCGTGGTCGACGGAAGAGATTATTCGCCAGAGGATATTGGGCAGAAAGATTAGTCACTGGTGGAAGGGAAGTAGTCCCCTAGCGAACTGACAGAGGAGTTTCGAAAGAGAGGGACATTTCGATTCTTTATGCTTTATGCCGGGAACGAGTGGTGCGGACACTGAAGAAGATTGACAATAAGAGCTTAGGAGTGACCAACGGAAACATTAGTATTATTATTAGCACCTGTAACAGGCGGACCAGCAGGCTAACAAATAAAAATATCTTTCGATCAGAGCCTGGACCTATGCTTTGGTCAATAGTAAAGATGATGCCAAGAAAAAGGAAGCGGCGAAGGTCGTTTACTCTATTCCTCTCAATGTATACTCCTGGCTTAGCTACAGGAATGATTAGCTGACAATAATCTGTTTATGAAGAAGCGAAGGATTCAAACTCGTCATCAGAGTCAGTATTGACTCGATAGCTGGGATAAAAAAAGAAAGAGAGCTATCGCAGGCCGTTCACAGCATCAAGAACGCGCTCTTTGTCCCCAAATACAAGAAATATAAGGATTCGGCCTCAGACTGAGCATCATCAACAATAAAGGCTCATCCCGCTCCCAGCATCATTGCCACCATCGTCGTTGTCAGGAGAGAGAGAAGGACTAGGACGAGGTTTATGATGATTCCGAGTTAAGCCGCATGGCAGCTTTGACCCCTTACTCTTGTATTCGAGGTGCCTACTCAGTCCTATTTCAGCCATTAGGGATAGGGAGGCCTCTTAGAGATAGGCAAGGTATACTGATTAGTCACACCCTTAAAAAGACAGAAAGAGGAAAGAAATAGTATTTAGAATGAAAAGGTTTGATTTGAAGAAATACGAAAATCCAATCCTGAAAGTTAAAGTAGAGACATAATAAATAAGAAGACTTGCTAATAAGGAAAGTAAGAAAGGGAAAGAGGAGCTGCTCGAGCAAGGGAGAGTCTATCAAAGAATCATGTTCCTCTCCTTTTAGTCTATCGTGATGGGTCTGTCGTCCTACGAGGGGTACTCTTCCAGTAAGATAGTTGGGCCTTCCTCTTGTTGTCGACTTCTCTCTTTGAAGCAGCATCCATTCTCCCACCTCACATTGCGTCATTTCTAAATGGGATGAATGATAGAGACTCTAAGAATTGCGCGGCCAGGACCATTAGAGAGATTTTTCCAGAGTTTGAGGGAAGACAGTGTGATGTGAAATACAAGAAGGGATGGGGAGAAATACTTGCGTACATCACCAAGGAGGACAAAGCTCCCTTAGTGTGGGGTGAATATACCAGAGAGCAGATCCTTGAGGTTGCTGATAGCGCAAGAAAAAGAATCAAACCATACCGGCAAAAGAGATCCTTAAAAGGTTAGGGCAGTGCAAAGATTGGTATGATGTGTACGAAGATGAGATTTTGAGTGAAAGGTTAATGCACTCGTATAGCAACATACCGGAGCAGATCCATGAGAAGTACATCTTGATAGATTGGATTGCGTGCCAACTCTGTTTCCAGAGACCCATCAAAACAAGACAGCTTTTCGGTATATGGAGAGCCTAGTGCAAAAAACTCTTGTCATCAGCTATATTGCTAAGGTATTGAGAGTCTATTTACAAGTTCCAGGAAGAATGACTTTGTGGTGGCGGATAACTACTACGATCTGTGGGTATTTGATGAATTCCACGAGCCAGAGGAAGAAGGAAGCTTTGGCCTAACCTCCAACAGAAGCTGGAACAGCATATCACGAACACCTTACTTAAGGTGCTGGATAGACAGGAATGCAGATTGGATACAAAATACGGAAAGATTTTCACTAAAAAAAGGAACGTACCGACCATTATGATTGCAAACCAGATGGCTAGAAGAATCATAAGGGCCTTTCCAAGAGAGATTCATGAGGCTCAGGTTCAGTACCCAGATAGACGAGATAGAAGAAGAGGGAGTTCTAGCGACCTTATGGGGGTGTATCAAGAGAAGATAGCACAAGCTCGGTTGGTCGTAGAAATGAAACAGTTTTAGCTAGTGAAGCTTTAAGAGATAGGGCAAGTAGTCGTAGAAACTCTTTGCTTTGTTGCCGGCTTTCATAGTAAAAGAGTGAGAAAATCAGTTGACTGGCTCACGTAGTACTAGATAGATACTTGACTTCCTTCAGAGAAATGACTGACTCTCATGGTTCGCTACTGACTTCCTTCAGTGAGGACTTACCAATCACTCCATTGGAACTTCGACTGATTCTGCCACAGAACTAATCCCGTGCCAAGTGGCTCAATAGACTCTCTCTTTACCTTCCCCATCTGACCCACTCCTCCTTCTGCGGAATCCCCTTTATAACTAGACTCGTGCAATTTCTAATCAGTGGCTTCCTTCCTTGAGATATCGCCCATCGCCTGAGATGGAGCCTAGCTTTCTGACTGGGCAAGCAGAATGTTGTCCCCAATTCTCCTTCCCTCAACAAATGCTGTTTGCTGCTTACATCCGCGGTGGGGCAGGACTGGCTTGATCCTATTGGCAATGATCTTGGAAACGTGTTCAGTTCTTTATATCACCCCTCATCCTTTTTGCTTGCTTTATGGTGCCTACTAGTCGATCAGTCCAATCTTATCTGCGTTCATCCCCCGCTGCTTGTTCTGCTTTGAATTTCATCTATCTCACTCGTCTGCGGTCAAGGCTTCTTTGTAAAAAGCCTTTCGGTCTCATTGGTCTTCACTTCGATCGCTTTTCTTCAATTAGTCCAAAAGGAAAGCAATTCAAGTCTGCCTTCGGATAGCAATCAAAGCGGATAAGCAAGAAGGCTAGTCCTAAATCAGCTAGCTCGCCTCTAGTCTTCTCTCACGTCATCTTCTGTGCCCCTGTCTTCTTTTCGGTCTATTATGGTAGAAGATGCTGGGGCGTGTAAAGGACAACCCATATAGGCTGGTGGAGTGGCGGCAGGTAGAATCACAAGAGTACGATCAATGGAGGCAGTAGGACTTTTGAGGGGAACTCATTCTTTGTATAACTTACGAATACTCCTTAGTTTAGCCTTTCCCATTAGTCTATGAACTAACTTCGACTTATTAGTCCGGAGTAGTATATAAGCCATTAAGACCGGGTCATTTTTCGGTTTTAAGACATTCGTCAATTAAGAAATCAGCAGTTACAATAGGTGATTCCGTCCTTTCGGCAGGAAGTACTACATAAGATAGCAGTGGTTTCCTACTGTCCATTCGTCAAGAAGAAGTTAGTACATAGCGATTTCCTTTAAAAGAAAAGTATATATTCCTCCCCGGTAGCAGCAGTAGCTTGATACAGGTCCATTCCCAATTCACACCCAGAGGTGATAAAGCTGATGTGTACCCTTATAGCCGCATAGTTGTTGCAAGGCTTTCGTGAGCTAGGTTGCCTCCTTCCTCTTACCGCCTATCACAAAGAGCATCTTCTCTTCCATTCCAAGTTCCAGGATCAGGACTTCAAAGCTACTTAAATCATATCAGCAGGTGCGGGATGTGCTTCTTTCCCTTTAACAGCGGCTTCTGTGCTTTTAGCGGCTTCCGTGTAATTTTCATAAAAGTTGTAATCCCTTCTCCAAAAAAAGACTATATGTACTGTATTGAGGTATTGAGTTCATTCCCCGGGCTTAGTTAGTTCATTCATAGTACTAGCTTAACACTTAAAGCACAGTTGCTATAGCTCCCCTTTTCTCTGTTAGGAGTTGCTTATATGTCAATCTTAGCTTAGTAAGAAGGGGCCTGTTCGAGTGAGTCTTCTGCAAGCAAGAAGGGCAATAGATTTCAGTAAAGATGCTTTAATTTGCCTTTAAGACCTGATCTGTCCAACTCCAGCAATTGCTCTTCTATTTTAGTCTAACATATGGGCTCGTCCTCTGGAAGGGCTACTAGTCTTCACAAGCTATTGATCCACTATATAAGCAGAAAGTGGATTCTTGCTGCAGCTCGTATTTCCAACCTCTTCGTCGAGCTTTGTTGAGCAGTCAGTTGCTTCATTTTTATTTTTCGGGTACTCTTAGAATATCTGCCTTTTAGTCGCCCTTCTTTTTCTCTGTTTCTATGCTCGATTAGCCGTCTTGTTGACCTCCTTTATTTTTTTTAGGTGGGAGAGGGCTTCTAAGAGATTCTATGTGAGACAAAGAAGGGGTAAGCATCGATTTTAGGCTTCTGTTCTAGTTCCAGGAGGGCTTTAGAACTTTACTAATATTAGTCAAGGGTGTCTACGAGAAGGCGGATCTTAGAGATTTCCTCGTTCATGATCTCTAATCCTTTAAGTAGATTGGGCAGGGGTAAGACTATGTATGGCAGGTTCGATTACGGAGAAGTTAATAATCAATGATTATGCGGAGGGTCCAGCAGTAACGAATGACCCAAGCAAAAGGGTCAAGCCTATTAGAATTTGTTATTGGAAAATGAGGAGGAAGCCATCTGTCATGGAGGGCAATCCTAAAAGACTGATTTAGACCTGACGGCTTACTGTTCTTAGCTTCTGATGGTAATTCCAGTCAGAAAGTGTGCGCTCTTCCAAAGCCTCATTAGCACGCCAGTCACTTGACCAAGAAGACCCAAAAAGGTACACAATAAGGAAAGAAAGATCACGTATCAATCGATTTCTGCAACCCCCCTGAGCCATTTGATTGGTAAATCCATAGTACGAGGACGGATCTAACATACGAAAATAGCCCTGGTTGGAAAGGTTGATGATTCCCAATGATGACTTATAGTCACAAGCGGATGTGGTGGTGGATCCAGGGGAACCAAGGGGGTCCTCCACATGTTCACCATCGCATGTCGCGAAGGTAGGAATAATAAAAAAAGGGAATCCCCAGCCATTCTAGGATTGTGTTTACCAAGACAACTACACTGAGTTGACAAAGGAAAGAGCGGAAACCATTTCCTGGAGCTGAGATCATCCTCTATTCTATTGTGAGTGGGCATTCTAATCTTTCTTTGAGTTCTACCCGGACTAGACTCAGTCAGGCATTTACCTATGCTATCTAGAGGGAAGGAATCAATCACTCTACTATTTACTAAAGTCGAGAGTGATTACAGCACTTCTGACTCATGAGGGAGAACATAGTATTGCGGCTTACCCGTTCTCTTAGAGAACGGTTCAACTGGTTAGGCGGTCTGGCGCATTATTCACTGCGCTTTATTTAAAGCAGTGTGCGTCATCGCTTCAACTGGCCTATGGGGGTGAGAAAAGACCCATACGCTGTTGCCAGTGCCCGTGTCCCTTAATCGATCAGGCTACCCTCGGATTCTGCCCTCCAGATATTAATGAGGTGGAAAGGATAGAGCCCAACTTCTTATATACGGATAAGAATCTTCCTTGTCATTCTAATCTTGAGATAGTTCCAATCTCTTCTTTGACTCTCCTATTGTGTAAAGTCTATTATTTCCATCTTCCTACTAGGATAGAGATTAGAACAACAAACTACCTAGCTAGTTGTCAGCATCGTGAACTGCATTGCATCGGCAAGGGCTCCCGATCTCTCTTTTATGGGCAGTTTCCTTCAGATCTGACCTATCCAAGTTAGCCCTCCCAAGCGGACAACCTGGTGGATCATCTGATCTTGAAATTGGTCATCCCGGCTATCCCGATCTTTTCGTCAGGTATCATACGATTATGAGGATTCTGCTATTAACATTCATTCCCTCGCTAGTTGGAATCAAAACCTCACCAGCAGCGTTCATTGAACCTGCTTGCTATCCTTCTATGAAACGAGTTCCTCTTTCATTGACTAAAGAAGACGCTGCTGATAGATGGATATCCATTTGCTGGCATGTTCTATGAATCAAAATTTTGAGTTGGAGGCATCGCTGGGCAAAAAGCCAATTGATTCGGTTTTCTCGAAAGAAACAGAAATCATAGATCCATTTTGTGATCCACGTGACTCAGAGAAGAATCCTCTTTCTTCTCATCCTCACTTGGGTGGTCTGCTAGATCATCTTCTTGTACTTGATGATTCTGTTGTTCCACATCATATTGCATTAATTCTACATCTATGACAGTGTTGTCTTCAATGTCAAGTATAGTAGTCTCCAAGGGTTCACCTTGTTCAAGGGTACAAGGGACTTCTTCCTCATCCAAGGTAGGTAAGGAATTAATAGCAATGAGGCTAGTCTGAGTGTCAACTTCCTCTTCAATCTCATCATTAAGTAAGGAGAAGCAATTACTTACAACCATAGGAGCAGGTGGTTGTACTGCAGAGTTGGTAGGTTCTATAGCATTCACTTGAGCTTCCTCCATGATTGGTACTTCAGTAGAGGTCTCTGCATCTGTAGTAGTAGTTTCTGTGTTGACTATCTCCACTTCAGGGCTCTTTTCTCTCCCTTCAATCACCACAGGGGTGGATTGAGCAGTTTCTCTAACAGTCCAGGTCTGTGTTACCTTGTTGGGGAACTTATTGGTGACATGACCAAATCGATTGCAATGAGTGCAAGCTGAGGGAGTCCAAGGATACTCCACTAACACTGTGTCTATTCTGCCATCCCCCATGTTGAGATCCAGAGTAGTAGGTAATTCATTTTGTCTTGACTGAGCTAGTAGGGAATTCAATTACCTTTACTGCAGGGAAGGGGCCCCAGTCTTATTGCTAACAGTATACTTATGAAAGAACTTTCTTATTATTAGCTTACTTACTTAAAAAAAAGATTCTTGAAAGTAAGTATTGCCGAAAGCAGTCATAATGTTGGAAGAAGTATATATTATGGCAGGGGTGCCAAAGATACGTGCCTGAATGACTGAGAAGCCTTCCCTTAATGCCCATAGTCGTGCTAAGCCCTTTTTGATCGCTCCGCTTGTCAAAGAAACCTCGGATCATGCCGAGAAGGGCCTGTCCCTTTCTATGATATGAGGGGCTGTAAGGATCTTACCCTTTCTTCTTCGAAGACAGGGACGGAATTACGTATAGAAGTTGGAGTGCTCTCGTCCGATTGAAGAGGAGACGAAGGAAATGAAAAAGAAAAGCAAATAACATAACGAGGTAGCTCATTTCAAGATAGATGGATGTTAGAAGGTGCAGAACGTTAGAAGCAAGTGGATTAAAGGAACCATAAACCCAAGCCAGCAAACGGGTGACTACACTACATGAGACTGAATTGGATGCTGACTACACTACATTAGAAAAAAATGCAGCTTAGCGCGCCTTTACATTTTGAAGCAGCTTCGCCTGGGTTGTTGGGTGGGAATAAGAAGGAGAACCAATTCAGGCTTAGTTTCTGCAGATTCAATGCCATGTTCGGGTGAGAGACCAAACCATGAATGAATTCGATCGATCAGCCTACCCGGCTTCAAGGAGATGGGTCGGTTGTGGATAGAGAAGTAGGGCGGATGGATGTGGAGCAGTTGAAGCCTCCTAAGGTACGATTCCCCATGGGTTTGAGGAACCACTCTGGGTGACCGAGAGCTAGCTCCCAAAGCGCAATCCGTCTCTGGAAAAGAACGAATGAGAGAAAGCTACCGATCTCGGCAGTCAGCCGCTTCTGTGGTATCGGACTCTTCTCTCGTTTTCCATCCATTCCATCTCGACTGGGCGGGCGGGATGCTTCCTGTATACTCAAAATAAAAGGACTCGAATAAGAGCTGTGGGCATAGCAGCTTCAACCGAATTGTCCTCCTCTTCTTCGACCAACCTATAATGAGATTTTCAACCCACTCCCTATGATTTATGAATCAAGAAGTCCTGCCTTCGGCTATTCCTTCTATCCTTCCCGGCCGGAGCCAACGACAGGAGGTTATTAGAAAAGCCCTAAATGAGCTAGATGCCCATTTCTCCTTAGACTTTGATTACGTTTGAGGACTCTCACCAT
Organism: Coptis chinensis; assembly: GCF_015680905.1. Lineage (NCBI taxonomy): Eukaryota > Viridiplantae > Streptophyta > Magnoliopsida > Ranunculales > Ranunculaceae > Coptis > Coptis chinensis. Next base: position 95,539,990 of record NC_141461.1, read on the forward strand.
AGATTGGTCATTTCAGGTAAAAAACCGTGTTCTTTAGACATGAAAGCAGTTATTGAGTTTTCCAATGTGTGTTGCCTTCCGGAATATCTAGCTAGAGTGGGAGTTTTTAGAACGATAGAGGGCGCCTTACTAAATAGGGGGCTTGCATGTGTTAAGAATAAAGCTAGCCTTTGTTCTGAGCCAGGATCATACGAGAAAAAAGAGAAGGATTAGGACATAAAGTGGTAGAACCGTATCCTTTCTTTCTTCTTCTATTAGAAAAAGGTCTTCGGGAAAAGGGCCGAATCCGCTGCAGATGTTCAGGTAACATAAACGCCTTACTTTCACTCAATAAAGTCTATTTATTCATTTGATTCTTGTTCTGTGTGAAATCAGAGGTGTGAAATGCGGAAGTTGGGATGCTTCTAATTCTGCTTCTTCGTGCCTAAAACCCGGTACCGGGGAGGGAAATCCAGCTAAAGAAGCCGTTGCACCCAGGCTCAAAGAAAATGAAAGAGACGAGACCTCATCCGGAGAGCAGGATTGCTTCTAGCTAGCACAACACAAATAGTTATGGTACTATATCAAAAAAGCGGCCCCTCCTCTCCTTTTAGCCTCACACTTCTTCCTTCCATTGGAAAACCAAGTCGTTGTGTAGCCAAGCTAAAAGTTCATTCCTCTGTGCCTGAGACTGGAGTTTAGTTCGAGGAATTCCCGGCTTTAGAGCAGTTGGGGGGCAAGCAAGCTATTTATTCCATGCAATAAAAGGGATGGAAGCAAAGAGGCTGACTCTCTAAATCGAGTGAAGTGAACCGAGGTACAGCCAAACTAGTTGGCAACTGCCATTCAAAGCAAAAGCGTAATAAGCTATTTAAGAAGAAGAGGAGCTCTACTGTGTCCAGTTCTATCACCCCAAGAGCGTAAGAGATGCGAGTTGGTTTACGTAAGGTCAGAAAGGGAAAGCCTGCCTTGGCCTGGCAATTGCTATGACCAGAATCATTCACCGGGCTTACCTATACAGAAAGAACACTATTTTCTTTTATTTCCACCACTTCTATCTAGTTGTGGGGGGTTTAGAACTGGTATCTTGCTCATCCGACATGGCATGAATATTTGACATAACGGCATTCAATTCCTTTGGATTCATGAACCATGTGAAGAGATAGGGTGAGTGAAAGGACAGCAGGTATAAAACACCTGATGCCGTATCGCTTGCAGCTCCAGTAGAAGGGGGCATAGGTCATAATTTCCTTTCTATTATAAAAGGAAGACCTACAGGTTGAATCCCACAAGCTACGGGTGGTTAGTGAAGTGGAAAACTTCCTCTTGTCCAGCATTTCCATATCCTACACTAGACGTCCCAAACAAGCAAGGGTGGGCTACGATCAGAAAGACATAACTCTTTTTTTTTCATTTAATAAATACGAGCTCATAGTGGAAGCAGAACAGGATGTTCTACTCAAATCAATAGCAGCCCGAACTCCTCTTAGTGACCGACGTCCGCTCCGCTGTTCATTCTATTCTTCCTCTTACGTTACATCTTTACGCTTGTATGCTATAAATTCCTTAGAAGCCATATCCTTCACGAGGAGAGTTCTCAGCAACAGATTCTTCCGATTAACCAGAATTGAACTTATTCCACCGGGCTGGCTTGTCTTCATTATTTAAAATAAGAATCATTCATTCTATTTCCAGTTTTCGCTTATCACCTCTCTCTCATGATCTCATGGATCTCGGACCGTATACCCTTCCTAGTTGTATGATAGGAGTTGGTTGGCTTGGTTCCGATGAAACCAATGAAATGAAATACATCCAGCGAATAACGGAACATAGTACAGGCTTACTTCTTAGCAACGAAGACAATGCGCCAGAGTCCCAGCCAACATTCTTATACCTGCTTGCTGTCCTTTACAAGGCAAGGCCCTTGGCAGATTAGATTGATGTCAGTCCATAAAGCGGCAATCACTCTGTCTTTTGGTTAAAACCTTTCTTTACCATACTTCATATCCAAACGCCCGTGCCACCCAGCATTTTGAGGAGATGGTTAAGAACCCAAGAGATTGTGCCAAACGAGAACATAAATCATATCCGGAAAGCTCTCTACCAAAGGGGAGGCCACGGGATGGGATATTTTCCGGCTACTTCTTTCATCATGTGGAGCCTTCGCTTTATCCCTCGCCACGGGGACAAATAAATAGAATGGCGGGGATGCTAATAAATGGATTGTCTCCTCTGGGGACATAAGCAATCAACGATGCGAGGGAAGAGAGACCTCTTAAAGCGGATGTACTCGAGGTCTATCGAGCACGAAAGTGCCCTTAACTCATGCTTTTTTCCTTTCAATTATCCCTCTTCCCCACGCCTATTTGTTCCCGGGCCCGGAGAGATCACGGAACTTTTTTTTTAAAAAGATGAATAGATAGGGCCGTGATACATTCGGAATATTTAAAAGGTAAATAGACTCTTTTCGTCCCCCCCGCCCAAAGCCGAGGACCTATGTGAATGTTTTGGAATGGGGATGTTAAGCCTTTTGTAACAAGTAGACCCACGATACGGACTAATAGATGTTCCTACTTGCTACTGTAAGTAAGATCTATTCATAGTTGGTCAGTCCCACGGCCGCGGCTTCGGCTTTTCATGAATGTGTTTCCCCATACGCTTATTAGAGTTTGACCCGCCTTTGACTCCGGCTTTGCTTACGAGTCCCTATGAGCCGTTTTTACGACCTTACTTTTTTCGGGTGTCGGGGCCAAAACAACCTTTTAGCACTTAGGCCCCTTTTTTTGGGGCCTGCTCCTCAGCTCATGCATCGGTTTACGAAATCACCCCTGCTATCCCACTTCCTTCTATTCAAAAGGCGAGCAGCCCTTAAACAAAAAGGCCCTGAGCTCTTCGCCTTTATATATTACATAAGCCCTACCCTAAAGTAGGTAGCCCCGAAAGTCTCACTCCACTCATAAGTTGCCGGGGTTGACAATGGAAAAGGCATATGGACCGCGGAGTCATGGGAACGAGGAAAAGTCGTTATTTGTTGGAGGAGAGATGTGAATAGAGGTCCGCCTCCACTCCCCTTTCTCCTCCAACCCACAACCTTCTAGAGAGGCCTATACCTAGCCTAGAGCTAGGGGCCTCAAAACAGATCAAGCAGGAGTTTCAGTCAGAATACTCTACTGTGCCGCCGATCTATTGATTCCATTCATTGCCAAAAACAAGGTGGCTTGCTTTCTTTCAAGCCACACTGGAAGGGAGGGAGGTGTCGGCCTCTCTTAAGGTGGCGGCTAGGGTTGGTTGGGTCTTTGACTTTGACCGCCGCTCTAGCCAAAGAATCTTACGCAATCCTAGAGCTTTCTATTCTTTTTTTTTAATAGAATCGCGTGGAAAGGTCTTGTCAGAGCCTCTTTATATCTTTCTATGTAGATCGCGTATACAGGGGATGCTGTACATGATCCTTTGATCAAGATTCCGTTACTGAGTCTATTTTTGCTTGGGTAATTGATGATCAGATGGATCGGGTAGACGACCCAGCAGAAACATTGATTCTGCCTGAGTATTACCCCGGTTCATTCTCCATATCGGCCTGGATTCCTAAAGCAAGCAAATAAGCCCCCCGATCGAAGATGAAAGCCAAGGCGGGCAGCAAAGGCCATTCTCGATATCAGCAAGATGAATGCCTCTCAAGCCACTGCACTCTCTTGTGCGCACCTCACCTCAGACTCCAGATCCACGTCCCTGATCTTGGGTTTAGCCTGCAAGATACGGCCAAAAAGCCGTGCTCGGCGCCAAAAGCGCTCTTTGCATAGGTGTAGTTCCGTCAGGCTCCCTCCCCTACTAATAGAATGGGTTCCATATGATGTTGCTCCTCGATCTCGAAGCAACAGTATGCTCCAGACAATTATTTAGCTCCTGCCCCTGCAACATATTGGGTCTCCCCCACTGTCTCTACTCCCGCCCGGCTGTGCCAGCTTCTACCTTAGTTTTGTCCTTTGGTAGTGGTGTCTCTACCTTTGCTCCTGGTATTGTTTTTTCAACTCCTGCCTTTGCCAATGATGGTGGAACCAGATCCAACACCTGTCCCCGCTATTGGTTTTGAAACGCCGGGGTGAAACCCAAAGCTAACGCTTCCCTTGTATATGCCGTAGCTTCTCTAAGCCTCTTCGGTCAACTTCAATGGGACCTAGAATAAGCTATTACTATAAAAATGTGCCTACCTTATTTATTGGTAAATAAGGTAAACTCGGTCTCGATCCCTAACAGGAACTAGAAGGGGTGCTCCCTATACTGACTATGACTCTAGCTTTCCTTGTCTCTGGCTCTCCTACCAGCTATGTTTTAGGATTTGCTTTGACTGCTTTCTTAACCCCTGCCTATGGTGCCTTCCCCTCCACTCTAGATGGCTATGCTTTAGCTCTCTCTGCCTTAACCTTCCCACTCCCTCGGGCATCAGGGGTTCTTAAAAAAGAGGCTTTTAAGGGAGTTCCCCGCCTAAGTAGGAGCCCTGTCTAGTAACTAATCCAACTGTCCGGTCAATCGGTTTGTATCTGCTAACGGGACTAAGCCATTCTACTAATAGAATCAATCCTTCCTTCATCAACTGCTCTTCCTTCCCCAACAATCCATATGGGAATCCCGGTTCTTATCAGAGTCGGTCAAGGTATCTGCCCTAATCCCAAGAAGAAGTAAGGCCTTTTGCCAGTCCCTAATGGAAGATTCCATTCACTGGTTTGAGTCATTAAGCTCCCCGCTTCAGCTGTTGAAGCGTAGGGCTGTCTATCCAAGTAATAAAGGCGACCGAGGGAGGAGTGAGCGGCGTCTGTTTAAGCTGTCCTGAAGTCAGTAAGGCAAGAGGTCACCCAAACCCGTGTTTTTTGCTTGAAAAGTGCCACTACTAACTAAGGGATGCTGGAAGTTGCGAGAAGGTGGTATCCCCATCCCAAGTTCTTTTGCTTTGGCCTCTTTCATGCCCGATTTCCTAGAAGTGGAGATGTCCCCGGTCAGTCCGATGGATTTCCTACCAACAGGGGACAGATGAACT